>NC_140123.1:14614570-15360306 GCF_964035555.1 Netta rufina | reverse complement strand
GATAGTCTTAATCAAAAATTGGCAGTTAATAGATGAACAAGTAATCTTCATTATTTCAGTCAGAAATGCATTTTAATTCTAAATTTTATACATTTATCTTATTCCGCCTGGAGATAGCTGCACCCATTTCTGCATTTCAGCACATGTTGATGGCTCAGATACAACTGTTATACATGACTTAAGGTTCTCCCATTTACTCACCTAAGCCCTGGTACCTGACTAAGTGTTTTTCTTCTCCCATTACTAGCATGACACCAAGAAATATTATCCTGAGTAATGAGCTATTAACTCATTAATAAAAATTAATTAAATCATAGTATGTTTGAGTTTTAAATCTTGATAAGTATTGAAAAATCAGATGTTTGCTGCTTGGAATATGACAATGAAACCCTGCCTGTGACTCGAGGCTTGCAAAACCAGTTCTGAGTTCCTGGAGTCCATCTTTCCAACGCTGCTGCTGCCGGAGTAGATCAATATTCATAAGAGAGATAACCTGTTAAAAGAATTTTAAAGGATAATAAATATGCTCATAACCACATAAATGGAAAAAAAGAGTAAAGTAAGTCTAAAAAACACAATTGTAATTTCACCTGGAAAACATACCTTTTCAATGAAGTTTGTGTGCCACTTTCTCAGTTTCCTGTTTTCAGTGGAAAGTCGCTCAGCAGCAGCTTGGAGTTTTTGGATATAAGCTTCCAGTTCCCTGGGATTATCCCATGTCATTTGAGCTTTTCCTCCAGGACCAGACTTTGAATGCTTGAAAAACACATTTATCAGTAAAAATAATATTTCCGCTGTAAAATTCTACTGACTCAAAAGCAAAAATTACAGCTTTGGGGAGCAACTTTTCATTTGTTTTTTTAATCAATATTATTTTTTGTTGGTTGGTTGTTTTTTTTTTTTTGTTTTTGTTTTTCTAAAAGGTATTTTGCAGTTTAAAGTAGAAAATAGTAACACAAAAGCATTTAAAATTCCACAGCTGGACCCATTCCTAAAAAATACAGCACAGAAATCATGCCAGGCAGAAGACTATATTGCAGCTCAGAACACTTCTGCACGATCACCAGCTTATGTTTTTAATTAAATATTGTGAATATTGTGGCACAATCAGCAGCCCAACCAAGGAAAAAGTTTGGGAAACTTTTCCAGAATGTTTTTGAACCTACAGTTTGGTCTACACCATTTTGTATGAAATAACCCCAACCCCAAACTTCTGTTCTACCTTCAGAAACAAATATATTGTGTTTTGCAAAACGGTTCTCAGGAGCATGCTTCCAACAGTTTTTGCAATGCTTTCTCTTGAGGCATTTTCTTGCCCAATACAGTTTGTGGGAATGTTATAATTTTCCAGCCATTTTCACATCACGGAGTGTTGAAAGAGGTTAGAGTGCTTGAAACTGAAATTCATGATTTCAAAAAGAAAGGCCTGCTGATTTCAACAAATGATAATGAAATGGATGGTGTTGCTTGTATTGGAATACTGTACTTAAAAAGTCCAGTAAAAACACAGAAAAAGCATCACAGAATACGCAGATACCACTGAAATTCCAAATACAAGGAGGGGAATTCTTTCACCTTAATTATCTGTTCAAATGCTAGGGCAGACTGTAACATCATTGGCTTCTGACTCTCAATCATTTGTTGATCAATAGAATTATAAAAATGTGCCACCTGTAAAAATGAACAAATTAAACTTGTAAATAATGTAATCGGTTCTTGTATATCAGTACATTTAACATTCACAGAGTATTTCTGAACATAATGTGAAATTAATGCAACTAAGAATTTAGAATTAACCATAATAGTAAAATGTTTACCAAAATAAAGTACATACTCAGTGGTAATGTCATCATATCTTCTTCTAGTGATGAATTCTAATAGCTAAAAAACCCTACTACTTACATGTCTGCAATTATACCTCACCTTAAGTGCAATGGCTTCAGTCTCTAGTTTATTGCAAGTGGAACAATACCACTGTTTTATGCAAACGTAGGCATCTAGTACCATTTCAGATGCCTTCAAGTATCCATGACATCCTTCATGGACACAATAAAAGACCTAAAACCAACTTATTTCCTTATAAATTGACAGCTGGACTAACAGGGATATCCTACAACTTGCTTCAGCTGCTGATGCATAGACTGCTAATACCTTTTAAAATGCCTAAGGTTTCCAATTGAACACCTGTCAACGATCCAGATGCATGGGTATCTTGTAGGTGCTGTGCCACCTCTGCCCTAGCTGTGCAAACATCTCAGATATCAATGGCATTTTATTTAAAAATAAAACATAGTATCAATGAATTACCTGTTACTACATTAAATATTATACCTGTTTGAGGATGACCGCCTGCTTACAGAACTTTTGTGCAGTGTTTGCAGCTTGCTGTATTTTAGCTGGTATAGCAAAACCAAGTGCTGACAGCTGACGTACTTCTCTTAGGAGAGTCACCAAACGGTCTGAATAGAGTATGTTTAATGTTCCAAAGACATGATCCAACTCCATTACTGGACTATTAGCTTGGATGCTAAGTCAAAATCAAATTAAGCATATTCATGAACACAATTTGATATTGGTCCTTTCTTAGGTGCACTGTATAAAAACCTAATAAACAATTCTAACAAAAAACATCAAATTATCATTAGATTTTACTCCAATTATTTTTTCTACTACAGTAATGCTTCTACCATCATCCTCCTAGGATTCCTTCATAAACACTTCAGCTTTACTCATTTTTTTCAGTTTTTTTCTTACCTTTTTCTAGTTCACATATCTACTGCATCCCCCTTTACAGTGAGCTACCTCTTTTCTCTTCCTTTTAATTAATCTCTTTGCAGAAAGCAAAAAAATATTTTTAAAAAAATTCTCACAAAAACAAATTTTTATGGTACTAATCAATAATGTCATTTCCATGTACTGCAGTTCTGAATCTGCTAATTTGTTGCATGTTTTTTTTTTTTTTCATAAAATAAAATTTGGCACAGGAGTAGCAACACTTGTGTCCAGTGGAACTATGGACAAACACTCACTTTATTCAAAAGAAGTTTCACAGAATCAGAGAATCATTGGTTTTTCCTAATATCCAACCAAAACCTTCCCTGGAGAACACTTTGCAACACTTGGATGCAGACAGAAACTATGTGCCCAATTAAAAAGCAAACAAACAAACAAACAAAAACCAGTAAATTAAAAAAAAAATAACTATATTTGAATTTCATTATTTTGGTTGATTACAACTTATGAGATTTAAACTGGTTTTCCTACCCTTCTTTCATCTGCTCAATTTAGACCACAGAATTTCTTGTGAATAGCAATTTATTTGTAACTCTACTTGTGTGATCTGTATATCAACAGTTATATTCCTGTCTCATCTGGTTTGTAGACATTATCACACTATGGATAACGTATAGTGACAACAAGCCAAACAAACATACTTCATTCCAGGTGTCAGTAGAAACTGCAAGATTAGCCATTAGCATTGTCCTGTGTGCTTCATCTTAACAACCAACCCTGGCAGAATGATGAAATGATCATGAACTGCTTCTCTTTATTTCTGCATTCATTCAGTAAAATCTGTACTTTAATCAGGTCCCGTCAAACTACCCTACAGTACAGATTTCAGCATTAGCATTATTCAAATGAAAATTTCAATGCTTACCAAAGTCCTGACTTGGGATTTGATAATTCTGACTGGATATTCCTAGACCAGTCATCAAACTGTTCTTGTTCATATACTTTTAACTGTTCCAGAAAAGAATCTGCACTTTGATGAAAACTTTGAAATCCAGACAAGTCAGAGAGGAGAGCTTCTGCAAGCTTGATGGCATCATCCACCTTGAATACAATCACAAAGAAAGGAAGCTTAAATGCTATTAAATTAGAAAAGAAGAATCACCACAATATAAATCAGTCCTATAACACATCCTAGTGGGATTCAAAAACAGATTAGAAAAAACAAGTGAATACCGAATTGTGTCCTATGTATTAAAATTCCCATTACAGTAAATTGAAATAGTTGACTTGAGTACGATGTCCACCGCAAGTGTCTACCACTTGTGGTAGACAGATATCCTGGGGTATCCTGGATATCCTGGGGTATCCCACGTGGTCTTTTGTTCATTTTCCATACAGTTTCAGGTCTCCTATCAAATGACAACACATCGTGTGCTGTATCCTTAAGGTTTGTGCCAATGCTCAAGGGCATTTCAAATAGGATTTCACACCTACGTGTGGACAAATGAATCAAGACCCTAGTCGATTGAATCAGTGAAGGCATGAGAGGAATTCAAAAATTCAGCTCAGCTTAAGGTAGACACACAACTCACACACATCAGCTGAGTTGCCCTCTGAGATGCTTTAGCAGACCAAGCAGAAGAAATCTTTTCCCGCTGGAGGACGCGCGCACACACACACACAGGCACAAAAAAAGATATTTAAGACCTCCACTACTGCCAAACTCAGCTGAAATGGGCCCTTGAGTTTCTGCAAATCATAGGTGATCCAAAAAAAAATGTACTAATTGTTATTTGGGAATGGATAACAGCTATTCTCATTCAAATACGTAGTTTTTGTCAATGGCTCTTAAGTTTACAGGAAACATTTTGCTTTTAACCAGCTCACACTTTTCCAAAACAAAGGTCCAGAGTTTCCAACTGAAGTTTTAATACAAATGGATTAAAATAACAGAAGCTAAAACAGAATCAAGTATGTCTTAAACTCATTCTGTGGTAAGAGAACAGAGAATTGCTTGCCATTTACCTCTACTACACAGAAATAAACTGCAGTCCTTAATTTAGCAATGTAAATTCCCTGTCAGACACTGACTCAAAAAAGTATTACCAAGAAATCCATTTGGTTTCAATGGGACACTGCAGAGGCTAATAATAAATAAGAATTACAATATCAGAATCTAGCTATACGTAAATCTTAAATAGAATTTTAAAACGCAAACTGGAGGATAAAATTTAAAAGTCATCTCCATTCAGAATTTTTTTCTGCTTTGTTTTGTTTTGCCAGAAAATAGCAAGTCATTAAAAAAGGTTTCATTTTATTATGACAAGACTGTTTATTATGAAAAGACTGTTTATTGTGTCAGTTAATAAAATTCAACATAGCATATAGCACCACAGATAGGGAATCCCGATTCTATAACTCTTGGAAGTCCATGATTTTTTTTAATGTTATTTTTCTCCACAGTCTCTTACAGCTTTTATCTCCACAATCTCTTATGTATGATTTATTTTCGTATAATAACACTATATATAACTAGTAATGAATTCTGTTTGTAATGGAATCTGTTACCTTCAGCTCCAGCTGCCGCACCCATACAATATTATTGACAACTTCAGAAAGGTTTTTGCCAGACAGCGGTCCAGAAACATCACCAGGAGCACCATGGCATCGAGTTTCAAAGTCTGTCTGACAGTCTAACACGAGAAAAAGATTCATGTTAGACCAGAAACCTAACAGAACAAGCTTAAATGTATTATTATAGTTATAAAAACATAGTAGATATAATGACATAATTCTAAAGTAAATAAACAGTTATATTATTTGCAAAAATACTAATGTGGTTCAACAGTTAGACAATTTTTACCTTTGACATAATCTTGAAGTCTTGCTAGCAATGTTTCCCTTTCTAAAAGTAATTCTTTGCTTATATTTGGATGCTTTATCAGTTCCTTGTGTTTCTGAAATGTCTGAAGAAGCTAGAATATGAAATTAAAACAATGAAAAAAATGAAACATATTCTGATACATTCTTTATGGCTGTTCATAAATAGTCTTTGCCTGTAAGTATTTATCCCTTTACTCAAAACTGACTACTTAAGAACTCAGTAACTTTTTCCCATCAGGAAGTTTTCAGACTGTAAAAATGCCTGTACCTGTTGAGGGCTGTCTTGAATATCTGAAATAAATTTCTTTAGTTTGCTTGCCACTTTCTTTTCTGCTGGTGCAATAATTCTTTCAAACTGAGAAACTGCTGCTTTCCATAATGGCTAGAAGACAATCAGCATATACATGTTACTTTAGGACTGCTCATCTAAATACTAAAAAGTCACACAGGGAGTATCAATAAATTAAAAATAAGCATTATACCTCTGTGTAAGGATTATAGTGTACAGGATTTAGGCCAGCAAAAGGCTCAAACACCTGGGCAACATGTAAAGCATTTTGTTCTCCAGATGGCAAAAAGAATGTAAGTTTTTCATGTAGTGTTCTAACAGTTAAGACCTATAAAAGAAAATATGTCAACATGCTTTTACATAAAACTTACATTTAAAAGCAAAAAGCACAATCAGCACATGACACCCCTCTACTTTTTACAGAAAGTTTTTGAAAGCTTCAGGCAAGCATTTGAATTACAGAATGCTCACTCTAAAAAGGCTATAAAACGTGTTTTTACTTTCCTTTTATGACTTTATTTTTATTTCCTTTTAAATAATGGTGCTTAATTCTGTTTAATGAAATAGTTAAAAATAAATAACAATAAATAGTAATTATTATTCAACAATAGTAATACGCAATAAATAAATAATGAATGTGAATAATACCTCATCAAGACGTTTGCCAAGTTTGACTAAAGATTCAGGGAAATACTTTTCATTTTTCCACTGATGCAGAGTGTAACGCTGCCACAGTTGTCCAGTTAAGTACTCACAAGCTGATGCCCATTGCTCGCAAATCAAAATGCCAGCCTTCAGATTTTCTTTAACAATGTGAAAAGCATCCTCCCATAGGTTCAAAGCTCCTAATTTTCTCTGAACAAATCTACCTAGACAGCTCCCTAGAATGCAAAAATGTATATGAAAACAGTATACAGTTTGTTCAAAATATTATTATTTAAACTCCACACCAAGTCCCAACAATATTTTTGAAAAACTATTATAAAATTATTATTTAAAACAACACAAATGTGTCAGCAACCGTTCACATTGTTTCAGCTTCAACAAATCTCTTAAACATCTCCAAGTTAGTCCAACTGGAGGTTGGCTTGGTGTCAGAAACCGATGGATTTTGAATCTGGAATCCATGCACAAGCATGATCTGTATCAGCAGTGATGGCAGCTGTCTGCCCCCAGCCATCCTGATACAAACAGCCGTCCTCCTCGTGCACACAGAAATCTGACAGCAGCTGGAAAGCTCCACTGTCCTATGTCTGTCCCAGAACACGGGACTGCTGTCATGAGAATGAGGGAAGCAGTCTCTCTGTATGTCCTGCTCTTCTTCCATACAAACTAAATTCACTTTCAAATGGGTTTTTACGCAAATAACCATTCTCCTCTAGGAAAAAGACAAGAAGCCAAACAGAAGTGAAACAAATCTAATCCACAGGTTCAAATGTATCAAACTCCACCTTGGTGTTATCTATCGTCCTTCCAGGCATGCCTGAAGGCATCGACCCGAACTGGCTGAATTGCAGAACACCCCAGGGCAAGCAGTATTAACGGATCATAATTACAACAAGCAAGTACTTTAATGCTGGAGGCTATCAACAAAGTCTTTAAGAGGAGAAAAGTCTCTGCTCCAGGATTCATTTTACTTTTTTTCAAATGTTCATTTAATAAAGACTGCATCCAGGTTTACCTATTACATCCAAGAGATTATGCATGCGTGGCTGTGGATAAGGATCATGTTCCATTTGTCTCCACACATTGTCAACAGTATCCCTGGTAGTCTCCACTAAATCCACAACTTCAAACAAAGAGAGACTATCCAAGTTACAATAATCCTAGAAAAAATATTAATACAATCACTTTGCAACTCGTATTGTAGAAACAACTATACTTTATAGAAGCTAGCAATTGCTATGTATCCTTGTTTTATTGCTTAAAAGAATATGGAGGAATCCTCTCAAAAAATGTTAAATATTAACTTTATTCATGTGAGGAATGCATTGATATCTGTAGTGATATTCAAGCAAGTGCTGTCCACATGCCTAAAATTTTGCACAACAGAGTCAGTTCTTATCCTCTGCATTTTCAATTTCCCTTTTAACAAATTCATGATTAGCAGGAACAAACTGTAGCATACATTTCCACAGCAGGTCTTAGAATTCAATGGTCAAATCTGTTCCCCATTAATTTATGGCACTCCCCCATATCATTGTCACTAGGAACTACTTACATGTCATTTAAAGTAAAATTTTGCTATAAAATAGCTATATATTCATGTATTTAAAAAAGCATGTACATATACTGATATTCATAAGGACATACACTGATTTCATAAGGACAGAGTTTGTTTTTTTTTTTTTAAAGTCTACAAATACATCACTTATTACACAGAAGAAAACATACTTTTGCAATGTCCTCAAATAGGTCTTTAAAATGAGAAGCTCTCTCTTTACTATACAATTTCGTTCCATGCCGAGCACATTCTATCCAGAACTGAAATTCATCAGTTGGTGTGAGTATAGCTGCAAATAAGAACAGAAAATGTTGAAATATAAAACACATGAAAGGTAACAAAATATTTACAGGTGGAACATACTTTCTAAAGCAATTTTTTGCCTTCCGATTATGTGATTGCCCTTCGACTTCTGACTCAAACTAAACGTAGTACTCACAAGTGTATCAAGTTCATGCTTGAAGAGAACAGAGACGATCATCACCAGGCCCAGTCTACTCAGCACAAGCTAAGCCTACTCAGCACAAGCTCTTGTATTTCACACTCTGCAGGCACTGGGATCACAAAGACTGGAAATTCAACTTATAAAACACTGATTTACTCCTAATTTAAAATTAATTGGTTATAGTAATATAATTTATAAGGTTGATTGTTATAAAAACATAACTGCCAAACAAACCTTGCACGTCATCTTCACTGAACTTTTCTCCCATGCAATTAGGATCTGATCTTCTGAGAACAGTGCTCAAACCAGTCTCAAGCTCACTTAGAAGCTTCTGGAGTTTAGGATCAAATGTTTTACTCCATGTCTCATCCTGCAATGAAGATTTCAAAAAATGTGACTCACATGACTGAACCATTACTATTTTCCTTCCATTAATCTAAATACACACACACACGTATTAGTGGCAGTTACCCACATGATGGGACACCATAATATTTTTCTTAAGGCCAAGGAAAAACATTTTCTGCTTTTTACTTCTCAAATCAGAGTAACACAGTGTAATTTTTTTAATCACAAATTCATAAGTCAGTTGTTGGATTTATAAAAGGACTTTGAGCATGTTCAGAATTTTTTAATAATTGTCTGTTACGAAGAATGAATTCTGAATCTGATTCTAGACAAGAATCTGCAAATTGCTATAATCAAATATTGAAAGTTGTGTTTTCCGAAAATTACTTTATTAATGTTGTAATGTGCAAGAAATTAAAAACATGCAACTGCTGAAATTCTGCTTGTAAAGATAATGAAATATAGACATGATAATTGTTTTTGACAAAAAAAAGTCCACAAAAGAAACATGTTCTTTAATGGAAATGAAGCAAAACCTTAAGAACATTTTAAAATATCAGATCTATAAAAACTGCAGTTGTACAAACTAATCCAGAGGCCAGGTGTTCACCTATCTGACATTCTGTAGGAATCATACTTTGCGTGATACTGACATACGCGTTTTGGATAAAATATAAAACATCTAAAACAGAAAAAATACACAAGCTCAGAATTACTGGTGGAAAGGGAGGTAAGGCGCCCATGTCTCCAATAACCACAGCACTGTGTATTCCATGTTTCTAGTCTGGCACACGCATATCCAGAACCCTCCTGTTATCCTCAGTGAGACGATATGATAAAACGCCTTCTTTAACTCAGAAATTAGAAATATCTTGCATTATTTAAGCTCTTAAAGTACTTTATTTTTATAATATACAATATTTTGTCAGAATAAGTAATACAGACAGTGGAACTCTAATTTTTCAATTTAAATCTATAGACCATTTAAATCAGTATATTGCTCACCTTCAGTAATACTGGTGCAAAAACTTGTCGAACAGCTTGATAAAGGGTGTTAATTGGTGAATCTAGCATAGATGACACAAGGATATTACTGTGAAGATTATCTTCGGTAATTACATCAGGTCGCAGCTTAAAGAATACCAACACATTATTCTTTGAATCGGTAGCTTCAATCTGTAATAATAAAATCAAAAAAAAAAATTCTTTTTCTATAAAACTGTGATTGACTGCGTATTACACTAAATTACCCTTTACACAAACAATTTACATCAAGAAAAAAATGATAAATTACCACATTATTCCATGTGTGTTCTGATAACATTCTGGTAGTACCTGATTTGCACAGAAAAACAAAACTTTTATTATACTCATTCTTGAGTTGACAGGAACCTGATATGTAATTTACAACATCGAATATGTAATGCCTTTTTCATCATAAACCATCCACAAACACCAAAGTTACTTATTCTATTTTGAAAGCTTTGCTTACTGCTTTATGAGGACAAAATAGAAACTCGTGTGCCTTGAGAAGAATAAATGTGAAGAATGTAAACTTTCTTATTGCATTTTTATACAGCATTACTTTGGAAATAACTTTCTCAGTATTCAATATTGACCTTGTAAGTCTGCAGATACAGAGCTCTACTGCAATTCATTGACTACTTAGGGAAAGAGAAAGGCTTGCTCGTTCACCAGTAAAATCTCAAGATGTCAGAACTCTTGTTACTTTCACAGTCCTACTTGTGGACAAAATTCTAAACGTTACCTTAAAATCAAGTGCTGAAATTATTTGGGGCAAAGAAGAATCCATGAAACAAAAGAACATTATTAAGGTGATAAAAAAAATTAGCAAATGATACAGTAGGTGAAATCCCAAATTCTGTGGAATTGTAAACACCTGTGAACTTTTTTTTTCTTTTAAAAGAAATGGAAAGCTAGCAAGAACAGTTTTCAGTTTGACCAGACAGTGCCAGGCTTACTTTCTTAGCAGGTCCTTAAATGACTTTTAAGGTCCAACAGGTCCAACGCCATGACTTTTCCCCATACTCTACAAACATCATTTGAGTGGGACAACAGTTGAACACCGTGGCCCCTGTACACACTTGATGTACCTTCCACAGCTGCTGACAGTGGCTTTGTACATTAGACAGTGGCTAAGTAGCACACTCCAAGCTGTTATACGCACATGTCCCCTGCATGAACGTAGTGTGCACTTGACTTTAAAGTCTGAAGAGGTGCTGACACCAGCCATATGTAAGCCACTGGTCCACAGAGCAGTTCACACGTCACCAACTCCTTACACCACCTGCCACTACACGAGGAAGTGTCACTGAGGCAGCAGCCACCGTGCCCTTGCTCTCACAGCAGAATGACGGGACACAGAATTCGTCTGGCACCCAGCACAGGTCACTCTGCACGGTGAAGCTCAGGTGCCGCATTTTGGGCTGCGTGTGCTGTATGGGTACTGGCAATGTGGTCTTTCTTCCTGTCACCTGCCTGAAGGGTTGCCTGCAAACAAGCTGTGCATCAGGCTTCCCCTGGCACCTGTGAGACAACAAGCCATCCCACAGGCCACCATACGCAGCACCCTAAAACTATGTATCACCCTACAACTGTGCAGCACCCAACAACTGCGCATCACCCTACAACCGCACAGCACCCTAAAACTACGCAACGCCTTACAAGTGAGCATTGCCCTACAACCGTGCATCACTCTACAACTGAGTATTACCCTAAAATTAAGCATCGCCCTAAAACCATGCTGTACCCTAAAACTGCTCGTCACCCCACAACTGCACATTGTCCTACAACTGTGCAGCGCCCTACACCTATGCAGCACTCTAAAACAGCTCATCACCTTAAAACTACGCATCACCCTACCACTGTGCATCACTCTACAACCACCCAGCACCCTAAAACTGTGCATCACCCTACTAGTGAGCATTGCACTACAATTGTGCAGCACCCTACCACTGTGCATCACTCTACAACTGAGTATTACCGTAAAACTATGCACCACCCTAGAACTATGCAGCACCCTACAGCTGTGCATTGCCCTACAACTGTACAGCACCCTACAACAATGCAGCACTCTAAAACCACTCGTCACCTTGAAGCTGCACATTGTCCTACAACTGCACAGCTCCCCAAAACTGAGCATTACCCTAAAACTACCCAGCACACTAAAACTGTGTATCACCCTATCAGTGAGCATTGCATTACAACTGTGCATCACCCTGCAACTAGTACCCTAAAACTACGCAGCACCCTAAAGTTAGGCAGCACCCTAAAACTGCTCGTCACCCTACAACTGTGCAGCACCCTAAAGCTATGCCACACCCTAAAGCTGCACATTGCCCTACAACTATACATCACCCTAAAACTACCTAGCACCCTAAAACTGTGCATCACCCTACTAGTGAGCATTGCACTACAACTGCGCATCACCCTACCACTGTGCATTACCCTATAACTGAGTATTACCCTAAAACTACACATAAGTATTACCCTGAACGTTATTACTACCCTAAACATATGCAGTATTACTCTAAAACTATGCAGCACCCTAAAACTGCTCGTCACCACACAACGGAGCATCGCCCTACAACCGAGCATTACCCTAAAACTCCGCCTCACCCTAAAACCACGCCGCACCCTACAACCGCTCCTCTCCCCACAGCTGCGCGGCACCACCCCACGTCTCAGAGCCCTCCGCGAGGCGCCGCGGGCGCCGCCGTTACCTTGGTGGCGGCGCTGAGGCGGCCGCCGGAGTGGCGCAGGGCCAGCAGCGCCTGGCTGCCGTCGTCGAGGAAGCCGGCCACCTCGGGGCGGCCGCGGAGGGCGGCGGCGGCGGCGACGGGCTCGAGGCCGAAGTAGTTGGCGGCGGTGGCGGCGAGGAAGCGCTGCCGGGGGTCTCCCGGCGCCGCCATGTTGCAGGCCGCGGCCTGGCAGCGCTTCCCCGTTGCCAGGCCCCGTTGCTATGGTGACGGCAAATGGCGGCCCCGGGCGCCCCGATGCCCCGCCCACTGAGGGCGTGGCCTAGAATAGACACCGCCCCCTTGGTGCGGTGCCAAGGAGAGGCCGCGAGCCTGCGGGCGGGGGGAAAGTGGGGATGTCCCGCCCATATGTGGGCGTGGGCGTGGAAGGGGCGTGGTCTTGAGGCAGCCCCGCCCCGGCGGTGCCGTCACTTCCTGCCCAGCGGCGGCCGCGTCCGGGCCGCTCGCCGTTCCCTCAGCGGCCGCCGCTCGGTTCCTCGCTCCCGGCCCGTGGGGCCTGCGCGGCCCGGGGGGGGGGGAAGGGGGCAGCGCGGGGCTCCCCGGGGCTCCTCTCTCCGCACTCGGCCGCCGCAGCGCTGAGCCCGGCGGGGCCCCGGCCGCGGCCCCCGGCAGCGGGGCGGCCCCCGCCCCGAGGCAGGACGATGCCGGTGAAGAAGAAGAGGAAAGCCGCGGCGGGGGCGGCGGCGGCGGCGCAGGACGAGGCCGGCCTCAAGAAGTGTAAACTCGGCAGGTACCGGCGGGGTGGGGCGGGCCAGGGCGGCCGCTTGTGGCCCTCAGCACGCCTCAAAACAAAATCAAGGCGTTCTTCGTTAATAAATTCCACAGCCTGAAGCGTCTCGAAGCATTTCGTTGATTAAAATGCGTAGGAAGGCCATTAATATCTGCAGCGGTTTTATTAATATCATGGTAATTATAGCACTCTACAGATACCTCAAAGGAGGCTGTAGCAAGGTGGGGGTTGGTCTGTTCTCCCACGTGCCTGGTGACAGGACAAGGGGGAATGGGCTAAGTTTGTGCCAGGAAGGTTTAGGTTGGATATTAGGAAGAACTTTACCAAACTGGTTGTTAGGCATTGGAATGGGCTGCCCAGGGAAGTGGTGGAGTCACCATCCCTGGAGGTCTTTAAAAGACGTTTAGATGTAGAGCTCAATGATGTGATTTAGTGGAGGACTTGTTAGTGTTAGGTCAGAGGTTCGACTTGGTGATCTTGGAGGTCTCTTCCGATCTAGATGATGCTGTGATTCTGCACCTGAAATGGCCATTAGCATGATAAAGCATTGGCACAGTGTAGCAGGAGCTTCCAGCAGGGCTTTCTTCAGGAACCGTTGCCTCCTTAATCTATTAGACCTTTCCAAGTATGTCAGTGAAATAGTGGTTACGACAAACATCCTGAGGACATAAGAATACAAAAGGCTTACGAAATCAATGCTATGGGAATGGCTATTGCAAGAAGCTGTGGCGTGTGCCCTTCCTCATAGGTTGACCTTAGAGGTTGAGGTTAGAAGTCCCTAGGCATTTATCTAGTTATGACTGATCACTTTGGGTAACTGTTCTGGAGCTCGCTTTTTGCACTTGTTAATGAGCTTGTAGTTTCAGTCTAAGGTTATTCACAACCAGTGCTCGATAAGCATTCTTGTGTCAACATTATCATAGAATCACTGAGTATCCCAAGTTGAAAGGGATCCCCAAGGATCACTGAGTCATTCTTTATCTAAAGCTTCTTCCTCATGGTTCTGCCTCCATGTGCATTTGGAGGGAGTGCTTTTTTTTTTTTTTTTTTTTTTTAAATTAAACAAGCCAAATTCTTCTGGTTTCTAAGAGATTTTCAGTTTCCTTGGCCATCCTAGCCCTTCTCTGCAGCTGTTCCAGTTTCAGTTCATCTTTCTTGACTGTTGCTGACCAGAACTTTATTCTGACTTCTTTTGACTCGACAAAATGTTTTGGAAACTTTTTTTTTTTTAAATAAAAAGCTTTGCATTAAAGTAGTAGTCATTGATTGGGCAAAAACTATGAAGTAAATAAGTATCTGTTAGCTAATAACAAAATATTAAAGATACAAGTATTTTTAATATAACATTTTTATATAGGTATATAATGCTTTTTTTTTTTAATAAAAACTGATTACAGATGGGTATACATGGCTATATACTGAGTGAAAGCATCAAGCAAAAGTATGGCTCTCTTTCTTTATAGGGACTTGTGTTTTTAATGGCAGTTTAATGGATGGTTGTCTGTAGTACATCTTTAATTGCAGGTTTCGGCACATATGGCTTCATCTTAGAAAGTGTTGCTTTTCCTTCTAGCAAAGCTTAAAGCAATACATGGGAAGTGTTAATTTTCACCTCATTCTTAGAAATTTTAGCATGCTGTAAAAGTATGTAATTTGTATTGAGAGGAGAGTGTGTTGTAAAGGTGCTGTAACTCCTGACTGAACAAAGATGCTTTCATGAGTTAGTGTTTTACTGGAAGAAATCAATTATTTTCTCTATTCTTTCAAAGAATAACAACAACAAAAAAATCACTTCCTAGGAAAATGGGATTGTATGTCACATAAGGAAAATAATGTGGGGGGTGGGATCTGCCTTTGCGGAGTAGTTTTGGTCTTTCCATAGATTGCATATTGCTATTCCGGTATGTGTACCAAACAGCTATAGAATTTGGAGATTTAGTTACATGTTTAATGTAAATAAACTGACTGAATTTTCTTTCCAAATTTGGATGCCTAAATATAAATAGCCTGACTTTTATGTATGTCAAACTCTGCAGCTCCTGTTGACCTAAATTGGATCTGTGCATATTCAGCACCCTTGAAGATCATGCTGCTTATTAGAGACCTTACTTTAAATGCCTGTATATATTAATATAAGTAGATAATGGAGCGTTTGAATTACTGAGCAGTGATGTTTTAAATATCTGTATGTGGGGATTTTGGCTTAATATCTACAGGGTGACAATATTCTGGCAGTTCAGGAAAAGTAATATTTGCAGTAAGTTAGACTATGAGAAGGTTGCATTTCAGGGTAACTTTCTGTTTCAACAAATGTTGAAATAGGATGACTGACAGTTGTCTCTTAACAAATTCAGCTTTTTATGTATATTGACTTTGTGAAACAGTTTACCTAGTTTGAACTAATAATAAACACTTAAAATTTAATTTTATTTCCCATTTCTCAAAATAACACTTATTACCCTTGTGTTTCTCTAAGCTATTGCAGATCACAAGCCCCTGGTAAAGTAATAAGTGGAGAGGAACACTTTTCAAGCAAGAAGTGCCTAGCTTGGTTTTATGAATATGCAGGTAATAATGTAGTGTATTGGTAATTAAACTGATATGACTTTGTTTAAAACGAACTAACACATCATATTATTTGCACTTTTGTGCTCATGTAGGCCCAAAAGGTATGTCCATATTCAATTCCTTATAAAATGCACTTAAATTGTTAGTAAAAGCTATAGTAATTCTCAGTATTTGTTTTTCTATATTTTTTTCTTCTTTCCTCTGTGCTTTATAATTTCTTATGGTGTTTTTCAAAATGGAAATAACTGGTATTACGCTTGAACTGAATGATTCTGCTTCTGATTTTAAAAGGACAATGAGAAAGTTTGGGCATAAGTTGCCTTCAGTAAATATCCAGTGTATACTGCAGTTTACTTACTAAACTGTTACTCCATTTAACTATATGCTTAGAAATTCTAGATCTGTGAACTGTTAAGAGTTTCTTGTCTAGTCACTAGTTGAAGTTCACCATAACTAATTGGAGGCTAAAACTCATTATTGACCAGTTCTCAGTATGAAATGATTTATCTGCCAGGAATTGGTTTGGATATGTGAATTGGAACTGATACCTTGCTGGCAGTCTTTCCAGTGTAATGAACTACTGCTGGTTCTAGTAATCTACTTTCTAATTTGCATTTGAGGCATGCTCTTTTGGAATCAGTCTTTCCTAGGAAAATTTTCCTTTCTGTTTTGTTGATTTTCTTCATTTAAAGTTTGTAGGTATTGAGTTACCTGCACATAGTTTTTAATGCCTATAAATATTCTTGTTGAATCAAGAACTGGGTATACAAAATTATACATATGCCATATTTAGATTATCGATTAACTAACATTTTTAGCATAAAATGGGTTTCCAGTGAAATTATAGTTAAATACATATATTTCCATATACTCAGGAAGTAGAGAAATCAAATCTTTGTATCGAGTGTACCTCTGTGTGTACATACAGTGCATAATGTATGAATTGTATACATGATTTCTGTGCCAGAAAACTGATTCATATTTTGACGTCATTACCAGAGAACTCCTCTGTGTGTGTAATAATTCATAATTACGTCATACCTTAAACTTGCAGGCTGTTTAACATGTTCTATATAAGGGCCTTATTAGCTATATTAAAAAAAAAGTTGTGCAATGTTTTTGAAGAGGTAAGGGTTTGTGATCTTAAATGCCAGTTGTTTTATTTTCCTGTAATACTAGTCATTCTCAATACCTTTTTATTTAGTATGTTCTTATTTCGTAGTGAATTATTATGCCAAGTATATTATCCAAACTCCTGAAGAGTTCTGCTTAGAGTAACCAGCAGATGCAGATGAAGGGGAGACAGGTATAGAGTTTAAAAAAAAAAAAAAAAAAAAAAAAGGTTTTCTGTTTAAGTAGCAACATTTGCCAAAAGTATCACAAAATGATATTTTGGTGTGGAACATACAGCCTTTAACTTTTACATAGGTTCATATTCACTAAAACCATGTTAACATAATTATCCAAAATATATCAAAATAGAATGTCAGCAAACCGTTTGATAATACTTGGATGCTGAGCAGGAGTCATTTTGCAACAGGCTTAACAGAACTAACTGAAACCAGAGGGATTCAGAGATAAAACTGATTGTACACTGTGTCCGTATGTGCTCTTTAAATATGCTGTATCGCTGCTTTTTGGAAGCATTCTTTGTATTAAAAGGAAAAAGTGACAGCATTCTAATTGTTGTGGCCCCAGTCAAGGTAATTTCAATATAGTCAAGATTTTTTCTGCTTTATACGTGGTTAATATGCGTAGCATTTTTCAGATTTACTCCTCTCCCTATATAATTTAGCATCATAAAGAATTTAACATAATTATTGTTAGATTCATCCTCTGCTGTGTTAGTGTAAACCTATAATGCTAACACTGTTGAAAGAGTAATATCCGTATCAGTAACTCAGACAGAAATAGAGGTTTTTGTTGTTGTCAGTATAACTATTTGAAGAATGTTATTTTTAGAGCAGAGATACTCAATGAGTTTTGCTGTGTCAATGTGGAGCTCACTGGAGGCTTATGAAAACTCACATAAGCAAAATGTTTGCTGTTCTAGGGAGGTAGTTCACAACAGTTCTGTTTCAGTTTTGCTTATAGTCCATATTGTTATTTCATAGGTAACGTACTCACCTCCAAGTCATAGATGATGTAATGGTTCTAACACAATAGTTACTTCATAGAATAATTAATTGTTTTTAAAGATAGCTTATATGAAATGTAGTCTAATTCTAGTGTGTAACCTTTGCGATGATGCAATTCAAATGTTACTTGCATTTCATTGAATGTTACTTATATTTGTCTGGTTCCTTTTGTTTTGAAGGTCCTGATGAAGTTGTGGGGCCTGAAGGAATGGAAAAGTTCTGTGAAGACATCGGTGTTGAGCCTGAAAATGTACGTTTCTGCGATACTAACAACCCTTTAAAAGGAGTTACTGGATTAGTAGATTTAGTTCTGTATACAAATCTTAACTTCAGTAAGCAAAGCGTTGCGTATCTGCGTTCAGGAGTTGTTCTAAGATTTCGTCTGAATACATCAATTATGTGCAGCTGTTGTTTGTTTTTGTTTATTTTATTGTAGTAGCACTTTCATCTTCAGAAAAATTTAAATTTAAGGGCATGATTGCACATGGCTGAATTATTAATTTATTACTAGCAAGTAAAGTGCAAGCATGTACAATTGCTGGAGCGTTTAAATGCTTGGAATTTTCTTCATTGGCATCTAGAAATCAGTCTTACATATTAACTCATTTTTTTCCCCTCCAGATTATTATGTTAGTTTTAGCCTGGAAGCTAGAGGCTGAAAGCATGGGGTTCTTTACCAAGGAAGAATGGTTAAAGGGGATGACTTCGTTACAGTAAGTGGTTTTGTTTTTGTTGCATATGTGTGTTCAATTTTTCTTTGTAGCTTAATGATCCTTGCCCTCAGTTTTGTGTACATTGGCAATAAGACACAGAACTTCTCGGTTTGGGGTCCGGTCTCAGTCACCAACTGGAAATAACTGGTCTGTTTCATCAGATTGTGAATCCAATGCATTCACTCAGAGTTTTGTCTAACGTTAATTAAATCAGGCTTTGGCGACATCTTATAAGAAAAAAGGTATATCACAATACCAGGCTGGTTATCAGACACATGTAAGCAGATCTGGAGATGTCTGTGAACATCTCAGCATTGGTATTCTGAGAAGTTTGTTACCAATTTCCAAGCTGTATAGATAAGGACTGTTGATGATAATCTTTGATCATTTTACTGTTATTTATTAGACACAGGTCAGAAGCAATGCTTAATACATAGGTAAAATAACACTTTTGATTTATAAATACAATCCTCACATCATTCAGTGAGTAGGAATTCTTGGTGAGATAATGTTCTGGCTAAAGAGCATGATTCATGAAACTGATCTGCTTTGGTGAGGCTTGGTTCAACCATCACATTTTGTCTGTTTTTCATGAAACTTATGATACACAAGTGGTTTTAAGGGTGACTTGTTATGATACTGCATTCAAGTAAACTTGTATGCATGAATTTTTGGATGCAGTGTGTAAACGGATATGATTGAGTCACTTCTCTGAAGTACTTAGTTTTTCACCCAACTGGAAGGCTTCAAAAGTCAGCCAGGCTAGCAAGAAGGTACGCGCAAAAATGCATGAAGTCTGGCAGCTCTTCAGAGCCAATACTGTAGATTGTATTTCTATCTAATAATCTGCCGTAGCTAGGAATACTCATTTCAAGACTAGAGCTCGTCATGCTTCACATTTAATGTGTTTAAGTGAGAAAATGCAGTACTGATGTGTGCTCTTACATAAACGGACATGTAATCAGAGCAACTGCTAAGCCTAAACAGTTACTCAGGGGGAGCAAAACAATACAAGTTGTGCTAGTCATAGGTTTGTAGACTAAGCATCTGGATAAAGCTGTGACCTTCATATGAAGGAACTGAAGACTGAGTATCTTAAAAAGAGCATAAATCTGTAGGCTTGAATCGTTTAATATTGTATGGGGGGGGGAGGGGAGTGAATCTATTTTCCTGTGATAGATTTGACAAATCATTTCAGAGAGAAGGATTTATGCTTAAAGCAATAGAGTATTATTACATTCTTGCACAGCATTGTTTCAATTTTGCCTGAAGAAATGACATTAGAATGCATTAAAAGCCCCATGTGTGTTCTAAGTCTGACTTATATTACAGAATCCTTATTCTAAAACACATGGAATTCCGCATAATGCAAGTGCATGAACAGTGCTGGCTGGAATTCAGCTCCAGATTAACAAGTGTGGTTTGTATGCAAGAGCTGGATTTCTTAAGCTCTTTTTGCAGACTTTGGAGATCCAGTCAGTGTAGCAGAGCCTAGGGAGGTATTCGGTGTATGCTAAGGCCTAGTGACTGGTCACCCAAATTGCTTTTAAGGGTTTCTTCACTAGAGCTCTGTGAATGGCAACACCTAAATCTGAAGTCTTACCTACGTTTAGATGCCAACATTGGGTGCCTGAATCTTAGTGACCACCAAAATTTGTGTTTTTTAACCTGTAGCTTTCTGATATGCTGATGAGACTTCCACTTCAGAGAGTAGGAAAAATAAGTATGTGATATACCATCAAAAATGAAGGTGGCTCAAGCAGTAAATGGCAGCTTATCAGACTTGAGTACATCAGTGAGGATTCTAGTGTGTTGTGTTGGTAGCACTGTCCTGTACATATATATGAAAACTGGTTATCTCAAACTCTTCTGAGAGAAGTCAAAGGGCAGTGGGAGGGGGATGCACAGCGTTGGAAAGCCAGGTTTATAATTTGTCTGTTTGCAATTATTAGTAAAAACTTACCTGGGTTGTTGTTTTTTTTTCTTGAAAACCTAATACCAGCTCATTTTTGGCTTTTGAATTTTTGTAGCTATTGCCTTTCTTTTTCTTTGTTGCTGGGCTAACGCAAAGCATCATGTAAATATTTAGTGTATGCTTTAGTCTGATTTCTGATCTCCAGACCTATAGATCAGTTTACGTAACAAAACTTTGGCATTGTCAGAACATGGGGGGAAAAAAATGCACCCTTGCTCTTTAAGCTGATACTTTCTTGGGCTTCTCCGTGCTTCAGTTACTACCTAAAACCTAAATTTCAGAAGATCCTCTGTCAGAACATGAAGAACAGATAGGCAAGATGATTCATTAATTCCTTTCCTCTCTTAGGAGGGCTGAATCTCTGTCAGGAAGAGAGGGGATATGGCTTGTAGATTAATAGACCGTTCAAACTACTTATACATTACCATTACTAGATGCTTTTAGTTTAATGTTTGTATTCCTCTTAATTTTCTTCCTAATTGAACAAGAGACAAGTATGTGTGAATAAACATGGGAATATTTGAGTAGGAGATTCTCTACCTTTACTCTGCCCCTGTCAGCTATGCCTCAAATGAGCTCTCCACCTCAATAGAAGCGAAAATAGGACTTCTTTGTGATGCTAATTTAAGTTCTGTGTTATAAATACTATATAGGGGTGTGAAGAGAATACAGTAAGCTAATGTCATTTTGTTGTTCTTGAGGTGGCTTTTAATGCCGTTTTCCATCAAAGCAAGTTTGAGAACTCGTGTATTTTTCATGTCTCTGTACATTAGTTTGCTGTCACTTTACTTATGCTAATTAAAAGGCCGTTGTGGCTTTTTTTAAGTTAGGAAAACGATTCTGGGTGATCTCGGTCATCTTGTTCATGGTGCAGCCACCCAAATGGCTGTATAAAAAAAAAAAAGATAGACTATTCCTTAGTGCACTGGTGTGAAGAAAATCACTGCCTGGGTGTGGGAGTGCCTTAAATGGCTTTAAGAGATTTGTCCCTGCAGATCCTGAGAGTAGCGCATGTCTGAATACGATCCATTTAACTGGTCAGCTTTAAATAGGTTGACAACAGCTCAAGAGTCTTGAGACATGGTAATTAGCACACTTTCACACTAATTATGTCAAGAAAATCACTTGTTACAACACATTACCAGTAGTACAGTAGACAGTAAGTTTTACTTTGTATTTACACTTATGAATATTTGAGGAACTTCAACAAAATATTTTGTAGGAAGTGTAGGTATACTGAAATTTGTGTGGATCCATGGTATGTTAAGTAACTTCAGCCAGGTTACCTTTGACAAAATGCCTGCTGTAAGTAACTTGCCTATTTTACTAGTACACAAGCTGCATAATCACCTGAATGTGTATTTAGTGGACTTCTACTCAAATGTAGAGAGAGATTGCAGTATGAAGGTCTAAATTCAGAAAGATGTTATTCTATAAGGTCATCTCATTTTATACTCATGATCATGTTTTAAGGGTTAAAGGATACAACACTGAGACAATCAGATAGTTGAAGACAGGGAAAATACCTTCAATTTTACCTAAGTTTTTTTTGAACAGTTCTTAATATATTTTTATTGTAAAATGTTAGCTCTTGTCATTTAACTAGGCAGCCTAATTAGCTATTAGCCTTATTTATTTAACACTGACCTTAGTTTGGACTTGGTGCTGCTAGAGTCAATAACAAAAAGGCTCCACCAGCTCAAATTGCTCAACACTCTCCTTGCAGCTCTTCTGATAGAGACAGCCATAGGTGCACGCGCAGGCTAGCAGAACTGAGGAGTAGGAAGCACAGCAGAAGTGCAACATCTTAGCAATGTGCTGCAGTATTCCTGAAGTGTCCTTGGCTGTGGGTTTGTGTTGCAAGTCCAGAAGGAGCTGTGAAAGATGCAGTGTTCTCAGAGAGGCAGGCTGCCAGCAGAGGGACACGTGCACCAAAGTAAATACATAGGCATGTTGCATCTTCCCTGTGTTACTGAAAGCATTGTTTCTGTCACACAGGACAAGGTGGAAGTTAATTTTTTTACTCAAAGCATCCATTATCTTATAAAAATAAAATGTGATTATAGTGTAATACCTCTTCTTTTGAGTGAGCCTTTCCTGGAGGATTTACAGGTGTAAGTTATGTTCTCCAGTGCCAGTGTTGGTGAAGTGAACAGATTTTTTTTATTTGGAAACAGAAGTCATTGCTAAATAAAAATACATGAAGACCTTTATTTCTGGAATTAGAAATAATTTCTGGGCCTAAAAAGGGCAATCTTTTGGCAAAGGATTTTCATGCCAACTAGCAGACCTGTAAATTGTAGTACAACCTTGAGTTTTCTGTTGAATAGCTGCTGACTAGTCCAGGTGATAGGCTTATAAGAGCTCGCATTTATCAGTCATAAACCACTCACAGACCTCTAAGTTTTTGCAGAGTGCCTCCTCAGTCCACCAGGCATAAACATGTACAGATTTGAAGTGTTTTCTACTGTTTTTTCAGAGACACATGACAGAAAATCCAGCTATAAATAAGGATTTTGTGTATCACCTTAATGTACATTGGATATTCTTGTCTGCAAACTTTCAAAATGATTAAAAGATAAAATAGTTCCGGATATTAATATAAACTGCAGAGTATGGCATAGAAAGACTATTTGAGAAGTAAAGTTGAGACTGTATTATGATGCTGATAAATTATTTTTTAAACTTGCTTATAGTATTGAACCACAGCATTCATCGTGTCAGTAAAATACTGAACATGTTCAGCATTCAAGTCACTTTCATGGTATTACTACTGTAAGCCTGATGATTGTATTTTGGTGATTTTTTAATTGATTTACACTTTCTGGAATGGTTGAAATGTTTTGCTTTGAAATTCTAACACATTTTTCTTTATTTTAAGGTGTGACTGTACAGAAAAGTTACAGAGTAAATTTGATTTCTTGCGGTCACAGTTGAATGACATTTCATCGTTTAAGAATATCTACAGATATGCCTTTGATTTTGCAAGGGTAAGACTACTGGAATGTTAAAGAACTTCTAATTTAATTTTTTTAATGAACTTGTACTTCAGTGTTTTTTGTGCTTTCTTTATTTGACCTTAGGATAAAGACCAGCGAAGTCTTGATATTGATACTGCAAAATCCATGTTAGCTCTTTTGCTTGGAAGAACTTGGCCACTATTTTCAGTATTTTATCAATACCTGGAGGTACACATTTCCTTGACTTTTTTGGATGATGGCATGCTTGTTGACCTGTTTGTCTGCAGGTCTACACCTGTGACTGTGACTACACCTGTGCTGAACTTAAAGTTTGCTTTTTGTAGGTGTGATATGTAGGTGACTAAAGCTGTGGGTGGCTCTGGAAGATTTTGCTCAGCTATAAGCAACTTGGTAGTGTGGATGTGCATATGTTGAGGAGCATGCTTGGCTTGATACTATTCCCTGGCTTCAAATCAATATTAACATTGGAAAGTGTGTCTTTATGATCATGCTATATGTAGTCTGGAGATTTCTGTAGTTATTCATTCTAGAAATGTCTTCACTAAGTACACCCTACTTCAGGACAAAATGGCAATCTGCCAATTTTTAAAGCATCAGAGCACTGAATCGATTTCCTGGTATTTCAATCTTGCTCAGATCTTCTTTTGAGAACCTATTTTATGTTGTTCTAGAACTACCAAATATGTACTGTGTAGTGAAAAGGTTGGAAAAACAAGGGAATAGTAGCCATTGTCATCCACTGAATTGTCTATTAGGAACTGACAGAAAACAAAATGAGAGAAGCTAGAAATAATATGCAGTATTGTCAGATGTCATTTGACATTTTCAGTTTTGTAAAAATTAAATTGTTTTCCCTAGCAATCGAAGTATAGAGTTATGAACAAGGATCAGTGGTACAACGTGCTAGAGTTCAGCAGAACTGTCCATGCAGATCTTAGCAACTATGATGAAGATGGTGCATGTAAGTATTAATAACTTTGTTCATTCAACTGTTATTTTTAGTATTTTCAGTTGGCATGTAACATGAGTACATTTAATTCCTGTAACAGAAACAATATTGTAAGGTATAAAATAATTCTTCAACAATACATAGAAAAACTGTCCTAATAGTCACATGCTTTCAAACTGCAGATACTAATTTTGCTCATAGGGCAGTGGCAGAGTGCACTTCTATCCAGTTCAAAGATCTAGTGTAGAGACTTGCTAGGTGAAAATGTAGACTTGGAAACAAAACTATAAACATCAACTTGTATTTTGCTATATATGTATTAAATTCTTGTTGAATTATAAAGTTCTCTAGCTACTAATATGTGACAAATGACTTATGAGGATGAATCTCCACTTAGCTGATAGTCAGTCCTACTATGACTGAATTGCTTTAGGCATCCCATTGTGTTCTTTGTTTTTAATTACGTGCAATTCTGAAATTTGGACGACAGTGATTGCAGGCGTATTTGAGTCTTCATAAGTATTTAGCTATAGTGGTTGACATGGATGTTACCTAGACTAATGGTTTTAACTATCATACGTTAAGTGGAAATGTTTGAAAGACACTGGTAAATATAACACCAAGTTTTGTCCATCTGCAGGGCCTGTGCTTCTGGATGAATTTGTTGAATGGCAAAAAGTTCGTCAAGCGTCATAGCAAGAATTTAAAAGAAAATGCAAGTTTTTTGGTGCCCGCCTGTACACAAACTAATGAGAAAAAAGGATTGCATTTTCATTCTTATGAAAGACTTTACAGTAATTTTTTTCCTTTTTTAAGGAAGTTTTCTTGTTACATGTGATATGGGCATTGAACCACACCTCTTCTGAGACTGAAAGTTGGAGTTCTTGTTTTAAGTCTTATGTTTATAGCATTTATTTCAGAACAATAAAGATTCAGATTTGTGACAAAGGCCTAAAAGTGAAGAATGTCCCTTGAATGTGAGTGTGGTGTCTATTTTTAAAACCAAATCTTTAAGATTATCTTTCTCGGAAGTGCCCTTTGTTATGGATTGTTGAGACCTTAAAAATGCTTAACTGGCACTGTTGCTTGCTGATTGGTATGATTGTCTTGTGCAACAAATGTTAGAAAGAATGACTAATTATTTGAGCCCTGGGTGGGGGTGTGCTGTATATTAAGTATTGGTCATGGGTTGTACCACAACTTTCAGCTCCTTGTGGAGATAAAGGCCTTAAACTCTTTTGTTTTGTTCAGTACCCACCCAGTGGCATGGCGTTCAACGGCAGACACTTTTTAAGCAGAAAGGTGTAGGGCATATGGCTCTACAAGCAGAACAGCTGAAAACAAGTTGCCTGTACTTCAAATGACAAAGAGTTACTCTGGTACAGAAAAGCAGCTTCAAATTTTTACTGCGGTTTAGACTTTGGATTGCTTTGTATAAGAAGTGCAATTTATATTTTAAAAGGGAAATCTGGAAAGACTTGGCTTCAGGCTTTGCTTCTTAGTGTTTTAGACCGGAAGCATTCACAGCATGACTCTTTTTTTTTTTTTTTATCTCCCTGGAAGTTTTTCCATGATGTAAGAGACTATTAAATCATCCAATTTTGACCTGTATATAACAGGCTAGTAACTTTTACCCTGTTATTCATGTACTGAGTCCAATAACTATTGTGATTGCCCCTTTTAGGCACTCAGTATTTGTGGCAACCTTTAAATACAGTAGAAGTTTGTCACTTTACCTTTCTGCACAGGGAACTGAATGCCATCCTTAAGAAGGAAAGGAATTTTAATAAGTAAATGAGAGAAACCAAAATAGAAGGAGAGAATGAAACATTTGTAACTTCTACTTTACTGTATAATTATATTATTTAGACTGTGATAATGCCATGAGACTCCAGTCAGTGATCAAGGCCTCGTTGTGCCAAATACTTCAGCAGCTTGAAATAAGAATAGACAATATAAGATAGGCATGACTTGAAGATCTTTGCCTCAGGGAAATGACTTCTGTTTTGCACATCCCTTATTCAGACTAACAAGCATGAGTTTTCCTATCACTAAGGAAAGCTTTATTCCCAAGATGATGGATTTTTTTTACAGTGGGACTTGGGGGGGAAGGGTAATGAGAAGGGAAGAAATAGCAGAAAGGAGTGGGACAAAGTAATTATGTGTCCATGCTCTCATTCTACTAGGGGATCACCTTTGCTACTTACTCTCCAAAGCTGCTTGCTGTCCGGGCTGCAGGTGGTAGTGCTGGTCAGTGGTGTTCCCTGAGCCATTCTGCAAGTCACCTGATGGTGCAGTTGAACTTTGGAAGCTTTTGGTTTTGCCCAATCCAAAAAAGCTTTGGGAAGACAAAGAGGGGGGAGGGAAGATGGGGAGGAACAGTTGAGATACTGGCAGATCACTGTGCTTGTACAGTGGCTAGTGTCTGTGCATGCAGACACATGCTCTATAGCCGATCTAAATATCTTTCCACCTTTTTTAAGGAAAGTATTTAATTTTAAACCTCATGTAGACTACAACAGTTCTCTTAAGTATGTTACAAGTTGTCCATTTGCATTGCTGATAATTCTGATTTCACCCATAACAGAGTGCCTTTCATTTGGAAATTGCCCTAATCTACAGAAACTCAGTGCCAGAATGAGAGAAACTTCAAGAATCCCGAGATCAACTGATAGGGTAAAGCCCTAAGATGCACAGGATAAAGATACGCCAATTGACTTATTTCTAGAGAAGTCCTGCTATATATTAAATCTCTGCAAGGACACTGATTCTGAAATGACTTTCTAAAATTCACTTCAATGGCTTTCCTTGCTTAGTATGTTCCTGTCATAACTGGGTGATTCTCTTTCCCAGTGTTGAAATAAAGGTTAGAAATTGAACATTTTATAGTGTGATGGGGGGGGGACGGGGAGAAATGATCCTTTTTTTTTTTTTTTTTAGGTAATTGCAAACTGTTGTGAATTCAATTTAAACCAGTTGGTTCTAGAGGATGGTATTAGTGTCTAACAGTAGGAGTGATGCATCTACCAATTCAACATAGTCAAGTACTTACCATTAAGGTGTAAGACACTATGTGATGTATCATTTGTATCTCTGTTAAGGTTTTATCAGTATTCCTATAATAAATCCATGTTTCAGGGATTTATGACTTGGTTGTGTGTGTGATTGAAAATCATCAGTTACTGTAAGGCTTTGACTGGGAATGAATGTATTTAAACTACTTAAAATCAATATAGTTTTTCAAATTTGAATAAAATAGGATTTTAAGTTATGTTCTTGTGCTCTAAACTGCAATCAGATTTATTGTTTAAATGTGAACTAATGGCTTGTACAGTTTCATTGTGAGCTGGTCACTTTTATTAGATATCTTCTATTAAATCACCTTACAGCTTAATGTGGATACGTGCCAAAAACTGTCATTTTTGTTTTATTTCATGCACATCCACAAGCCAAAACTGGCTTCAGTTAAATGCTTTCTTTAGCCTTTCAATTTTAATTTTGCTTTGCTCAGGTGCATTTTAGTCTATCAAAAATAACACCTTATTTTCCATTTCTTACGATGAAAGTTCACAGGTGAGAAATGCTGCCATAGCTAAGACAAATAATAAAAGCGAAGGTGAAATGTCTTCCAAAAATAAATCATAGTGGTGTCTACTTTGATGTTAAAAACTTCGCTTTAATCTCACTTTCATTTCTTGGTACTAATTCTCCCTAACATACTAAATTTTAAGTTCTTAGACAACTAACAGTTCTGGTTTTTTAATCTGAAAACACCCACCTGTTCATGGAAAAAGCCATACTGGTAGATCAGAATGTAATATTTCTTCTATGTAAAAATGTGATTTTGAATTAAACAGTCATGTATGTTTACCTGTGTCTTTAACTGTAACTGTAGTTTTGATCCAGTTTATCTTTACTGTTTAAACATCTAATTCTTTACTAATGGCTGTAATTTCACATTTCTATATAGTGGAATTAGGATTTTGCATTTGAGATGTAGATACAAACTTGGTACCAATCACAGATCCCCCAAAAGGGGGCCCTGTAGTCTATATTTCAGTTAATTTTTTTCATATCTTTCGAAGCTTTGAGCAGATATATTGATATTGACTGAAAAAGGTTGCGAAAGGGACCATAAGACTAATGTTGCTGATGTTCTGAATTTTTTAAGCTGGTGAACAGTTCTTTCAATGCAATGTGTACAAACTTGTACAGGTTTAGTTTTGTTAAGTATGATGAATAAAAGTGTTATGTAATAGGGCAGAAAAGTTTTGTCATGCTGCCTCTTTTCTTTTTTTCTGTTGTGTATGTATAACTGTTCTTGATTGTTGAGAGACTTAATTCCAGCAAAATGGAATAGTCTAATTTCTAATTAGAAATAGTCTGATTTCTAGACTAAACCGGAATGCTTTCTTCACTGCTATCTATGTGCACCTGCAGATACTAGAACCTGTACTATCCCTGAATTGGAAACAACATACACCATCCTTGGTTATATCCATGTTAGTATCTATTGATAGAAGGTGATGGTCTTGATAAATAACTGCCGTGAATTTTGCATTGGATCAGCCCTGTTCCAACAGCCTGTTAAAATGCATGTGAATGAAGAGGATGAAGTTTTCTCCCCCCCCCCCCCCTTGTCTTGGATCTTCTGTTTATGTTTTGTGCTAGGACAATGGGCACGTAGAAGAAAACATAACTACAATATTTTAATAACACAGGGTTGTAAGTCATTCAACAAAAACATGTTTGGAACCAACTTGGATGAAGAAATTGTACTCAGATCATTGAGATAAAATTCTGTCCACTACTGAGGCCTATCAAACATTCCTTAATTTACACCTCCTGCCACTGTTATGATGGTGAGTTACTATTCAAGAATAACTTTCACCTGGAAAAGAAAAACTAAGAGGGAGACCCTAACTTATAGGGAATGCTGTAATCTAATTAGCCTAAAAACATGAACAAGATTACATTTTGCAGTTTAGATTAAGTGGTACACGAATTTGTAAAACTTCATTCTTCTAAGTGTTTTTTGTTTTTTTTTTTTTAAAAAAGCACTAGCCAACGTCATTGTGCAGTATATTGATATGTAATTTTTATCAGCTTGGTAGTGAATTAGTGCTGATAACAAAAACATCTAAAGGTATTTCTGGCTGATTTAAATTCTAAGTAATACAGAACTTAATTCTGAAAAGCATATGGAAATAATCATGTAAGTTCTGTTTGCACTGTGCGTCTTGTTATAACAAATCTAAGGGCTACAAAACAGTATTTCCAGTTAGTTTAAGTGATTGGTATACTAGTCAGGTGATTTAGTTTTTTTAATATTAAATATTTCAGAAATGTTTACTATTGCAGTATTTTTAATTGCCTGTTACAGTAATTGCATCTAAAATCTGTTACTTCCAAATCCTTCTTTGAAAGCTGAAATACCCTATGATGCAATGCCTCTGCATAATCATTTTTAAAAGAAATATGATTAAACTTTTAACAGCTAATATCATATCTATCCGGCCAAAATAATTTGAGCATGTGAAATTGTTGGTCAAGACACCTGCATAATTCAGAACACATCTGAAATAAATCATCTGATAGTATGTAATAGTAGAAAGTAAAAAGTACATAAGGAATAGGTCCTCTGTGTATCTGGCACTTGCTTCTGAGTTACTCGTGTAATTTGGAGTACTTGTCCTACCTGCATAGATCTACAAAACGCAGCAAGTTCCCTCACATGCATTTGTTTTTTGCATAAGGGCTGGAGTTGTTATATGAAACATAGCAGTACTGGAGTGCCAAGGGCTGGGCATGAGTCATGACACTGATCTTTGATGTAAGATACAAATCTCTCTGGCACACAAGGGAAAGAATAGGAAACACTTGAAAATAAAATATGGTCATATTCTACCACTTTTCCAATCATTTCCATTTCTGTTTGTGTAACCAGGGGAATGCTTTGTTCCTGTTTCAGAGTTTTAGGCTGTATACACAAGATTTTATATTTAAAAAAAAAAAAAAAAAGTGTTCCATCTGGTGTTTGACCTAGGAGAAGGAGAAATAGAAAAGGTTTCATTTCCTCATGCTTTCCTATAGCATATATATATTTGGGGGCTGCAGGATGGGGCTGGTCACCTTTCTGACCTATGCAAATTCCAAATGTCTTCTGAGGGGCCTCAGAGTTAAAGTTTTGATAGTGAAATGCTGCACCCTTCCTGAATCTTCCAATAGAAGCTTGTTCAAGACCCATTTACTTTCATGTTACCTTTCTTGTTTTCTTTTTTCCCCTTCCCTGTGGGATGGTGATTCATTGTATAAGGAATGAACAGCCTACCGTGGAAAAATGCCCTCATAGAAATGGAGATGCCAAGCATAACAGTGTTTGGTGGAAGACAGTAATTGTTGCTGACACTTGAGTGAACCACCAGGATACTTACGTGCCAAGACCTACCCTCAGCCTGTTTCTGGTTTAGGTTGTTTATGGAGCTGTGATTTTGGGCCAGGTATTAAATTAAAAGGGTATTATTTTACCTATGCTGTACAACTGAGTACTGAAGTTCATCAGTGTACAATTTGAAATGCTTACAGGTTTAAAGATACAGGGTTAGTTTATTATGGTTTATGTATTTTTGATATGTATGGAAGATGATACATAGCTCAATGAATCACTGGTTTCTGAAATCACATAAAAGCATCTTAAGGGTCAGTAGCTATGAGTAAAATAATTAAGTTTCAAATTGTGGCCACCTTATAACTACTACAGAAGGAATAAATGCTAGTTTTGTAAGCTTCTACTTTGGAATGCCAGGTTCCCAGCACACAGGGAGTGCTCACATTCAGGTTGAATTGCTGGCCAGGTTCATATGTGCGTCACTTTGAGCTACAATTTGAAATGGGTGTGGAGTTGGTTGTATTTCTGTTGTGCTTTTATATATATATATATATATATATATATATATAAATATGTTGCAGAAACAAATAAAGATTGCCATGCTGCATTTTTCAACCTCTTAGGTTTAGAAATGGTGGGACATAAAGAAATAGAAGGAAGCATACAGAAGTGTCAGGCAGTGTATGAGATGCTTAACTTTTGGCTGGTATAGTGCATTATATAAACAAAATCATCTGGTATGAATTTTTAGGTTTTGGATGTTTCCTAATGCAGATGCGTAAAATGCTACACAGAGGGCCTGTTCTTAAGGTCTGGGTATCAAAAATCATGGCACTTCTCCTTTGCACTCATGTAGCCCCTTAATAGCATTCTGGTGACTGCAAGGAAAAGGAAACTGTTTAATTGCTTAAAGTTTCACAAATACGGCAGAGACACGGGGGACATAGGACCACTGGAATCCCATTCCTCTTCACTTGCACATTTGTTAGAAATGTCATGTTGGATATTTGAGGTAGATGGACTTTGGCTGCCCCTAGCCACGTGTGACCCAGAGACAGTGAGCTTCTGACAGATATGATCTGAAGAAAGGAGTCGGTGAGTGACGCACCCAACAGAAGTTTCCTGAAATGCCTGTGTGCTGTGGAAATGTGACATGACAATGCTCTGTAGCTAATCTGAAAGCAAGAACATTCAAATACCCATTTCAAATCTAAATGAAGCAGAACTAGATTTAACCAGCAATAGTGTATTTTAGTTTGTTTGTGGACTGAAGTTGCATTTTTGTAGTTCAGAAAGTTCCAAATTTTTGAAGAGTTAGCTCTGTGGGTTTTCAGCTGGAAATATTTCCAACGAATATACAACAGATTTTGTAAACAAGGAATTGATCATGGTTTTCCATCATGGTGTGGTGTCAGTAAAATATAGCTGAAGAATAGGTAGACATGGTTTTACATCCAGAACTACTTTTATTGTCAGAGGGCAGCTTACATAGTTGCTTTACTGAACAGTGCTAATCTGGTTTTAGAAGTCATTTTTACATCACTCCATTAAATTCACTTTTTTGCTAATCAACACAAACCAGAGTTGCACAGGTAGGTCCCATGAAATCAATGAGTCAACACTTTATGTTCCACCAACACACAGAAGGGGAGCAACTGATACTAACTGAAGTGTTAGAGCAGAATTTTGTACACAGACACAGAAATTCCCATCTATCTGTTTTCTCCTGCTTTGCCGTTGTTAATGGTAAAGCTGGCTGTATTATCGGTGCTCATGGAAATAGTGCCAGGAGTGCAGCAATGGAGAGCTTGCTGCAGGCTAAGTAACCAAGTCGTTCTAGTGACTTGTTCAGGCTTTGTGGAATGCAGAAGTGCAGGCAATCACAGCCAAACAGCTAAAGGTCTCAGCCCTTTCGTGGAACATAATTTGAGTTTGTCTACACTATGCTGTAGTCACAGTTGCTGCAGCCCAGAGATGCCTCAGTCGTTTCCATTTCAAAAGGATTTATGAATTAGTTCCTGATAAAACACGGATCGCTTTATCTCACTGTTTTGTTCTTATTCCAGAGACATTAGGTGACTTTTAAATGTTAGCATAAAAACTAAGCACATCAATACCAGAATATACTCAGTTTGAAAGCCTTGCACTAATAAACTTGTTAAATGTAGCCAAAAGTTCTATACAACTACTAAATGCAATGAGGTAAGATGGGTTTCTTCATCTAAATGCATATATTTTCTGCTTATATAAGATACAACTTTATATACACAGAAGAAAATAAAACAGGTTTCTGCTAAAGGCTACTTTATTTTGGATTTAGATAAACATTTACAGAATGCCTGTCATGTACTGATATGAAAGCACTTTATAATCATTAATGAGTGGAACCTTACTGCTCACAGTATTGTAGCTACAAAATTATTTGGCATTTAATAGACTGTGCTGTGCCAGAGGTCATAGGGCAAGTCACTGGCATATCAGGAGTCTGTACCTCACACCTGCTTTACGAACCTTTACCATCCTGTCAAAGTTTCATTGGCTTTATGCTTGCAGGAAAGTGAAATGGAGGGGCTTTGATCCAGCCATACAGGTGGAATTAGTTCTGCATGTGTACATCTACTAATTCTGTAACTTTCAGCATCACTTCACATAACGGTGCCTAAGGAAATAAAATAGAGAAGCAATTATGGTTAGGAATTTGTTTATTCACTTACCTTCTCAACAAGCAGAGAAAGGCTTTAAATTGTAAGATTTGGGGGCAAAATATACTGCATGTATGTGCTTTCAGTTGTTACTAAATGTTCCTTAGTGGTATAAACATTGCCAGTGTTTGCTGTTTCCAGCCAAACCATAGTGAATTAGCAATAATATGTATATATATATATATATATATATATTATATTACTATTTTAAACACAAATTTACACAAACAACAATAAATCCTCTGTCCTTTTTTCCTTTCCTTTCTTGTACTTCACTCCCACAATCATGCATCTTTCTGGTGTATAGCTTCCATAGAATGGAAAAATCCTCAAGAAAATTTTCAGAAGGCTGAAATAAACACAAAAGTAACTAGACTAGAGAGTTTTATTTATCATTTTACTGAATACTTTGCTTGAAAGACTACAAGTTTGGAAGTGAAGCTTCAGAAACAAAGTGTAATGAACTACAGTTACAATATCACAATACATAGCATTGCTGGGTGTTGTAAACATCTGGGTGAAGTTACACAGAATGGATTGGGTTGGAAGGATCACCCCTGCCATGGGCACGGACATCTTCCACTAGATTAGGTTGCTCACAGTTAATATTAAAATCGTATTTTGCTTCACCGTTTTAGTAACAGATATTAGTGGATCTCATCTTTCAAGTTTGTTTTTTTGTTTGTTTGTTTTGTGTTTTTTGTTTGTTTTGTTTTGTTTGAATTCTACTGTTATCAAAGCAAAGAATGAGTTTTTTTGTTTCATCAGAAATTGCACCATGGATCTGGTCTTTCCCAATTTTCCCTTGCATAAGCAATCTGAGGAAAGTATGTTGTAAAAACAAGAAAGTAATGGTTTCTCACCTAAGCAGTATGATTGAATATAAATGTGAAAATCTGATAGATATAATTCAAGTAAAGCGATCTGATGCAGGAGTCTGAGAGCAGGGATGGTTTTAATTGGTATTTGGAGGAATATTACAATTGTGTTTTTTTAGCTAAGGCAAGTTAAAAAAAAAAAAAATCCCACAAAAAATATTTACTAATTCTTTATGCTATAAATTTTTTACAGTACTTCATGCTTCCACCAGTGGCATTATTTTGACTTTGGACAAACATTTCACATTTATTTTTAAAAATGAATTGAGATATGTTAAAATATATTTTATATTTTTGTTCTGAAATAATAATTTTCCTTCTTTTTAAACCATAAATTCAAAATTTGTCCAATTAACTTTTTTTAAAAAAAATCTCAGTGTGTTAAAAGAGAGAATAACCAGGTCTAATGCAACTATCTTGCTTTCTACAATGGGTTTTATTATTTCTGCTATCAAGGCAAGCTATTATTGTGACTAAATTAGAAATTGTCATCACCATTCTCTGTCCTATTTATGTCTTCAAAGAGAAGTGTGTGAAATTCTTTGGAACAGTGAAATATAACAGGTTCTTTTCAGTTTTAACAAAGAGGGAGGATGTGGAATTTTAAACAATACAACAGAGCAAATCAAATTTTAGGTAGATCTAACCAGAGAAGTTGCAGTGAACAATCATCTGCTGATTAAATAATATGCATTAAACAAACATCTTGCACTTACTGAAGGACATTTGCCTGTCTGCATTTTTAAAATTGTCTGCTTTCATTAACAATCAGATTATTTTTAATAACAGCGTAACCTAGATTCTCATCAATCTAATTTCTTAATGGGACAAAAGCCTTCATGTTTGTCTTCTTGCAAAAAACATCCTAGAAAAAAATGCGTGATGACTAGCAGAGTCCTGCTACAAACTCCAAGGAGCCACAGTTAGAGACTTACCAGCAATGCTAAAAATTTTAAATATAATTTTTCAGAGATCTGGGAATGTTATCTTTACGCAGAGAAGCAGAAATTCCTAAAATGACAGATACAGGAATACACGTGGGGCAATATTCTCAAAGTCCACTTCTAAATCTGTTAATACTACAAATGCACTAAGCACGTGTAATTCTTCAATTAATCTAATAAAATTTAGCAGCTGAGAAAGGTTCTGTAGAGAATGAGTTTACTATTGAGAAAGAGTAGCTTTGCGTAAACATTGGACTGTACCCACATTGATTTTTTTTTTAAAAAAGATAATTTTTTAAAAGATAAAAACAATTGCTACCTCAGAGTATTTACAAACATGGGATTTTAGTGCCTCTTTCTAGCTCTTTTACAAGTTCTTTTCTAGCTCTTTTTAACACAGTTCAGTTATAAGTGTTGCTTTAAGAAAGCCCATCTAAGCATGCTAAATTACTGCAGGTAAAAAGGCCATAATTTGTTATTCAGCATTATCCTTTGTCAAAATTTAGCCAATGTTGTTGGTTGAAGAGTAGTGCTAAAGAATATAATTGCAAACCTAAGCAAATATAGAACTATTGTATATCTATTTGGTGGTTTTATTTCAAAGTAGAAAGCTGATGTATGGTACTCTACACCAAAAAAAAATATGACCTAACAAAATCTACCCTGACATATTTTTCCAAGTGTCTATGCCTCCTTCCTAAAATCCATTGCTCGCTGCTTTCATCTGTCTAAAATCTCCATTTGAAACAAAATGACTACCTAGTTTTATCCTCTCGATGACGCTGGCAGCATGGTAATAGAGTTTTCTCTAGTGATTCTTGCTATGGATGTAAGTATTATTTTACCTAGTTCTTCAAGGGTAACATCTGATGTTAAATTTTTGATATTGGAGCAGTGTTGAAGTTCTGTGAATATTTTCAATAAATTAATTTTTCAATTGTAATAACAATAACATTAGCGGAAAATTAGTGCCCTGTGAAAGAAACTAAAACAGCCTTGTTCCTCCCCAAACTAACAAGTAGCAGTGTGCAAGTGTGCAACTCATGACAATTTGTTTCATTAACGACATTTTAACAAAGATGCTACCACTAGGGGTCTCCTGGACTTCAGAGTTCAGACTCAACCCTAGAGAGCAGACCAAATTTGACTACCACGTAATTCAGCTCAAACTGAACTCTCTCAGTGCCGGGAGATGGCGTCAATGAGCCCAGGTAACCTTATTATTATTTATTTTTTTTCTAAGTCACTATTTTTTCCCCTTTTAGTTCTAGTCTAAACAGGAAATAAAAGCGTAGCACATAGCAAGACTACACATCTAGCTATTTCTGTCTATATTTGGTGGGGTATTTATTTCGTAAGGATAAAATGAATAAAAACAGAATTTTAAATAATGTTTATCTGTAGGACAAGCATCACTACAATACTTCAATGAGTTACTTGATTAAGTCTCATTTTGAAATGTAATCTAGACACATGGAATTCAGAAACATATTAAAGTATCTGATTCTGATAGCTCTCACTAGATAAACCAGCTTTAGGGTTCTTCTGGGTTACTCAAGGATATGGATAAGGTCTTATTTTTTCTATTTTGAGTGCATAGCAGCCTCATCTGAAAGTCAACAGAAAGTAATCTTCAGTGATCCAAAGTATTTAGAGCAACACAACACAAAAATGGATGTTTCTCAAAGCATCTTGGTATCAAAATTCTTAAAACATTTGCAAATTTTGCCCTAGAACAAAACAAACAAAGAAATTAACTAAGAAGTTGAAAATAAGGCTTAGGGTGGAAGTTAATACCAATTTTTACCTATAACTTAATGATAACCATGAATAAAAATGATACTTTTTGGTGTTTTGTGTTTGTTGATTTTGATTTGATTTTTGGTGGAGACAAAAGAACTATGTTATTGCAAGGCATAATAGTAAAAATGTTTTGGATGTGAGATTTACTTTTCAATCTTCCAAAGAGAGTAGCAGAAGCAACTTTGCAACATTTTAAAATAGCATGAAAAAAAGTATAATAGAAAACTTACACAAAGAAATCCCAATTATCTTAACAATAAAAGGGACTAGAAATTTAATAACGTGTTTTAAAGGCTGGTTTCTGTGATTACCATTCTTGCTGTATTCTATCTTCCTTTATAGACAATTAGTCAGTAAGTCAGGCAACATGTCATGCCTATTGGTTGATTTGGTCTCATATTCTTGCAATGGTTTCCTCAAAAAAGAAAAGAAAAAAAAAAAAGAAAAGAAAAAAAAAAGAAAAACTCATATATTCTTTGTTATTGTCATAACAATATGACAATATCATGTAGGAGACTTATTCTTACAAAGCTAGAGAACTGTTAGAGAACTGTCAGTTAAGCATAAAGACCATGGAATGTTACAAATTAGTCTATCTGGGCATTCTTGGACTAACTGGGTATTCAGGGAGCAAGAAAGGCATAATGCAGAGCCTGTTCCTGCTGAAGTCAATAGCAGCTATAATAGCCTTCATAACATAAAAAAGAAATATAAGTGCAGACTTTAAAAGCCACTGTATTTTCATACAGACATTCTAGCAAGAAATATGTTTTTCCTGGAAGTTCCAATTCAGTAGTTGTCTTAAATTGGTAATTGAGTTGTTGACCACATCTTAAAAACATGCTAGTGCTTACCTTGCAACTTGGTATTAAATATGTAGAGAACCTGAATACCCAGCACCCCTTGCTGACTCCGTGTTTCTGAAAATCTAGTTAGGTGGATGTCTGAATTGCTAGGTACATTTGCTGAAGTGACTAATTCTCCTGTAACTAATAAATAAATAAATGAAAGGACATTGAGCCATGTTGATTAAGCCCAATGCTTCCAAAGAACAAAAGTTTTTAACACAAATGTCACAAATGTCAGTGTTTATTCTTATACCTATCAGCTCAGTATCTTGGGGCCTGGAGCATACAACCAAGAGTACAAGTCCTGGTGAGAGCCAGCTAATCAGTTCTTGAGGAGTTTATTTTTGTACCATTGAGAAGATTGAGGATATTTGGACATTTTACAAGCAATCACCTTAGGATGAATTGACAATGACATGACAAAGTTGAAAACTTAAGCTACAAAGTAAGTAAATTTGATTTTTTTCCAGGGAAAAGTCTACAAACCTGAGCTCAGGATTCCTAAAAGTTACTTGGCACAAAACTCTAGTTTGGGCGCAGTAGGTAACAATCCTGTGTTGACAGGATCAGATGACTTGTTGACAATAGGCCTCCACAGTTCTTGTTTCTATGATTTTCATTATGATTCTGGCAGAGGGCTGCTTTTTGTTGGCAGAGAAAAGCAGAATATTGGATCCAAATTACTGTATCTTCCTGTACCTCTAGGTACTCTATAAACAGAATGGTTTAGCACAAGCAAGGTGAAGGAAAACCAAAACCACTCATCCTCTTGTGACGGGCAGCAGGGCTAGGCTCTGGTTTACAGGCTGGGAGTTTGTCTAGCCCCTTGTTTACTGTTCAGTCACTCCACCAAGAGCTTTCCTAATTTGCAACCACCGTATCTCCTGTTTTCTTTCTTCTTTTAGAACTGGTGGTGATCTGGAGCACTGAACAGGGCAATGAACAGACAAAATTAGCTCTGTACTGTAAAAGGCCAGTCAGGACTACAGTCAGATTATTCTATTTCTGTGTTGAGTAATAGGGCCTAATCAGTGACTCAGGTTAAAATAATTCCTGCTTTGTATTGTTCAGTTTGGCACAAGTTCATGTGATAACACTCCAGTTTGAATGTCAGTCATTGCTTTGCAACTCATTTCCAAATGTTTATAGCAGTGCTTAATAACAGTTTTGTCTGTCCTTCTGTAACTGGAAAAATACTTTTCTTCTGAATTCCAAGGAGTTGCAAAGTCACAGCTCTCTGTTTAGGGAAAAACAGTTAGAATTCAAGACTTATTGCTCATTTTACTCCCCATTCCTTTTTTTTTTTTTTTTTTTTCCTTCCTCGGATGTAGTATCACTTTTCTTGTAACTTGAATTGAACATATAAAATAAATAAATTACTTCTATCATCACTTTCACTACTTTGTATTATTTTCTGTCTCTTCATCCTTTGCTTGTTTGTCCTCTCCAGACTGGGAACTGCAAATCATATTAGCATGAATTCTCCAAGTACTGTGAATGACAGGATCAGACTTTGAATTTGTGAAGCTCAGGGAGAAGGATCGCACCCTTTTGCAGAACCATATAGCTGTGATGACACAAATCTCTCCTGGAAATACATTAAAAATATTTATTGTTTTTTTCAGAGGCTGGCATTGCATCAAGCACTACCTGATCCGAAGTCTCTTAACTCTGAGAAGAGCTGAGACCAAAATTATGTTCATTTTCATCTAGAAGTATGACAGCAAATCCTTTAGAGCTTCCCAAAGCACAGCAGAGTTACTGAATAGCAGCACCACTGGGCAGCTCTAAAGACATTAATAAACACACATTTTAATACTTTTATGGTTATTCTTAAATCAGAATTTAATAAACGTTTGTTTTCTAATACAAACCCTGAACTTGTTTCAAATGTATGCACTGAGAAAAGATTCTAGAGAAAAAGTAGAACAATGGAAGCTTTCAGCAGGGGTAGGCCAGAACTAAGGTTTGCAGTATCCACTGCTAAATCTGAAGTGTTCAGACTGAGTCTCATTTATTGGAGTGCTATAGGTGAATAACTGAGGAGAAAAACACTCCCTCTTGCATTTCTGTCCTCGGTATTCATTACTTTCAATCACAGTGCATGTAAGAAGGTGAATTAAGGATTGACTTTTGGATCCATGTTATATTGTGTATGCAGCATTCATCATAAAATACACTATAAGGATAATAGGCAAAGCTATTGCACAAACCCGTGTGCCTTAGCAATCCTTCATCTTAACAACATTGCTGTCAATTTGATTATCTCACAAATCTGAGGTAGTGCCTATGAATTATGGCACTGAATATAATCAGAAATTCTGGAAAGACTTGGTCAGTGTTTTTGTGTGTGATATATTTTTTAGCCAAAAACATTGGCAAGTACTAGTGTTACTAGTCAGACTTACATAAATATTTGCATTATCTGTTCCATCTCGGTAAAGAAATTTATCCTCAAAGGAAGCTACACTCTTTTTTTTTTTTGCTTGTATATTAGCTATAATGTAGTATCTACATAAATAAAAAAGAAAATTGAGCACCAGCAACTTCCATAGCACAATAAGAGAATGCTGAAGTCATCATGTAATAGAGCTGAGTTGCAAATGCCACTCAGCATGCCAGAAAACAAAAGCCAATAGCTATTTTTACAAATGCAAAGATCCTGGATCCAAAATGTCTTCATTTCACCATGAATGGGAGTTTCTTAGAGCAATCATTTCATGTAGTCATTAGTTTATTCTGGCACAATAAGTAACCACATATTCCTGAGTGAAGCGAGAGCTTACGATCTTAAGGAACACGGACAGCAGTCTGGTCTGCTGAAGTTGTAAGAAATCCAAGAAATCAAAGTATTTTCACATAATTTCAAAAGACCTTCCCCCCCTCCAAAAAAAAAAAAAAAAAACAAACAAACAAAAAAAAAAAAAACCACACTTTTGGAATATTCATAAATTGCAAAATAAGGGGATTTTCATCATTTGTAATATGCTGAAAGATTCAGTAATATACTTGGCTTCAGACCTGTGGTTGGAGCAGTGTACAGGGCACAGCCCTACTGCCTATGGCCACCTTTCCAATATTCCAACATGGTCATTAGCTGGTGTGACCTACTACAGACCTGCTATCAGTTCAGCTGCTCTATACTATGTATCTAGCCCAGTATTATGTAAATATTTGTAAATATTTTTTGTAAAATATTGTAAAATGTAAATATTTTTTTGAGCCTGACTGGGATTAACTGGTATCGGAAGCATACAGTCACTTATAAAATTAAAACTTGTTTGTTGGTTGCTTCTCTCGTTAGCTATGTGATGCCATTTATTGACCATAGATTATGCAGTATCTTGCTCGTGTTTGCATTCGTGTTAATTAAAATTGCACCAAATATGCCTTAGGGTCCATTTTAGAAAAACAGAAAAAGAGCATTTTCCAGGAGTAGTTCTAACATCCTTGATGCTCCTGCTCATCCTTGCATGGTGATTGTATGCTACCAAATGTAGAAACTTTGGCACATATTTGCTCACCAATTTGCTAAATTCTGCAGCACCTCATTTTTAGTATGTTGCCTTCTGCACCTTTAAGAGCAAAGAAATACATCTTAAAAAAAAATAAAATTAAATTTAAAAAAAAAAAGGAAAAACAGAAAAAGACGTTTAAGTTCTTTGATAGATAAAATCGTCCAAGACATTTATTTGCCCTTTGTGTCCCTCAAAAATCAAATGTGATTTCATGTCTTAATCTTTCTTGTTCTGTGTCCACATAATACTGCTATTACTTTACACTCATACTTGATAGTATTTTCACGTTATATTCAATTCCTTCATATTTTCAGGTATCTTAAAGTACAGTGGTATCTTCTTTTGACCCTTCTCTTGTTCAAGAGTTTGTTTTACAGAATTTATGTCCTACACTCTTAAATTATTTTCTGTCCTACACTCTTAAATTATTTTCTTAGATGTAGATTATTTTCTCAAATGTAATAATCTACCATTTGCCTTATTTTGTTGTGGTCTGCTTTCCTGAAACCAATGATTCTTATTCCAGCTGCTCTCATCTATTCGTTCTTTCCAAGAGCAAACTTCATTTATACAGCAAAATGGAAAGAAAGCTGTGGCAAACAATACAAGTCACTACAGTTGCTAGGTAATGACCTAGATGGGTAATCAGATCTGTGAGTAATTTTCTAGCGTTCTTTTAATCTGAAGGTTTTCTTTCATATTCATTTTCAGGTATGCATAAGTGGATGAAACAAAGTATTATCATTAATTTCTCTTGATGTTTATAATCATGGTGTTTTATTTTTTCTTCCAAGGATTTTCATTGAAACAGGTTGCACAGATGGTGGAGTCACCGTCCCTTGAGGCTTAAGGAAAGGGTAGATGTGGTACTTAGGGACATGGTTTGGTGTGCAGTATTGGTGGTAGATGGACGGTTGGACTAAATGTTAGAGGCCTTTTCCAACCTTAACAATTTTATGATTCTATGATCTCTAAAACATTTAAAGATAGACAGAAGAACATTGTCAAATGTAGTGGGGATGAGAAACCATGAAATTAATAAATCCGAGATGTAGATAAATAATTATTTATTTAAATCTGAATGAAAAGCATCAGAGGGATACTTTATACCTCATTTGAAAAACAACTAGGGATTTATATTAAATAATTGAACTCCTTTTACAGAATGCTGAATGCTAAATAGCAGATTCAAAATGTTAAAGGGATGAAATCAATGCACAAAGAAATTCTTGGAATGTAGAGGTCAGATGAGGTAGCTGAGTGATACACACTCAAAGCAATGAAATAAATATTTTGGGCAAGAAATCCAAAAGTAACCTGTATTTTCATGAAGGCTCTCACAGGATCTTTAATTATCATAGGCAAATCCAGTTCTGAAGATCTCAACTAAATTAAAAAGAAAAGAATAAAGAAACTGCAGGAGCTGCGACTTACACGTCATGGAAAGCTGAAGGATTAAAACGTGCTTTGCTGATTTAGTAACACAATGTAGTTGCATTCTTCAGCTTTATTACAATAGATAAAGAAACAAATTACAGTTGACTGGAAATGACTCTCACCAGCATTGTCAGAGAGTTTTTTCAAGCACATGGCTCAGTTCTGCAGCGATGAATACTGTGGTCCCACACCTAGCATCTGTATCCGCTGCAAGCTCCACTGCTCAGTACCATGGCAGGACTGAACCCACAATGAAGTATTTGTACAAACCTGCTTTCTCCCCAGTAGTATTGCATATCTTAAACAGAACAGAGAACGACACAAATTTAATGACATGTTTAGAAGCATGTGCTGATTTCTCTTGCTTTTGTGTGCTGGCATGCTTCTTCTTTCCCACAAAGCTGGTTTCTTTGTTATTGGTTCAGATTACTGTCAGTAACTACTGTCAGTTCTGCTGCTTGTAATCTCTGTGATGCTCAAACTGGGAAAAGTTTGTTGAGGAGGGTGGTATTTTTCAATTAAACCTTAGTGTACAACAACAAAGGAAGGCCAAGAAATGCTGTCCTCCAGGGCATTCTGCAATCCTTCCTGGCAGCAGTAAAACCACTTCTAGTGTCATGTTCCTTGTGGTGGATGCTTCCCACACTAGCTCAGATGGCTGGTCACCTCCCCTCTAAGGTAACGTGGGGCCTCAAGCTTCTTTTCTTCTCTACTCTGACAAGAAAGAGACTTGCTGTCTGTCCCCTACAAGTTTGTGATGTAAACAGCAATTTTGTGGTTATCCTTCTTGGCAAAAGCAATGCTTCTAGGAACAAAAACTCTGCTTGGAAAATGGGAAAGAGCAGTGATAGCCACTCAGGAGTTTGTATTACAACACCCATAATACATAGATTTTAAACCAATGAAGAAATACTGCCACTCAAAAATCTGCTGATGCACTACATGATTCCTAAGAATACAAACAAAATTTATGGGGCCTAATGTCAGAGAAAAAACATTTACGAGGCCTAGTGCTCCATCCCTATCTCTGCTAGCTCAGCATAAAAAATGAGTTTTTAGATACCCTGTACAGAGTTGGAATTGATCTTGCAGCAAGCTACAGTACTAACTTTAGAGTGTGGAATGATATTTTGTGACGTCAGTCAGCAGTGAGACAGGAAAGAGCATGGGATGTGATTCTCAAATTATTTCCTGGAGAGGTGTGGCCCAGGCTCAGGGCAGATGAGTTAGAACAGGATGTGAAATTACAGTGAGACAGCAGATTATGAAAGACTTCAGTTAACTGGTCTCAGGCCAGAGCATGCTGCCACTGCATTTCCTTCCATCCCATGCTCTCTTCTTCAAGCCAGCCTTCTCAAACCTGCAATCACTGCTGTTTTCTCTACCTCTCCCATTCTTTTCTGATGAACCCCAATAAGTGATGGAATCATTTAGGTTGGAAAAAACCTATAAGATCATTAATTCCAACCATCAACCTGACCTACTGAGTCCCATCACTAAACCATATGCCTTAGGGCCATGTTCATACGTCTCTTAAACTCCTGTGTGGATGGAGACACCATCACTTACCCAGGCAGCTGTTCCAATTCTTAAACACCCTCTTCATGAATGAATTCTTCCTAATATTCAACCTAAACTTCCCCTTGTGCAACTTGAGACTTCAGAATATGTGATTCCAGACCATACTTCTCCTAGTTGTCTACTGTGCACCCTTATATACAAGCAGACTACTCCCAAAGGGCACAGAAAAATGCAAGAGAGCCACACTTCTCCACTAACACAGCTCATAATGGCATGTCTGCTCCCCTCCTACTGAGCAGCACACAACACAGACGTGCCCACGCAGTAGCATGACTCCACCAGTCCTGTCCCTCGTGCTCCAGTACATTCACTTCATGGGTTTCAGTGCCAAATGATTATGTTTATGCCTTTGCTAAGGGTTATTCCACATCATGCAGGACCTAACTGTAATTGTGATTTTGGAGCTGAGAGGAACCTTGAGGCACTTTTTATTATTGTTTTATTCTCTTACATCAATTGTCTGGTAAAATGCTTAATCAGAAGTTGGCTTGAGTTGGGACTGCAGGCTGCTATTGAGAGTCAAATTATGCTTGGAGACCACAAAACAGAGTAGAGACCTCAGCAAATTTCATAGGAAATGAATATCCAGCATCCTCAGCATCCATTTCATAGGAAATTTACTTCTCTTGTTTACTACATTTTCCCCTGGTTCTTTACATGAAAAAATAGCACTCACAGTTTCATGTTTTTATTTTGCATGGCTTTCACTACAATCAGGTAGTAGGGTTCATGTTTTGTTATACTGTGTGCTCAGATCTGCAGACAATAATGTTTCATTTCAAGATTTACCTGTAAGTAATCCAGTGATTCTACTACAAAAAATGGAGCAATTAACTGTTGTTACAGAAGTCTGTATTTGCTGGTTTTTATTCTCAGACAATATCCAAGTAATAAAACAATGGTAAACTTTTTTTGTTCTGCCCCTGTTGAGCTCTGCCTCATGAGCACCTCGGTAGCTGTGGTGGAGGAGCCCAGGACAAAGGGTTTTGCTGCAGCCCTGGCACTAAACTGTGCCTTCACCCCTGGGTTTCTCTGTCAGTTGCAGGCTGTTCAGAAAAAGGCGTCTCTTGTTCCTATGTGTACAAGTAGAAAAACGCTGCCATAAAGAAATCCTGTTGGGTCCTGCTGTGGGGATCTGGGCTTGGGGGAAAGTGCTGCTGTGGGAAATGTATGACTATAAATATTGAAGTGCATTTGGGTGAGTGATAAACACATCTAGGAGTGGAATACATTCATCCTACTTCTAATTGTGAGAAAGCTGACTTGTCTACTTATCCTGAGTTTGAGATGGAGATCAGGCAGGCTGGGGAGGAATGGGGCTGGGAAGGAGAGTCACTTCAGACTGGTCCTTATCCTGAACAGTGTGAGACAGGAAAGCAAAGGGAAAATCAAGAAAAAAGAATTGTAAACCATGCTTCCTCAGAATAATTCAGGTAGAGACATACATTTATGTGTTGTGCTGTTGTAAGAAGTAGGTTCACAAATTTCCAAACAGGCCAGCCAGGAAACACTTATGGTTTGGCTTGGATTTGGCTGCAGCATTTTCTGGATGCTTCTGTGAGCCCATGCAGGGCCTGCCAGGGGCTGAGCCACCTCAGCCATCCTCACTGTGAGACTCAGCCACCTCGACTCTGCTCACAAAAGGGCCCATGTCACCCTGATCTTTCTTTCTGTGGGGCCTGAGCCACCCTGACCTCACTTGCTGTGGGCCCTGAGGCCACCACAGCCCATCCTTGCAGGAAGCCATGAGGCCCCTTCAGCTCCTGCCACCTTCAACTCCTTCCACCTTCAGCTCCTGCCACCTTCAACTCCTTCCACCTTCAGCTCCTGCTCCTCACTCCCTTCACTCTCCCAGCTGCTGTGTGGCACAGTGTTTTTTTTCCCTGTCTTAAATATGCTCTCACAGAGGCACAAAACATCGCTTATTGGCTCAGCTCTGGAAAACAATGGGACCCTTACCAAACATGGGGCAGCTACTAGATCCTTCTCACAGAAACCACCCCGATGGCCCCCTGGTACCAAAACCTTGCCACGTAAACCCACTGTGAGAAACACTCCGTAGCCAATAACTTAGGCTCAGGCGAGGATCTCAGTGAAGTAGTAATTTATTCGCGATTGCAATGGCGGGCGCCCCACAAGCAGGAGAGAGCGCATCTACTAGTTCCAAAACACAGTTTATATACCTTTTGATGGCAGGACCCTCCCCTGTTTCCCCACTGAGTGGGTAATCCAGATTCACAATCTATCTGATGCTTCACAAACAATGCATGGCCTTCAGTCGCCGGCCTGTTAAATTTCAAATTTCTTTTGACATTTTTACTGCTTGAAGTGGTAATGTTTCTTCACTTATCTGACTTGACTTGACACCATGATTTTCACCTAATTGTCCTAAGGAGTCTGATTGTCTGCATTTTACAAGGTCGCCTGCTAAACTTTCTTATCACTGTAAGCATATCTCAGTACCACATTCCCTCCTTCTAAACAATGTAACTCTGCAAAAACAACATTTCTATTCCCACACCACTACGGCTCCATCTCCATTTCCAATGTTTATGGATGACAGCAAAGACTGTCTTTTGCTTTCGCTGTGTCTTTCCACAACCACACACAGTAAACCCAACAGTCACAAGGAAACGCAGTGGTGCCACCCAGTAGCAAACCATGAAATTATACTGGGAGTAAATGAGCCTTAAAAGTCTCATGACAATTCTTTGTTCAGGGTTTACGTTCAGGGTTTACAATCGTGGTCTTTCCTTTTGTTCTAGAAAAAAATAAATCCCTAGTATGTATTGGGAAAGATATTCCCCTGATATGACTATAAAGTAGTTATTACAAATAAATTAATGAAATTACAAGCAGACTGATGGAATTACTCAATTTTGTTTCAGCAGACTACAAACACAAGTTTGTAAATTGTCTGTTTTTCATCTTATATCTTCTTTCCAATCTGAAAATGTAGTTCTCAATCCCATTTTAGATATTATATCTACAAACAGGAGATGAAAGAGAAAAAGACTGACAAACCATGTTAGTCAAAAGATTATATATCTCTAATAACTATGTAGATTCTTTATAGTAGTGAACTGTGATAGGATAGAAATTTATGATTATTTATGTACAAAATATATTTTTATTGATGTTCAACAGATAAAATACCAATCTAAAGAGAAGGTGTTTAATATTCAATAAAGGCCCTCTTGCACATCTGTTGACCCTAATTCTCTGTAGAACTTCACCCCTCTGCAAAATCTTCCTCCTATTTCAGACTTTTTTTTTCCAATTTTAAGTTTTCATGATACCTATTGAAATCATATAAGACCTTGCCCTGTAACTCAGATGTATAAGGGCATTAGTGTTATCACTAATGTGATTAGTAAACTCTAATGTGTTTAATTCTTTATGGCCTTCTGTTATTGACTGATTTAGAACAGCACAAATATCAGTAATTTTATGTTCATGTATTATCTTTTGCTGAAAATAGATATCACCTCTGGTACACAGAATAATTAAATGTCATCTATAACCCTCGGTAATTACAGTCCAGGGACTCGAAATATAGCTATAATGCAGTTTTTAAGTTATCAGGTAATCAAATAGGGAAAAAGAAATTTTTGAAATCTTTGTTCTTGCTAGTATCATTAGTCCTAAAGCATTGCAATAGTTATTATTATTTAATACAGCCTTTTAACTCCATCACATTTTGGATTCTGTTAAAGAACAGAAGTTTGAGTCATTGTATGTCTGAATTGGTAAATGGCCATGGGTATCCATCCTGGAACATTTGTAGCCTCAGACAAAAACTTGTGATTTATCTAAAATGTCTGCTTCTGTTAGCCAAAGTATCTGTGGGATGATTAACCTGTATTTGTGGCCCAGCTGCTACAGGCTGAGGACAGCATACCACCCTGAGTCAGTAGTTTTATATTCCCTGTGGCTGCAAAAGCTCATCCTTGAGGTCAGTATTTATGCTGCTCAAATACCTATATTTATAAGTAAATTGTTTTAAATGGGCATTCAATTTTGCATACTTGGATTTTAACTATGGACTCTGTACACTGGACCTGAATCCCTGCTTCAGATGGTTTTCAAGCTCCTTCATAAGCTACAGACCTGAAAAGAGCAACATCTGGACTTACGACTGCTCATAACCTGTGCTGAGGTAAGTAACTAGCTTGACAACATAGGAACTGCTGAGTAGAGTTTAACAGCTGCTTTGCTGCTTTAAAACTGTCTGTTCCTTTCTTTATCATTAATTTCTGATGACTAGTGACGCATGTGAGATATGGGGTTTTCATATCCGTTTTTTTTTTTTTAATGTTCTTGTTTTCTAATAGACCATAAATATTTCCTCCTTGGAATGCAAAAAATAATTCCAGTGGAGGACAAAACAAAGAAAGTTCAAGGTATCTCAGAAAGCAAGGTCTGATGTTTCATCGGTTATTTTTTTTTATTATTATTATTATTATTTATAGGTATTTTGAGTTCAGTACCAGGATATGAATCATATGTTGTGTTTACCAGACTTTTTATTTCATTTTGTGACACAATACAGACCATAATCCAGGACATCTGAGATTACAGATATTTCACCTTTCCAAATTTGGGGCTGTAGTCTCCTCTGCCATCACTATGCGTCCTCTTTAATATTAATGGCTTCACACTGTTAATCTTTATTTGTTGTTCTTGGTGGAGGCTTCAAATAGAAAACACAATTACACTGTATTTTGTTCTGATTGTTTAATTTATATCTATTATAAAGTTATTTTATGCCAGTAATTAATTATGAAGCTACTCCGATATATCTAACTAAGAATAATTTATTGAGACAAATCTTTCTCAGAAAAACCTCTCACTTTTAACATGCTCTTCTGCTGTGAATTACAACTAGAATATGCACAATTTCATATAACTAGAACCAGTTCTTCAAGAGAAATATATAGAGGAAAACATGAACATGTGGGGAAAAGATTTCAAGCCATAAATCAACTTTCTTTCTTTGTCTCCCTGTTGTGAAAAAAATAAATCCATAACTAAATCCACTAGCAAGACTGCTGCTTGATTAACTCTGCAGAAGTCTAGGACTATACTTGGGACAACTTGTAGTCTCTTTCACCTGAACATGAAGAAGTAAGTCCATCAGATCTTTCTCTCTTGGTCTAATGACAATCATCATCCCAAATTAATTAATCTAGTCCATTTATGAATAGAATACACTGTTATCCTGTCTGTTTCGCAATTCTTCACCTTCCGATTGCCCTATGTTCTTAATACCCAAATCATAGAATATTGTATAGTTTGAAAACACATTCTCTCTTGTACATTTTCATACCTCAGGCCTGTCTAGCAACCCAGCTAATGTAAAATGTAGTCTTGAAAACTTTGTTCTGCATTAGAAGACTTCATATATTTGATACATATATATTTTGTAGACTTTATATATTTATAAGTATGGTGTGGGAGGCAGATAAATGTACATAAGAAAGTTCTTTGTCTGCTCAACTAACCATATAATCAGACCTTACAGTCTAAAGACTTTTTTCCATAAACATTCGCATTCTGAATTATTTTATTTAATGAGTGGTCTGTCTCTTGTTTTAGTGGTTACCTATTCAAAGGCTGACTTTAATTGTGTTTCGCTATCTCATACTGCTATTTCATGTTGTTTTGTTTTTCTGGGTAGGAAAAGCTGTTTCTCCCTGACCTGTTTCTGCTAACCTATCTCCTCTGCACTGTATTTGGACTTATTTGACTTTTGTTTTTTGTAAAAAATCTAGAGATGGCTTGAATTAAAAATATCAGAACCTTGCATGAAAGTATTAGTTTGATCTTGCTGTACATTTAGGCTCAGAAAACTCTCATCATTAATGCGTCTTTTATGTGTACTCATGTCATCAGAAAGATTAGGATGAGCCCTTTGATTCCTTCACGTGGCTCCTGTCTTCAGTACACAGATCTATGTACAGAAAATCCATTCAAAAATATAAACAAATTGGCTAGAATAGACACGTTGAGATGAAGATAAAATCTAGCTCCTGATCACTCTAAGGCCTGATTACAAAGTGTATGGCTATTGTGAGTATATTGCCTTTACTGGATGTGAGGAACTGAGTGCCAAAGTGACAAATCTGGCTGCCTGATCTGTGCTGGTGCCAGCTCTGCTTTATCCTAACGATGAGAAGAAAAAACAGATAAGCTACCTGTCATTAGAGAAGATAAGATATTTTGCAGAGATCCCGATACTGGCAGCAGCAGAAATAAATTTAGGATAGAGAGATTTGTTTTTGTAATGATTCTGGTGGTGCAATGCTTACTGGCTGACTGGGGGGGGGGGGGAAAAATGCCTTCTTTCTCAGACTGTACATAGCAGTAAACCGGTAATGGATTTGAGTCTTGGAAATCTGTCAAGTCGTTCAGATCTCAATGACGAGAGGTAGACGTGGTAATGAGGCAGATGTGGTGATGAGGTAGATCACACTGATTTCTGAGACAGAGGCTCCAGAAGTGCAACGCCCTTTGAGAGAACTTTGCAGATTGCTGACACAAACATACCACAGCTGAGTCAGATCCCACAGAATCAATAAAATCAATGCACAGAATCACAAGGTTTATGCTATACTGCTGAGATATTAAAATGGGACATTTTAATGTGTCTTCTGATTTTTTATTTTTCATCTTTCAGTTCTTGGTTTCTGTATTCAGCATACAGATGAAAAGAATGCAGGGTCAGTTGCTTTAGTTTAATAACAGACAAAGATTTCCTAGCAGTGACTCTTTAGGAGGATATGGGGAAATTGTGATGATTTATTATCTGAATATGCTGAAGATTCTCAGAGCAAAGAACCTCTAGTCAGACTATTGGTAACACTTCTGCATGACCTAGTGTGTTTTTTATGCTTAATTTCTATTACTTTCTATATTCCCTAATTTCGGTGAGCTTTAGAGATATATTGGAATAAAATAGCCTTGGAGATGAAATAAAAAACTATGTTCAATACCTCTTTTTCAATTGTATCCACAAAGTTTTCCACAAAATTATACATAGGCATTGGAATCATGGAACAAGAAGTGAATTTGTCCCCAAAGGCCTTATTATATAAGAAAAAAGACAACAGTGGACATGTAAATGTGTTTAAGTAAGAAAATGCCAGTCCTGGTAAGCATCACTTTTAACAGATAGATTAATGGCCTAATTCTTGTTCTTGTTTTTTTTTGTCAGTACCATAGCAAAGGGAATTGTGAAGATAAACACTGAGGTAATTTTGATATGTATAGGAAAAATTTTTGTAGTCATAAGCATTGGCTTAGAGAAGGCATTAAAGTTCTCAAGGTGATGTGGTAAGTGGAGTACTGACAGCATAATAGGCTGCTTCGAAGTAGGGGAAGATTTGATTTAAGAGCTGATTTAATGTAACAAATAAGGAGGGCAGGAAGTGCTTTGGCAGTAGAAATACATCATTCTTATTAGGAGTCCTGAAGTGCAGGTGATTAACAGGACGGATAAGGTGGTCTTTCTGCAATGAATACAAGAGAGGGGACACTCCAACAAATTTAATTATTTTGAAATCCAAGTTTAGCATGCAGCTTTAGATAGCATCTCTTGGGTTATTGGCTTTTCTCAGTAAGAAAACAAGATTGACCTCCTTTTACGGATACCTCTGTTGAAAATTTAATGAACTCAGGTTGTGTTGGAAAATATAATTTCAGGGTATATTATGTACTCTTTGTCTAACTGTAGGTGGATTTGTTCTAGCATCTCATTATAACCTAGATCTGCACAGGTTCAGTATTTTGATACTGGAAGACTGGCCCTTGTTAATCAAGATACGGGTAATCACACTGGAATCTAACAGCCTGCTCTATAAATCTGACTGACAGGTAAAGTTACCACTTGTGAGGACTTTGCTTTGGTCTGGATTGGTTTGGTTTCAGTCTGAGTCAGACAATACTCAAACTTTTTTAACAAGTTGCTCCTGATACTTGGCAGCTACTCAGAGAAACCAACATATCTGTACCTTCATTGGTATCAGCAAAGAATGTTAATTCTGTTGTCTCACCTGTGAATTAGATTGTCTGGATAAGAGTAAGAGCACTGAGAGCATGTAGTAGAAACAGAAAATGTTTTCCATAAAGAGTATGTTCCAAGAGGAAAAAAAAAAAAAAAAAGAAAAAAAAAAAAGTGAGAGAGAGAGAGTATTTTGTGCTAACTGAGCAGAATTTTCCCTATGACACATTTTCAGTGTCTGTATGGACTGGTTCAGAGGACCAGTACCAATGAGAGAGGGATCCAACATTCTTAACGAGATAGTCCTGAATATATATCTATATATTCCAATATATATATGTTGGGAATGCTGTCTGTGTAGGACTGTATTTGGAAATACACCTTTTATTTAATCACAAAATTATTTGAGTTACAAAGCCCTAGCACTCTACGCCAATTCTGGTAAACAGCGGGAAAGTTGATTGCATTTTATTGGACATATATGTCCAATATAAGTTGTTTGAAAATACTAATATGAATAAATTAATTATATATTTCAGATACATCTTTTAAAACTATTTATTGACTCTTTGCAAGAGATTTAGAAGTTGTTTAGAGCACTGCCTATCTACAAAGACTTGATAAAGCAGACTGTAGCATAAAGTAACATCATGTCAAATGGATCACTTGGCTAAAGGCTTTGAGGTGAAAAAATGCAAACACACCGTTGCATCTGGGCAAAGTTTAGCTCTGTATTGCTTCAAAAAGACTGAACTTTGAAGAGTTTAATTTGAGCCTTCTTTGGTATGTAGCTCATTTAAGAGTTCTGCATTTTGCTATCATGCTTCTAGTAATTATTTATTAACAGTTGTGGAAAATCCACTCATGACTCACGGAAAAGACCTCTGCTTTCAAAAGTCTGCAAAATACCTTACTCTTCATTGCTTAGGTAAATAAGACAGGGGAGTTCCCTGTCTCAATTGTCTCACAGTTTTTTAATAATCTAAAAATACTGTCTGACTTTCAGCCTCAGGCTTGAGTCATAGACTTAAGTCAATAACCATCAACTGAGTCTTATCAAATCACAGGAGATTAGTTTCAATTCTCTTAGGTTAAAGTGGGCATGGTAAAAATTATTCCTGTACAGTTTGTTATTAGGCTTGGCAACGTAACGATTCATTTTATTTTTCCAGACATCTCTCATAAATATGGTGTTCACTCACTCACTATGAATCAATAGAGTGTCTGGCATAGAATTTATACAGAGAAACCTACCAATAGTAAATATATTTTGGGTGGTCAACTTGTTATTTGGTTGGAGCTGAGATACCAATAAATTGTGATTATATAGAGATTGGATTGGGAAACAATTAGCAGTAGATAATATTCTATCAGATTTTCTGAAGAATTAAATTAAAAACTTCAGTTAAGCATAGTGCATGAGAAATATTGAAAGATGAGAAAGATCGAGAAAGTTGGTCTTTCACATCTGTGACTATATTTAATGTGTTTGCTGATATTACTGATCTGTAAATTAATATTGTTTGGTGATTTCACTAATATTTTTATGTTCCTCCTTTATGCAGATACCTTTCTATTTTCACTGGCATGAATTTGAGGACTAAAATGAGGTGTTTAAAAAACTACTAGAAATAAGCGTACTGAAATTAACAGATGACTTAAATTTGGGACCAATCTTTCTCAATATTACTATGTACACTGCAAGAAAAACTGCTTAGTTAGGTAACATATATATATGTGAAGATTAATTAATTAATGCTTGTGAAGCACTTTGAATCTAGAAGACAAATGTTCACTTTTTTTTTCTTGTTCATTACTGTTAAATCCAAGAAAACTCAGAGATAAACAAATTTTTAGATAAATTTTTTGTTCACTGGAAGATACAGTTCCAGTGCACCTGAAAATGTTCATGAACTGGAAGTGGGCAGAAGAAACGTAATTCAGATTAGGACCACAAAAATCAGCAAAGGAAGTGCAGTGCACTGCATTCTCACCATCTCAGATCTTAAAAGACTTAGATTCCTTCTGAAAGACCTTGCAATGACGTACTAGGTTGATAACATCCATCTTACCAATCAATCACAAAAACATAACTTAATTTAGGTTAGAAGGGACCTCCAGAGATCAAAGTGTAACCCATCATTCAAAACAAGTCTAATTAGCCTATACTGCTAGGGACTTGACCCCGTTCAAATCTTGAACATCTCCCAGGATGAAGATTTGAAAACTCTCTGGGCAGCCTGTTCAAATATTTGACTTCACTCAAGAAAAAGAAATGTTTCTAATATCTAACAAGAATTTCCCATGTTCTAATTTGTGCTCATTGCTTCTTCTGTTATCTCTGTGCATTTCAAAGAAGATTCTGTCTCCATATTCTTCGCATTTTCTCGTCAGGTAGCTGTAGATAGCATTAAGGTCTCCCCTTCACCTTCTTTTCTCCAGGATGAGGAATCATACAATCATCAAATGAGTTTGAGTAGGAAAGGACCTTAAAGATCACCTAGTTGCAACACCCCTGATATGTGCAGGGATACCTTCCACTAGACCAAGATGCTTAAAGCCCCATTCAACCCAGTCTTGAACGCCTCCAGGGATGGGGCATTCACAGCTTCTCTGGGCAGTCTCTTCCAGTGCCTCACCATCCTCATAATTAAGAATTTCTTCCTAATGTCTACCCTCTTTTAGTTTAAGACTGTTACTCTCTGTCCTATCCCTACACTCTCTGTTAAAGTCTCTCCCCATCTTTCCTGTAGGCCCACTTTATGGTCTCCCTTGAGCCTCCTCTTCTCCAGGCTGAACAACCTCAACTCCCTCAAACTGCCTTCATAAGAGAGGTGCTCCAGCCCGCTGAGCATCCTCATGCACTCCTCTGGACTCATTCCAATAGGTCTTTCTTATGTTGGGTGCCCCAGAACTGAATGCAGTACACCAGGTGGGGTCTCACAAGAGCAGAGAAGAAAGGGAAAATCACCTCCTTCATCCTGCTGTCCACACTGCTTTTGATGCAGCCCATGATGTGGCTGGCTTTCTGGGCTGCAAGCTCACTTCGCTGGCTCATGTTGAGGTTCTCATCAACCAACACCTCAAAGTCCTTCTCAGCGCTGCTCTCAATCCATTATCCATCAAGCCTGAATTTGTGCTTGGGATTGCCCCAACACAGGTGCAGGACCTTGCACTTGGCCTTATTGAACCTCATGAAGTTTGCACGTGCCCACCTTTCAAGCCTGTCCAGGTCCCTCTGGATAGCATCCCTTCCCTCCAGAATATTGATTACATCGCACAGCTTGGTGTCATTCACAGACTTGCTGAGAGTGTACTCAATTTCACTGTCCCTGTCACCGACAAAGATGTTTAACAGTACTGCTCCCAATTCTGACCCCTGAGGAACACCACTTGTTACTGATCTCCACCTGGACGTTGAGCCATTGACCCCAACCCTTTGAGTGCCACCATCCAGCCAATTCCTTACCCACCAAGCAATCCATCCATCAAATCCATATGTCTCTAATTTAGATACCAGGATATTGGGGGAGATTGTGTTAAATGCTTTGCACAAGTCCAGGTAGAAGACATCAGTTGCACTTTCCCTACCCACCAATGCTGTAAGAAACCCAGCTGTAAAAACAAACACAGAAATAAACAAAAGCAAACAAACAAACAAACAAACAACAACAACAACAACAACAACAAAAACAGCTTTCTCAGCCTTTCCTTTTATGTCCTGTGCTCCAACCCCTGACCATCTTCATACTGTTTTCTATTTACTAGGGAGGCCCCAACTGGCCCAAATTTCAGATATGCTCTCACTAGGGTCAAATAGAAGAGGGGAGGATCAATTCCCTGCACCTGATAGCTATGTTTGCTAATGCAAACCGTATGTTTTAAACTGGTTTTGTTTAGACCTTAGTTTTCATTAAAAATACTTCAAAGGTCAATTCCTTTATTCACTGACAAGAAAGACAAATACAAAAACTTTCAAATCAAATCATTCTTTTTTTTTTTTCTTCTTTCTGACTGAACATGGAAATCAGTTATTCACACAGCTTTGAGAAAAAAAAATAAAAAAAAAAAAACCACATTTATCTGCTGCACAGCACATCATATATCCTATAATTTAAGTTACACTTCACTTAGCCACATTTTTTTTGTCATGTCAGCTTTGAATGGGAAATTGATCTTCCTGTTATTTATTCTTTTCCTGTAAATGATAATGAAGCGGTGCAACTAAAATTGCACAAGAAGGTAATACAATCCTTGTGTTTTGATAATGTTAGAGGACAGTATGCACTTCTAGAGTTGGTGTTTTTTTGCATGTGTTTTTTGTTGTTTTTTTTTTTTGTTTTGTTTTTTTTTGTTTTGTTTTGTTTTGTTTGGTAACACTAAGACAGTGGTAGCAAAAATCTACAATCATGTCAGATTTATTTCTGTAAGTAACATTCTTTGTCTTTTGGATTTGAAAGGTAAAGAGCAGCAGTATAAGAGCAAAAGTGAACTCTACAAGAATAAATCAGAAATCACTGGGTCAACATGCTCTGGCAGTCAAAAGAAGTCAACAAAGCATCATCAGGATAAGTGCTGAGAACACAATGAAGGGTATAGTTTTGCCACTGGACACATTCTTTGGGATGTGTCTGGACTCATTTTGGACACATTCTTGTGTCCAGTTCTTGAGTACTTAATGCAATTTTGTTCTCCATATGTGTGACAATGTAATGACATTGAAGAAAGTAACCAGAAGGGAAATTAAAATGATTAAATGAATGGACCAGATACAAAATGAGGAATTTGGAGAATATGAGATCAAGAACTTGGTGTAATTAAGATCTGCAAAATCTAGAAGGCGAATCATAAGCTGAATGCAAAGCTGTTGTGTTCTAAACTGTACTGTATTCTAACTATGGGGCATTCAGTCAGGCTTGTAGGAGTCTGGTTTACACCAATACAGAAACAGACACAGAAATGAAAACATCTCTTGCAGAGTGGTAAGTGAACATCTGGTCTGAAGCTTGCTATCAGAATATTGTTAAAGCAGACAGCATCAGTCAAAAACTCATCAGACTCATATTCTCCCTAGATGTAATCTCCTATTACCATTGCTAAGTGACAGAATACTGAGCTAGATTGATCAGTTATGCATTTATATGTTAAATGGAGAAACTGAAGCAATTCATCAAAACTAAATAAAAGTATCTGTACTTAATTGTACAATCAGGGTTTTGTGCTTTGGGAATTAGGTGCTCCAGGAAGTAGAGTCAAAAACTGGATTAATTATTTTCACACAACCAAAGGCAGGAGGAACAGATTCATCCCTTTGGTACATCCCTTTACTAACCTGATCTCCTTCTATGATCAGATGACTCACTTAGTGGACAAGGGAAAGGACTTACTTACTTGGATTTTAGTAAAGCATTTGATGCTATTTCTCACAGTGTTCTCCTGGAGAAACTGGCTACTCATTCCTTGGATCAATTATTGTTCACTGGGTAAAAAAAAATGGCTGGATGGCCAGGCCCAAAGGCTCACTGTGAATGGAGTTAAACCTGTCTGCCAGCTGGTCACAAGTGGTGCTTCCCGGAGCACAGTACTGGGGCCAGTTTTGTTTAATATTTTTATCAGTGGTCTTGATGAGGGGATCAAGTGCACCTTTGGTAAGTTTGTAAATGATACCAAGGTGGACAGGAATGTTGATCTGCTTGAGTTTAGGAAGGTTTTGCAGAGGGATCTGGATCAATGGTCCATGTCCAATTGTAAGGCATTCAGCAAGGGTAAGTGCCAGGTGCTGCACTTGGAGCACAACTGTATGCAACAATACAGGCTTGAGGAAGAGTGGCTGGAAAGCATCCCAGTAGAAAAGTACCTGGGAGTGCTGGTCAACAGCTGGCTGAAGACGAGCCAGCAGTGTGCCCAGGTGGCTAAGAAATCTGATAACACCCTGGCTTACATCAGAAATAGTCTGGCCAGCAACACCAGGGAAGTGATTGTCCCTCTGTACTTGTCAGTGGTGTGACTGCATTTCAAGTACTGTGTTCAGTTTTGGGCCCCTCATACAAGAAAGGTACTGAGTTGCTGGAATGCATTCAGAGAAGAGAAACGAAGCTGGTGAAGGGACTAGAAAACAAGACAGATGAGAAACAGCTGAGGGAACTGGAGTTGTTTAATCTTGAGAAAAGGAGGCTGAAGGGAGACGTTGCTTCCTATGACTACCTGAAAGGAGGTTGTAGTGAGGTGGGTGTCAGTCTCTTCTCTCAGGTGGCAAGTGATAGGACAGGAGGAAATGGGCTTCAAATTGCACCAGGGCAGGTTTAGATTGGATATCAGGTAGAATTTCTTCATGGAAGAACAGTTACGCATTGGAACAGGGTTCTCAGGGAGGTAATGGTGTCACCATTCCTGACAGCTTTTAAGCAATGTGTGAGTAGGGCACTTAGGGAGATGGTTTAGTGGTGGACTTGGCAGTGTTAGGATGATGGTTGAACTTGATGATCTTAAGTGTCTTTTCCAACCTAAATGATTCTATGATTCTACAGCAACATGGGTATTCTGGGGTCTGGGTGAACCCAGACTCAAATTCCTACTTTGCTAACTACATGGATTTGAAATTATGTTTCCTATTCAAATTCTCTAATAATCAAAAGTTACTCACTTTAAACAAGATCTGTCATGTTGCAAATTCCTCTTCAGTTGGAAGACTTTCAGTTCCTGAGAATCAACTGGATTAATACCACACAGAAACAACACTTATTCTTTCAGTCCAGGAGCAAGTCAGAAGTTAAATTATGACACTTACTAAACACAAGTAGAAAAATGTTTAATGTAGAGTTAGTTGAATAGCTTCAAATAATTCTTTATAGAAAAGCAATCTTTGGAGAAAATATTGATGTTTCTTAATATTTTGCTGTTTTTAAAACAAACCTGAAAGGTAGTACCCCACTGTTACTCTTTCCTCATCCAGGACTAAAAGAAAATAAAAATATGCAAACCTTATTTGGAATCATTTATCCAAACTTGGAATTTAAATAGGCTTTTTATTTGATAATAGTAGATATATTTTGTATAGTTAGAATTTTCCATGTCATTTTGGAACATGTTTTATAAATTATTTTTCACCGAAAATAAATAAAGCAATAACAAAACAAAATTCATAAGCTCTATGAAACTTCCAGTGAACATTTGTCATAGTTTGCTTTCGTTTAGGAATTTTCATTTTATATACCTGGGGAACCAAAAGACATATAGCTCCAGGTTTTTTATTAACTTGAAATATTCTGACAGAATTTCAGACAGATATTTTCTATCCTGCTTATATAATATACCACACACTAGCAAAAAGTGACTAAACAAACTAGACAGTACTGAAACTTCAGAATGATACAACTTGAAATCTTTCTAAAACCTTCTCCTGACTGTCTTGTGGTCCTTCTGGTATCATGATCAATTTCAACAGAAAAACTGGTTAAGAGAAGGTGTTCTAACCATTTTAGGGAGTCTACAAACTTGCTACTCTGAATCTATTCTGGTTTAAGCCTTGTGTCATCTTAGTAAACTTTTTTATGTTTATGAATCTGCAAATGTGAACCATAGTACAGGAAGTCTCATTTATGAGATTGCTTACATTTTGTCTGTATTCTTCTCTTACACATGAAACATTTAATTATTTTTCTAAGACTTCCAGTAAACTGAACCATGCTTCACCTGAAAGAAGTATGTGCTGATGACTTCCAGTAGCCTCTAGCCTACTGCTCGGGTGTCCTCAAGTGCTAGGAAAGACAGTAGGAAATTTATAGTGATTGAACAGCTCTGAGCCTTAACTGGGAGGTTAATTGCTGGTAAAAATCATTGAGTGGTAAGCAGCTCTCAGGATGTATATGTAGTTATTACAGTAGTAGTGATTAGAAGCAGCTGTTTAATATGCCTAGTGTTTGTGAGATGCCTGAATGTACTACAGAGACGAGCAAAAAGTAGACATCTGTACTAGATTTTAGATAAAGTCTTCTGACTGATTTAGCACAGTCCGTAGGTAATAAATATACTGCCTTCATATTTAATATTCATTAGGACAATTAAATAAACTCAATAAGCCACTGTATGCAATCTTCAGACAGATAAAGTTTACATGGAAGTCAACTGTAATGGACTACAGGAAATTAAAGAACATGAATCTAATGTCTGTAACAAACTAGTTTTTGTTGCTGTGATGTTTTAAATACTCTAGAAAGAACAATTACTTCTGAGCTGTATTTTCCTTATGTATTTTACATGTGTAAATTTTGTAAGATTCCTTATAATTTAATGGTTACTTTACATCTTGGGAAATTGCAGATTACAACATGCATCTAGCTGAAAACTAACTCTGGATTGATATATAATGTTTCAGCATGTATTGACAATAAAAAAGAAGCATTTTCATCCATATATTTGGCAAACATTCTAAAAAAAAACATACAAACAAATAGACAAACAAAAAGTGTCAGAGAGCAAGAAGGAATGAAGTAAACAGCTTACATAACTTTTTTAATAGTACTTGAACACTGTGAAATAAGAAGCTCCATAATGAGATTATTCAACACTGATGAGGCCACACCTGGAGTACTGTCTGGTTCCAGGTTCCCAAGTACAAGAGGGACATGGACATACTGGAGAGAGTCCAACAAAAGGCAACAGAAACTATGAAGGGACTGGAACATTTCTCCTGTGAGGGAAGGCTGAGAGAGCTGGGACTGACTCTTCACCTTCCAGAAGGCTGAGAGGGGTTCTTATCAATGTATGCAAATATCCAAAGGGAGGGTGCAATGTGGACAGAGCCAGGCTCTTCTCAGTGGTGCCCAGTGCTTGGACAAGAGGCAATGGGCACAAACTGGAACACCTGAGGTTCTGTCTGAATATCAGGAAACATTTCTCTTGCTGTGTGGATGACAGAGCACTGGCACGTGTTGCCTGGAGAGGTTGTACAGTCTCCTACTTGGAGATCTTCAAAAAACCTCTGGACATGATGGTGGACAAGGTGCTCTAGGTGTCCCTGCTTGAACAGGGGGTTGGACCAGATGAATTCCAGAGGTCTATTCCAGCTTCAGCCGTTCTGTCATTCTGTGAGATGAAGGAAGGAAGAATCTCATAAATTTACTTCTGTCTTACGTGGTCTCCTCTGAGACAATCAGATGAGAAGTCTTTATGCCCAAGGATTTCTTACCATCTTTCAGGTAAGCTATTTCCACTTATGGGTGAAAGCTTGATAGTGAAAGATTTAAATCCTAGATTTCAGTCTGCAGCCTATCTGATCCCAGACAATTTGAAGGGAAATTTTACAGAGCAATGTAACATCAGATCCCCTCTACCACAAAGGTTTGTGCAGATGGCCTATCTGATCTAGATTTAAAAAGAAATCAGTGCAAAATTGTTTGTATATCTGAGAAGTACTGAATTCATCCAATAGAAAACAGTAACATATATGTAAGATGTGTTTAACTATCTTTCTACAGCAATGCTAAAGTAAGGCTTGGAGCAATTAAGTATACTGCCTTTCATAAAACTGTACACTAGGGACTGGTCTGAGAAGTATGTTTGTGACTCCGATCACCAGAGAAATCTCAATGGCTTCTGCCAAATTCTGCCAAATTATTTAATTTTCCCTTAATAATAATTTTACCTTAATAATTATTTTCCCTTTATCCTTATCTCAACCCATGAGTTGTTTGTTTTCTTTCCTTCTTCCCCTCCTTTTCTGAGGAGTAAGAGTGAGAAAGCGGTTGTGGTGGAGTTCAGCTGCCTAGAAGGTAAAACTACCACAGGAAGACATAAAAAAGAAACACTGCAGTTATTCCATTGTACATGACACAATATAGGTGTCTACACACACACAAGTGAGAAACCTGGTGAGACCCCTTTCAGTACCAGAATGGTCTTTATGCCTGCCAAGAGAAATATTTTAGAGGATGGTTGTACTTTAACATGAGTGCAAATTTGCTTTGAGAGAAGGATTGGGGCCCAGACCGAAAGCAATGGCAGAGGGTGGGAATACACCCACCCTTGCAGCTGCTGCTGATCCTGCTGCTGACCAGGAAAACGTAAATTTGGAGGAGCAGTGAAAAGGAGGTAACTTAAGGAAAGGGAGATGGGAGTGCCAGATTAGGATGCTGAAAGCTCCTTCTTTGTCTACTCACAAATGTAAGCTGAGCTACTTTCCCTAATTCATTTGCCTTTACAGTTTTGCAGCTTCCATTTGATTGCTCTTATAAATTTGGCTCTTCATTGAACCTCTGTGAAACCTCCACATAGTGTAACACTGACATGGTCTCTCTGACAATGACATTATGGTATTTCAGCATCAATATGAACAAACATTTGTGATAAATGTTACAGCCTTGGCAAATTTTCTGTTAACTGATGTATTTCTAATTTTACTTTTCTATAATCCCTTAACCTCAGTATCCAGTGTGAATTAATGGTACATGCTCTTTATCACTGCAGTGAATGAGAGAGTGCTGCCTAGTGAGGAGAGATGAACAAGTGAAAGATGACACTTTTTGGTATTTGCTGGTACAGGAAAAAAAAAGTTGAAGTCCAGAGCTAGGAAAAACATGACTGGAACTTTTCAGCAGGTAACTTCTCAGAACAGAGACACATGGCAAAAAAATAATTTCTAAGGCCTTCTAAAAGATGCTGTAGAAATTCATCTCTTTCATCCTAATTTCTTCCCACAACTACCTTGTTCAAAATGTTGTGTTTAAAGCTGCATGACTTTAATCAGGAAGATTGAGAACATTTTACCAGAGACTCTGTGGGAGAAAACTTCATCATCTTTTCCCCATCCCATGTATTTGCAGTTGAATGCTGGTCATCATGTGTTTGTATTACCTTATCTGTAGGTCTTGTGAAAAAGAGGAATAGAAGCTGTTATCTTTTTGTGCAAGTGAATACAGGAGGACATCTATACAACGGAAGCTGGGGTAAAAGGGGCAGAATGACAGAGAATGCCAGAAGAAAGAATGAGGAGATCTGTAGTAATCACTGAAAATGCTGGTAACATTATCTATATAGAGCACTGTAGTGTGCAAGGTATGTTATGACAGCGGATAGGCTAATAAAGTACATTTGAATTATTAAAATTACTTATCTAGAGAAGTTAAGTCTGAATCACATTAAATTTCATTTGCATTTGCAAGCCATGTTGGTTAGTTACTTTTTTTATATCAGGTTCTGATCAGTATTTCACAGTTACAGAAGATCCACTAATATCATGAAAATATGCATCAATAAATTTTAACGATTGAAAAACACAATGTAAACTACAGGAGAGTCCACTAAAGATAGATTTTGAATGCTGGCCAACATTTGGCAACCTATTTGGGAACCTTTTTTTTTTTTTTCCAAACCCATCTTTTTCTGACTTTAGATGCAGCAAAACACCAAGAGTAATTCATACCCCAAATTCTGTGATGTATGGAACTTGAATATGCCTCCCACCATCTTGGTGGCCTCCCCTAAACTCAGTCCATATGGAGGGGATGAATTTTTAATTACATGTACCAAAACCTTTACATTGTGCTTCTTTGTAGTATAAAAATGGGATGTTTATTTCTGTGCTACTCACCATTATAGTGGAAAACTGCACTTTGTTAGGTAGCACTAAGAATTGCCTTAAACCCCCTTTTAGTAATTTTACTAGTAATTCAAACTATAATTTTGACCTCATCATTTGCCAGTAGCACTTCCTACAAAACTGTATGCATCAGACATCTAGTTTTCCTCCCTTCTTCTCAAGAGCTTTTGCAATAGAGTTGAGAAAGTGCTTTTAAACAAGCTCAGCTGTATAAACATGAGTGTGGTTGGCAAGCGAAAGCCAAGGCTGTAAAAATCATACTTCCTTTTGTAAGTGTTTTTAAAATGTATGGTTTGCTCCTAAAACTGCTTACAAATCAAAAATGTACAGTAAGCTTCACTTAAAGAGGGTCTTTATACACTTCTGTGGAGGACAAGCAACAGTCCTTAGCATTTGTGATGTTATCTCTTTTTCTTATTTTCAATTTATTTTTTCCCATTCATTTCACATTATGTTGAATTATTTGCTTGTATATATGGTAGGCTTTGATCCTGAACAGAAATCTGAGATAAATGTTCAGGTGGAAATTGGGTATTGACTTGGAAAAAGAACAGGCATCAAGAATATGGTTCAACTAGGCTGTACTTTTAATGACTGATGGATCTGAAAAGAGTTTTGTAATACCTCAGTCAGCATATGTTATCATTTTGTGAACAGCAGCCACAACTTTCATATTTTTAACTGGCACTAAAGAGAGGGTTTCTCTCCCCTCCTCAAAATCCACATAATTACCTGCCCTCTTCCTCTGTGACATTTCTTCTTATAGTACCTAGGATGACAAAGTTGTCCACAGGGTTAAGTGCAAGAGGCAGCATTGGTTTGAAATACCAGTATCTATTCAGTAATGCTTGTAGTTGTTCTAGTTTGTTATTACATGGGAGGTACAGAAGGTACAGTGCTCTTCTTAATTACCAATCAGTAGAAAGCTGAGTCAGAAATCATAGGAAGTCCTCATTACTGATAGTAAACGTGTTAACACACATCAGGGAAAAGACCTTGTGGAGACAGAAGGATGTGTGTGGTTCTGCTAGGCTTCTATCTCCAATTTTACAAAAACGTTGCCTGAACCAAAACATTTCAGAGTATATTACATTTTTAATTTCATATTTCTAAAAGAGCCATCTGTCCTTCCTGACGGTATAGAATTCACAAAATTGAAGTTCAAACTCCACTTGGACATCAATCCTGTGAAATATCTGCTTCATTCAAACAATTTATTTAAACCCTGGTTGTCCAAACTTTTAGAAGTAACTGTTGGAACACTATATAAATAAATCATCAAGCCATTTGTTTTTTCGTACTGCTGATTTATACTACACCTACAACTAACTGTGCATTTCTATGAACAATAGTTATCCATATAGAGTGGATTTTTTAAGGTTTGAGAATAAAGTTGCATGTTACTAAAACAGTTTACAGACAGGGAAAATATTTTGCCATGATGGAAGAACTAAAATTAAAATGTTTTAATTATATATTATATGCATTTCTTTGTTGACACAAGGAATAAAATACATCAAACTTAACCAAGATCTAATTATGAATGTCAGAGACCCACAGTGCTATAGAGGTAGTCTTTGAAAAGATTTAGTGTTAGCAAATGTAAACAGTAGGATTTTAAAAATAGAAATATAAGGCGTTGGATGTCTCAAAAAGTCAAATATAGAAAATTAAGATTTTACTTTTGAACTGGATTACTGGGTTTTTATTTTTCATTATTTTTACTGTTAACCAGTTCCTTCCCATTAGGAGCAAAATTATGTTGGCTAGAGAAAAAAATTATTGCTTCCTTGCAGTCTATTAGCAATAGGAATAACAGGATATTTTGTTCTTGCACATTGGTGTGACCAGTCAATGAACCCCTTTAATGGAAGAAGGCTCAGAGGAGATGGGGAAAGGTGATGTGCTCGTGTAGGTCAGGGAAAAATGCAGAGCACAACTAATGAGGGGTGTTGCAAAGAAATCTGACCTTTTCCCAATGCAAATGGGACTGGAGGTTACATCTGCTGAGCGGATCAGCCAGCTAACTCAGTGGATCAACCAGCTTTGTAAATGTTTGTCCCTGAATTAATCAGAAGAGTGCAAAATGTATTCCTGAGTTAGCCAGACCAGCATGGGGAATGTGTATGTGGCTCAACACCACACCAAGTATAAAAAAATAAAGAACTCTGAAGAGAGCAAAGAGTGAGCTGATTTCAGCCTATGTACTACTTTATGGGAACAGTGGACACCCAGTGGCATTACAGTGAGTGTGTAACAGAGACTGGTAATAAGGATCACATTAGTATTGTGATTCAGCTGAATGTTGCAATTGTACTCTGTAACTGTAATTTGTAATTGCACTTTGTAACTATCATTTATTGTGATTTGAGTGTATTGCTACATCACTGTGCTAAATCAAAATTCCATGTAACTTAAAAAAAAAAAAATCAAGTAAGTAAACTTTGTATTAAACATTAAACCCTGCTTGTGGAACATCCAAAAGAGACCAGTCAGAGTTTATTGGACTTGGACAACTGGGTACTACATTTTACAAAGAAATAAAGTAACCTCAATGAAAGAATAAAATATTTCTACAAGCTTAGCACACAATGACTGATGTCATTCTTCAAATAATTATCTCTTTTTTTTTTTTTTTTTTTTTTTACAAGTTCCATCTATTTCTTTCAAAAATCAATAAAATTCTATTACAGCAACTGCTATAAGTGTCTTCCTCAAACTGTTAGTGCAGTTTGGATACAGGAGCACTATTCTGATTGCAGTGAGAAGCACAACAAATGAACCAGTTTTTGAGCAGGTCAGTACCTCATGACATACCACTACATAAGTACAGAAATTGACATTCCAGCAGAACTGTATTGCAGCTGTGGTCCTGGTGAGTGCTCAGAGTGGTAAGGAGGAGCAGAGCATGCAAACTCTGTGGGAGTTTGCAGCTACTGCCTTGCATGGAGTAGCTAACTGGGGTACCTGCACTTCTCTGGGGCCCATTTCCCATATCTGTTGAGTTTCTGACAGGCCAGGAGTTGTTTGTTCAGAATGAGTCACCAGCAATGTGTATCTCTGTGTGTGTTGGGTGGTGGGGCTCCTCTACAGATGGTGGCTGTCAGGTCATTACAGTCAGCAGTGCCCAGCTGTGAGGGGTCAGCACATCACCTTGAAGAGAGGCATCCAGTGGCATTTGAGATGCAGGAGGGAACCCAAGACATTTGCATGAAACTGTCGGATATGGTGAAGGAATGACTAGAGCTGTTTGTCCTTCAAACAACATTGTATGTCTATGTCAACAACTACAAGCCCTAGGTGCCTACCTCAGAGAAAGCTGAAATGCTCTCTAGAGTTTAGCAAGTGTATTGACCAACTTTTCATCATTTACAATGAATGTTTAGAGACATAGCACCCAGAAAGATACCCGAATTTAGTGTTTTTTGTTTGTTTGTTTTAATTTTAGTTCTTTTTTCTTCTACAGCTGAGTCTTTCCCTGGAGCTTAATGAATACAGAAGGTGCTGCTGATCAGCAGCTCCCAGTGTGGTGGCAGCACCCAGGTCCTGCCAAGCTTGGGCAGGTGCTGTGTTGCAAGTTGCTTTGCTATGAAGGCAAGCAGAAAGATAGCCCATCCAAATAATTAGCCTCTGTAGGACAAAGTGGTTCACAGGGTCTGCAGGGACTCATTTGATCAAGAGCCATTGCCTTTTCAAAAATGTGTATGTTTTTTGCATCTGGTGCTAGCCCCTGCTGAACACACCCAAGCACCCCAATTGCATCTTTTGGCCAGTAAATGGCAGAGGGATGCCACTGTTTGATTTAAAAAGGAGTCAGGCTGGTGCAATATCCTTGGCCATCCCAGCTGAAGACCTGCCCATGGAAGCCATGCCCATGTCATTGGCCCCCTCTTGTAATAGATCCTGCAGATGGAGTCAAACCTGCAGTAGCAGAGTTGGGGCATGTGTTTTTAACCACTCTGGGACTTAATTTATCCAGCTGCACCATGAATCTCAGAATGCCTTCCTTCTTCTCAGAGGAAGCTGATTTAAACATGATGGTGTAACCCTAGGCACTGGAGATGTTCCAATTTGGAATACAACTTGTGGTAAGAAACATTAACAAATTGACCCATTGACTTTATTTGTTTTAGTTTATTTGTCTTGAGTGAAGTGTCTGCTGTTTCAGAGTTAGAAAGCATTCACCACGTTTGCTCCCCAGTACTATTTTGAGCACCAAACACAGGGTGTAAATCAAAACATGACACCTTTCAATTATCTGCGGTCACAAAATGCATGTTGAAGATATATGGTTGGCACAAATTTTGTTTTCAAATAATTAGTACTTTAATGCTGGTTTGATGTACTTCATTTCTTTTTGCCACTTCTCCCATTCCTCTTTATTCATTTTTTTCTTTGGGGGAAAAACTGGCGTGCTTATTCCAGTCTCTGCTGTGCCTGTGAAAATTACCATCAGCCCAGCTAACTTTACCCACACCCACAAGATGCCAGGACTGCAGAAATTTTGCAGTGCTTATTGAAATCATAGTATTCAGCAGTTTTGTGGGTTTCAGTGTTAACAAAATGTAACTTTTTTGTGCTTGTTTGTTTGCAGTGGGGTCAGCACAAGGTCTATGAACTACTGCCGACTGCTTTTATCTCTATTTACATCTCTCTTCACAGTTTTAGCTCCATTTTTTTTTCCTAATTTTTAAACTCGGACAGTGTCATCACTTGGGCCTGAGCAATAACTTGAATATCTTACATTGCCCAAGACTGGCAGGCTTTGAAGTTGCCATATGTCCTTGACAACTTTAAAATCTCCACTTCCTAGAAAAGGCTTTAGGGTCAATGCACTAAAGTAACACAGAACAAATTCAGGGTTCTGTACTTAGTTCTCAACTCTGTCAAAGTTTTTTGTCTACCCTTAAAGAAAAAAAATAAGAAATCACACACTACAGCTGTGATGCTTTTTCTGAAAAGGGGGAATACTGCTGATTTTCACTGCCACTTCAGTATGCTTGTTTGCACAGTGCTTTGTCAGTGTCTCTTCATTTTGTGTACAGGGAACAAACAAAATCTATGCCTCTATATGGGCCTCTTGCCACTAGTGTACTATAAATAGCAATAGAAATAAATGTGCAAGAAAACATATTGGATCATGTATATTTGCATGGTGCAGGCTCCCAAAGGAATCAACAATGTGCAGAAAACACAATTCAGCAACAGTCCGTGCACAGAAGACTCATTACACTTTGTTTCAGAAATCAACTTCTGTCTTACAATTTTTGTTTATTCTGGGCAAAAAAATAATTACAGAGTCCTTACATTTTTTCACTTTGAATGTTTTCTACTCGTATGCAGAATCTGCTGAAAACATTGGGCTGTGGTTTTGCTTGTTTCATTGTCTTATAATAGATAAAGGCCCAGCTTTATGCATCTCTTCTTACACAAATCTAAAAAGAAACTGTTTTGAGAAAAGCTGCCTTTTTTCCAGTTAGCTAACCTATATTTATTAATGCAATCCTGAAAACACTTAGGAATAATTTCCGATCATTTTATCATAAAGAACGATGGACTGATCACATTTTTACAGTAACAATTTTCTTCTAAGTTAAATTCTTGTATTTCAGAAGCAAAGGTCCCAATGTCACAGTTGATAAAGAGAAGTGGTATAAGGCTAAAACACTTTTACTAAAACTTGGCTAAGGGCAGTGATATACAAATGCTGGTATACAATTATTCTCCCTTAGATGCAAGAAAGCTAATTTCAGGGAATTTGAAGTTCACAAGAATTTTAACTGTGCAGTTTAAAGTTTTTCATTTTATTTACAGATTTCTGACATATGTTGATGCTCACAACTTCACAAAGTCTCAGGAAATAGTTCATAATACTGTTTGAGTAACAAATTGAGCTTTTTAACAGTCGGCTACACTGAATTTTATCTGTTTCCTGTTTTGTCATCAAGGCAACATCATTTGCAGGGTAGAGTGTACCAGAAAGTGTATACCAATGTCTACCAGAAAGCTGATTGAGGATTTCCATGCCAGAATAGCCTCCACAAAAGAGGAGGGTGAATTCAGATGGAACAGGATCTCCACTTGGCATCCACACTCATGGGCACATGTTGTGATACAAGTCTTAGTAGCAGCTAAGGTTGGAGTGACCCTGGGAAGACAGAAGTCATCACTGAACTTTTAAGCATAGTAATACTCATGTGTCATAATGCCATATTTATCCTATTTTCCACCTCATAACTCAAAATCACATATTTCTGTCATTCTAGACACACAGATTCATTGCCTGCCTGCCATAGCTGTTAAATTCCCTCTCTCAGAGCAGTAGCCATCTCATTGATCTACAGCTATTCTCCCTTCATGAAGTAAATTAAATTCATGTTTTTAAGGAAGATAGATTGTATGAACCAGTCACTTTACATGACCTGCTTTACTACTAATCAAAAACACTTTTAAATATTCAAAGCTATTTCCTGATATTTAACATCTCTCATTTTTATTTTTTTTTCTCAAACTGTAAATTAATTTGAAAGATAGACACGAAGTCACTTTAAGGATCCCTGAAGTAAAATTATTATTAATGCTTTACAGTTATATTTCTTTACAGAAACAAGGAAATGTGGTGTCCTATTATAAACTCCATGATGTTATTTCTCATCAGCCAAAGCAGCATTTATTAAAAATAGAAGTGCTTCTGTGTAACTACTGAAAAGTTGCAGAATTACTTAAAATTTTGTAAAACTCTTCTATTTTCTATCAAATAGTAGAATAGTAGCAATCACTCCTGCAGAGAGGAGAAACAAGCCAGTGTGCGTTATTGCAAAATAATCAAAAATTGCTGTTTTCTTCTGCCCGTTTATTCCCACAACCCATGTAAATATTCTGAGACTGTGTTTGTGTGAAGATACTGTTTCAGAGACCTCAGTGGGACAACAGATGCCTAAACCACAGCGCTGGGGAGGAAAGAAAAAGTAGTTATCTAAGCATGTTTACTTTCAGCGACAAGGAAGTTCTAACTTGTCCCTAAGTGGTGACTCACTGGGGTAAGACTATAAAAGTAAAGGTAACTGCTCTCTAAAACATGAGGGCTTCAGACTTCACAAATCCAACATGATGCAGTCAAGGCTTTCAGCTGTCTTCTTTTTCTTGCTGGGTTTGTCATTTTGTCTGACAATCCCTATTCCTCTTGAAGATAGTCATGAATTCACAGAGGAAGACCTTCAGTTTGCAGAGGTACAGTATAAAATAATTAATTTACATTTTTTAGAAATACTTTTGTAGTTACAGCTGTTTGGAAATCAGGCTTATTACTTTTTTTTCCTTTCTTAGCGCTACCTCAGGACTCACTATGATCTCCGTCTGAATCCCACTGGCATAATGAAGAAGAGTGCCAACACAGTGGCATCTAAACTTCGAGAAATGCAGGCTTTTTTTGGCTTGGAGGTGACAGGAAAATTAGATGAAGAAACATATGAGCTCATGCAGAAACCAAGATGTGGTGTCCCAGATGTGGGAGAATATAACTTTTTCCCTAGAAAACTCAAGTGGTCAAAAACAAATTTGACATACAGGTAAATGCATGACGTTTTGAATGTTATTACTGTTCCTTCTTTCCATGTAGCTTGTTCCATAGGTTGTTCAGTACATGAAGTTGATGAGTGTGTTCAAGTATGACAAAATTCTGGAAATTTTTGGAAACTTTTGGAAAGGTCCCCTAGACCCACCGTATGGTCTGTTGAAGTAAATACAATTTTTTTTATTGGACTTTTTCACATAAGAAATCTGGTGTGGTGTAAGCCACTCACTCCTGAGCTGGCCTCCATGTAGACACTCTGGGCATATCCATGGTTCCAAATGAAAGAGGGGTAGGGGCTGAGCTTGCAGAGATTAATTGTTAGGTTGCTCTTGGCTCTGTTTTGGACCAAGCTTGTTGTCTGCCCACCTAGGTCTGTCCTGGACAAATCTGCTCAAGAAGGGTTATCCCAAAGCAGTGTGCATGCAAAACAGTCCATGTAATGTGGCTGTGAGAAATGGGACTGATCCTTGTCCCTCTTCCGTTTCACAGCCCTGTTGTAGATATCTTTGCTTGGTTAAATGAGTCCCTCACTACACCATGTCCTCAGGCAGCTGGCACTGGGTTGCAGATTCCAAATATAAAATCACTGAACTCTTTCAGAGATACCAGTCCAGTATCTGGTAATAATTACTTTAATACTGATGATTCAAGACTACAGAAAGTTCTTTGGGTCATGTTTGTTCCTCCAGGAAGTGAGAGTCCTGAGATATTTTATATGGCATTAAAATAGTTTTAAGTTACTGATATGGTTTGATTTGATGCCAATCTGTCGTTTTCTAAATCCACTGGTGCATATAAAATTTATTATAAAAGCTGTTGGACCATTTCATGTGTCTCTGAATAACTGCAATGGAAATGGTTATTTTTATTTCTTAGAGTATTACATGCAGCTGCCCAGCTCTTAGGTTTGAGGTAAGAACAGAGGAAAGAAACAAACAAAACTTTTTAATAAGGTGTACAGTCAGATAAAAGTGTATTAAACAGTTGCTTCAATCTACACAATTTAACTGGAGATACTAATCTTGACAGAATTATGAATTACACTTCAGATCTGAGACGTGCGGAAGTAGACAGAGCTTTCAAAAAAGCATTCAAAGTTTGGTCTGATGTGACACCACTTAACTTCACCAGAATACGAAGTGGCATAGCTGATATCATGATCTCCTTTGGGACTAAAGGTAACACAGAACCAATTATTTTTACATTATAGTTATATTGCTGCCAATTTATTAAGATGCAATATACTTTATATCATTGGTTTGAATGTTGTTTTATAGAACACGGTGACTTTTACCCCTTTGATGGACCCTCTGGATTACTGGCTCATGCCTTCCCCCCTGGTCCAGACTATGGAGGAGATGCCCATTTTGATGATGATGAAACTTGGTCAGATGATTCTAGAGGTAACAGAGGTTCCTGAGATTATTTCAGACAGTGATAGATGAATAATTTCCACCTTTTGCTGTTTGTAAATGGTTTGTTTTTTCAGTTTACCACATTTTATCCAATATGTTCACTGTCTACTCATAGGAAGATTAATCCCCAGTCATAAATGAGAATATAATATAAGCCTACAATAAATTCTAAAATGTACAAATCCTAAGTAAAGTTGTTTTTTTCTTTTTTTTTTCTTTTTTTTTTTTTTTAAAAAAAAAAGCCATGTATAAGATATTCTGTCATCCAGGCATTTCACTGTGCTCAAAGGCAGCTAGTTGGAAATGACCTTACTAAAACTTACAGCATATACTTCTCTCAGCTGCAAGTCACCTACATACAATTTGAAAAATCTTCATCTTACCTATTCAGGAGAGAGTTTTAATAGAACATGTTTGTTTGTTTTTTTGTTTTCCCAAAGTGTTATGTCACCTTTCTTGCATCAAAACTAATTAATGCAGTACCAAAACCAACACACACTCTCCACTGGAGGTGAATTCCCAACAAAAGTTTTATTGATTTTAGTGGGACTAAGACTTCACTGTAGATCGTTCCAGTGTTGCTAAGAAATTTCAAGGAACCTAAAGCTGCCTACAGAACACCATTGTCAAATAAGATTTAGCTTGAAGAACAGCTATGAGATAATCAACTGATTGAGCCCTTATAAAAACAAAACTTTTAGTCACTGGAGAAAGACAATCAATTATACATCACTGATCCATTTCTCCAATTATCTCCTTCATTATCTCACATGTTAAATGCACAGTGTTAATGTTAATTGAATAGTTAAGTCCACTTTGTTTATCCAGGGTTATAAATTTACTTTCATTGTGGTTTGTTATAGGGTATAACCTGTTTCTTGTTGCTGCCCATGAATTTGGTCATTCACTGGGACTCGAACACTCCAGAGACCCTGGAGCTCTGATGTTTCCAATTTACACATATACTGGAAAAACTGGTTTTGTGCTTCCTGATGATGATGTGCAAGGGATCCAAGAGCTCTATGGTAAGTCTGTACAATATATATATTTCTGGTGTCATTATAACCTGTTACAGATGCACTGCACTGTTTCTAAAGAGCTGCAGATGTTCACAAGCAACAGTCATGACTGATTAAGCCCTAAGCACTGAATTCTTGGCAACCAATCTTTAGGCACAGAATTCTTTAGGAGCAGAAGATGCTCAGATTTAATAGTTCAGAGGAAAAAGAAATAACACTGAAATAACTTTGCAGTGGACTGCTGCTAGCTCTTTCATATGGTGAGGGGCTCGTAGATTATTTTGACCTTTTTACCTCATAAGAGAAAGTGAAACGAGGAGAAGTAGAAGGGAGAAACAAATATTGATTTTTCAGTGTTCCATCATGGAAAGAATAAAACTTTTAGGTGACCTTCAAAACTTAGGATAAAGAAAGAAGCAAGTCAATTTAATATCTTTGAAGCACTGCTGAACTACAAAGTCCATTAACATATTTGGCTAAAGGAGAGAAGGATAAAACTGTTTTCCCCAATATAAATGAAACCATTTATAAAGCCCATTATGCTTTTATTCATCACAATTTTGGGGAACTTTTCCATGTCCTATTTAGTATTATGATCCAGGAAAAGGGAAAGAAATTTTTTAAACCTATCATACTGCATGGTTCCAGGTGCTGGAGACAGAGATCCAAACCCAAAACATCCTAAAACACCAGAGAAATGTGATCCAGAATTATCACTTGATGCAATAACAGAACTTCGTGGAGAAATGCTGGTCTTCAAGGACAGGTAACAAGATTGCTATATGACGGATAGTTAGTACTCGATAAAATTTGAGCAAGAGAAAGAGCTGTTTCAGTTTTTCACTAGATTTGAATAAACAAAAATTAAAAAAAAAAAATCCCATATCTACACAGATGCCTATAAGAAGTTACATCATATCTTTTTATGCAGGATTTATAATGCAGTTACAGATTTGCCTGTCCAATGATGTGAAGTGAAGCTGATGCAGCTAAAGGCTGACCCCATTTTTACAGATTTTTCATTTCACAGGGATATGTAAATATGTAAAAATTTACTAACATTTATTTGAATGAAGTTTTACTTTGAAGATTCACCTTTGCCTTTCAAAGTGATAACAGTACGTGAATGACAGAATTGGTCTGCAGTTTGATGACTGAGGAAAGTCTTACCAGGACCTCTATGTATTGAAAATTGTATGTTGTGAAAAATGTCATTCCCCATTAATTCATTTTTAGTATAGAACATCAAGGATACTGCTATTTTGTAGTTTGACACTAAAAGTGCAGTATTTTCTTTTTCTGAGCTAGGTTTTTCTGGCGACTGCACCCTCAGATGGTTGATGCAGAGCTGGTTTTAATTAAATCATTTTGGCCAGAGCTTCCAAACAAAATAGATGCAGCTTATGAAAACCCCATCAAAGATCTTGTCTTCATGTTTAAAGGTGAGTTTTTTTTATTTTACTGTATGTAGAAAAAAAAAATATATATATATATATATAAATATATCTAGTCAAATTCAGTAAGTGATAAAGAAGTAATAGATGGAAAAACATAACATTCTGCCTTTCTTGTTTAAAAGACCACCTGTGAATGCTGGCTTCACCCTATACAAGCTTACACAACTTTCAGTAAATTAACACATGTATGCAAGATCAGATGCCTAGGATTAAGTTTAGCATAAATAGTTTAATACACTCAGAGTACATGGCCTAAGAATCTGTTAGTTTTATGAAAATAAGGACCCTGTCATCCTCATTTTATCCTTCTCTCAAAGCTGAGCTTTTTTATGAAAGACTAATACATACTTTGTTCTTATTTTCAGGAAAGAAAGTCTGGGCTATGAATGGCTATGACATAGTCGAAGGCTTTCCTAAAAAGATATATGAAATGGGATTCCCAAAAGAAATGAAAAGAATAGATGCAGTTGTCCATATTAAAGACACTGGCAAGACTCTCTTTTTTACTGGAAATAAGTACTGGAGGTAAGCTGCAGACAGAGTGGTGCTTCTTTTCAGCATCCTTAGTCATAACTGTCCAGAAGACTCAAAAGATTAGCAGGGGGTTTCAAATCACTTCACTGTGGCTCAGATGTTGCCAGTCTATGGTTTCTGCAGGTGCAACAGCTGTGTAGAATAGAAGTCTTGCATGCACATTCATGATATAAATATGCAGTCAGAGCCTGTACAAGCTAAAAGAGTGAAAGAAAGGAGAGAAGAACAAATTGCCCTGATGCAGGAGAGTATGTATGTCTCCTAGATAAAATTCCTATCTTGCTCCCAAGAGTCACTTGTGTGGCACAAGCTGGATATTAGTGCTGGTTTGTGAGAGCAAGAAGTCTATCTCCCCATAGGATGCCCATTTTTTCCTGGCCAGAAATGGGGTTGACAGCCAGGTCATTTGTATAATCAAGAAAGATGTCACCATCCCTTCCCAGAACCTGTGTGTCAAGCAGCCTTAGGGGAGGCTTGCAGTGCTGATATGTCCAAGTACAATCACCTCCCTATCGTATGTAGCTTATATACTTCTGAAAATGTAACTTTACTGGTTTTGTGATTATTGGGATTGTACTTCTGGTGTAAGGGTGCCCTGGTTATTACACGGAGTTTCATTAGTGAACTAGACATAAGGTATCCAATGGCTGCTGGCTACTCTTGATGTAGATAACTTCAAAGCATACAAAGGGCACACACCAAATCCAAGGCTGTCTAAAACCTCTGAATTTTTATTTTCTTTTATGTTTAATGTAGTTATGATGAAGAGACAGAGCTGATGGAAGCAGGCTACCCCAGGCTGATAGAGGAAGAATTTGCAGGAATTGGTGATCGAGTGGATGCAGTCTATTACAGAAATGGTATATAGCCTGATTAACAAGGCTTTATTACAATTAGTTGTGTCTGAAACTTGAGATTAACAACCTGTGGGAAGTTCTGTCATTTGTAATTTGAACTTATTTATTTATTTATTTATTTATTTTGACATCAGCACTTCTGTTCTTGCCTGAATCTGTCTTCTGATCTCAATTGCCTTCTGGCAAAGATGCTTTTATAAACTGTGGAGATATGTATTTGAGAATCCAAAGGAGACCTTGATGAGGGAACCTAAAGTGATATGCATAATACAGATGCATCATAATGAGTCTATTTCTTCAAATCCAGATCATTCAGAGCCAATTTTTCCAGGAGTGTTTCCAAGTCAGAGACTTAAAACCACGGTTTTCCTGTTAATGTTTTCCTAAGAAAATGTTGTATAACAATAAAATGCAGAGCTTGACACTATTATTTATTTTAAAATTATTTATTTTAAAAACTGATCCAGATCATACAAATGGAATGAAGACTCTCAAAAAATTACCTCAACATTTTAATTACTAAAATATTGCATTTTTACAAAAATATTGCACGAGTTATTAAACATTAAGACAAAACAGGTAATTTTATTTTGAAGGAAAAATTTAATATAACAGCTTTTTCAGGGTTAATAATTTTGATTTTCTTTTTCCTTAGGTTACCTCTACCTCTTCAATGGATCTTTGCAGTTTGAATACAGCATCTGGAGCAAAAGAATTGTCCGTGTCCTGCACACTAACTCCATATTTTGGTGCTGATTACAGTTGAATGACATGTTGCAGGCTGCAGAGCAGTTTGTAGTACATAGAAGTAATAATATGGGCATATAGGTTTATTAAAGGAAAGCAAGGTTCTGTGAACATGCACTGGATACCTACAAACAAATGTGTACTGTATATATGGGAATTCTATAGCTGTATGTCAGTCTGGAACTGAATTAACTTAATAGGAAAGAAGGAGAAATTATAAGCATTTCAAGGGGCATTACACCATTTAAAGTTTGTCTCTCATTAAAGTGAGATGCTGGATACATCCTTCATGATCATAAGCACTACTAATTTCCAGTAATCTATGCATGTCTAGCATCTTCTCAGAATCTTCTAGCATTTCTAAAGACATCGAGTTGATAATCCCTGGAGTGTTTCTTTTTAAAACTAACCCTCCAGCTCTTTGTAAAATTATTTTTAAAGTACTGGGGATTCAGACACATAATGAGTGAGTCGGGACTACATGGTGATGCCCTGAGCAGCATAACACTAGATTGCAACACTAAAGTTAGAAAATACAAAGGTATTTGAATGATTCATGATTTGAATGGGAACATCCCCCTGGAAATAGATGCCCATATGGTATTTGGAAGAAGCTGCAGATATAGAAACATTGAGGTGTCATCTCAAAGCAGACCAAAGAGCAGGAAAAGGGAACAGTATTCCCTACAGAAATCACCAGTTAGTATGGCACTGGGGAAAATAGAAAGTAGTGATACCAAGAGAATCACACAGGTTGAAACCTTTCATGAATCTACACCTGGAAAGAAAGCCCATGTTTTCAGCTGGTGTAAACTGAAGTAGTTCAAGTGATAATTATAGAAGTTATGCCTATCTGTGCCAGCAGAGAACCTGAAGATTCAAGTTATAATATTCAAAATAATACTGAAAGGGTGTCAAACATTAAAAATGTTTATAATGTTAAAAATGAATATATCAGTTGTTTCAGTACCATGTAAGGTTTGGGGGGGGGGGGGAGGGTGTTTTGTTTTGTTTTTCAATGCAAATGATGTGGGACTGTTGTTATTTCTCAGTTTAAAAAGTAGTATTAAAGAAACTGGAGGAACAGAATGCAATTGTGAAAGGATTTCAGTTAAGAGATCCTACACTGTATGTTATATAACAAGACAGAGTTATTGGATAAAAGAAATCAGGAAGCTTAACCTGTGCATTTTATTCATTAAAATTTTTGCTTCTACTTAAAACTCTGTTGTTTTTCATTTGTGATTTTTTTTTTTTTAAAGGAAAACTAATTTTATAGAAAAGAGGAGCAGAGAAAAAGTCATAAAAATGGAAAATACAAAAGAACCACTGAATTCACAGAATAAGAGCTAAATTGAAATTAGTCCTTATTGATAGAGAAAGTAGCACAAATGATAACAAAATACTATGAAAATCAGTTCCACACTAGCTTGAAGTCTAAACTTTAATAACTAATGTAATCTGATTACCTTGTCCTCTTCTTCCTCCTTATAACCAACCCCCAAATCAGTCAGTCAGCCAGCCCACCAAGCAAAGCCCATTAATACTGAATGTTTTTAAATAGACATAACTTGCCAGGTTTACCAATCAACAGGCTAGGTGAGTTTAATTTTGTAATTTATGCCACATAAATCATAGAATCAAAGAATGGCTTGGGTCAGAAGGAGCTTTAAAGATCATCTCATTCCAACACCCCTGCCATGGGCAGGGACACCTCCCACCAGACCAGGTTGCCCAAAACAGGTTGTCTTGAACACCTCCAGGAATGGGGCATCCACAGCTTCTCTGGGCAACCTGTGCCAGGGCCTCACCACCCTCACAGTATAGAAGTTCTTCCTAACCTCTAACCTAAATCTCCCTTCTTTTAGTTTAAAACCATCCCCTCTTGCACTAACAGCATCTGCCTGAGCAAAAAGTTGCTCACCATCTATTTCATAAGCCCCCTTTAAGTATTGAAAAGATGCAATGAGGCCACCCTGGAGCCTTCTCTTCTTCAAGCTGAACATGCCCTGCTATTTCAGTCTTTCTACATAGGAGAGGTTCTCCATGGTCAGATGAGGGAGGTTAACAGATTTAGTGGTCTATTCTGACTGTAAAACTGTGAATTAATCAATGTCAGACCTTAAAATATTTAAAGGAAATGTAAGCAAATAGAGATGAAGAAAAAAATTTACAAATGGAAAAACTTAAACTAAAATCTAAGTCCTGTTATTTGACATAACATTGATAAAGCTGCTAGAAAAAAAAAAAATCTCTGCATAATAAACAGAAAATTATTCATTTATATATCAAAAACATTTTTGATAGACATCAGATAGATGTCATTTGACTGAATGATGTTTGACATTGGATTGTAGTTTAGTTTGCAGTTTCATTGCAGTCTGCAGTGAAATAAGGGTCTGGAGGTGTAACCTTATTCCTCATTATTTTTGTTATTAAGACTTGGTGTAAAATTGTGTCAAAATAGTAAAGAGAGACCAGTTGATTCTGACTGCTCTGAGCTTCAGAGGTCTGACCTGAGACTCACTTGAGCAAGGAATGCAAAATGCACAGGGAAGCAAGGAGACATTGATTACTATCAATCATATCTATGTAAATTTCTGAACATTTGGCAGCAGTAAAAGGTACTACTTAGGAAGCTGAACCTTCTAGAGACTTCAGCATGATCATATCCAGCTGCTCCCCAGCCCAAATAGTCAGATTCCTGTTTGCTGCTTGGCTGACTGGAAGCAGTCTTCGGCACCAGTCCAAATACAGCTCCAGCTCATGCAACTACATCCCCAGTGAGAGACACACAGCCCTGTGGTTAGCTCTACCTCAGATGAAAAAAATACCAGCCTGTCAGTTCCTGGCATTTTGTTCAGAAAAAAAAAAAAAAAAAAAAAGGAAAACAAAAATGCTTGTGCTGTGGAAGTGGAAGGCTGAGGACAGAGCCAGATGGGCCCTGACACTTCACAGTCAGCCAGAAAGGAAAACTCTTCATGGGACTTGGTGCCTTTGGACCTGCTGCTATCTCATGAGAAAAACATTACACAAGTCCATGGTGAGAGCACTGAATACACACTGATGAGATGTCATGATCTTTAGGGGGTATTGACCAAGACCATCAGGTATTGAAAAGAATTGAGTCCCTTGAGAACTTGACTGAACTCTCTGCCTTCCCTCAGCTGTCATGAGTAAGGAAAGGACCACAAGAGGCTGAGACAACTGTGTCCCAGGCTGTAATACAAGCGGAATTAACAGCTTCCTTACAGATCACCAGTTTTATGTGGAACTACACAAACCACCTAATAACACAATGTTAATTAATATACCTTTTATATTGGTCCCATTTCTGCTAAGAATGATCAGTTGGAGGGGAAGAAAGGGTAATGAAGAGAATGAAATCTGCCAGGACCAGCAGAATGAAATCTGCTCCTCAGGACCAGTTTCTGTGCTGGTTAAGTGATCCAGAAGAAGTAGGATGGAGAGGATGTCACTCAGAAGAGAGACAAAAGTGAGCAAATGTCACTTAAACTTTTCAAAGTGAGAAACTAGGCATCTGTCCACTAAGTTAAATAGTACATTGTAAAGGCAACAAATACTGTAAGAGCTACTAGCTAAGAGACTGGAGAAGAAATTCAATTTTAGTGTGAAAATGTTTTCTTTTCATATAATCTCCAGAAACCTGTTTCAAGGACACTAGGTGGCAGTGATAACTTTGCTCTCTAGAGGACTAGCACAGAAACCCGCAGCCACAGGGGGTGAGACCAAAAATAATACTGTGGGTGAGGAAGCTGCAGCCAGTTATGGCAAATTCTTAGAGTAAATGAAGATATCAAACAAACAACACCAAAAAGTAGAATTAAATGCTTATTTTGTGTTGAAATGTGAGTCTCAGAGGAATAAGTTAGGACACTAAAATGTTTAGGAAACTCCTAGATATATATACACTGTAAAGACCACTAATTTTTCAATCTATTGAAAGTTCTCTTTCAATGTCAATGCAATACACTTAAAATAGTGTATTCCATGGATAGTCCTTGGAATAATACAATTCCTTAATTTAACTTCATTAGTTGGAAAAAAAACAAACACACATGGACACAGATTTGTAATCCAACTCCTTGGGAACATGAGAACTTCTCAGCAATTTGGTTTCTGAAAAAAAAATGGCACTGCTGAATATGGAAGCAAAGCAAAAGCAGAGGAAAATATCAGTTGCAAAGAACCCATGTAAAACTGTAAAAATATTTTAAAAGTGTCTGTTATATCAAGTATGTGACCACATCTGCTTGAAAGAACTAAGGACAATTGGTAGAGAGCTTTTCTCAGTCATTCTGAACTAGTATTTCCAGGCTTATGATTATTTGACAGAATATGATCATGATCTTTAAATCCCTAATACTGCCAAGATCATTAAGAGTACTGAGCATTTAAAACTAGGCAGAAATTGATTTTAGTATCCTTAAAATATTTTTGAGACTTTCAGTCATCTTACTGCTTGCACTGGAAAGAAAAACAAGAAATTTTGAAACTTTTAATCAAAAACAAAATTAAACTAAACATAAAGAGATTCCAATGTTTATCCTTTGGAATAATCTGCAGCCATATCATCAGTTAGAATACTTATGGGGTTTGGATGGAACAATGTACTGTTTCATTTTTTTTGCTCAGCCTGATTTATAAGAAGGTCTGGACCTCAATCTTCAATCTTCTAAATGAAAAGAACTACACATTCACTTATTTGTGGTTTCTTTCTGTCTGTCCTGATGGAGATGTTTCCTCTTCAGACAAATACTGTTAAACAACACTCTGGAAAGACTGAGTGCCCACTGATTAGAAAGTTCAAGGATCAAGCTCTCATCATTCTTGGTTTTGTACAAGGTAGTACACCTATATGAACTGTGGGTCCACACCAATTTAGAGGTTTGATGATTCTGCTGTTTCTGGTGGAAAACAGCATTTCCAGATAAAACCTCACCAGTTCTCTCTAACATAGTGTAGGGTGTTCAAAGCTCACAGAGACTGCATTCTAGACTGGGATCTTCCCCATTCCCACCCAACACAGTTGTTCTGTGGTTGGCACATCCTTTTTACTCATAGACATTCAATTACGTACTACGGTATGAATTTCCAGCCAATGCTGTTTCAGGAGTATCTCTCACACTGGCTGTGGTTGCCTCTACAACATCCTACACTATTGTCTCCTACGTATTGTGCTACAGAGTGTGCTGTCTGCCCCTCTCTGTCTTCCTCACAATAAAAGGATGAGGGAGAATTTTCCTCTAAGAAATATCTTTTCAGGCAGCAGAGAACCAGGTACTGCTTTCTTATTTACGTGTTACATAATAAATATCCTGCTGGCATAGTAACAAAGTGTGATGCGGTTCTGTGCATATCTGAGCGAACCACTTGAGTTATATCTTTACTTTTTGCATGGACTACACCGGGGTCCTACTGTGGAGTGATAGGATTGCCTTATGGAATAGTGTCCTCAGAATGGCCATTTCCATACTGTGTAGTCTCTGCTGGATCTCACATAGTCCTGTTCTGCTCTTAAAAGAAGATGTCCTTTTTATATCTGCATGAGTTATGTCATCTGATATATTCTAGACGACTATATGTCTTCACAGGAAATAAAATGAGCTTAGGAGTCTGCATTGCTCAGAGGAACTTGGGATAGTTTGTCAGGAACTGGATGGGTCAGAAGTGTCTGGAGTTCACAGTGTCCTTCCTACATATCTACCTATTAAGTGTACTTTTCAGACTTGGCTTAGGTTGCCCACAAAGTTATGTCCCCCACTATGCCCCATTCTGAGACGGTAAATAGTTTGGGAACTATAAATGTCTGCTACACAAGAACAGCACAAACCTAGCAAGTACCAGGGACAGCAAGTGTAGTCAGAAGGAGGGCTTTATTTTTTGGGATGCTTTTACATGTGCTGTTCATTGTTGTCCTCTGAGTGGCTCGTGTTGACATTCCACAGTCTCAGGCAGGAAGGACAAAGTTCACTAGTTTTGGCCAGTGGATTCGATTGAGTTGGTAGAGGAATCAAGATAATTTAGACAGGCCCCAGCAGTAAAGGCATACCACTCATATACATTAAATGCACATTTCCAGGGTGTTTCCAGGCAGATCAGGATATAAAGTTCTTCTTGACCATGATCCTGGCTGCTGGCAAGGATGTGGAGGTGCAGGAAGAGCAATTCCTTAGGAGGCCAACTGAGGATTACTCATTACTCACACAAAGAGCAGTAGTATTTTAACGTTATTGGTACAGTTTAGTTATTGTCAGGGATGATATGAATATCATTTGATGCATGTTCTTGCATTATGGCTACTGTTTCAGGAAAGGACTTAGCTCCAAAACTTTTCTTTCCTCCTTCTACACCAGCCAGAGAATTGTCTTTTCATAAACATTCACCACTGGCTGTGACTCTGGGTGTTCTTGAGCCCAGCTGATTCTGTCCTGGACCTGCAGAGTACCTCAAATAAAAGAAGGTACACAGGCTTCTGAGCAGGTATCACAGAAATACTGCAGAAGTCTTCAGACATGCTGTGAAGCCTTGGTCACACAGTACTGAGGAGGAGACATTGCCACTCACAAAGGCCAAGCCTGAGAAATTTGAAACCTGATATCTAACCCTATGCAGGCCTGCAGGTTCTAATACAGCAGGTCTTGGCCACAGAAAGCTGGTAATTCGTAAATATTACCTCCAGTCCAATTCACTGGTTCTTTTGCTGTAATATGAGGGTGGATGGTGGCCAATGAATCATACAGAGCCATATGCTGGGGTCAAATACATCAGTGGCAAGGAGAAGCTGGGGTAAGAAAAATGCCAAAAAGAATTTGGTCATGGCAAGCTGAAAGGACCAATGGAATAGGATGCCATGTTTGAGGGCACCCTAAGCAGACTGCAGTACTGTTACCCCTGGACAATCAGATGATTCCTGCAGTTCAACAGGGAACTGCCCAATGAAGTGATTCACCAGGGCAGTGAGGATGTGGCCAAGCAACCAGAATAACCAAGCTGTTTCCATGGTAAAATGTATGGTCCCCTTCCAGCTGCATGCTTTGATCTAATAGTCTAATAGAAAATCTTTATTGTTGTGGTTCTGACAGAGCCTAGACATAAGGCAGTGAATTAATTTGTGCCCCAAAGTCCATTGCAGAAACTTATCTGATGGCTTGACAGGGTGCTAACACCTTTAGGCTTTAACTGGGCCACTGGGCACTTTAAGAAGCTCAGCTGGATGCTCAGTTTCAGTCCATCCATGGTTTTAGTACTGGTGGATTTAATCCACATCTCCCGGGATACCCATGACAAAGCAAGAAAATCAATGTGCATTTCTTGGCAATACGCTGGTGTCCTTTCATGGCAGTGCACTTTTCCTGCTTCACTAAAGTCAATAATTTTCAGTTTTCAAATTCCAACCATAAATGAGTCCAGATGCAGTTTCCTGGAATCCTCTGTGGAACTTTTCTCATGGAAAATTTGTGTGTCACACTAATCATTTTTGCAAAAAGTTTTATTTACATAATGATTTGGGAATATTTTTGTAATTTCAGTGTGTAAGTTCTGCTCCAAAATCATAGAATCATAGAATCATTAGGGTTGGAAAAGACCTTGAAGATCATCTGGTCCAACCATCACAATACTACCAATGGCACCCACTAAACCATGTCCCTAAACACCATCTCCAACCTTTCCTTGAACACCCCCAGGGACAAATGGAAAGCTTCAATATGATCATCAATCATAAAATTAGCTTGCTTATGAGAATAGATTTCCAAATGAGGTCCATTCCAAATTAAGAGAAACAACATTAAATGCTGTAATATGCAGCACAGAAGTGTCCTGTGTGAAGTTTTATTGGAAATCCTGGTGCAAATTCACTTCATCCATGAGGAAAAGAGGGTATCTCAGTATGTTTGGGAAATCAAATGTAACCAGCTCTATCTACAGTGACACAAAACAATGAAATGACAGGGTAATAACATAACAGGGAGAGGGGTATAACATCCAGAGGGACCTTGACAGGCTTAAGAAGTGGGCCCATGCAAACCTCAAGAAAGTTAACAAGATCAAGTACAGAGTTCTGCACCTGGGTTGGGGCAATCCTAAACATGAATACAGGCTTGGTGGGGAATGGATTGAGAGAAGCCCTAAGGAGAAGGATCTGGGTGTGCTGGTGGATAGGAAGCTCATCATGAGCAGACAAGGTGCTCTTGCAGCCCAGAAAGCAGTTGTATCCTAGGGTGTAACAAAAGCAGCACGGCCAGCAATGTGAGGGATGTGATTCTCCCCCTCTTCTCCCATGAGTACCATGTGAGCTCTAGGGCCCCTAACATAAGAAAGACATGGACCTGTTGGAGCAAGTCTGGAGGAGGGCCACAAAGATGATCAGAAGGCAAGAACACCTCTCCTATCAAGGTAGGCTAAGAGACCTGAGGCTGTTCAGCCAGGAGAAGAGAAGGCTCCAGGGAGACCTTATAGCAGTCTTCTGGTACCTAAAGGGGGCCTAGAGGAAAGATGGAGAGAGACTCTTTACCATGAATTGTTGGTATAGGACAAAGAGTAATGTTTTTAAACTAAAAGAGGGGAGATTTAGACTAGACAAAAAGAAGAAATTCCTTACTGTGAGGATGGTGAGGCCCTGGCACAGGTTGCCCAGAGAAGCTGTGGATGCCCCATCCCTGGAGGTGTTCAAGGCCAGGCTGGATGGGGCTTTGAGCAACCTGTTCTTTTGGGAGGTGTCCCTGCCCATGGCAGTGGGGTTGGAACCAGATAGTCTTCAAGGTCCCTTCCAACCCAAACTATTCTATGATCCTATGATTTTATGATTTTATGATTCTATGATGCTATGATTCTATGATTAACAGTAGAATCACAATGTGGTGGGAAACACAAAGGAAGTGATAACACTAGTTTATGTACAATTACTTCTAAAGCTGTTATGAGCATCTAAAGTGTGAGAATGAATAAATAAAGAATTGCTAAAGACACTTGCTAGGATTTGAACCCAAATTCAATTAAGGTAACAGAAATCTTATAATTGATTTCAGTTCACTTTGGTTCAGGAAGCAATTGGTCAGAAAACAGCTGCTTTGCAAGCTCTGCTCTGGAGACTTATTTCTTCTGCACAAGCAGTTCTAAGAATAATAATTTAGATAAAATGTTAACATAAGTAAGTTTTGTTGGATGAGCACCTGGCTCTGGTGCCATTCAAATATTTCTACCAGATGAAAGCAGAAGCCCTTTGGCAGCTTTCTACTGGGTGCCAAGCAGGAAGCACACAGCTCAGGGCTTCACATTCGGGAATTTTCCCAAATTATGTTCATGGGACTTAGAGTATGAGTTACACACTATGAAACTGAGTCACTTGATGCGCAAAGTAAATATCGGATGTGGGCTTACTGCCCCTGTATGATGCTGCACAAGCGTCAACTCCAGAGGGAAAATACTTGTAGAAAGCTCAGGCTCACATACACACACACTACTGTGCATGCAGCCTTAAGTAAACACTGGAAATGTTATTTTTTATGGATCCTCTTGCTCCTTTCACAGCTCTCTGCATTGGATTTTTCATGGAACTCCAAGGAATGACTTGCATAATGTTGCTGCGTGTTTAAAGTGTGAAGTTTCTACTTGGATCTAATGATTCCAGTTGCAGAACATCAGAATTACTCAGCTGTCCAAATCAGACGCCCTTTCAGATGACCCTATTTCTCTCTGTCCTTAATGGAAGTGAGGACTAAACAAAATGCCATCATGGACTATTTTAAGAGCTGCTGCTCAGAAGAAAAATGTCTGCTCAGACATTTGCTCAGACAACGTCAGCTCCTGTTTGTTGATTTTTACACTACTTTTCTTTAGTTCTGTCTTGCATAGATATAGATGTTCTTAACATCTGTATTCTCACTTGGATCTCAGATTTAAAATAATACAGTGAGGCCCAGAGTGTTTTTTTTTATTTTGTTTTGTTTTGTTTTTGTTTGTTTGTTTGTTTGTTTTGTACTCTTTTTGAAAGAGTACTGCCCTATTATCTAATTTGAAACTATTGTACTACATGTATTTCACTGAACATGTAATCATTGCTATATTAAGAAAAAATGAATAAGAGCACCTAGTTGCTTCTCTATATGTCTTTGGTAATCTCTTATTTGTTGTTATTGTAAAACCGATGTGACAATTTTCTATCCTTTCATGTCAACATCTTTTTGAATTCTTCTGACAGTTTTGGCAGACTTTTATTCTTGCTATGTGTTTAGCAAGGCTGTATGACCAGAACTAGACACAATATTCAGGTGAAAGTGAATCGGGCCATTGTGTTTCTAGCATTATCTTAAATCTCATTGTCTAAACTTCATAGCCTTATTGTTTATATACAGGTGTATATTTTAAGATGTTTATTTAACTGCTGTTATCAGGTAAACTATCTAATAAGGGAAGACAAGCCAAGGGAACACAAACTTAAGAATTCATCCAAAATAACAGACAAATAAGCAGGAGCCAAGGACATCATCTATGTTGCTTCAGTGATTATCTGCAATTCACCATTTTCTGTGTGTTTATGAAGGACTATAGATTCGTGTAAGCTACTCAAAAAGATAATATTTAAATGAAATGGACTGCATATTCAGTATGGGTCATCACTAAGTGCCAACAATGAATCACCAAAAAGTCCAGCCATCCTGTTATAATGGAACAACTCAGGTTCTGCTACAGGACGGCAGTAATAGATAGATATTAACATTAGACAACGTCAGGGACTTGTATGAAACCACATCTTGTTTTACTTCCTCTTATGTAACACAAACTGTGGATTAACTCCTGACAGGGTACTTAGAGCTCAAATTATTGTGCCAATCTTATGATTGGTTTTAGGGAGTAAGTTCGAAGAAAATAAATAAATAAATAAATTCAGCCTGCAAATACATTTTTCAGAGGTAAAGGATTCGGAAAAACAGCTCTGCTTTATGACAGTGTACAAGACTAATGAATGTGTCAAGTACAAACTTTGGGGTGCAAAACAGGAACAAATGGAGACCTCAGGAAAGGGGAAGGTTGTTATTACCAGTAAACTCCATCAGTGCTGCTGCTGTCCTTAAAAGGGAGGAAGCATAAAAGCAAACCTTCCAGGAGCAAGAACTGTCAAGACAACTTTGATAAATATAAGAGACAAACAGATATGACCGTATGAGGAAATACAGGGGAGGATTAAATCACCCGTCAGTGCAGATCTGTCTGCAAGGTTGTGGAGCCGTAATTCCACACACTTTTCCCTTGATCTTACAACAACCATGGCTGTGTAGGTGTCACAGATGATTTTTAGCTCAGAATATGTAGGCTAGGTTTTGGTATAACCAAAGCAATTCTCAAGTATTTCCAACAATATAACTAGCTACTGAAAATAGTGCACATGTAAACTATCTATTTTAAAAGCACTGCAGTGACACAAGTAACCTCACTTCCTCTGAGTTTGATGACTAAACACCATGCTGCATGTCTATCTAGTCAAGATAGAAACTGCAATCCTATATGATACGAGACTTACTGTATCACTAATTACTCACATTGAGAATGACAAAAAGGTATTCTCAATTCTTCTGAATTGAGATATTGAATTATTTTGAATGAATTGAGATATTGAGATATTGAATATTCTGAAATACTGGGAGAAAAACAGAGACTTTAAGGGGTCAAAGAAAGGGTCATGCTTTCTATTTTGGCACAGGCATGCTGTTGCTTGCAGACCAGATAAGAGCAGTTTTTATAACTCCAGTCTGGGATAAGGATCAATTCCTTCTCCAAAGAGCTTGTGCTCCAGGTAGATACAATGGACAATGGTACAACAGAGGTCATGTGTGAGAAGAATCCTACCCTGCAGGTGCCAGAGCCCTTCCATGGTTTGTTAGTGTTCCCCACGTTTCACGATATTTTGGTGGCTGGAGAAGGAGGTAGGCAGCTTGACAAACAAAGAGAGAAGGACCAACATAAAAGGGGCCTGGAAAGGAGCAAGGAAGGGGAGAAAGTGACAGATGGTCAGGGGAGGTGCAAAGTATAGCTGGAATGATTATCACAATCTACTTACTCCTGGACTGTGGAGCTGGTCTGTGCTGAATTCAGAGGGGAAACACTGAAGGAGGTCCTTTGCCACCTCGTTTCCTTCTTTAGGAACTGAAGTGGGGGGAGATCGTTTGTGCCTGACCTGATTCCGATAGGGAAATGAAAAGGAGCCAGGGAGCACACTTGGGCCTGTGAGCTGTGAGCTGGGAAGTGCTCTCAGATCCCATTGCCTAGCCCTAGGGAAGGTGCTTAAATACCCTGAATTTATTGGAGGTGACATTAAATGGCATGGCTTAACATTGTAGCTTCAAACTTTCATGTTAGCCATGCTTGGTAATGGAGTGATTGTTGTGGTTTTTTTTTGTTTGTTTGTTTGTTTGTTTTTTTTTCTTTTTTTTTAGATTTTGGTCTATACTGGGTATTTTTTTAAGAAAATATCAGGCTTACGCACCATTCCAGACAGATAGAAGACTTCCAAGCCTGCCTGTTTATTTGCTCAAGACTGTTTTCATTTTTTCAGAATCAAGCTGAACTCTTCCTGTTTAAAGATTCAGAGGAAGATGGATGGGTTATTTTTATGTAAACAGTAAATATTTTCCATGAGTTGTTTTACAAAATTCTGCATGCCTGTCTTAATATAAGGAGAAATTTACTGGAACTTAGTGTTTGAAGTGATGTATCTTTTAGCAAGGAATTTTTGTTGCTACTCAGCGCAAGTAATGTCGAGGGACCATTCAACAAGATTGATAAAGAAGCAGCTTGGGGTTTTCAAATTGTCTTCTTTCCTTCCCATTACCATAATAAGACAGCAAAGAAAGAATACACATGTCACTGATGGAGTAATAATGTCACAGATGTGTGGTCACAGGCCGAGTCACTGCAGTTATTCCCACATCTTTTAATGACACGAAAGCTCTGCATGTCTAAAGCATCCAGAACTATGTTTAAGTGCCAGCTAAGTGATTTTAAGTGGTCTAGCTACACATTTAAATGTCAGCTGCATTTGCAAAGCCCCAGCTAACTCTGTAAGTCCACAAGTCACCTGATGTTTCTGACGCTGAGCATGGCCAGAACTGCATAAGAGGTCAGAAATGCAATCAGCTTACTGCATGTTAGGAAACAGCAGTTACACTATACCTTCCTCAACCTAATTGTCTCAGTCACCCTATGTGGTAGTTGTGGTCTAAACAAGTCCGTCCCCAGAGAAAAATCCTTGAAGGCTGATGAAGAGGCAAAAATATTTGTCTCTCCTGATTTATGTTAGATCATTTAAGCAGAATAAAACACATCCATGTTCAAAATCCTTTTTTTTTTTCTTTTTTTTTTTTTCCTAAGAGATCTGAATACCTTCTATCTAATTCCTAGAGCAACCTGTAATCACCAAATTTCTGAATTTATTGTAAATACATTTTCTTAGGACCTTCCACTGAAACTGTTCTCATATAAATAACTTTATTAAGCCAGCAAGAAGATAATGTTAGTCATAGCCTAGGTTTAGGGGAGTCACCTGGCAGCAGGGGACTGTGGGCCCATTCTTAGTTGCAATGAACATATTCAAAATTAACATATTTTTCTGGGGAGGCCTGAGAAAGTGACTTTCCTCAGGTAAGATTTCCATTTTTTTCTGATACCGATGATCATCATAAGCCACTGGCTTTTGTTTTGTTTCATTTTGTTTTGTTTTTATTGGGAATATCCAGCGTTTAATGTGTGGGTGTAATATTTGTCTAGAATGATCCAGTTGACTAGTCTGCTTCCTCACTTTGAATCATTATATATTTCCATCAAGCAGATTGCACAGATTTAATTTTACTTTGTCTCTAAGGTCCCTACCTCAGCCCACAACCTCTTCTCATTTGCTGCGTCAGGCATTCAGATGGTGTGGAATAAATAGCTGAGACCTGGAGGGCCTTTCCACTCCCAGCAAAGAACAAACGTGCAGGGCTACAGTGTGTTATGTGACAGGAAACTGTGCTTGCTAGGACTTGCATGAAAATTAATATAGTTTGATTTAGTGTTGAAAGACCAACTCTAATCCGCAGCCCATTAATGTATTTATGTGAGATTTCTGTAGCCATGTGTGGTTGTTTTACTCAGGTGGGCAGCCAAGCTCCACCACAACTGCTCCCTCACTCCCCCTCGTCAATGGGAAAAGGAAGAAAATGCTGTGGAAAGGGCTCAAAGGTTGCGATAAGGACAGGGAGATCTCTCAATGGTTATTACAACGGGCAAAACAGACTCATCATACAGAGACTTGTAAAATTTATTGCCTATTACTAACAAGCTAGAGAAGTGAGAAACAAAGGAAAGAAACCAGAAAATCCTTCCCCCCATCTGCCCTCTTCCCCCAAGCGGTCCAGGGGAACAGGGGGATGGAGGCTGTGGTCAGTCCCTGACACTTCGCCTCCACCGCTCCCTCAGGGTCCCTCTCTGCCCCTGCTCCCCGTGGGGTCCCTCCCACGGGATGCCGTCCTTCCCGAACTGAGCCTGTGGGGGCTGACCACAGGCTGCAGCTCTTCAAGAACTGCTCCCACGTGGCTCCGTACCATGGGGTCCATCCGTCAGGAGTAAACTGCTCCAGCACGCATTTAATCATCACATTTTATTCTTCTCTCCCTTCCTCACAGGCCCAGAGCCTTGAAATCTTTCAAATTCAATTTCAAAGTGTCTAGAATTCAAGTATTACCCAGTGTAAAACACCTTGCAGGCAAGGAGATACAATACAAGTGTCCTGGGACTTTATCAAACATTTCTTGGATACAGTCTTAGCCCCAAAACACCTGACAGTGAACAGATTATAACATGTGATGGCAGGTGATTGAACAGAAGAGACTCATTTCTTGGAATGAATGATTGCAAAACAGAATTTATTCAATGAAGGAAAACCTTCAAGGCTGTGAAAGCACAGACCCAGAAAACAACATGCACTTACATAAAAAATTGCTTCAGTAAATGAGATGAAATGATTTCGTGGTGTTACAGAAAAATAAATAAAATAATCTAGGTGTGTAACAGAAGTAACAGACCTCTTTGTGCCACAGAACTACAAGAAAAATGGTAAAACTCTTTTTTCTTAACTGCGAGACAGAAATGGCAGAGGCAGCACTCCAGATTAATTACTTTTTTACTAACAGCCAATAATTCTTCTGTCCCTGTAATCAGTTCCAAATTAATGCATTTTCTCTTCTATGTATTCATTGAAACAGAGAGTTCACTTAAAGTTAAATAATGGAGACATCATGTATCTTGTTTTAATTTGAGCTTAAGGAGGAGGAGTCGATCAAAGCTACAATTACATCCACATTCGAAATGGATACACAATCATTTTTCTAGTGAATAAGATAGGTCTGATGATAAAGAATCTATGTGGGTACTAGCTGGGTTGTACAGTTGCCAAGAAAATAGGCAGTATCCATGCAGCATAAACTCTGCCTATACATTGTTAATCCATGTAAACTTTTGAATTAGTGGGAACTAATGAAGACAGCTCCTATCATTTTATATCATACTGGCCCCATAGCTTGTCTGAATGCAGCTTTTTTCACCTACAGCACAGAAAACAAAAATCATATCACGGCCAAATGAATAAAGAAAGTCAAAATTTTGTTCATTATTAAAGGTGGATGGATGCTCCAAATAAGAATAACAAACTGAGGCACTTAAGTATTATCCAAAATGTAAGACCATTCCATTTCATAAACTAACTGTGACTTACGTTACTTAAGGACCTGAGGTTATTTTTCAGTCCTGGTTTCTTTCTACCTCATACTGGAGTGTCCCTGCAGTTCTGCAATCTGTCCAGTCATCTCCACTGATCATCACATTTCTTTATCTAGGCTCATTTTTCCATGTATCCCCTTCTGAGCAGAGTGAGGATCCAGCCGTAACAGAGACACAGTGCAGAGGCTATCAGAGGCTATCATGATCTACTGATCTGGGCTTCCCGGTACAAGAAAAGACAGGGATCTCCTGGAAAGAGTCCAGTGGAGGGCCACAAAGGTGATACAGTATCTGAAGCATCTTCCCTATGAGGAAAGGCTGAGAGACCTGGGTCTGTTCAGCCTGGAGAAAAGAAGACTGAGAGGGGATCTTGTTAATGTTTATAAATACCTTAAGCGTGGGAGACAAAGGGATTTGGACAATGTCTTTTCAGTGGTTTGTGAAGACAGGACAAGGGCAATGGCCACAAGATGGATCACAGGAAGTTCTGCACCAACATGCAAAAGAACTTCACGGTGAGGGTGACGGAGCACTGGAACAGGCTGTGCAGGGAGGTCTCCTTCTCTGGAGATATGCAAGGCCTGTCTGGACACCTACCTGGGCAACCTGCTCTAGGGAACCTGCTTTGGCAGGGGGTCTGGACTCAATGATCTCTTGAGGTCCCTTCCAACTATTACACTTCTGTGCTTATGTGATTCTGTGAACACTACAGCACCTTCCTTTGCCACCAAATTCATTGTGTCATTTGTAACCAAAAGAAATTGTGGGATGAAACTGAGTGCAGAGCTGACACAGGACTGAATAATTAGCATAGTGCAAGCAGTGGTGGCTGTGAGCAGCAGTGGCTTGGGAAAACAGTAATGGTGAGCACATTTCATGTGTTTTGTATTAGCAGCAGTGACAGACTGCATTAATAAATATCCACATTTTGCACTAGTAAATTTTAATCTAGATATAATAACAGGAACTAATGATTTTCATTTTATTGATGCTTATAGAGTCACTTTTTGTAATTGTATTTAATTGGAACTTCAGTTCTTGCTCTCTTGTCTGGGTAGAACACCATATAGATGTCTCTTTAAGAGATTTGTCAAGGCTGGTCACTCAGATTCTTTTCAAATGCAGTTTGGGAAAGTTAAAAGAATCATGTTTTTTGCTGCTTATCTTGAAATTTTAAAAGTGACTTCATTGACAAAACTATTAAAGGAAAACACAGGTTAAAGAAATTGGTGTTTGTTTTTCTCTTCCTTAAAGAGATCAGCAACTGCAAGCTTCTATTACACCTGCAACAAGGTGACTTCTCACATCTTTATGTTCCTGCCTGTTAAAGGTATTACAGAGACTCTGAATCAGGTTTCAGGCTATAGAATTTCAGCCTATAGGTTTTCCCTGAATAGAATTTCAGCTTAGGGCCCTTCTTGTCAACCCACCCTAGTGTCACCCTCCAGCTCTGTCTCTGCTCTGCACCATGCTATCTCCCATCCTGCTAGAACTCCCACCTTTCTTCAAGCGCTCTGCTCTCCTCCCTTGTCCTCTGCCTCCTGTTATCTGCTGCAAGCCCTGGGTAAAGCTGTCCTCCCACCAGAACACCAGCAGACATTTGCATAATTGCAAATTTCTCATAAGAAACTTCCAAAGAAAGTGTCACTATGAGTTACAAACTGAGTGTTCTGTGCAGCTGCAAAGCACAGTACAGGCTGACTTAGATCAATTGTCTAGTTCTCTGCATTAGCATCTTCACAAAAACTTGTTAAAGGCAAGTCAGTCTGGCAGTATCAATAGCCAGTTTCCCACATAGCTCTTTCAGTATATCTAGGTTGCATATTTGATAACATATGTATGTTAGGCTCTGTTAAGATTTGGCACCCAGGCAGGCACTCCAGACTGCATACAAGTAAATTCACACTTAAAGGCTGATTGTTGCAGCAATGCCAAATATTATTGTGTCACTAACTTTTACAGAGTGACTAATTTAGCCTGTGGATGTTGATCGAATAGGGACTACTAGTTGCAATGAAATCTACTCCTGCTTGTTCTCACCAAAAAGCAAATGATAGGTATACCAACATTTTGAGTGAAAATCAATATTTTAAAGGCATTTTTATTAAAAGTGACAAAAATATCTAAAATTTTATGATAGTCATATCAGACTTTTTGTAACATGCTATAGTTAAAAAATGTATATAGTCGATGCATACAACTATGTTGAAGATATGTCAGAGGACTTTCTAAATTCTGTGCTTCATTTCTGACTTTGATACTACAATTGACTTTTGCATATTTCTGCTTTGTAAAAAGCTGAAATAATGAGGAATAATAAATGAATGGAAAGCTAAATTCAGGTTTTTTAGATATTTTTAGATGGATATGCATAAATGAGTGAGAAGCTAGCCTGATCTGGAGAGGAGCAACTGAAGTAAGACCAAAGACTACCATTGGAAATAGCCCCAGAAATAACATACATTTTAGGCAAATGCCTTAGGACCTTTAGGCTGGGACTAATTTGTACCTCATGCATAGCCCTAAGTTTTCTAATCTATACATAATAAAACTTACTGCTTATTTTTTAACATGCTTTTCTAGAAGATAGAGCATGTTCTAGGAATGAGAGCTACATCACAGACCATACAATATTTTAGCCATCACTTCTAGTATGCACTATCTGACTGGATGCCTGTCAGGATACTGAATTCTCCGTTACTCAAAGGAAGATATAATGACCCAGGGATTCAGAAAAGACTGTAAACAATAGTTTCAAAATATCAGCTAGATAGGACTGGTATGGCTTACTCCATCGCGTTTTTCATAAGTTTGTTAGCTGCAGTCTTTGTTTTTTTCTTATCTTTAACACAAAGAATTCAACTCTCTGGTGTGTTTTCTGGAGTGACTTGTACACAAGCTCTGTTCTCACAAGCACAAAAGAAAGACAGACATAATGTACAGGTGTCTTGTGGAAGATTTCTAGAACTCAAAAACGTATTTTGTGTTGTTCCACATCTGTTACACTGGGAAATCTCAATACTGACAGATAATGAAAGTATCTTTTTGTAAAGGTGTTGAAGCAGTATTAGAAGGATTATGACTGAGGAATCATATCAGTCTCCTGACAGTCTTTGATTTTGATTTTTGTAGTTTCCCTCTATTTTTTTTACACAAGTTCTCAAAGCTATCCTGAATCACCCTCTTTTCTATTGACCGTGCCCCCACAACTCAGTGTTAGCTTTTTGTGTCCAAGGTTTTAGTAAAATTGCTAAAGAAGAAAGGTCCCATGACCCATCTGGTCCCTAAAGCTCTTCATTTCCTCTCTTAGCATATCCAGTAGCTATCTTCTTTATAGTTAGCTCCTTGTTCTCCAGACAGATCTACTTCTAAATATCATGTTCTATGTTTTATTTAATTTTCCTTTGATGTGGCTTCAAATACTTTACAAAAGCCCAAGAAAGTGTGATCTACTACTTTTTCATTGCCTACTAAAGCATTTCCTTAGTCAAAGGAAAGTAGTAAGTTCATTTATCATATTATTTTATTCAGCTCCTGCCATAATTATCTCATATTTTGTTAGCTTCCAAAGCTAGTTTTCCTTTCCTTCAAATTCATTTCATGTTTTGCATACTACTCTGGTTGGATTAACAGGTTTGTTGTTTTTTTTCTGTCTTGTTCATTGTTCCACCATTTCTAAATATGGGTCTTATATTACTTAATTCTATGTCATTCGGTTTCAAGAAACTACTTACAAATGGCTTTTTCAGAGTCACCTTACTGACTTCTTCAGTTTTTATAGTTCATATATTTTTCTCTGAATTATGCTTCAGCTTAAAGGTGTTGCTTTGTACTCCATCCACATCCTCTTACTCATCTGGTGTTTGGTCATCTGTTTTGTACCAGTGTTCCTACTGAAAAGTGAGACAATAAATCTTGCTTTTAAGCCATATGTAGAATATCTTAAACCTTTACTCCTTTTTACATATAGTATCTTTGTTTCTTCTTGCTCTCTTTTACTTTCGTTCTCTGTGCAAGTGACAGCTGTATTGCTATTAAATTTTCTCTTCAAGGTCTAATTTGGTTTGACAGCTTTCACTTTATCCCTATATTTCATAACCTATAAATTAGAACCTTTTTTTTGAATGCCTGCATTCTTCCACTTAGCTTCAGGCCTCTAAATGAAATGCTAAGCCAGATGTACAACTATTCTCTTCTTCCCATATAGTCAGTGGAGAGAGACAGACACCAGCAGAAAGTGATTGAATAACAAATATCTCAGCTTTTTTCTAAAGACATCTGTTTCTCTCCATAGACCATAATAAAGAGACTGGATGACTGTGCTCCTAACCAAGACAAACTAATGAAGCATCTAAATTCATGACAGGTTTATCTTAGATTTAACCTGTTTTCTATACCTGTATCACCTCTGTTTTTTTTTTTTTGTTTGTTTGTTTGTTTTTGTTTGTTTGTTTGTGTTTGTTTGTTTTTTTTTTTTGTGTGTGTGTGTGTGTGTGTTGTTTTTCTTTTTTATTAACTCAGTATTCTTATATGATGAAGAGGTTTTCTAGGATTATGGTTTTTGTTTGGAGAAACAGTTTCTTTTCACCTTTGACCCATAGAAAATTCAGATTTTCTCTCATTCAAGTACCTGTGCTTGAATGAATTACATTCTCCATATCGATATCCTCTAAAGAGAGACATCCAGCATTACAAGAAATAAATCTCACTCCTGAAGCTTTGTATAATGATGCCTTTCATAGTTTTCATTTCTCTAGAAGCACTCCAAAAAGCTTCTTCCAAATCTACCAAGGATCTCAAACAATTATTCAACTGAATATGTTTTTGATTCAGATAAATTGTTTTTCATTTGAAATGACTTGTTCTTTTTCACTAGGTCACATCATAATGGTTAAGGCTAATTGGCCTTCTTTTTCTTCCTTCTCCCACCCACAACTCATGTGCTTGTTGCTCTGTCATGTTATTACTAACTGTCCTTGAATTCTTATTCTGAGATACTATCTAATATATTTGGAAACTTTCAGCATTTAAATGCCTCGGGTCTCTGTTTGCATTCAAAAGTTAAAGACGAACTAAGTTACAAGATAAAATTCAGTAAAATTCAGAAGAAAAAAAATAATAAAGGTTGGTGAGAAAGAATAAAATAAGTAAAGTAAAATAACAACAACAATAAAAAAGAAGAAAAACAATATGTTTGCTCGTAAGCAATTGTTTTGAATAAGTGAAGCTCCATTGTATATATGTTTTCAAACTGTTTTTGAGCACATAAAAAATTGATGATGCAGAAAGATTCAGGAAGCCTCTGTGGTCAATAATGCTTGGACAAATACAGTAAAAGTCTGGGAAATGACAGAAAAAATGACAAATCCTTGCTTGCTGTTGATATCAGGAAAGGGTAGAAGGAAAGACACATCTCTGGAGAGGGACTTTTGGATTCCATCTCTGAGATTCCTTCTCAGTTTTCATTTTCTCACATAGATAATGTTCTTACAAAGCAAGGAAACAACTCAGATTCATAGGTATTGCACAAGTACTGAATTCAGATTTACAGATAGGAAAGTGGCAGCTGTTAGTTTGTGTTTGCTACATTAGTTGGCCTTAGGATTGGTACTTCTTCTGCAAAAGTATTTGGCAAATAAAAGGGTGCTTAAACCCACCAGTAAAGTATTCTAAGCCAGGAAATGAGATATCAGCAAACTCCATGCTAACTTCTGGGCCTATGCCCTACATTCAGAAAGGGCACGGGGAGAAGAGAGGGATGGTGCTGAGTGCTGTGGGACTAGTATGGGCAGTCAGTTGCTGGGCAGGTGGGATTTGTTCCTGAGGTAGTTACTGATGTGCATGTCCTCCAGCATGGCACTGGTGGAAGTAGGGAAGGGACCTTCTTCTGACTCACCTGCGTAGAGCACACCTTCATTTAGTTCCTGGCCCTGACAGGGCCCTGTCACAGCTAGGGAAAACACTACCTGTCACAGTCAGCAGAGACTACACCCACACCACCAAACTGATAGTGACAGGGCTTCAGCAGCTGTGGATCATTGACTGTGCTGTTCAGTTTTCAACCATGTGCCAGTTAGCACCCCCCGAGCAGTGCCTCTGCATACATCCAGGCACCCCAGTAGACAGCATGAAGAAGAAATGCCTGTTTTGAGGAAGGGACAACAACATATCATGGCTGCAGGAGAGCAGGAGTCACACCATGCTCTCCAGGATCAGTCCTTGAACCTGTTTGTGTACTTGGGTAGGTGTTAGGAAGTTGTCATCACTCTCTCCCTCTGGGTGCATAGGGTTTATCTAAATGACACATGGAGTAGATTTCTGCCAGTAAAGTTCTGTGCTGCCACACCTACAATGGTACTAATTCATTATTTAAACATGAAGATGTGCTTTGGGCTCAAGAGATCTCTCATCTGAATATATTCTTTCAAGGAAGTTCCTTGGAATAACTTGGATTTAGTTAATGCTTGTGAAGGATCAACATCTAGCTCTTCATTAAATACATGGGATTTTCAGAATATTCCACCATCCTCAGTGTTTCCTCATTCTCATAGACCTGCATCTTCTGGATGTTTGCTCAGAGCCCATCAGTATAATTCTGCCAGGTATGGAAGTGGGTACGTGACTGTTGCAGTGAAATGCAAATACTTTCCCGTACTCTTTGTTCAAGAACCGAGCCTCAAGCAGATGCTAATTGAATCACTCTGCTAAATAATGCATAAACACCTGAGTCACACATCATTTTAGCGCTCTTAAGAAAGAGTTAGCTTCAAGAAATATGATATGGATTACTGAGTCAAACTCATTTTCCTGCAGTACAACTTAGGTTAAATTCTCTTTTCTTGAAATGCCTGGTAGAAGGAATTGTGATATTGGTACATTCTGCTTATTCCCAAACCAGAATTCATTATCCATGCTTGCACTGGAGATTTATTTTTTTTCTAGAAAATTTTCCAGATCAAGTTAACTAAAGGTATTTCTTTTATTGCTATGGGGACCAGATAATATAGGATGATGAAAATCCTATTGCACTTTCTGAAATATTCTTTGTTGAACAGCACACATAATCTTTACCTTTTCTTTTCACTATCAATTTATACCAATAACAAATTATTAGCTTTAATTGACCAGATTGTGTGTCCTTTAAATTGCTTGAGAGCAGAAAGTACTCCTGCCCATGTTTGCCATTTTCTGTGCTAATAATTCAGTATATAACATGACTGGCAGCTAGTTTTGGCACTTTTGCTAAAAGGAAAAGCTCATAATTATTTATACAGCTGCACCAAAATGTTGACTCTTGTGGAAGATTTTTCTCACTGATATAAAATTCTCTCTATGGTCAATGAAGAAACAGAGGAAACCAAGAGTTAGTTTGCTCCATCCTAAAGGAGTTATTTCAGACAGTTTGAACAAATTACTTTCCCTAGACATCTCTTACACAACCTCGACAGTAATGGGAGCTATTAACAAACCAGATCCCAGAATTTACACAGACAAAAGCTTTCAGGTTAACCCCATCCTTAATATGCTGGGGTTTTAGAAATAACGGAGGGCACAGCTGCAGTGTTTTGTTTTGTTTGTTTTTCTAGAAGGAAAAAAAAAAAAAAAAAACTTCTAGAAGTTCTTCTTTTTTCTAGAGAAAAAAAACTTCTTCTGTAAAGAAGTTTGTTTGTGTGCATAAAGATATCCCTATTCGAGACCATCCTTCAGGCTCATGTAGTGCAATGGAGGAATCTCCTCCCTCTGATCGCTTCACCTGCAAATTATCTCCTCTGTGAACCATCATGTAATTCTGTGGAAGCTTCTTAGTAGGAAGACAAAAGGTGCCACTGTGAATAAGAGCAAAATCTAGCTTACCTCATGCTTTGTCTCCAGACTGTGCCATGGTAGACTTTCCTGGAGAGCAGTATGAGAAACAGGGTACATGCAGTGAGCTTCTTCTGTGAGGGTGCTCCCCCATCATTTGAAGCTCTGATTAAGAAAAAAAAAATAAAATTATCCAGTTCAGGAATTCAGGAGAAAAACTGTTTCCATTGTTTCAATGTTTTTGGCACTCAGCACCTTCTGATTATCAAATAGTTTAAAAATTTGATGCAAATAAATTCTCTTCTCCCCCTCCTCAACTCCCCCTTTCCTCCCCCCCCCCCCCCCCTTTTTTTTCTTGGTCAACTTTGGGCAGGATTTTTTTTCTAAATACATGAAGTAATAGATAGTGTAGAATATTGGAATGGCTAAAATATAATCTAGGGAAATTTGAGCATACTTGACCAGTATATTTCCTAAAGGAAAGAGAAACTTTGTTGGTGGAGAAAAGAAAAACAGAGTTGCTGGGCACATCACTTTTACAAAGTAATAGAAAACTCTCTATTAACAGTTTAGTAGTCTTGTATGATTACATTTAACACATTCAGTGACTGATTCATATTACATAAAATTTCTCAAGTAGTTAGCAATTTCTTTTATTGTCTGCCCAACTATGATTTTTATTGAAATTCCATTAAGTGTGAGCTATTATTAGAACAATAAACTTAGGGGATTTCTTCCTCTCTTCCACCTCTGAAACTCTTATTGATACTAAAAGGAATTCAGACCAGATTCTCACTCACTTTACATCAAATGATTAATCTTTAATTTCAATTAAACTTTTCTTAATTTTACCCCACAATCGCATGTTAATAATATAACCACAGAATCATTAAGGTTGGAAAAGACTTTTATCCGAAGATCATCTGGCCCAACCATCCCCCTACCACCAACATCACCCACTAAAACCATGTCCCTTAACACCACATCCACAAATAATTGACCTTACTCTATTTTTCTTCCATACAATTGGAAATCAATAATAATAGCTCTCTACATTTTATTACACTTTTTATTGATTCACAAGTATTATTTCTATTGTCGTGTAAAATTAGAAGTGAATGTATGGCATAGGCATTAGAAGAATTAACCAACAATCAATTTTACACAAAATCCTGACTCTAATGGAAGAAAATTTGAATACAGTAAAAACATAAATTCCCTGAAGTACAGGTGCTTTGAGAATTCCAATGTTTGGAATGTATCAGGTGATACAATATTCTTGTGTCACCTGAGATAGTTATAATCTCATATTTTGAAGTACAAATCCAAAGATCAATGACTACTTGTAGAAACACAGTGTTAAAAAAATATGCAAAGTACATATGTAAAGAAAGATCACAGCCTATTCTCTGTGGACATTTGGTATTTTTAATACTAATTAAACTGAATCTAATTACTATTTTTTTATGTTGCATGTATCCTTCTACTAAATACTACAGATAAAAAAGGTCTATAATTAGATAGATAAACTTTCAGGATTTTCTTTGATTGTGTTAAAGCAGATGGCTTCAGAATCAAGTGCAAGATGAGATTGTTTAATTAGAGTTTAATTATGACTGTATCAAGTAATCATCTCTATAGGAAAATAAAGTTGGTACGTGTGGAGCTCAGAATCTATTATTAAGAGACAGGTAAAGTTAACCAAAATTTCCCTGGGGAGATAAGTTTTCTCTAGATATATCTAGAGAAAAGAGAGAGAGAAATTTTAAGCTGTGCACAATAGCTAGATTAGTGATTGGGCTCATAATGTACCATAATAGTCTGTGTGTTTATGCTGTGGGTTTTGGTACCCTGTGCAGCCATGTAATTGAGTTTTCAGCTCATCTTTGAAAGACTTAGTTCACCTATATACATACTGAGAGAGTCCATAGTGCATTCCGCGTCTTCCATTACAAGAAGCAGATGTACAATCTGGAGACCAGAATGGTTTTATTATGAGGTGTTTATAGTAAAGACAGAGGAGATGTATTGACAAGCTTTATGTATTTTGTAAAAGCATGAGCTAGGGAAAAATCAATTATTATGAACTACACGGCTGCCTGTTGCTTCATTCCTCAAACTCTGTGACCCACAGCACTTCCTCCTGTTCATGTTCACCTGAACTACATCTCATAGCTCTGGGATCAGTTTATTTGGTCTTTAATATGTGAAGTATTATACCAAAAGATTTTGGAGAGAAAATACCGTGAGAGAAAATACTGTGATCAAATCTTACAAAACTATAGTGAAGCAACATCCTGATGAGCTTGCTTCATACTTTTTTAATTTAGCTGGAGGCTCCTGTACATAAATGAAGCTCTGGATGATCCCTTCCAACCAAGTCACGAGTTCAATTCCTTAAGAACATAGTCAGCATGAAAAAATAATTTAACATCTGAAAACTAATTCATGCCCTTGGCCATAATTGCACATACAAGGTTGGCTCTTGCGCCATCCTTAGTGCCATCTGGAGAAACCACCACTCACCAGTCCCACTGCTGTACAGCAGAGCTGATTCCTCCCTAGCATACTTCACTCAAATCACTTGAATTTGATTAAGAAATTAAAGTTATAAATGCCTAATAATAAACCTTATTTGGAGTGAGAAGATGTGAATTCATCTGAATATCTCAGCTACAGGTTCTGAGGGCTACATGTTCTGAGAGGGTAGAACCCTCTGTGCTGGCAGCTGATGGTGAGATGGAGGAAGCCACTTCTAGAAAACAGTGTGACAAAAGACACAGAAAGGAGTGGTTGTTGCACATATACCAGTAACTTCCAAGGCCAAGTCTCTAAATTATCCCATTGGCTTCCCATTTACGTTTTGTTTTGTTTTTACAAAAGAAGAGTTAGAGCACTATGCATTCTCTAACAAATACCTTAAAGAAATTATTAATTGTACAAATTGTGATGATCTCCAGCTAAAAATTATAAGAACTTAAGAAAAATATCATGTTTTGTGCCCATGGTCTACTGGCAGCTATTTAATTATACAATCATAGGTGGGGTTGGAAGACACCTTAAAGAACATGAAATTCCAACTCCCTTGCCATAGGCAGGGACACCAACCACTAGACCAAGTTGCTCAAAGCCCCATCCAACCTGACCTGGAGCACTTCCAGGGATGGGGCATCTACAGCTTCTCTGGGAGACCTGTTCCAGTGCCTCACGACCCTCATAGAAAATAATTTCTTCTTTATGTCTAATCCAAACCTACCCTCTTTTATTTTAAAGCCATTACTCTTTGTCCTATCACTATACTCCCTACAAAGAGTTCCTCCCCAGCTTTTCTGTAGGCCCCCTTTAGTTACTGGAAGGCCCCTATAAGGTCTCCCCTGAGCCTTCTCTTCTCCAGGTTGAACAATCCCAGTTCCTTCAACCTGTGTTCGTAGGAGACGTGCTCCAACCCTCTCATTATTCTTGTGGCCCTTCTTTTGACTTGCTCCAACTGGTCCATGTCCTTCTTGTGCTGGAGGCCCCAGAGCTTAATGCAGAGTTCCAGGTGGGGTCTCACAAGAGCAGAGCAGAGGGGGAGAATCCCCTCCCTCCATCACCTGGCCATGCTTCTTTTGATGCAGTACAGTATACGGTTGGCTTACTGGGCTGCAAATACACTTGCCAGCCCATGTTCAGTTTTTCATCCACCAACATATCCATGTCCTTCTCCTCAGGTCTGCTCTCAATCCACTCATTGTCCATCCTGTATTCATGCTTGGCATTGCCCCAACCCAGGTGCAGGACCTTGCACTTGAACTTATTGAACTTCATGGGTCCACTTCTCCAGGCTGTCCAGGTTCTTCTGGATGGCATCCCTTCTCTCCAGTGTGTTGTCTACACTACACAGCTGGGTGTCATCCACAAACTTTCTGAGGGTACACTCAATCCCACTGCCAATGTCATCAACAAAGATGTTAAACAGTCCCAGTGACCATACAGAACACCACTCACCACTGCTTTCTACCTGGACATCAAGCTGTTAACCACAACTCTTTGAGGGCAACCATCCAGTTAATTCCTTATCCACCAAGTGGTCCATCCATCACATCCATGTCTCTCTAATTTAGATATAACAATGCTGTGTTAAATGCTTTGCATCAGCTCAGGTAGCTGACATCAGTTGCTCTTCCCCATCCACTAATGGTTAACCCCATTTTATAAGGCCACCAGATTTGTCAAGCACAATCTGCCCTTAGAGATGTTATGTTGGCTGGTAAAGAACCATTGTAGATCACTACACAAACTGGTGATCATATCCATATCAAAAAAGGGGCGGGGAAATATGAAGCAACCAAAGAATTCCAAGTGTATTAAATATCAAATGTTCTGCTCCAAAAAATGGACTCCTAGCACCACAGCCACATATAACTGTGCATTAGTCAGTATTTAAAATGATTTCTCTAGTTTCTGCACCTGAATAAATAAATATGTTACACATTTTGCAAGTCATCTGTATCAAGAAGACTTTCTGCTTAAGAAGCATAGATTCAGAGACCATGGTTTACACATGAAAGATAGCAGATATTGTATGAGATACCAATAGTCATATATGCAACATGAACTGAAGACCAAGATTGCCCGTAGTTGATTGCTTAAATCATCAAATGATGACCATTACATATAACAGTGGAATGACAAATGGCTTCCTGGAATACATCCCTGCTTTTCCTGCTCATATCCATAAGAATCAGAGAGCAGAGCTAAGGCTTCTAAAGGAGGCGTCTTGAGCTTCATATAGGGCTATAGCATCTTGGCTGAATATCTAAGTCAGAGTTTCCATGACAAATTATCAAGACTGTAAGCTTTTTCCAGTCCACACCAGAGGGAACACCAGAAAAGGTCAGAGATTCTTTAAAAGATCAAGTTCCCTGTCTCTTCCTCATGCTACATCTATTGTAATGATGTTCATTACAATGGATGAAATAACAGTATAATATTAACTATATGATTTTTGGAACTACTGAACAACATGAGTCAAATGCTTAAACTGTTGTTAAGAGATAGGATGATCAACAGCACATGGGAAAGTATTTTCCATAGTCTTGTTTTCTGTCTTACAAAGCCAAGAAGCTACAGTATATCTTCTTGAGGCTAAATGACCGTCATGCTATCTACCAGCCCAAAGAAGTGGATGTTTGTTGATATGTTTTATAACAGAATAAGGATTACACAGGCTTAGGTTCTTGTCCGTGAATGTGGGTGTGTGTGAAAGGGTGGGCAACATTCTGCTGAGCCTTCTCCTTCAGCAGGAAAGGTTGGATCATGTCCATTTTCTTTGGTGGCTTGCCTTGTTGTGACAGTGGCATAGTCTTAAGCTAGTAGGTGTTTGGATGGTAAAGAGGAAACTGAATTAATTGTGTCTCACAGCTACAGTGCTTCCTGCCTCACCCATTGCTCAAGGCCATGTTTAACTTCAGATTATAGCCCTGAGAAATTGCAAATTATGAAATAGGAGGTCAAATGTAGGGTGCCAAAGTTTCAAAATTTTGTATTGCTCTTTCATTACTGAAAACCTCAAAATTCTGGGGCATTGTGTTCTGGCCTACTTCTTGTTCAATAAATGGTACAGCATCAATGAACTGTAATCACTTTGAGAACATCTTCATCAGAAACTATTAAGCCAGATTCTGGTGAGAAGAAATGACATACAGATTATGAAACTTGTTTATACAAATCAGCTAAAGAAAAGTATGTAAGTGATTTCAGCTTTGTTATTGTTGATAACACTCAAAGAGAGTATACAGAATTGGAAAAAAAATCTGAATTCCTAGTTAATTAAAATCAGCCATTGAGGCTATCTGTACATGCCATCTCTTGGTTTGCAATGAAACCCGGACAAAATACCCAGACAAAGTAGAAAAATGCCTAACAGTTATTAGTAGTAGCTGTATATTATAAAACTAGGATGAAAAATCTCCACTGATGAATGGAGCTATGTGGATATACAGACAAAACGGTACAATTCAAATCAGTACTTACTTAAGGCTAAGCGTCAAAATACTACCTTGCAGAGATAGATAGAAAGTGTTTCATTTTCAGTAAATATTCTTTTATTTCTCTCTCTTAATAGCAGACCTATTTTTGTTTCCATGTGGCAAAGGTAGAATCACAGAATCACAGAACTGTAGGGGTTGGAAGGGGCCTCGAACGATCATCGGGTCCAACCCCCTTGCTAAAGCAGGTTCCTCAGAGCAGGCTGCCCAGGTAGGCATCCAGACAGGCCTTGAATATCTCCAGAGAAGGAGACTCCACAACCTCCCTAGGCAGCCTGTTGCAATGCTCTGAGAAATTCCACTCATTCCTAAAACTTATTTCCCTACATTTTTTTTTTTAAAGTAAAAGAACACACATCCAACAAGCTAGAAAAGCCAAAAAGTGTAGCACAATACCCCAGCATTATTCAGAATATATTTAATTTCTGTAAAAGCAATTTCATTCATAACACAAGAAATTATAATTTGGGAATATCCAGATGACCATATAAAGCTCTGCTAAATCTTCTGCTTCTGTACCTCTCCCAACCACTTATTTTCTGTTATCTAGCTGTTTTCTAGCTAAGACACTGATTCGTCTAATTATGTAAAGTGACATTGCTTGATGTGCCGTCGTGGCACCTCAAGCCTTAGAGAGGCTACTGTGAATTTATCTTGCAGTCCTGTTTAAGTGGAGAAAATCAGCAGCCTTTTTCATGCCTGGGTATGTCCAAGCTCTTCATACTCCTTCCTGCTTCTTTGGCACAGGCAAATCAGAGCTGGGGAGAGTTTAGAAACAGTATGGGGAAGAGGAGGTGGGAGAATTTATAGTTCCTTCTATGAATTTAGGATGTGAAATCATAGTGTGTATACCTCTATTTTTTTTCAAGCTTCCTTTGACCTAATTTGCAGTTGTTTATACAGTTAATGATAATTGTTTATGTGACTATGTTAAGTATGCTTCCACTTCTTTCCACAAGTCAAAACTGCCAAACAAATCTGGCATGACACTTCTAGATGGAATTTCAAGCATATAAAAATAAGAAATGGCAAAATTCCCAGCTAAAATTTTGACAAATGTTCTGAAAAGCCTGGCACTTGAGCTAGACTTTATAGGATAATGTGAATTATGCTGTCAGAGAACAAGCAGTTCTGTGGTGGAGGAGCATTAGCCTGCACACTGGCAGGCTTTCAGCTAAAAGCTCAGTCCAACTTCAGGGGTCTTCCTGGGAAAGTACCCATGTTTGTCCCTTAATGTGGTGATTAAGGCACTCACTGGTGATATGGGATGTATGAGTCTGAGTGCAGATGAGATGAGGGAAGAAATGAGCAGTGTTCCTGAATCCATCCTGGCTGCTTTGCTGCTGCGTAAGCTGGCAAGCATCACTGCTACAGTCTATGCAGTCTCCAGGGCAGTCAGAAGGCAACAGCGACTTTGGGGCTCATCAAGGGCAACCTCTTGGGGCAGATGACAAGATCTGCTTCTTGTTGGGGTTATCTGTAGGGCCAGAGCACGAAATAGACACCGACCTGTTCAGCCTCATCAAAAATAAAGTGCCTTTGAGCACCCCTGAAGCAGAACTCACGAACCAATAGGTCAGGCAAAAGTGCCATGGGAGGTCATTTCTTCACCCCATTTGAAGCACAGATATGTCTTTGCTGACAAATCTCCACTATGGCTACTGACAGTATAATTTTCAAGCACCATAAACCTTACATTAAAGCCACAAAACAGTTCCTGCTTGCATTCTGTGACACCTAAAACCAGGACTGAACTCCCACTAGTTTGAACCCTAAAAGTTGCTAAGGTCTTCAGGGTCATCGCAAGGAGGAAAATCCTCTCTTGGATCTCAAACAAGAAAAAATAAAAGACTTGCTCACGCACCTCAGAGTCATACAGGCTGCCTCACTGTGAATTTTCCCTACTTGTGCTGCCAAATGTACTGACAAGGCAACACCCAGCTCTCTCCCTGCACTCACCTGCCACTCTATAAACATCAGCTTGAGCATGGAGACAACAGCTACAGTGGATCTGTAACAAATCTATCAGCAGACATACAAAAGTCAGTGAGAAGCTGTAGTCTCCTAAACAATAAAAAGCGCTTGCTAAAATGTTTGCCAAGTTATTTTTCATCTCGTTGCTCTGACTGCTTCATCCCAGATCCCCTGGACACAACAAGCAGGGTGTTGACAAAACATGCAGCTGAAAGCAAAGAGGTTAACTTCCATACGCTAACTGCTGCTGCTAGGTGCAAAGAGATACAAACACAGTATTTAAAATTCAGCTTCACATCTGAATTCCTTCACAGAAATACAGACACTGTATGCTACAAACGCAATTTGGGGCGCAGCCCCATGACTGAGACATCTTTTACCATTCTGCTGCCAAAAGGAGAGGCCCCAGCATCTTAGCATCACACCTGGCTGCCTCCCTGCATCCCCATTCCCATGTGCACCATCCCACCCCTCCTCCTTTTTTGAGCTTTTTTGCTCTTTTCATGCCACAGAGAGCCAGTGCAGTTTGTTAACTCCAGAAGAAAACATCCAGGGATTGTTTTTCTGGGATACTTTTCTGTAAATGCAGCCTTTGATTCAGTTTCCTGAGGGTGCACTTGATATTGGAGGGCGTGGGGAATGATCAGGAATGCTGGCCACGCTGCAAGGGGCAGGAGTACCCTTTAAGAGCAGTGGTGAGCTATTGGCAGAGCTGTCCACATCCCACTGCAGTCTTAGACACAAACATCGGTGCCACCTGACTCAGCAGTTCGGGGACCTGGGCTGTGACCCAGGTCAGGCATGCAGTGTGACTTTCTCCAGTTGGGCAGTGCAGCTCCAGTTGCCTTTGGAAGGAGGCCATGTCCTTTCCCCAGGCCACCTCGCAGACTGCCTAGCTCAGCTGCTGTGGTGCCAGGGTTGTCTTTTGAAGCTTCCAATAAATTTGCTTTCACTGGCAAAGTGGTTTCTTTTCCTTCTTTTTCTCATGCCCAAAAACAAGTAGACTATTTTTAGCTTGTATTTTTTTTCCTTTTGTACTCAGATTTTGGACACAAAGTCAACACAGGAGATTTCTGCTTCAAAAAATGGATGTCTCAGAAATGACCAGCAAGAAAGACGGATCTTTGTGATGGTTGTTCTGCAGCATCTGCACAAAGTGTAATGCACCACATTCAGAAAAGGATTTGGGAACTAAAAGTAGGACTTCTGGCAAATTGGAGAACTAGGAATCTACAAGCAAAAACCTTATCATCTTCCATCCAATTTGGGGGATGTATTAGAAAGGTTCTCTGAAACCCCCCTACCAGGTAGTCTCTAGGGCAATATCCACCATATCTTTTTTTAGCTGTGAAAATGCCCTTGGCTGATGTAGACCATGGTGTACAATCTGGGCTTCTCTACTGAAACCCTTGCACGGTGGTGTGTGGATTGCCTGGGATGAGTATGGGAGAACAAGGGGACATGGCAACAAGGGGACATGGCCACAAGTCTGTAATTACATGGGCCAGGCAGCAGTATAGCTGTAGCTGTGCTGAGATGCTAGGGCTGTTCAAGAGGAGAAATAAATGGATCATTTTTATAATCAGTTATATCACTAACATTTTCAGGAAAAGATGGGCTAAAGGAAGGGGATCATCCCTGACATACTGAGGTCCTGCACAGGTGCCACACTGAGAAAAGTGAGGCCAGTTTCTGGAAGTCTCTGTTCATGTGCTATAATGAATTACAGACTGTTGTCTCTCACAAAGAGCCAGGTCCCCTTAGCACCTCTGAAAAATTAGGTGATTTTTTCTCGGTGACCAATTATAAAGTTAGATACTCACAAGTTTGAAATATTATTGGGTTTTGGGAGCCAAGGGATAAAAGAATAATGTCCAGCAATATGATTGCAAAATCAGGGGTTTTTGGGGAAGGTAAACGGTCATGTGTTAGCCTGCTTCTAAAACTAAATGTTTTCCGTGTTTCTGTGGGAAATCAGAGGATGTTATTAACTGAGTCATGCAGCTGTTGACTTTAGCAAGCAGGCAACTGATATAAATAGAGAAACACTAGTGAGCCTTGGACAGAAGTGATTGAGAGGTCTTCTATAAGGGCTCATAGGACAGAGAGGCAAAGATGAAAATGAAGATCCTTGCTTTCCTCGGGTTACTGCATATTGCATGTTCTTATGCCTTCCCTGTGGCTCCAGAAAAGGAAAAAGAAGATATGCAATTTGCTCAGGTAAAGCCTATAGACAAAATACAGAGAACAATTTATTGAGAAAATTAATAAAGTGATGAGGAATATTTTACTAACAATGCTCTCCTGTTGAAAAGAAATATTTATGCTCTAAATTGTTGCTTTTCCTTCTCTATCAGAAATATCTGGAAAACTTTTATGATTTTAAAGAAGAGAAACACTCTCTCTTTAAATCAAAGAACCCCAATCATATGGCTGACAAAATCCGAGAAATGCAGTCATTCTTTGGGCTGGAGGTGACTGGGGAGCTGAATCGTAAGACAATGGACATGATGAAGCAGCCCAGATGTGGGATACCAGACGTTCGTTCATACAGCACCTTCCCACGGAACCCTAGGTGGAAGAAACAAGATATAACATATCGGTAACGCATACTAAAGCATGTTTCTCTGTACACCACTGGGAAGCTTTGTGGCTGCCAGGCAGAAGTGATGCCAGCAGGTTCTTTACTATTTGCTCCTGTATTTATCCTCACAAAAGCCCCATTCAGGATGACAGGGCCAAGAATGTGGTGAGCATTTAGATCTTTTGCTTTAGGCTTCCAAACAGTGATAAAAGAGACCAGAACAGTAATCTACATCAGTTTGTTAAAAGCATATTAAATAACAGAATCAGTGGATAAGAGGGTTACAACTGAGAATATCTATGTTAGGATTTCTGAAAGAGATGATACCTTCAAAAACTTCCTCTATTATGTAAGCAGATAAAGAGAAAATAAACAACCAGACCTATAAATAATAACAACCAGTGATTAAAACATTTGACCTCCATACTATAATCACTAGCCACTTGTGATCTGCTTTATTTTTAATTCCTTTTGTCTTGTTTTACAGGATTTTGAACTACACTCCAGACATGCTGCAAGCTGATGTGGACGAAGCAATTGCAAAAGCCTTCGATCTCTGGAGCAGTGTAACCCCTTTGAGATTCACCAGGATCTACAGTGGTGATGCAGATATAATGATCTCTTTTGCTGCTGGATGTAAGGAGACCTCCTGTCCTAGGAATAAGTATTTGTTACTTTTTCCTACAGAGCCGATGAAAAGCATCTCTTGTTTTTTTTCCTTTTTTTTTTTTTTTTCCTTTTTAGTTCATGGTGACTTCTATTCCTTTGATGGTCCAGGAGGAACTCTGGCTCATGCCTACCCCCCCAGCAATGGGATAGGAGGAGATGCTCATTTTGACGAAGATGAAAACTGGACCAAATTTACCACCTATAATGGTAAGTAACCTTAAAAATTGTTTTGTCTGTTTTTTATTAGACAGCATTTGTCTTGAAGACACTGTGAAGTCACAGACACCATGTCAGTAATTCCAGTATTTGCTGAGGTGTAAAGTGTCAGCATAATTTAGTACAATGATTCTGCATATTCTGATCTGGGCTGCAGTCATGATAGTCCCCTGAAGATAAGCTACAGGCTGCAACTGCAGCTTTAACAAAGCAAATTAGTTTAGCATGAGCCAGAAATTGGGTAATCATGACATTGTAAGGCAGGGAATTTGGACCATCAGGTAATGACCCTAAAAGTTGTAATAGTGAGCTCTTGCCTCCACCCCCCCCCCCCCCCACACACACTTTTTTTTAAATAAGATTATTTAAAATGATGGAAATCTTAATATTCTGCAAATGAAAAGAAAAAAGAAAAACAAAAAGGTCTTTAATTTGTTGATAGTATTGAGGTTTTCTGGTGTCTAGCAATGTCTGGGGATATCAGAGCCTACATGATACTGGTCTTTCTGAAGTAGTTGTCAGATGTGTTCCATGTCATTTATGATATTTGAAATGTGACCAGATGATTAAAATGTCCTCATCTAATTTTCAGTCTACATTAATATTAAAGAATCTTTGATTCTTTGTTGGCAGGAAAATTTTTGCAGCATGAACAGTGTTCCCAGATTAGTTCCCCTGGAAACTCATTTCTTTTCCAGGGTGCCAGAGAACCTCATACCCCAGACATAGTTAAATTTTGCTGTGTTGTTAACACCATGAATGATATGTCATGAATGAGAAGATGAAAATTTGTATCTCACTGCCATGCAAGAATACTTGTTCAGTGCTTATTCTCTGTGCTGGAATTTTGTTTTAGGATACAACTTATTTCTTGTTGCTGCTCATGAATTGGGCCACTCACTGGGTCTTGGCCATTCCAATGTCTTTGGTGCCTTGATGTATCCTATATATATGGCCAAGGATACGAGAAACTTCAGACTTCCTCAGGATGATATTGATGGCATTCAGGCCCTCTATGGTAAGCAAGAAGTATCATTTTTATTGGACAATAGATAAGCATTTATAACAAATTTTATTCTGAAAAGTACTGATCTTAGTACTATAGAAAGGATGCTGAGATTTAATTTCCTGATATTATTTTGGGTAAATTGCGCAGTTTCTTTGTGGCTAAAAGTCAACAGCTGAAAAATGGAATCTGTGGGCTGTGTTCATGCCACTAAATCAAAAAGTCCAAGAGCTTTTCTCTAATGCTACTGGAGGAACAGCGTATAACTGTAGTATTAAACTATCTTACCTTCCACAAAAGGGCAAATATGCACAACTGCCATTAGGAAATTGTATTTGCTCTACATTAACTCCAGAGCACATACATTTTGAGAGAGCAACAGCATGTTGAGGCAAAACCATACGAGACTATTTTAACAGGTTAATATATTTAAGGCTAATATCTTTAACCTTAAAGAACCTATACATTTGGGTCAGTGGTGTACATCCTGAACTTCTGCAACATGAAACCCTAATTCATCTTCCAATTCCACATTTATCTGTTTCCCAAAGGACCCCCCAGGGAGTCTCCTGCACTGCCAACAGAAGTGCTTCCCCCACAAGAACCAACTGAAATGACACCTACAGAAGTACCAACAGAAATGTCACCCCGAGAAGAACCAACAGAAATGACACCCTCAAAAAGACCAGCAGACTGTGACCCTCATTTGGCTTTTGATGCTATCACTACTCTTCGTGGGGAAATATTGTTCTTCAAAGACAGGTAAGTGATTTCTTTTCTAACAACACCTTCTTCCGAGATTCACAAAGGCAAAACATAAAGTTCAATTCAAGGAACTTATCTTCCCTTGGTTACAAAGGAAGATACTTATTTCTGAAAGTACTAAGGCAACTTTGCAAATTTGTACTAGCCCAGCAAGAGCTGAGTAAGAAGGTTTATTGACAGGTGAGTAAAATGTTTTAAGCCATCATCCATCATCACCCAGGTCTGTTACAATTGCACAACACTGAATAATCCCAGCATCACTCCTCAGCCTGCAGCTGCTTCATATGCAACCACAGCCTTATCACGCCAACCCACATCTGGGTCATGGAGCTGTGGAAAGTGCTGTTGATGACTTTAGTGGTTTTCTGACCTAGGGGACCACACTGAGCCAGTGCCTAGTACAGCCTGTAGATAAGCCCTGACATTAGAGGTGTCTTTTTGGGTATGTTCTGACACTGAGTGCTGTAACAAGGTGGTACACTACCACCTTGGAGAAAGAGGACAGCATGTCAGGCCCAGCATTTCACGCACTTCTTGCGTGGGCAATTGTGTTCCGATTGAACAAACTTCTTTTGATGAAGTGTGTCTGATTCCCCTCCGAAAGCATGTAATGAAGAATTGTAGCTTAAAAACATTTTAGGAAAGGGGGACAAGGAGCAATTCCTCCTTATTTTGGGTTTGGACATATTCTTCAAGAATGTCTAGTGAGTATTCGTAAGTAACTTGATTTTAAGAACAAAGCTGTGCCAGCCCATATGGAACATGGCGAAGACAAAGCTTCAATGGTCAGCACTACCACAGGCATCACACTTTTATGGGCAAGCCATCAAGGTATCAGTGGAGCAGTCCTCAGGGCAAGAGGCTCTAGGTGGTCCTGCTTGCACAAGGGTATTGGACAATGTGACCTCCAGAGGTGTCTTCCAACCTCAACCATTCTGTGACATCAATACAAGCAGAAGTAAGGGACAAATGTCTATGTGAGAGCAGGGCAAAGTATAGCACTGCATCCCAAAATGGGTGATGGCTTTGCCATACAGGACTGTCTTCAGCACCAGACGTGGGATTTTAAGTATATTTCTGTGCCACTGATCTCCTAGTGAAATTGGAACAATGAAACATTGCTGTTTTCATTTCTATCAGCTACGTCTGGCGTAAAAGTCCCTACTTCTCAGAGATAGAGCATGACACCATCTCCACATTCTGGCCATCGCTGGCAGCTGGCTTTGATGCTGCTTATGAGATTGACAAGAAGGATCGAGTGATTTTTTTTAAAGGTATTTCTCTTATATTTCCATCAGTCCTTTTCATGAATAAGTGAAGTAATGGTAGTACTGCTAGCTTGTCTATACCTGTGTATGTGATGGAATAATGGGAATAATATAATAACAACATATATTCTTAATATTTAAACCCATTTTCATTTTCAAAATGCTCTTAATGTCATTAGTTAATGCTGCTTCATGGCAGTCCTGCACAATATGATGTTACTCTTTTTAGTGATGTTACTCTTTTTAGTGAGAGATCAAAGCTGTGATAAAATTCATTGAATGCATTGCTATTCATATACATTTTAAAAGATGACACACACACCTTAAAACATGCTGAGTTTTAGCTATTGTGTTTTATAATACCATACTGAACATTAAAAATGGAAAATCCAATATCCAGTCTCTGAAATATTCAAAATTATGTGTGTCCTAAAAAGACGTTCTCAGCTGGACTTCTGTGCTACTTGGATGCACAGAAAACTCTGGGACTTTGATAAAAAGGAGTTCAGCTTCTTCGGGAATACTTAGTAATATTTTCTCTTTTTCTCAACAGACAACCAGTACTGGGCTGTCAGTGGCTACAATATAGAGGCAGGATTCCCCAAGCCTATTCAGAACCTAGGTTTTCCCAGAAGTGTCAGGAAAATAGATGCAGCTGTTCATGACCAAAATACCAAGAAGACCTATTTCTTTGTAGGCAACAAGTACTGGAGGTAAGGCCAGTTTCTCTCTTGTGTAGGAGAGAATCAAAATAGCTTTTAAAAAGTGAAGTTATATTAGAATTTATACAGTAAATTTGTGGCCTCTTGTCAGCCTTCTTAGCCAATATAAATCTGAAGCTCAGAGGCAATTACTCAACTCTATTGTAGAAAAAAAAAAAAAAAAGTTTGTAAAGAAAAAGATAAAGATATCCATTTGTTATTGCCAGTTTGTGATTAAGAGACACAAGCAAATGAGCTTTGTGTAATTATTGTAAAGCAGTATTACATGAAATTAGTAGAAGAAATAGTACAAAAAAAGTGTGAGTAGACTTTGTCATCATGTCATGCACTAAATCTGTAGTTGTTAAGGGTCAGCACTCTGAAAATTTTAAATGACAAATCTATTAAGAAAGCTATGGAAAGAGATCAAAATATTGTTTTCTTAAAGAAACAGTTCTGCTAAACAGTATTATTAACCCTAATAATTGAATTGTAATAATATTATCTTGTAACAGTGTTAATACACCAGAACTTTACATTACACTCATGGAGTCACTTTTTAGGTTGAATACTGTCAAACTGAAATAATCAATTTGAATAACTATTTACTCTATGCTTAAGTTTATTACTCAGTAAGAACCCTGTCCAGCCCTATTATCAATCTCAGGGAACAGAGTTGAAATATTTAGTCTAATATTCTGAAAACAGCCTTGCATAGTCCAGTAAAGATGTGAATATTCACACAGGCAGGATTTATAGAGTTCACTGAGTTCTATATACAGCTCATAGTTACTGGGTTTTCAGTAGGCTTATTTAGTAAAATTTCCACCTGGTTTCAACATTGACATCACATGCTTGTTTCTTGTTTTCATTAATTTCTTTATTCAGTTTTGATGAAAATACTCAGTCAATGGAAAAGGGATATCCAAGAAAAATTGCAGCTGACTTCCAAGGAATTGGCCACACTGTTGATGCTGCCTTTCAGAAAAATGGTAAATACATTTAAATGTAATTAAGAACAAAATAGAAGACCATCAGCTAATATAAACAAAAAGTATATGCTTCAAATATATGTGTTGAAATGATTTTTTTTTAATTATCAAGGAAAATACCAGGTATAGGTCAATATGTATGCTGAACTTAAATATTAATTTGCCATTGTTGTGTCCATCTAATTCTAGGGCATTTCTACTTTTTCCATGGATCAAACCAGTATGAGCTTGATGTCAAGACCAAGAAACTTGTCCGTGTAATGAAGAGCAATAGCTGGTTTGATTGCAAGAAGTATTAAATGATGGTGCAGGGCTGCATTTGCCCCAGAAACGTTTTTTCGTGTTCCTATAGACAACATCATTCAGCTGTTACTGTGCATCTGATTCTAAAATGACGGCCTTTGAAAAACCTAATTTAAAATCTTAATAATGTAAAACTTAATGTACAGGTTTAATTTATTTTTTCCGACTATTTATTAATCAAATTGTTTTTGAGTAATAAAAGTATTTTGCTGGAGAATAGCATCATTTGTGTATTTTGGTTCAATCCTGTGGTGTCAAGGCACAAGGCAGTATTGAATGCAAGCCTCAATAAACCCAGGACCCCTGCAGTGTTTTTAGTAGTGCTGTGCCTGTAGCAGGGAAGTTAAAGAGAATCAGAGGCAGTTGAGCAGTCTAGAGTGGCAATGAAAAAAAGACCTGAGAGAGAGAAGGGGAAAGAAAGACACTAAGGGAAGTTGTGGGAAAAAAAGTAGAAACAGATCCTACAGAAGGAGATCCTATATAGTAGCACTGGAAAGGTTTATGGTAGCTGTGACCTCACCCGCCTTGACCCCATGGCATTGGGAAAGAGGATGTATCCCTGTTGGTAAAAGGGGAACATGGCAATGTCCTGAGGGGACACATGTTTTGATTCCTCTGTGAGGTGGTTTTGGTGGGCAGAGTTAGGAGGTTGGTATGGCAGGACAAGAGCAACTGGAGGGGAGTCAGTTTGGGGATAGAGACAGCATGCAGGCCAAATGAGATGCAATGGAAGTACAGTCACAGGGTAATCACCAGGGAGTCAGGAGATCACCCACACTGAACTGTGAACGTGTCATGGGAATGACATCAGGGCTGACTGTCCAACTCACAATGCTAGACAGGAACCACTGACAAGAACCACTTCCCACAGCAAATAAGTCAAAGTGATAAGAAAAAAACAGGATTTTCATGTAACCACTGGCGATGACTCCTCTAGAGGAAGAGTGGCAAGACACAAACAAAAGCACACACACTTCCTCTGTCCATCATGTTTGGGTTGCAGTGTGAACCTCCTCATAGTCTCCCCTACTACTTGGCCCATCGTGTCATGACATGTGCTCCCTTGGCAAAGCCATGCCACTAACCCACATGAACACGTACTGTGATCCCTTTGCAGTGTATGTACATGCAAAGCAGTGAAAAGCCAGACTGTGACTTTACTCACTTCTCCTCAGTCAGCAGAAAGACTCATGACCCTCCCTCCACTAGTCCAAACTAGTGAGGTGTTGGGCTGTTCAATCCACCAGCCAGAAGCCAGCACAGAGCTATGACATTGTCCCTTCTTGTCCCAAGTCTATGTGGAGTAAAAAGCCTTCAGATCAACCTGATTTCTCTGCACCACTAACTGAGGGTTGTGAAAATCCGGCTTGCTGAGGAAAGGCATCAAATATTCAGAGCCCAGCTTGGTGAAGCATTGAGCTCTCTCAATTGACTGTTGTTGAGGATCTGAAAACTTGGGGCATAACAATATCACTTGAAATTCAGGGCCAGGTTTCTGAAAATATCTTGAACTGCAGCAAGATGCTCAGCACTGCCTTTGTGTGAGGGATTCCCCTGCTCCTGAGATCACCACGCCTAAGGCTCATCCTCACTGTTCCAGGCCTTGCTGGCGCCAAGTGCACAGCCTGATTCACACCTGGCTGGACTTGAGGCTGTGAAGCTGGGGAAATGGCTGCATCCCCACAGCTCCTGAGCTGGGCTGGCACCCCACAAGTCAGCCTGGAGTGTAGGCCGCGGAGAAATGACCCAACTGCACTTGCTCTGTAGGCATACACGTGGTTGGGCACCAGGCTCACTTGTGGTGCACCAGCCTGGCTGGGAGCTTTGGGAGGATCTAGAGTCTTAAAGACAACACTTAGGGCACCAGTACAGTAGCTGGGGAGCAGCCATGATAGGTGCCTTGCTTAAATATAGCTCTAAGCTCTGCTGTTTCCAAACAGACATGTTGCTGCGGAGAAATATCTCAGTGACTAATATACCCCTTGGGCTGTAAGAAAGCTTGGCTGATGTCCATCTGCTCCTTGAAAGGATTTGATCCCATCTCCTATAACACTGCTCTGATGTGATTTTATGAGGAAGCTGACTCCTCTTAACTGTTCCTCTTTCTCTAGTAAAATCAGAAAAGGCAGTGAGAAGGGATGGGAACGACTGATGAAGTCTTCCAGTTCCCACTGTTCAAAACCTCTTGTCTGACATGTTCTGTTCATTGTGTAAGAATTGTGGGTTGCTAGGTGAGCTTTGCTAAAATGGGACCTTGCCCTAAACCAAGGCAGGAGAGAAACTAAGCTGTGAATCTCAGACTGGTTTAGAAGTCCTGTAGGGACCGAGCGGCTCAGCATTACCTCAAAGGCTGTGGTGTACCAGGCTGAAGTCATGGGCTGAGAAGTTGGTGAGCTCACCTGGCAGAAATCCAGGCAGGGAAGAAACATGGTAAAGCTAGTGTTGCCTCAACATCTCCCAGTATCTTTCTCAACAGTTTTTGCTGTGTACACAGCCTATACTGAAGGAACTTAGTCCAAGGACAAAAGATGCCTTCAGGGTGAGGCAGGGCACTTGTGAATGCTCCTTATACATTAAGAGTAGAGTTAAATCCCTTTGATTTTAAAAGTGCCTACACGCTTTTATATCCGAACTAGATACCTGCTTCTATGTCAAGGCTACCTGTGGAAATCAGGCCTTTAGGTCCTGTTTGTTTGCTGAGTGGTGGAAGTGTTGCAAGAGGAATCGAAAAGAACATCTCAGCAATGGAGAGGCTGAACATTGATGATGTTAATGATGTTAATAATGACTCACCATTGCCATTATAATAAATATATAATATAATATAATATAATATAATATAATATAATATAATATAATATGTAGTTTAAAACTTATTTATTTAACACAAGACTGGTTCTTTTTCTTAGTTATCACCTCAGTAAGACAGCTACCTGAAATTAAAATGCCGTCTCCCACTTCCAGGTGTTAATCAGCTTAAACTGCTAGTATGTGAAAAAAGAATGTTATTCACTTGGCTGTGAAGGGTAATCCAGAAAGTTTCCTGTGTTTTGGTCTGATCTGGACCATAAATGCAAGACAACATGGCATGGTTTTTACCCTGACAGAGGGACTGCTGAGTATTATTAACTGTGGATTTTCCATCTGTATTTCCATTTTGTTAAAGTCTTAAATTTTGGCAAATAAAGAATCTTATTTTGGTCTGGGAAAAGCAAGGAAATTCCTGGAAATGATATAATAATAAGCAATTCAGATTGTTTTAGAAACAGGAGTTCTGGATCTGCCTATCTACACTTGGTGAGCAAGTGAAAATTTCTTGTTGCTATGATTTCATTATAACTCATAAATGGTTGCTGGAATTAAAGGTCTCCTGGATACCAGTGGGTGAAATTTGCCCATAGACATAATTTTAAGAACTGATTCCCTAAGAATATGGACTTCCCCTGGAGTCTGAGGCTGGGTCTGCAAAAATATATATATAAAAACACCACTTCTCAAATTCATCACTGCACATCTGTTCCAGACACACTCTACTCTCTTGCACTTCAAAACACATTAAAAAACTTCTTAATGGCTTAAATGACAGTTTTATAAGGTCTTTACAGAATTTTAGCTGTGTTAGTTTGTAACAATGTGTGCTGACACAAAAATATCACAACAGGTGGCAAAAACAATCTAGGGAATGCCTACTCTCCTGGCACTTCAGCTGTATATACCAGACACTTGTAAATGCTACAGCAAAGCAGTGGACTCCCGACAAAATGTAAAGCTGTTCATTCACAAGCACTCAGTCTACGGTTGGAAAACTGATTTAATCACAGTAGGTGTAGTGTCATATGTTGCTTTTGGGGAAGGGAAAAAATTATGTCACACAGAAATCTTTGGAGATGTTATGAGAAGGATCTTCCCATGGCACAACTGCATTTCCTCTTCCTGGCCAGATTTTCAAGACTGTTGTTTTAGCTGTGGAGGAGATGTCTAATATATGTCTAAATATATGTCTAATGCTGTTCTATGTGTCTGGGATTTAAGATCTTCCCTGTCAGGTTTTCCATACAAAGCAAGTCTCCACTCACAGAGACAGACAGCACTGCTACCAGTATGGAGAAAATGAAGATGAATTAAGCTGCAAGGAGGCACTGGATACTCAGCACTGGAGAGGCAGGGTAACCTGTGTGCAAGCTGACCAGCACAAGAGGAGCCCTGCTGGTGAATCAGCATTACTGTGATAGAGACAGATGACTGTAATATAAAAAACAAGTTGGTCCCACACTCACTTTATGATATTTTTGGGGCTGCACAGTGTTTGAGGCAAAGCCAGGCAGAAGACACTGAGTTAAGCACTGCTCAGCAGTAGCACTGGCAGAGGCTGGTCAGAACCATCCAAGGCAGAAGACTGACTCTGGAAGAGGGAAAGATAAGGGCAATCTTAAGAGATTATCCAGGCTCTTTTAAGGGTCAAAAGGAAGAGAACATAACAATTTTCACACTCACTTCTTTAAGCCAGAACACGAGATTGTCATTACATCTTGTACTACTTCTTGATGAAGTCTTGTCAAAAGACAGCTTCAGAGGAGATTGTTGAGGAATGTTGTTCATAAAACATATTCTTGGTGGTCACAAGATGTCTGAGGAGGTGACTGATCTCTTGAGGGCAATAGAGAACAGTGAGAAAAGTGAGTATTTGAGAAAGCTGCTCATGAGAAAACTGTATAAATTCCATCAATACCCTGCTTGATTGTTTCTGTCTTCTCTAATGGCCCTTCCATTAGAAAGAAAGATGAGTGAGAAAAATGTATCAAATCCTACAGGTTGGAAAGTTACTTCTTTCTTCTAAACCCATGGAGACACTGTACACACATAGACACATTGAACACTTGGTTAAAAATTGCGCTTTGTATGGGAAGAGAGAAAAGTTGGAAAGCTACAGTGAAATAGCTAGAAGCTATTTCTACAAGTGATATTGTGGGTGTGTTAACAGCATAGGAGAACACTGCACAGAAGTTACAGATTCATCTCACCCACTCAATGTGAGACACCTAACAGAACTACATAAGCACAGCCATTATTAAAAGCTCCTTGTATGAGCTCCTTAAGTGGTTCTCTTCTCAAAGCAGCTCAGTCATCCCAGTTCCGAGTTGTTGTCTGAGCATGTCCAAGTCTTTCCAGGGCCAGGGAGGGAGACTTTTCCCCTAATGTAAATTAGATGTCTGCTCACAGGGTAGGAATTCCACCCTCAGTGACCAGGCTTCCCCTGCAGAGCCCTGCCAGATGTCCTCTTCCTTCCACTTTCCTGGGGTCTGGCCCTGCTCCATCTGCTTAGATCTTGCAGTCTGTTCTCCACAATGCTCTCCACAATGCTCTTCAGCAGGCAACAATTTCAGCAAATATCCCAAGCACACTATTTATTTATAACCTCTCTTTCCATAGCTCTATTCTGCTACCTGCTCTGTGGAAGGGGGGCTTATTTCTCTGAACATACAACATCCCACCTGCCCTGCAGTGTGGCAACTGTCACATAAATCTTGTGTCAGGCCCACACAGAAGCCTCAGACAGAGTAGGCTGCCTCCAGTGATGGTAGATAGTACTCTTCAACACCCATATGATCTTTACCAACTCACCTCTACTTTGTCCTCATTTGTGATAGCACATAGAAAGTGTGATGAGGCATGTAGCTGTTAAAGGGGACCTATGCTGGGATAGACCGAATGTTGAATCTCAGCAGTTCTTACCACCAACAGCAGGCACAGAGAGAACCCCCTCCTTTGAAAGACAAAACCACCTGAGAGTTCAGGTCAGAAAATCTGAGTGCTTTTTTAAACCTTAAAATCAGTATATAAGAAAGAGACTATGGAATATGAAGTCATCAAGCAATTTTCCAAGAATGCTGGGAATTCCTGTAGAAAAGTGACATACAAATTCCTCAGCCCAATTTTTATTATGAGCGTAACTTGATTATGCTGAGTAAAGTTCTTTCATTTCTTTGTGGGACTTCCACATTTTTCTGCAGACAAAAGAATGTTTAACACAGGTGAGAATTGTATCAAAGAAAAGCTGCACAAAGCACTACTTCAGCAAACCATGAGTAACAGCATTGACCAGCTAATTTTGAAGGACTATGCCAAGGGAAAGATGATGGCACTATTATAATCTCCAAAAGTACAAAAGTACCTGTTCCTGTATGGATAACAACAAACAAATAAATTAAAAAATCTATTTGAAGTTTAAAGTTCTGTAACTTTCTATGAATGTTGTGTGTGGTTTTTTGTTTGTTCCATTTCTATTTATTTATTTATTTAACCACTTTAACAACATTTATTTATTTATTTTAATATTAATATTAATAATCTAATATTAATATTAATTTAATGTTTATTTAATTTATTTAACCGAATTTATTTATTTAACCACTCAGTTAAAATCAAAAGGAACATTGGATGGAAAATGTTATAGAGTTATGCCCTAGGTTTTTACAAAGTAAAACTACACTTTAATACTTAAAAAATTAATGATCCTATTAAAAAGAAATTTAATCCTATTAAAAAGAAATGTAATGATCCTATTAAAAAGAAATACAGGTCTGTTATCTCCTCATTAATCATATTTCCATGTTGCAAAACCTCCAGAAGGGTGGAACCGGATGAAAGACAACAATCGATCTTTCTGTGTTAAAACTGTTTGGCATATATTCTGTTGCTAACTAAAAGTTGTGAGAAGTAGTGAGTCAGGACTGGAGAACGTTATAAAGCAAATGAGTACTATATAAAGGTGAAACAGGTGAGTGGCATACTGCAAAGAAGACTTTTCTAAAGGCAAGTGAAAAAGAAAATGGAGAACATCTCATTTCTCCTGCTATTGTGTGCAGCACTTTCTCATGCTTTTCCTGCATATACAAGGAAGGAGAAAGAAGAAGGCATGCAGCTGATTCAGGTAAGGAGGGTAGGCCTCTGGAGCTGAGATCTCTATCAACCATTAAGCATCCATTGTGGTCTCTGGAATAATGCTAGCTTGACAGATACTATGTATTCCAGTATGTACTGCAAATTCCATTAGAGTGAATAACATGATTATTTCTCCAAGTAGGGGGACTTCTACTCTCTACTGTGACGTCAAAGCCTTCTTTAATCTTGACTCATTCCTGTTTTATTTTTTGTAGAGAACAACTAAAACTGCTGATGCATTCACTGCATCAGTGTTGAGTTGATTATACAAATAATTAAACATCTGAGTCAGCCTATGTTTGACCTGTAGTCAGGTGGAAATGTGGTTATTTATGTGACTTCTTGTATTATGAGATGTAGCTCTTCATAAGATTTATTTTTTTTTCCAAATTATTACTCTAAAAAATGTGGGTAAATGGAATACCACTACTGAAATTTTGCATTGAGTCATATATTTCAATGAGTTTTTTCACTGCCTGCTCTAAATGACTCTGGGTAGCCCTGGAGCACAAGGTTAGTGAAGGACACATTACCAGAAAATAATCAGTTTATTAGACAACTGCTAAATCTGAATGTATTCTGAGTAAAACACAAAGCATCTGTAGTGATAATATAATACAAAATAATTGTCATTAAGAGAAAAATATTCATACATGCTTTAACAAACTCTATTATGCATGTTCCTAAGGAACAAAGAAAAATAGCGAAGATACGGGTCTGAAGTGGTATTAGCATAATTTTTAAGAGCTTCAAAAGTGAACACATTTGACTGTCCTAAAATGCTTTGTTTTCATTAGAAGTACCTGGAAAATTACTATGGCTTTAAGAAAGATGGGGAATCTTTCATTTGGAAAAGTAATAGTCCAATGACCAAAAAAATAAAAGAAATGCAGGAATTCTTTGGACTAGAAGTGACAGGAAAAGCAGATTCTGGCACTTTGGACCTAGTACAGAAACGTCGCTGTGGATTCCCTGATGTAGCTGGGTTCTCTACCTTCGCAGGAGAGCCAAAATGGTCAAAAAAATTCTGACATATAGGTAATCATAATGCAATCCTTGATGTAAAGACAGTGTGTTATGTAGCTAAGTTGTAAGGACACAATTTTTCTCTATGTTATATTGTAAAGGTTACTAAACTCTACACCAGACCTACACCCAGCAGATGTCAATGCAGCAGTCAAGAAAGCATTCAGCGTTTGGAGCAGTGTGACTCCACTAAAATTCATCATGAAGGACAGAGGTGATGCAGACATAATGATCTCCTTTGCAGCCGGAGGTAACGGCCTACATAACCATAATGAGCTATTGCCAAATACTGCCAATATAAAGCCATTGACCTAAAAAGGTCATGATTCATTCTCATGTAGTGCACAGAAAACCACAATTCCTGCTCAAGATGTTAAGAAGATGATCCTTGAAGATGTTTGAGGGAGGATGTAGAGGGAGATGAAGAGAGGAGAGAGAAAATAAATGTAATGAGCTGCCTGTAGATCACTGAAACTGTACCTAGAGTTAAACATACAATGTGTGCACAAACCACAAGGGGCTTGGGGCTTGTGGAATATGCTCAGGTTCAGAGCATAACTGAGTGGGTAGCACTAGTTGCACTCCTGGGGTTACTCATATGTTCTACGTGAGCTAAAAAAGTTCTAGACGTACTCAAGGTTTATATTTTTGGCATTGGCCTCAGGGTTACCAGCAGCATTTCCCTCTTACATTAACAGTCATTCATGCATGCACTCTCCGAGTCAGCTCCTCTGTTCCCACCCAAATAAACATATCCACTCATTTGGGTTCTGAAGAGTGTGCAAGCACTGCATGTAACCCTTAAACCTATGTTATTAAGTCCTTTTCTGGAGTTTCCATTTAAGGGCTCACCAGTGAAGGGTTCACATTGTCCTCCTCAGGACCTTGCCATCAGCACTGAAGTTAGCCATAAGGTCAGGTTTAAGTAGTAACCTCCTGAGGGCTGCTGGCATAGAGCTTGGGAAAACAAACAAAACAAACAAACAAACAAAAAAGTATATTTAAAAAAAAAAAAAAAAAGTATGATCAAAACAAAGAATAGATTTCAAGCAAATCTGTGTTGCCCTCCTCCTCACTCATGGAAGAAATAGATAAATGTCCACCCACGTCTTGAGGAAGCCAAGTTTTCCTTCCCAATGCATCCGTTTTCTCTATGAAAAATAGACCTTTCGGCAAATCTGTGTGGAAAGGGACCTTGGAAGTTTCAATCAGCAGAATAGAAAGCTCCGTGCATGACTGAGGTCTGTCACCCACTCCCACTGCTCCCTCCCTGTAGCCTCCAGTCATCTCTTTGTGGGATTTGCTCCTCAGGTCACAATGATTTCCTCCCCTTTGATGGCCCAGGAGGGTCTGTTGCTCATGCCTATGCACCCGGAAAGGACCTTTGTGGAGATGCACACTTCGATGAGGATGAAACCTGGACCAAAAGCACAGAGGGTAGGAAATTCAGTTCTCCAATCCCTACCTGAAGCAGCATATACATGGAATCAAGAATGCAAAGTCTGTCTCCTCTCTCCCTTAATAAGTGCTTTAAAATGGGGCTGATTTGAAGGAGCATTAGGCAGCTCTAGTTTCTGTAGTCATAAAAAGTCCCTGAGCTCTCTGATTTTAAAAGTTATGGCTTCAGCCAAACTTTTGCCCTGGACTGGGTGGAGATTTACTTGGGAAGAATCTAAGGGAATGGGCAACCTCCTTCTCCCCACCACTGCACCCAATTTGTCTCCCCTGTCCTCCTCATCCTTTCTCCCCCCTCACCCCCCCGTGGTTACATCACCTGCACTAATCCAGGGTCCTTCTCCTACACTGAAATGTTTAATGGTTTCATTATGCTTCTTTCTGACCAGAATTTTGTCTCCAACTGAATTTTCCACAAATAGCTTTACTTTCTCGGGAAAGCAGTTTTGATAACCTATTATGGCCTGCATGTTTTGAGGACAAGTGAAAAGACACGGATCTCCTTTCATGCCTTTTGGTTGTTGTTTTCAGGTACGAACCTGTTTTATGTGGCTGCCCATGAGTTTGGACATTCACTTGGACTTTTCCATTCCAAAGACCCCAATGCTCTGATGTACCCAGTTTATAGGAAATTTGACCCTTCAGTATTCCCTCTTCATCAGGATGATATTAAGGGCATTCAGTACCTCTATGGTAATTCCCAGTTATTAATCTTATAATGCTTATAATTTCAAACATTTTGGAATACCTGTCAATAACTTTGTGTACTGGATATATGTGAATGACTCAGCATTTCAATTTCTTCCATAAACTGCTTCCTTTAGGACTTTCTACCACCTACAATGACCAAAGTGAGTCTGCTGAGATAAAGGACCCTACTGAGTCAAAAGAGCCTGCATTGCCAAACACCTGTAGCCCTGATTTAACTTTTGATGCTGTCACCACTTTCCGTGGGGAAATAATGTTCTTTAAAGACAAGTAAGTCAGCTTTCTGAAAGTATAATACCCACATGTCATTTATAAATTATATACTACAGCATAGAAAAATAATTTCATCCAGAATATTGTACAGCTGCTTTTCCTCACTGTGGTCTCAAAGGGGTTCAGATGAGAGAGAGATCTACACTCTGAGGTAAATGGCTAATTTGAGAAGTGGCTTATGAGCTCCAGCCTGCACAGGTGTTGTTACCTCTCTAGCCATCTGGGTGATACCATCCAACTTCAGGGACTTTCCTTCAGCCCTGTGAATGTCCCTCCAGGAGAGACCAACCTCAGCTGGCCACCGGAGGGGCCACAGGCACTGGCTGGTTGAGGTGCCTGTGGTCACATTGTCTCTCACTATGCACAATCAGATGTCTGAAAAGAGTCCCTGGGCTGTACCAAGGTGTTCAACCTCTTTTCCTTTACTGTTACGTGAACCAGAGCATGTATGAATGTGTATGTAAATAATCAGGGCAATCGGGAAGTTCACACCCAAGCACAGGCTCAGCTTTGTGCTGTAGTGATAAGTCATATTTTATATCTCTCCCCAGTACTGGCTGCTGCTCTGCTATATCACTGAAAGCTATTCTCTCTACTTTCAGTGGAACGGAAGTGCCTAAATCTCCCAGAGGATATTTATCACTTGAGTATCACTTATTATTATTCACACATTCGTGGTGAATGGAGCCAAGTCCAGTTGGAGGCCAGTCACTAGTGGCGTCCCCCAGGGCTCGGTGCTGGGGCTGGTCCTCTTTAATATCTTCATCGATGATCTGGACGAGGGCATTGAGTGCACCCTCAGTAAGTTTGCAGATGACACCAAGCTATGCGCGTGTGTCGATCTGCTCAAGGGTAGGAAAGCTCTGCAGGAGGATCTGGGTGGGCTACACCGATGGCCTGAGGTCAACTGCATGAAGTTCAACAAGGCCAAGTGCTGGGTCCTGCACCTGGGGCGCAATAACCCCAAGCAGAACTACAGGCTGGGAGAGGAATGGTTGGAGAGCTGCCAGGCAGAGAAGGACCTGGGAGTGATGGTGGATAGTCAGCTGAATATGAGCCAGCAGTGTGCTCAGGTGGCCAAGAAGGCCAACGGCATCCTGGCTTGTATCAGAAACAGTGTGACCAGCAGGGCTAGGGAGGTGATCGTCCCCCTGTACTCAGCTCTGGTGAGGCCGCACCTCGAGTACTGTGTTCAGTTTTGGGCCCCTCACTACAAGAAGGATATCGAGGTGCTTGAGCGGGTGCAGAGAGGGGCGACGAAGCTGGTGAGGGGCCTGGAGAACAAGTCCTACGAGGAGCGGCTGAGGGAGCTGGGCTTGTTCAGCCTGGAGAAGAGGAGGCTCAGGGGCGACCTTATTGCTCTTTACAGATACCTTAAAGGAGGCTGTAGCGAGGTGGGGGTTGGCCTGTTCTCCCACGTGCCTGGTGACAGGACGAGGGGGAATGGGCTTAAGTTGAGCCAGGGGAGTTTTAGGTTAGATGTTAGGAAGAACTTCTTCACTGAAAGGGTTGTGAGGCATTGGAACAGGCTGCCCAGGGAAGTGGTGGAGTCACCATCCCTGGAAGTCTTCAAAAGACGTTTAGATGTAGAGCTTAGGGATATGGTTTAGTGGGGACTGCTAGCGTTAGGTCAGAGGTTGGACTCGATCATCTTGAGGTCTCTTCCAACCTAGAAATTCTGTGATTCTGTGATTCTGTGATTATTTGTAGAAAAATTCACTTGAGTGGTTGCAAGCTTCAAGCTATAGCACAAATAGTGCAAAGCATTATAACTGCAGTCTGGCTGTTGGAATTGAAACAAGCACCATACTCTGATTTATTAGAGAAAGTTCTCCTAACTGTATGTCTTATTTTATCATCTGCTGATAATTCTGATTCTTTCACTGCAGTAATCTCTAAGAGTGAAATCTATAATGAAGTGCTAAAATTGGTGTTTCTTTTTTGGGTTGTACAATGTCCCCAGACACTCAGATACCTAGGAGAGTTCAGCATCAGCAAAAGATGCCACCAACATTGGGACGCTCAGCACCTTCATTCTGTCCTTGCTTTGAGCTGAGGGTGTACCTGTCCTGAGACAATACTTGTTTGAAAAGCCCCTGCAGTGGTGATTTAGTACAATAATAAAAAGTAAGGGTAATTGATTCATTGCTAAGCTCAAACAAACTGCCCGTCTCCAAAGGCATGACAGCCCAAAGACTTGGGAGAAGGGTATAAGAACTGCTTCAGACTCTCCCCAAAATCAGCATTAAATGGAGCTTTAACTTCAGGGAGCTGAGTCCACAAAGCTGGACAGGTGTTATTTTGCAGAAGATACTTATGTACTCCAACTGTTTCTCTAAACTGTTGGAGGTAAGACTGGGGTGGGGATTCATTCCCCAAATCAATCCCCAAATCAGTTTCTGTACAAGAACCAAGTCTCTCCAGCTTGTCTTCTGCATAAAAGGAAAATAATAGCTGGTTAGATATGCAACAGTTCATCTGCCCTATCTTAGATGTCTGCATCAAGAGGAGAGGAATCCTCGCCATAGAAATGACATTCTTTCCATCAATATTACAAGGAGATTAGGGTGACTAACACAGGGTACATGGCTGAGTTTAGTCAGATAAATCCTGTCCCTGTTGCCATGGCATGGTTTCATGCATTCTTGTGTGTAAACATCTGATTTTATTCAAAGCCTGTACTATATTTACATCAGGCACTTTTGGCGCAAACATCCTGCAGTAAGAGAAATTGATTTTAATTTAGTAACTTCATTCTGGCCATGGCTGCCCTCTGGTGTTGATGCTGCATATGAAATCCCTGAAAAAGATGAAACTCACCTTTTTAAAGGTCAGATTTTTTTATATATTTATTTGTTTTTATTTTAATGTCAACTTTCCAAGTAGCTTAGAGAATGTGTCTGGCTTGAAAAACACTTTAAGGTCTTTCTGTGGTATTCCATGAACTTTAATTTAGTTCAATAAATTGGGATATTTCAATCACAGAGATAGCAAACATATTATCCAAGATAAGGTATGTGTCTAATTTTTTAATATCAAAAGAGAAAAGTTTCCATGCCAAAATAAATGTCATAATTTTTGTGTTTTGTTTCATTTTCTGGAGAGTTATTTATTGAATTTGAAAATGATAACATTTGTTTCTAGTCTGAGGAAAGCTAACATAAGTAGGAGGGAAAAGAGGAGTTTTAGTTTTTGTAAAATGTGGTGCACTCTACTATTCTTGCATGTTTTTGGACTGCAAAACTAGACTGTAGAATGTTATCAAGTAATCAGTAGCTTCTCTCTGTATTTTTTCATTTAAAGATTAGTTTTCACAAAAAAGGACTGCATCATTCCTGGAAGATTCTGATAATGTTTTCAACATTTTTTCTTGATAGGAAATGAATTCTGGGTTGTGAGAGGAGATACCATATTACCTGGATACCCCAAAAAAATGTACATCCTGGGATTTTCAAAGGATGTTGCTAAAATTGATGCTGCTTTTTATGATAGAAATAAGGGGAAAACATATTACTTCATAGGGGACAGATTTTGGAGGTAAAATTACCTGTGTTACTTTCCTAAAAAGGACCAAATATTATCAATATCCTGTCATGACTTAAGATGCATGTCACACTGTTTTGGTCGTCTCTTTCACTGCCACAACTTTCTATAGAAAAAATATTTGAAAAGGAATTGAAACAATGTTCTTAGATCTCCTTTTAAATGTTTTAGTTATTTAGCATTTATTTTTTTTTTAAATTTACTTACTTTGGAGGAAAAAAAAGGAAAAAGAAAAAAAAAAAAAAAGCTATCTTACAGTTCCACAAATCAGCTCATGAAATCAGTCAGGACCATCTTAATACATAATTTATATCAACATCAGTTCTGTGGGTTGAATATCCCTCTTTCCAGTTACAAACAGAGCATTCCATGAGGTTGCAGGCAAATGTTTAGCACAGCAAAGAACTCTCTGCTGTGCCTGGATATGATTTTCTTTCTTCATTCAGTCTCTGCTGCTCAGGTCTGTGTTGCAGGCCATATATTTCTAACTGAAGGACGTGCTCCTATAACAGAAGCAGTAGGTAACCAGCATTTGTAAGTGAATGACACAGCTTCTGTCTTTCATACACATGTATGTCACGCATACAGAGATCATCCTGGAGTAGCTAGTCAGCTACAAACTTACAGTTTGAACAGAAGACTACAATTCTACATTTTCATTCAAAATCTCATAGTCCAGAGGGCTTCATCTGAGTAATTTGTCTGATAATTAAAGCTCTTGCTGAGCAAAGCAAAATGCTTTCAGCCTTGTTGTAAGCAAGTATGTTGCAGAATTCCAGTACTGATAAACTGTACTTCACTCAAAATTTAACAGCCTGTTGTAAGTAAACTGAGTAAAATAACTTAATCTATATTATAACTTAAAAAAAATAAACACTTGATAAACACTTCTTGCAAAGAGGGATCAATAAAGCAATCTCTTTATAAACTTACAGATCTAACTTATGCTTGAGGTAAGATTATCTACCTCTTCTTTACATGCAGTCTCTTAAAAACAAAACAATAGAAATAGGGCAGATTTGTGATAATGGCTTACATATTAAGTATTCTTAGACGTATCTTAGATGGGGTCATGTAAACGGAAGTAATTCTTCCAATGCAGCTCATAGAGTAATAATTGTTTATGAAATCTTGGACCTGTCTCAAGGCTGTCTAAATCCTATTGAAAGTCTTCATTGAACTTGGATCCCTGGGGTGAAGTTCTTGGGGTGGGCTGGATTAATCATAAGTTTTTTGCACTTTTAATTTGCACCAGGTTTTTTCTTTGTTTTTTTTTTTTTTTTTTCTCAGTTATAATCAAAGAAATGAGTCCATGGACAGGAGGCCCAGACTGATAAAAGATACTTTTCCAGGAATTAATGGGAAAGTCGATGCTGTTTTTCAACACAAAAGTGAGTCATTTTTCTTAAATAAACTTGAACTAAATGACCAGTCATGGGGCTAAGAGTGCTTAGACAGAAAGAGGCTCTTCTGCAGGCTCCTCATAGCCCTGAGGCTGACCCCTGAGACCCAGAAACAGTCATGTAAGACAGCCATGCTTCACTTTACCTCCTTGAAAAATCATGTTATATGCTTTTGATGACAGAAGAACACCACTCAAGAACACACTGAGGTCTCAACAATGTAAAGTCTGTCTGCTGTGAGCCAGGCTATCACAATTTGATCCTGTGACATAAAATGACACTGCTTTGAGAATAATAATTGCCACTATCTTCTTCTGCACAACAGAAGATGTTTGCTGGGACAGACTCAAGTGTAAGTCTGCAATGCCAGATGGTACAGCTACCCAGTTCTCTCCTAGCTCTTCATCCACCTACCACCAAAATCCTGGAATGTTAATTGGAAGTCTATAGTTTCCTCCAGAACAAATCCTATATGTGATGGTGGGAACCTGTAACTGCAGTCCTCACTCTTGGAGGCTGTTCTGAGGCTGGGTCTATCCTTACCCCCACATTATTTAGCAGCACCCTTGCAATCTTACTTCCTCTTGCACCCTACTGTGCTCTGTGCCACGACCCAGGCTGTGCAATACCCACTCCCAGATCCACAATAAAAGAAATGCTTCTGGAGGCTTTCAACAAAGCCTTTGCATGATAGTAAACATTTTAAACTGCAGAAACACACCCAAGATAAATTTTTTGTAGAGTCATCTCATGGGCTTCATTAAGTAAATCATGCAGCGTATGTATGGCTGGTTTGCTGTGGAAGGTGCTAGCCCTGAGCAGGGTGACCCCATGCCATGCTGCACCCTTTTGCAAAGGTTACACCTGGGAGCAGATAGTGTTGGCAGTGTGTGTGTATACAAAGTTTTTTCAACTCTCTCCAGCTTTTGTTAAAGTAAACTAATCTTTACACCTGCAATATCATAATTAACCTGGCTTTTTTTTTTTTTTTTTTTTTTTCTCTCTCTCTCTAGACTTCCTTTATTTCTTTCATAGAAGAAAGCAATTTGAGTTTGACTTTGATAAGAAGAGAATTACACGCTTCCTAAAGGCAAACTTCTGGTTTCCATGTTAGGAAAACAGAATCTACAGCAGTGTAGGAGATAGGGTAGTCTTATTGCACTAGAAACACTTTTTCTTTTACAATTATACGGAACATATAGGTGCTTCAGAGTCAGTCATCACACCTCAACACCTGCATTTTCCTTGTGTGTTTCTGTAAATAACAAAAGAACTGTATTTATCATACCATGGTGTATATATACCAGAATTGTTTACTTACCAAAGAATAACACAGCTTTTACGTTTGATAGAAAACCATGTCAATACACTTTTTCCATAGTCGTTTCAGTCTTCATGCTGTAAATCACCCTACAAAGAGCCATAGCATTGCTTTCAACAAGTTTTAGATATAAATTAAGCAATCAGAGCTACCTCTCGTAGTTATGGAGAGACAGACAGGAGCTCCAGAAAACGATTCAGAAATCAACCTGAGATGGGTGCATAGGGACAGAAGTGCTTCTTCCTCAGTCCTGGCAGCAGCACCATCTTGTTTGAGCGGCTTATGTTAGATGCCTGATTGTGGGTGGCTAAAATGGTGTGATGAATCCTACCCTAAGATATTTATTGATATTTATGTGATTAAAGGTTCATGTCCACTGACACAGGAGATTAGGGGCATCCTGGCACATGGGAGAGACCCAGTCACCCCTGACCTGTCCCATGCCCCTCCAGTTGGCATAGGGGAACCTCAGACTTTGGGCCAGGGGGATACCTGTCACTATGTGTCAATGACACAGAGTCTCCATCTCTCACAAACTGAGGGGTCACTGCCACTGTTCAGCACTGTTGACAATAATCTCCCAGGCACTGGGGTCAGGCATCACTGGCAACACTCCACAAGTGGGATTAAAAGAGTCATTCAAACCCTTAAGTACACAGACGGACAGCTAGCAAGATCTAAGGTCTTAGAGAATGTATGTTTTATGCATGAAAAAAAAAAATAAAAAAAATGACCTGGTGTCCACTGTCTCCCTTGTCAGACAGATTACCTAAAAATAAATAAGTAAATAAATAAATAAACAAAGTAAAACAGAGAAATAAAGTTTTTGATTCCTCACAGAATCCCAGAAAGGTTCAGATGGGAAGGGATCTCTTGGTCCATCTGGTTCAACCCCTGCTCCAGCAGGGACACCCAGAGCAGGTTGCCCAGGACCACATCCAGGTGGTTTTTGAAGATCTTCAAGGAGGAGACCCCACAGCCTCCCTGGGCAACCTGTGCAAGGGCTCCCTCACCCTAGTGGTCACTGAAATACCTTTGTTTCAGTTTGTTTCAGTACACATTGCCTCTTATTCTGTCAGAACAAAAGTATTATATTTATATATACAATTATATTGTACGATTGCAATATTTCAACATGCATTATGGGACTTTTTTTTTTTTCCTGACATATATTTAACCCCCCTCCTAGTAGCAGGTCTACTCAAATGGGACACCAATGTGTATTTAGACCATGAGCAAATTTAATCTGAACTTCACTGAGGTCAAAAACATGGTACGGCAAACTCAGTCTTGCAAGACACAGACATTGCCATTTGTTTGTTCCTGCAGCAAACAGTGCAAATACTGCTGCCATACCCTGCTGTAGAGCTGACAAATAGGACTTTGCTACGCTGGCAAAACTGGAGACAAAATGATTAGATTGAGCTACACCATGTCCAGAAAAATAAATAAGAAGATCTGATTGTTGTCTCATATTGCCAAGTTCAGGGAAACAGGTTCAAATCTTCTAACTTGAATGTTTGTATTGAATAAAGAAGGAAATGTTTCAATTACGTTAATTTGTTCCTTATTATTTGCCTCACACTCTTCTTGTTTCATAATTCTGTTATTCCTTCACATTTCTGGCATGGCTTTCTGAGTGGTCTCATAACCACAAGATATTTTAATGTCTTAATTAGTCCACAGTCTCAGCTACAATAGTAAAAGCCAAAAAAGATGCATGAGTGGTTTGGCTCACACTTTATAGGTTTTATTTCCTCAAGGAATTCTCTAACTGCCTCTCAGCTTGGGTGGTTTTCTTCAGTTCTTCCTACTGCTGATCATCCTCTATAGTATCTTTGCCCTCCACAGCACTGCTATTTTATCCAACTGCATTAGAGCATGTTTCATTTAAACATAATATAATAATCTCTTCTGTCTCTAATCTTCCAGACATTTTCTGAAATACTCTCTTTCAGATGGGATTCTAGCTCTCAGAGCAATGCATACTTGTCCTAGATCTTTTATGATTGTTGTGGCTCTCAAATACTTCTCTATTTCTTCATTTTTGATTATTTCTGGTAAGTTGAGACTGTACTTCCTTATTTCACTAATTACATGCCCAGATGATCATGCTAACTGTTGAATATGAAGTCATAGATATGTATCAGAAGTAGAGCTTAACCGTCTGTAGTAAAATCTGTTCTAAAATAATTTAGTTTTCCTGTTGTATGTTGGTGTCTTATTTTTCTTCCCAATTCTTATTTTGAAAATATCTGGTACTGCTGACAAGTCAGCCTCATCGTTTGTGTGAAAATAGGCTTTTTAACTGTAGGGTATTGACCTACATTTAAGATCCTGTGTTCTTCTGAGATAAACTTTGAAACCAGGAATCTTAGCTGATATTATCTGTGATGCACTCAGTCCAAGTGTTTCAGTTACAGTTTCTCAGCCTTCTAAATGCAGCAGATTTTCTATGTTATAGCAAATTTCTAGCCTGTTTGCCTCAAAATTGAGTGAAGATAAAAGTCTCTTCATAAGGAACATTTTCATGTGATTCTTTCTCCTAGAGAATTCAGAGCACAAAAATGACTGTTTTCTTTAATAGTGCGTATATAATGGTCTAATTTGCTGTGGTTTTCACCTCTTGTTTTGGAGGGTATTTGGTCTACATTTGAATGTATCTATCTGTTTTCTGTTCACCAAGGACTCCACAGTGTGTCAATAAGACACAAGCCAGGACGTCCAACCTGGAAGGTCCAACAATATCTACCCTAGAAAAGCAATATGGCTTGGATGCTGTTTTTCTTATCTCTTATTGGTTTTCTTGGTTTCACACAGTCACCCTCACTGGTAGGGAAAAATCTCCTTTGGCATTGTTCTTGGTATGATTATATATGCATCATCACTATAACCAGGGCTGTGGTAATGAACTGAAAACACACTGTGTAATGATTTGGACACCCAGAACTAAAATACCACGGAGTATTACCTAAATAAAACAGACAAAGATAAGAGAAAATGTGCTGGCCAAAAAGAACAAAAATAAAATGATTACATTTAACAGGGATTTAGGAAATGGTTCCTAGCAAAAACTTGGCTCTGGACTCCAACCAGCCCATTTGTGTTTGCTCCCTGACAGCTAGACTTTGCATGTTCACAATCAGTAGCTCTCAATGGGGTATTTCAGCATTAGTGCCATGCATCAAGCCTATAGCAATTCCTGTAAGTCCCAAATGGGCCAGAGTCCCTGGGCATATGCAGATATATTTTGTAGATTAGTGCAGGGACATTTATCTCTTCATGGTGCCTCTTTCAGGCCAAGTTTTACAACTGCATACCTTCTGTGACAATTGCCAGATTTAGAGGTGAAGGACTTCACACATGTGAGATCAGCTCTACAGAGTGTCCCATGGCTTGCCTGCCATCAGGGAAATGCTGCCTGGGACACAACAGAGCAGTTTCCAAGCCCAGGCAGCAACTCCTGTGGGGATAAAGCATCTGATTTGATTTTCCTGTGTGTTCAGGAAACAGGTAGGTACTTGGCACAGAAAGCGGCACTCCTTCCCTTCTTGAAGCTACTGATTTCAGTGATGATGCCATGTCTGAGACTTGTGCAAGTCACTGAGGTGTAACTCAGGTACTACCCCAGTCTGTGACCTGTCACATTGCATTGCTCCTCTACAATAGAATAATTAAGGCTGATTCAGCACCGAACGTCCTCAGCCCTATCGCAGTGGCCTTTGGACTTGTGTGTGGTTTGAGCTATGCCATTACCCTCCTATCACTGCCCAGCACAGCATCCTGGTTCATAAAGGGCATGACTGATCACACTCTTGGAGTGGAGTCAACAACATTTTTTTAAAGGAAATGTATAATATTGGCTGATAGGAAGCCACAAGCTTGTGCAAACTTTAAAACATCTGACTCGGACGATTTCATTCAGCTTTTTCATCTCACTATTAAAATGTACCTTTCTCATTAAGAGAAAACTCTTAATGAATCTTCTAACTTTACTAGGATATCTGGCAACCAGCTGTGTACTATTACACAGTGACGTGACTTATATCCCTGACATTTCGGTCTTCCCAGAAAAAGGGACATCCTTCAAGGAAAAAAGATTGTTACAGGATAACATTCTGGTTTTGTGGAAAGATTTTGATTTTGCTGCTTCAAAATGTATCAGAAACATATGGAGAGATTAGGATATGCATAGATGCACAGAATGGACAAAAAAGTACTTCCTTGAAGAATGACGACTGTACTTTCAAGTGCTGCCTGAGAATGAGAGAAATTGCAAACATCAATGTGACAAATTATAAGTTAACAAGCAATTCTTAGAACTATGAATTAGCAATTTTCATTTTTGTGATATTAAAAATGTGGAACTACCAATCATAGTTCCCCTTTCAGCAGTAGGTCTGTAGTGAGAGACTGGTTTAGGGAAAACCCACACATGATTCACATTGTGCGTTTATTATTTCATTATTTAGTCAGGGATGTAGGTGGAAGTTTCTCCTTAGAAAGAGAAGAATGAAAGGCATTAAAAGATTTAAAAAATTGATCAGATATAACTGTAGCAAAAGAGAACTAGCCTGAAGGGTCACATATAAATCCTCTATAAGTGATGTATAAAGTAAATGGAAATCACCGAGACAGAAAATTGTTGGAGGCTGGAAAACTCTTCTGCGGAATTACTTCTCTTCTAAGACATCTGCTTAAAGGTTTTCTTCAGTCTGTGCTGAAAAGAGGATAGATGTAGAGGATAGATGTTCTGGATAAACCTCTGCAATGCTTGCACTCCTATGCAGATTTGAACAAGGAATAATGAGTTGAGTATCTAGAAAAGGGATACTTGGGAGGTCTCTTGCCTCAACATGATCAAGAAAGGCACAGTTTTTCTGAGGAAGAAAGGTGCAAATAAAGTAAGGTTGTTGCTAATGCAGGGAGTCATAAGCCTGTACTGTGTGTGGGAAGAATGGAAACCCCTCTGAAAAAAAAAAACAAATGCTGGCAATGCTGAACAGATGGGTCCTGGACCTGGCAGAGTGATTTAAGACAACCTGGGTGATGTATAGATGATCACTCTCCAGGCAAGAGCTGTCTCTGAACAACAGCTGGGGGTAGGTAAGGCTTACCTTTCTCCAAAGGTTATATAGAGATGTTAGGCACACTTCAGGCAGAGTCAGTGTGTTAGGAGATGCCACATCCAGTACCCTGACAGAGGTGAGGCTGGTGCAGTTCCATGGGTCCAGGTAGTAGAGATGCTGAACATGTATTCTCAGTAGTTCCAGGCACACCTGCACACACGCATGCCACACCGTGGATGTCCCAGCAGCTGGGCTTAGACTCCCCAGCCATCCTGCAGCTGCCCTGGGATGCCCTATTGTCCCCCATTGTCTCATGCACACTCACACAAACAGGTCTTTCTGCTGACTCCACATCCCACAGTCTCCCTCCTAGTCACTGGTTTGGCCTCCCAGATTCTCCAGTAGCCAACCCACAAACATCCATATCTCTCCAGTATCCATCCAAGGCTTATGTCCACTTTGAAAGTCAGCTCCCAACCTCTTATCCTACTCACTGACTCATCAGCTGTGTCTTCACCAGTGCTCGTACACAGATGTAGTAGGTACTCATGTGACACATATCCCAGTCTTTCCAGTTGCTGGCATCACAGACACATGGGTCTGCAGCCCCTGGTCCCACCACAGGGGCTATCACTAAGACCCCACATACCTGTGCACAAGGGAAAGAGTCCCTTAACCAGGAAAATTGCTAAAAGTGGTGTTTAGTGAGAAGCCAGGACTGTGCTGGTCACGTGGGGGGGGGGGGGGGGGAGGCATGATCAGGCAATCAGAAACTTGCTTGCATACAACCAGCCCTTTATTCCCTTATCCTGCTGTTTTCCCACTTGTTCCTCTCCAAATCACCGTTAATCCTCCTGCATTAAATATCCCATAATAAGTCTTGTGCAATCTCAAAATGCTCTTCCCCTGCACCCCATCATGAGTCTCATGCCCTTTAGGAAGCAACCTACCACCATGTGATGAGGGTCCACCAGCCCATATATTGAAACTTGTGGGGCTTGTGGGGTGAGCTGTGGGCTCTGGTGGCCCAAAGAGTTGGCTGGGGCTTCGCAGCTGGCCAGGGTACTCCTCTGCTCCTTTTTGTGTGAAGGTGAGCCTCTAGTCACTCAATCTAACACAACAGTCCCACAAGCAAAGCGAGGGACTGTGTAGGCACAGGTTAGAACTCAGTAAATTCAGTTTGGCACATTCGAGCTTTTTTCTGCTGGCTTTTTTTTTTTTTTTTTTTTTTTTTTCTGCAGACTTCAAAGAAGAGGGTGACAATGAGAGAAAGGCTGTGTGATGAGAACAGCAGATGACTGAAACCTCTCTTTCCATCATTCAAGGGAGATGTGCTGAAGGACACGCAGTGGGAAGCCAATGCAGATGGTGAAATGGGACATGACTTTGTAGCCCAACACGATGGAAATTCCCAAGGCAGAGTGAAGCCACTGCTTCTGCTTTCTCTTCCTGATGCTGTTTAAGATTTTCATTCAATGACTATAAGCACATAAGCAGCTCCCACAGCTAATGGTGGAATCCAGGACTCCCTAATTCTGCCATTGGCTATCCTAAAAATAAATTTATTTGAAGTTTCCAGGAAAACAACCAGATGTCCCCTCCTGCCCTCTGCCTGACTCAGTATCCTCCTTGTCCCATTACTATTTGGCAAAAGACCCTTTCCAGAAGTGTGCATAGCAGCAGAAACTTCCTGTACAATCTGCAGCTTATGATTTCCTAATGTTCCCATCTCAGCCGCCAGACCCTTCCGATTAACCTGCATCTCTTTGCTTGTATGTGTTTAAACATCTTATGTCTTAAATAAAAACAATAATTAAAAAAAAAAAAGGAAAAAAAAAGGATAGATAAATATCTAAGGAGTTCTTAGGGAAGACTAAAAAAAAAAAAAAGATGAAAAAAAGGAAAAAAAAATGAGGCACTGAATAAGGACCTATACAAGCAAGCCTACAGAAATATATGAGGAAGAAATATTTACAGGGAGGAAAAAAAAAATCTAGTTTGGAAACAGAATTAGAGAAGTTAAGCAGTATTTCACTAATCCCAGTATCATGTGAGCTGTTGCAGACTTTGGAGATGTATCCAACACATGACAATTTTTGTTCATGTCTGAAAATCATGACGAATTAAAAATAATCAACAGCAAAGTTTCCTTGGACAGTGAGCCATGAAGCTGAATCTATTTACTGGTGTAAAAGCTGTACCCACTGATCATCTTCCTAGCAATTTCAAAGACCAGCACGGGATTATTGCTTTGAAATGTCCTGTATTATCTTTATTCAATCACTACAAATAAGTAATATGACTCACACTGGAAGATATAAGGAAATCTGCTTTTCCCAGAAATAGCGTCTCCTCCGTTAAATCTCAGCATGACTGAGGGGTGGCAGATGCTGCACTACAGTGAGGTGGAAATAAATAGTAAGTACATTATATTTTTCTGGTGTTTGGGAACTGATTTAAATAGTTTCCAGAAGGATATTTCCAACTCCTTAGAAGCTGGACTAGATAGTCCTTGTGGTTCCCTTCCACCTCAGGATATTATATGATTCTAGAACAATTAAGTTTTCACCCTGTATTGACCTTCTTCAGAGCAAAATCTGATCATATATCAGAAACAAAAAAAAATGGTACATATTTGCCTTTTACCATCTCACACTAGCCTTTGTTTTCCCTGTCAAGACATTGAATCATAAAAAAATGTGTTTCAAAAGACCTCTATAGGTTTCCACAGAGTGCATTTATCTCTGGCAAGGACAGCAATACCAAAAACATCCCAAAAGATGTGCAGCCTGTACTTGACAACTCCCAGAGTCAGCAAGCATGCAGCCACTTCAGACCATCTACCCTGGTGCTTAGCTCTCCTTGCAGTTAGAAATGTTTTCTGGAATTTAGGGATCTATATTACAGGTGCCCGCATGTCCAAGGTATTTAAAATCCTCTTATATTCAACAGACCTAGTCAATACAGTCAATAAAGTATAAAGGGCACTTCAGTTGATCTTAAACTCCATATCATATGGTCAGTAGTGTCACTCTCTAGAATCCATTGCCCCATGGGATCAATATCCATGGGAACTTAGACACCTACATCACATGTAGATATCTATGCATCAAAACATTTAAAGCTGATTCTACATCAGAGCATCATTAATTTGTCCATAACTGAAACACCTACTTGGGACTGACTGACATGACACAGGAGGTATGGAGACCTACATCATTGTAGGAGGGAAGAATGGAGACATACATCTGTGTAGGGTAGCTGGAAGTCAGGTTGGATTCCCTAGAATATCTCAAATTGTACAGATGCTCACAACAAACCTCATATCTACATTTAATCACTCTTGATTAAGACTATGGTAGAGTCTTGGAGAACATACACAGATAGTCTTTTGGGAACAACTCTTCATATATTTAACAATATTTATCATACATACCTCGTCTTGATGAGACAGGGAACGCAAAGTCACAAAATGATTTTCAGTCTTTATTTTTCACACGTATGTTTATGTCGGGTTTCACAGAGTCTTTCTGATCAGAGCACATTACTGTGCCTGGATCCAAACACCCTATTGCATGTCCGCTGGCAAGAGTATAAGCAGTATTTTATTAATCATACATATACAATCTCAGCTTATATGTTCCAGTAATCTGACTGATTTTTTAAATATCAGTTGAAAGTTGTTGAAACCTTTTAGTTCTTAGATTTGCTAACAGCACGAGATTGTTTTAGACAGAACTGCTAATTAGCTGATGGCAGCACTCATGGATTTATTACACTAATTACTCCTAATTAAGATCAGTTCATTGCACTTTTATATGTTATTTCTACATATTTTGACAATGTTTTATGTTTTATTATTTATTATAAAAGAACATATGTATTGTTATTGATTATAATGCAATATATTATGTTACTGTTATATCTTATTCTGATTTTTATTCCAGTTTGTCAAGACCTTGTGCCATAAATAGTTTAAAGGTATGATTAAAAAAAAAAAAAGAAAAAAAGAAAAAAAAAAAGAAAAGAAAAAAGTTTATGAAATGTAATGTAATTTGGAAATGAAATGTAATTTTCACCTTTTATCTGAAGAGTACTTCCTTATTTACTAAATAGACTATGAAATTGCCCAAAACAGAAGGCTAAGGCAAAATAAAGACAGTAACATTAGTTAAACACATTTCCTCACTCCCTGATGATGAAACGGTTATGCATCATTTTTACTAATCAGAGGATATTATGCAGCATGAGTCAGACTGTCACTGATTTACAATTTAGCTATATAAACAGAGCTGAGAAGCATGCTCAATAGCTCAAGACTTCAACGAGTGGCTGAGCCAGAGAGCATTTGACAAGAATGAAGGTCTTTTTGCTTCTGCTGTTGGTGTCTGCAGCTGTCTCCTCTGCCTTCCCTTTGGGTCCAGAAGAAAAAGATGAAGGACAAACCATAAATCTCGTGGAGGTAAATATTGTCTGGTGCATTTCTAAATGAAACAAAATACTCTGAGAGATAGCTATAACTGCAATTCTTTTCATAGAATATGATTTGAAATTAAAGATGTATCATTTTGCAGGGGTTTCAAGAGAAAGCTTTTCCTACTAATCTGGAAAATCTGTGAAAATTTTTGTGGAAATTATTTACATAAAATTCATCTAAAAATTGCATAGCTTCTCTTTTGATGATGCTAGTAAGGTAATAGCAACAATAGAGAAGCATGAGTTCTAGCCACAAGGCTCCAAGGTTGTGCAGAAATAGTCAAAATCAGCAACAGTTTGCATTTCAGTGTGCTTTGAAACTTGTGACATGACTGGTCTCGGTAATACAAGGGAGGGAAACTCACTTGAATCAGAGTTTGATTTCAGTATTTTGTTGAATGGATCTTTTTAGAATATTTTTAAATAAATAAATCTATGAGAAATGAAACATTTATATGGACTTAAAATGTATACACAATATGTCTCTACGTAATATATATCTCTATTTATTGGAGATAACAATATTAAAATTTAGTATGAATATCTGGTTTTCTAAAATCATATTACACTGCTTAAAATAAATGGTATGACTTTCCAGCTGTATTCACCAGCTTTTTCAGGAGTCCTAGCTGTCTGGGGTTTCATTGCCAATCTCTATTTCCTTGAATGGGAGAAATGAAGTTATAAATTTCCTCATAAGTTTTGCTAATAAAGTAATGGGTTACAATAAATAAATGTGGAATTAATTATTATTAATAGCAAATACTAGATTTTAAAGACGTATATTCCATCAGTGAAACAAGACATTTAGATAAGTATGAAAAGTGTAAATTATATCTACCTTTTCACACCAATTTCTGAAGAAAATAATCTGTTCTAGATTTTGATAAATACAAACCTTGTTGATAAAATAATTTAAGAACAGTTGGAAAATTTAAGTGTGACTCAACAGAATATTGATATGCCACAATATAATGCCACTTCTTTTTTTGTATTCTGGTTCAGACGTATCTACAGAATTTCTACAATCTTCAAATAGATCATCAGCCTCATGTAAGACACAGGGGTAAAAATCACCTTGTTGAAAAGCTCAAGGAAATGCAAGAATTCTTTGGACTACAAGTGACTGGAAAACCTGATCTTGAAACTTTAGAGATTATGAATAAACCCAGATGCGGTGTTCCTGATGTTCAGCAATATGTATTCACATCAGGAAATCCAAAATGGAAGAGAAATAATCTGAAATACAGGTAACTTCCTAATCTGGTTCAAAAAAATAAATAAATAAAATAAATAAAAATCTTGCATCTCAACTTTGGAAGCCTGAAGTAAAATACATTATGCCATAAATATATCTTCAGTGATTAACTGACTTCTTGAAAGAAACAGGCACTCTACTCTAAAAGGCAGTATCTAAAGTGAAGACATTCTTGATTTTTATTACTGAAGGAAATACCTAAGATTTCTTATTTTGCATTAATTATTATTTTTCAACTAAAACTCTATATTATTAACATTATATAATGTGTTGGGTTTGCTTTGAAGGATTGTGAATTACACCAGAAAGATGAGACAAACTGATGTAGATGAAGCAATCCAAAAAGCTCTGAATGTCTGGAGCAGTGTGACACCATTGACATTCCAAAAGACTGAGGACAAAGATGCAGATATAGTGATCTCTTTCGCTTATAGAGGTAAAACTGATACCTTTACATAGTACTTAGCCACCTGAAGTTATAGAAATAATTTTATTCTAAATTATTTTTTCTTCATTTTAGATCACCAGGACAACTCTCCTTTTGATGGCCCCAATGGGCAGCTGGCTCATGCTTTTCAACCAGGTGAAGGTATTGGTGGAGACGTGCATCTTGATGAGGAGGAAGCCTGGTCAAAAGATGGAAGAGGTAAGGACTCTTTAGGTAACTGGATCCAATTATCTAGTTTTACCTTGTACAATATTTGCATGATACTTAGCTCCTAAGCCTGATTGCAGATACAATGTGAGTAGGAGGGTCAGAACTTGTCCTTTTAAATCACTTTCCTCCACACTTCAAAGTTTCGTACTATCTAGAGTATTCAAACATCTTCAAAATTTTCATCCCTGTGTCTGTTATGAAGGATTGTTCTGTTGGATCACGGAACATCCAACATCATTGGAATGATCCTTGATCCTGAGCAGTTTATGCAATAATAGGGGAAACAGGATTTTTGTTTAAAACAAGGAGACCATAACCAATGTCCAGCATTCTTCAAGTACTCATATAGATCTTCTGTTACAAAATTTATGAGTTGTAATGTTGGTAGTATTACTTACAGCCTGTCTTGTACCTGTAGCGTATTTTGGGAAGACACACAAAACTTTTTCCCATTTAGTCAACTGTGGTGAATACTGAAACAGATGTTACATTTTTCATATGATTCTTATCCCACAGGATACAACTTGTTCATTGTTGTTGCCCATGAGCTTGGCCATTCACTGGGTCTGTCCCATTCAAATGATCCTGGAGCACTGATGTATCCAACTTATGCCTACACGGACCCCAATGAATTCATTCTTCCTCAGGATGACATTGATGGCATTCAAGCTATATATGGTAAGAAAAACTATTTTTTTAGTATTTCTACTTGGAGGCTGATTAATAGTGATAAGAATATATATAAAATATGCTTATTCCACTAAAATGAGAAATCTAACTGTTTTAAACAATGGATAACAAAAGAAGGAAAAATTCTGGAGGCTGTCTTCATCTGAAGTCCCATTCTGCAACACAAACATTTTGGAAAAGATGAACACAACTGTTTTTAGCAATGTCAAAATTCTGCTTTTAATGACAGACATTTAGTTTATAGCCATATGCCCTCTCATTCTCTTTAAATAATGTTCTTGACATCCTTGGACAACTTCTGAACATTGTCTTTACATCTTTCCACATTAAAAGATAAAATTTTCTTCATTTATCTTCCTATAGGACAGATTAATGCTGCTGTGCAGCCTACAGGGCCCAAAACTCCACAAGCCTGTGACCCCAATTTGACATTTGATGCTATTACTACCTTGCGTGGAGAATTGATATTCTTCAAGGGCAGGTAATACCAATAAGCATGTGTATTATCTCTTATATATATTCAATAGTTAACAAGAAAAAGAAGAAATGTAATCTATGAGGGAAAACTATCATTTTGAAATGTAGTACAAAGAGAAACACTAGAAAACCACCATGGTACCCCAGAAAGAGTTCTCAATTCATTAATCTCAAAAGCCTTAATTGACAAGAGCAGTTAAGGAGGTGAGGACTTACAGGTTATTTCCCAACTGTTTTGCTGTTTTGGCCATTGCTGTGACAGACTTGTCTCTGGAGTAGATACGGCAATGTATTCATATGTCCCACACTACAATCTTTTCACTACACAAGCAGGGGCAGGACTGAAAGTACCAGTATTTAGGAAGACATATAAGGTAGTTACTGAAGCCAACTCTCAACCTTCCTATCCTACAGAGAAATAGAACTTATATTTTTGGTACTAAACAAGGTGCTAAACTTAAGAGTGCAGTCATGCTATACATTCAGTGGAGAGGGATACTCATGCCCTAATGAGTAATTCATACATTAGACAGACTAAATCACTAAGTGGACGTACTCATCTCCCTCCTGTCCGGGAGTTACAATCGTTGTTTTACATTTATGATGAGTGGAACTGTTCTAATATGTAAATTTTCTTTTAACCAGATACATGCTGCGCAAACATCCTGAGAGGGCAGAGACAGAGCTCAATTTTATCTCACTGTTCTGGCCAAAATTGCCATCAGGAATTCAAGCTGCCTATGAGAACATTGAAAAGGATGAGGTTTTACTTTTTAAAGGTAATGGAATCTGAACTTCTTTACTTTTTCTGACGATATCCTCCCTTGACCTTTACAGACTATACAATTACAAAAGTCATAGTGATTCTTTAAGGAAGGTCAGTGAAATAGTCTCTTATATATCTGAAAATAATTAAACCAGAGAATGATAGAGCTATAATGTTAGAAGAGCTCTCCAGAAGTCATAGTCCTAAAAAAATTTTCCTGCTGTGTTTTAGCTAATGTGCTGAAAAAGAAGACATAATTATTTCCCTGCTTCAAATCTAGTTTTCTTCAGATAACAGCATTTGATTTATGCATAAGGATTTTTGCTCTTAACACATCATTCAATTGGCAAATACAGGAGTTTGTACATTACTGTTACTGTTCTCACTATTAGCATGGAGTATACTGTACTTTTACAAGATTGTTTAGTATTATTTTCACCAAAAATATTTGAAGTCTTATGTGAAGTCTAGTTTAAAAAGGGAGTAAGAGAATTAGTTACTAGACTAGTCTTGTCTTGTTTTTTTGTTTGTTTTTTTTTTGTTTGTTTTCTTTTTTTTCCTGAAAAAAAAAAAAAAAGGACTTTGGGCAGTGTTTGGAAAACTGAAACGCTTATTAATATTTTGTCATATTTTACAAAAAAAAAACAACAATTGTTGGTGAAAAATTACACTGTGGGAGGAAAAATGTGTGTTCACTGGGAAAAAAAGATCTTTTTCTTTAAAGTTATCAAATACATTTTAAATATCTAAAATAGCTTCATTATTATTAACTTCATAATGTATCAAATTAAAGTATATATATATACGCTTTGTACACATATATATACACTTTAATATGTGTATATTATATGTGAAGATGTCGTATATATGAAGATGTTCATTGCACCTAAAATTACCAAAGCATTTTGATTAGACATGCATTTCTTAATAGTTTAATGCACATGATTTAGCATTAAAATATTATGTGGATCTATATTCAAATAATATGTTACAGAAATCTAATGAACTCCCAGCATCCTACTCTATGTCAGTGGATTAAGTCGTCAACCTCCAGCCCAGCACAGGTTGTTAACTAGACAAATATATTTTGTTCATTTGACATAAATCTGGGGAAAGTACTATCCATACACCTTGTCATTCTAGTGGTTTTTACCCATAAAAACAACGGACATTTCCACTCTCTTCATGACGTAGTTCCAATGTATGTATTAAAACCATTTTCTAAAACAATAAACTGAAATGGAAAAACCAAATGAAATGTATTTATATTTTTCAGAGGACAAATATTGGGTTATCAGAGGATATGACATTCCACATGGTTATCCTAAATCAATCCATCGCTTGGGGTTCCCGAAGACTGTTAAAAGAGTTAATGCAGCTTACAGTGATGAGACCACAGGAAAAACATATTTCTTTGTAGCTGACAGATACTGGAGGTAAGGTATAATATTCATCTATCAGAAAGTGGTTTTTCATTTGTCCCTGAGGATGGATATATTACTATAAAATTAAAATATAAGATGTTTAAATCAGATATGCTCCAGAAATTTAAACAGGTTTCTCTGGAAGTTTAAGCATTTATAGAAGTTACTATGAAATGCCAAGATTTCTGTTGGACTTTTTGCCATTCATTAAATTGCTATAGTGGCAATGTATTTACTTGTTACTGGATGAAACATCTGTTTAGTAAAACAGCTATTTTCTAGTAAATTATTCACTTTTTCTCCACAACACTGATGTCTTTCTGTGTAATGTTATGATACAGTACACTTATCACTCACATTTCAAATGAAATGAACTACTAATAAAAAGTATTGTAATTGGATTTCCCTTTAAACAATCAAACTGTACATAATCTCCTATTGTACAGTTGGTATTATTTGTAATTTAAATGTAGCTCATGATAAATTTCAGAAAGTACCTGGCTGACAGTAATATAAGTATGCTTCAGGACTGTGCTACAAGTTTTTCTATTCCCACGCTTTTTGCTATGCTTTTAGAATGAACTGGATATCCAGTAGCTAGAAATAGAAACACATTTTAGATGCAAGTGATGGCCAAGGCTCTAGATCATCCAGAAATTCATTAATATATCCCTGGGCTTCATTCCCAGGATCCATGAAAGATCCATGAGATTTTTAAATTTCAAGACATTCATCAGAACTTTAATATATAATTAGAATTAAAAATATACTTTAGCTTATCCTTATAAGACTTAATACTAAGAGTAAAGTTGCATAGGTGTATGAATTTGCTTTGAACTTTCAAAATATTATCTGCTTCACTACAAATTGTAATGATGTTTCTTGTTTTAAGATATGATGAAAACAAAAAATCCATGGATCAAGGTTATCCCAGGAAAATAGTCCATGACTTTGGAAAAATAGGCAGAGTAGATGCTGCTTTCCAGACTGATGGTAAGTAAAACATATGTTTAAACTGGGTTTTTCTGAATATTTGACCTTCTTTAGATAGAAGCATTTATTTTCAAAAACCTGTTATTAGCCCTGAAGCAAAGCAATAGAGATGGAAATGAAAAATAGAAAGTATATATGAATGTTTTTTTTGTTTGTTTTTCTGCCATAATACCAAAAAGACACCTATTAAATATAACTGGATTTAATTTTACTTTTAGGCTATGTCTACTTCTTCCATGGAACAACTCAGTTCCAGTTTGATCCTCAGTCCAAACGGATTGTCAGTCAAAGGAAGAGCATCAGCTGGTTTAATTGCTAATTGCAATGTTTTTCTATATGCACACTGTATATTTTTATGTGCTGATTTTTTCAGCATTTTATGGCTATCAGGTCAGAATGATTTTCTGCCCAGATTTTGTAAGAGTACAGTTTTAATAATTATTAATTGTAATACAAATGCATTTATATAACTTATTGCACTTTCACCCACCATATTAATATTCCTAATAAATTATATTTGTCATATCATTTTGTCCTTGCTTTTTTATTTGTGTTAATACTCAAGAGAGAAGTCTAGCTTCAAAATACTAAAAAATGTGTTTTGGCATGAAATATTGGATCTTTATCCCTAGCTAATGAAAGGATCAGCCAGCTGGCTCTGAGACTTACAACCCCACACAAGTTCTGGTAAAAATTCTGTGGGTAATTAGGACAGTTGGTCTAGTGTAAATCCACAAAATTATCAGTCATTATCTAGTGTCAGTCATCTTTATCTAGTGTCAGTCTACAAAGTCATTAGTGCCAGTCGACAAATCCCACTTCCATATTTGTATTTAAGAACTGAATTTAACACTGGAAAAATGTAAGATTATAAAGAAGGTTGCTGAAACCTTTGCCCTGCTATCACAGGTAGCCACATTATGTAATATATGAGGTGGATAAACCTCCTCATTCAGGGAGGCTCTGTTAAGTACTTAATACTCCAGTAGTTAGTCGATCCCTTCTGGTTTCAGTGGAATAAAAGATAAAGAAGATTGCATTAAAAATGAGAATTCTTAGCCAAAAGTATTTCTGATACAAGAATTTCATTAAAAAGACGGCTTTACATCCACAGTTTTTATTTTCAAATGTCTTCAGTTAGAATGGTTTCTGAAGGGTTATCCACTTTCTTTTTTTTCTTTATACATATATATATATATATATATATATATAGCTCAGCTGATACCATTAGAAGCCATATGTCCCATAACAAGATGTATTGTCTCCTTCTTCATCTGCATTATGCAACACACATACTTCAGGGGAAGGTTTCAGGTTAATGTAACAGAATTCACAGGATTTTGAGAAAAGAACATATAACCATATAACTTTTTTTCATTACTTGGCTGTCTGTATTGGAAGCCTATTAAATTGCATCTTTTGTAAATAAATAACAGACAATAATTTTTACCTTCATCAAATTCAAGAGTAAAAATTGATCTAAATTCAAAGATAAGAAACTATAATTGGAAATGGAGGTGAATATATATTATATCACTTATAAAACCTAATAAATAAAGAAAGAAATGTATATCAGTAAATTGAAGACTTAAATTAATAAGTTAATTTATGTGGACCTTGTTCTCACAAAATTCTTAAATTTGAAACTTCAGTAACAATGCTATTTTATTTTGTCTTGTGCAAACCAATGCTACTGAACAATCAATCTAAAAGCTGTTTTAAACGTATATGTCTAAATTGATTATGGTTTTGGGGGGTTTGTTTTGTTTTGTTTTAATAGAGATCACCTACAGTCCTAGCAACAGAAGATTTAGAGGGAAATATAATACTTCTTTCCAGACAAGGTCTAAATTAAAAAATAAAACTTTGGGGCATATATTTCCTTCAAATGGGAAGGTTGTGAGGTAATTCCAGAATAGCTCCTCAGAGTTAGAGCAGGACCACTAATTCCTCTCTAGAACTAAAAATTAGGGGTACTCATTGGAGCAGAGAAAACGTTAAATGGGGTAAGGAGGTGGTTATTTTTTAAAGGAAAGAAAGAAAGACGAAGAAAGGGTAATTCACAGTCCATAAAGATGAAGAGTTTAAAGAGTGGAGAAAGTTATAACAACATATTTTTAGTCCACGCCTTCTGGCATGCAGTAAAGTTCTGATTTTCTGTTCCCGGGCACAATTTCAGGAACTTGTTTTGTAAATTTTCTTTGAGCAGGAAGACCAAGAGCTCAAAACAAAGTGATTTTTTTTGAGAGAAAATTTCCCCCAAGCTTGCATGAGTGTATTTTTTCTTTTCTTGCATGAGTGTAGCAATTGCTCCATTTCAGCCACACAGAAGGACAGATGGTACAAGCTCCTGGCACAAGCACCAGTTCCAGTAAGTCTGACTCTGGTTGTCATTACCTGGTAAATCCATGCAATTACCTGCTCTTTTGATAAGTTCATAGTCCTATTCGCTAATTACTTTAGCAAGGTAGAGTAATGTACCTCTCCCTAGTGTTTGTTATGTTTTTTTGTGTGTAGACCCCATTGCTATTAACTGAGGCAGATTCACCCAGGGAGGTATTAAATTGCCTAAATATGTGTTTAGTGCATTGGTATCCAAGATGACCATGCAGGTATGAAACAGAACTTCTGGCAGATCAGCACTCCCTAAAGCTCCACAGAGCCTATGCTGTCTCTTGGCACCAATGTTTGGATGAATGAATCCTGACCTCACAGAGTGCAGTCTTTGCCAAGGGTTTGTTATGGATCTAATACATTATTTAAAACATTTGACATTGTCCTATGATTTTCACTCAAGCTGAGTAGTCACCTTTGTTGAATCCATGGTCAGATTGATAGGACAAGGGGTAATGACTTTAAACTAAAAGAGGGTATGTTAATATAAGGAAGAAATTCTTCACAATGGATGTGGTGAGACACTGGAATGAGTTGCCCAGAGAAGTTGTGGATACCCCACTCCCAGAAGTGTTCAAGGCCAGGTTGGATGGGGCTTTCGTCAATCTGGTGTACTGGGTGACATCCCTGCAGGGGGGTCAGAATTACATGATCACTATGGTCCCTTCCAACCCAAACCATTCTATGCTTCTACTATTGAGCCTGCAAAGTAGTGGCTCATATAAGCTACCTGAACAGGTATCTACTACCATTAAGTTGCCTGAATGTTTCCACATGGCCTCCCAATGCCAGACTAGGAGCCATGTGTCCCCTCTAGGTCCTGGGTCACAGCCACCTGTGTCTATGTCTCAGGTTCACTAGACTCTCAAGAGAACAACACACCATTGTTTAGGCAACTAAATTGAAGCCTAAGAGTTTTCATATGATCTCAGGCTTAGGCTCCCATGATGGTCAATGGTGTTGGTCAAGACATTTGGTGAGCTCCTGAGAGCTGTATAGATCATCCTCTGTTTACATCTTACATGTGGTCAGAAGAAATGCTCTGTAGATGTCATCTGACCATATTTATTAGATTTCTGTTGATATCATGCAAGCCTAGACAGTTAACTCACATATAGACACCCACAGTGTGAACTCTTAGGAGATCTAAATCTCTGATTGTATCATATTAAGATGACAATGATGCAGTGGTATTGAGGATTGCTATAGCTCTCTGTGTAGTGTCACTTGGTACTAGTGATGTGGCGAGGACAGCCACTGACCTTTCTAAGTTAAAACTTGGGTCACATAGCTGCAGTCTGGATGAAACCTATTCTAGGAAAACAAAGGAAGTCACTAGGCATAACATCCTCTAATTCTAACCAAAGCTAAAGATAAGAAGAAGGAAACCACAACCAACAGCTGTTTCACAGCTACTTCTTCTCTCAGACCTCAAGACGTGCTATAGACATATTTGTGTAACATCTTTTGTGAGAAACTGCATTTAGACTTCTCTCCCATGAGTAGTGGGAACTGGCTGCTGTGTTATGCAGGTGGTCAAGAAGCAAAAACCTTACACAGGCTTTGAGTAATGTAGGACTCCGTCACCTGGCACACAGGTCTCTTCTGAGCAAATACTACTGTAGCTTGAGCTATTAGCTGAAGCTAGAGGCACAGTCTAAATCAGTTGTTAAGCCATTCTACATTCAGTAAAGACAGCAAAAGAGTACCTGAAAAGGGCAGTTTCTAAGACAGCTGGCTCAGTCACTCTCTAGAGAGACATATTTCTCCATTAGCTATGGACAAATACTTAACTAATAAATATATAAAACTAGGTGCAACAAATCTTATCCTAGCTGTTTTCACTGTCTCTGTCCTTCCACCGCTGTACAGCAGATAGCTGTGGGAACTGATAGCCAACCACAGCAAGAAAAAAGATAATAAATTCTCCCAGTTCATATCAAACCTCAAAGTACTGCCTTGATTTTTTGCAAAATTAAATTGACAACAGCCAAAACACCTTTTCCAAAAGGATAATCTAATGCCATTGGTAATTACACTTTGTGCAAAAGCAACTGTTTTTGTTTTTGTTTGTTTGTTTGTTCGTTTTGAGACCTTTGACATGTATACAGTCATAGAATCATAGAATCATAGAATATCCTGAGTTGGAAGGGACCCTTAAGGATCACCAAGTCCAACTCTTGACACCGCACAGGTCTACCCAAAAGTTCAGACCATGTGCCTAAGTTCACAGTCCAATCTCTTCTTAAATTCAGACAGGCTCGGTGCAGTGACCACTTCCCTGGGGAGCCTGTTCCAGTGTGCAACCACCCTCTCTGTGAAGAACCCCCTCCTGACGTCCAGCCTAAATTTCCCCTGCCTCAGCTTAACCCCGTTCCGGTGGGTCCTGTCACTAGTGTTAATGGAGAAAAGGTCTCCTGCCTCTCGACACCCCCTTACGAGGAAGTTGTAGACTGTGATGAGGTCTCCCCTCAGCCTCCTCTTCTCCAGGCTGAACAGGCCCAGTGACCTCAGCCGTTCCTCGTACGTCTTCCCCTCCAGGCCTTTCACCATCTTCGTAGCCCTCCTCTGGACACTTTCCAACAGTTTCATGTCCTTTTTATACTATGGTGCCCAGAACTGCACACAGTACTCGAGGCGAGGCCACACCAGCGCAGAGTAGAGCGGGACAATCACCTCCCTTGACCTACTAGCGATGCCGTGCTTGATGCACCCCAGGACACGATTGGCCCTCCTGGCTGCCAGGGCACATTGCTGGCTCATATTCAACTTGCTGTCTACCACGACCCCCAGATCCCTCTCTTCTAGGCTGCTCTCCAGCGTCTCATCGCCCAGTCTGTACGTGCAGCCAGGGTTTCCCCGTCCCAGGTGCAGGACCCGGCACTTGCTCTTATTGAACTTCATGCGGTTGGTGATGGCCCAGCTCTCCAACCTGTCCAGATCCCTCTGTAAGGCCTTTACGCCCTCATTTGAGTCCACAACTCCTCCAAGTTTGGTGTCATCAGCAAACTTACTCAAAATACCCTCTATTCCTACATCCAGATCGTTTATAAAAATATTGAAAAGTACCGGGCCCTAAAATGGTAGTCAGATGGTAATGTCTTCTAGCTTTAAAACCATTAAGGCTACCAAATATTTCAGTTTTAAAATGGAAAGAAGAGCTCAAAAAAAAACAGCATTCTGTATTTCTGGACAAATGCACATGGAATTTCTAGTTTCAGTTCTGTGATATTCCCTATTTCAGAAAATTTGTTGTCACAGTTTGTACCTCAGCAACAGAACTAAAAGGGGTCCATGTGTCTTGGGTCTCTTACCTTATCACAATAAAATGATAATAATGACAAATTAAGGGAGGTAGGTGGTGTTTTTTTTAATATTATTATAGCTGAGAAATACTGTTAACAAGAAAGTTTAACAAACAAGGGTAGATTGTGAAATTTGGGCTAGAAAATTCGTCATTAATGTCTCCAGCCGGAGAAAAGTTGGCTGCAAGTGACAGCAAAAAGCCAGCAATACGGAAACAAGGATTTTCCCCAAAAAAAAAAGCCGCAGTCCAACACAAGGATATTACTTATATGTCTTTCGTAAATGTTGAGCACACACTGTCAGATCTCCTTGGAGGTCCCAAACACCTTCAGCTCCCATTGCTACCAGTGAAAGAGGAAGGTGCTTGGCCGGCACAGGATGAAACCCTAAAATTTGTCACAGTTTGTATGACTTTAAATTTCCTTTATTCTGAATTACTTAAGACAGGAAATAATCATTTCCCCTGTGGTTATTGTGGTTAAACTGAAGAAGCCTTTCATGATGAAAAGGCAGATAGATAGATAGATTAGATAGATAATTGATTGAAAGATAGAAAGATAGATAGCAACATAATAGATAATTGATGAAAGAAAGAAATGAAAGGAAAGAAAGAAATAAGAAGAAAGAAAAAGAAAGAAAGAAAGAAAGAAAGAAAGAAAGAAAGAAAGAAAGAAAGAAAGAAAGAAAGAAAGAAAGAAAGAAAGAAAGAAAGAAAGAAAGAAAGAAAGAAAGAAAGGAAGGAAGGAAGGAAGGAAGGAAGGAAGGAAGGAAGGAAGGAAGGAAGGAAGGAAGGAAGGAAGGAAGGAAGGAAGGAAGGAAGGAAGGAAGGAAGGAAGGAAGGAAGGAAGGAAGGAAGGAAGGAAGTGTAAGATTATTCACATCCTTAAGGCTTTTTTATAGGGCAAAGTCTTTTTTGTTTATGGATATCTTTAATTTTACCACTATAATTTAAAGAAAACACACAGCCTTTCCAAAGAATTTCAGGCAAGAGAAGGTGAGTGAGACTTTGTTCTATTTTCTAAAACAAACATTCTCATTTATTGGATAAATTTAATGAAAAAAAAATATCCTAGAAATGGCAGTAATTTGTCCCAAAGTTTAAATTTCTTGGACGGGGTGCCCATCTGGTGCATGACTCCCATTCTCAGACCAAGAGCGAATAAGACTCCCTCTACATTTGGAGGTCCCATTTCACACAGGTGGACTGGGACAACCACTGTGCTCCATTGCATCTGACATGAAATTGCTCAGATTCTCTAAAATTCTGTCTAACACATCTAAAATTGAGTGCCAGGTTTGAAATGGTGGCCAAGCAGCTCAGGAGTATTCAAGTACTAACTGATTTCAGATGGCTGTGAAATCGGATGGGTTTAATTAAGCTATTGTGTCAGCCAGCACAGTGTTAGAGGATGTCTGGAGGTAATCAGAGCACGGTAGACTCTGAGTCAGTCTCCAGCTGACTCTACAAAGCTTTCTATAACCATACTAACTGGAACGACGCACACAGAGCAGAAAGCAGACTGCTCTCGTATGAGGATGGAAAGGAGTTTAAGAATGAAGAAAATTTTGCTTTTTCTTTTACTGTGTGCTGCTGTTTCTAATGCTCTTCCCATCCACCCAGAGAAAGACAACAAAGAAGATGCAAAGCTTGTAGAGGTAACTCTATTGTCCATATCTGAGATCTACAGCCCTTTCCTTTTAGATGTAATCTGCATGTTCTAGCTTTGCAGCAGTTTGCTGTCTTCCTGAGGTAATGCTATTACACAGAATTCTGTTGCCCAAACTTTATTAAAGTAGGATAATCGGTAGAAACTGGAAATGTCAAGTGAATAAGAATCAGAGAAAAATTTGCCTGTTTCTGTTTAACTGTGCTCCTCAGGAAAACAACTCTTGTGCTCTGAAATCACAGGCAGATGATTCTACTAGCACAATACACGAACAATATCAGTCCTAAGGTATGTATTTAAGAAGCAGACCAAAATGTGAAATGTGTTTGCTTTTTTTTTTTTTTTCATTAGGACTATTTAAATAAGTTCTATACTGTTGAACTAGATCCAAATCAGCTTGGATGGAAAACAAATGCTGAATCGTCAGCTGAAAAACTCCAGAAAATGCAACAATTTTTTGGTTTGAAAGTGACTGGAAAACCAGACACTGAGACATTAGAAATGATGAAAAAACCCAGGTGTGGAGTTCCTGATGTGGGTCTTTATGGTGTCACTCTGCCTGGGTGGAAGAAAAACAAGCTGACTTACAGGTAGTATTTCCATAATTGTGTTTCTGTGCTTATATTGTGGTTTTGTGGGTATCCATATTTGTTATATTTAAATATAACTTCTATAGCAACTGTTTCCATCTGGGAACACAAAAATGTTTTTGTTTCTCCAGCTGTTAGCTAAGTATATTCCTGAGAAGAATCTCTGAGATTCAAGCTGGGTATTTTACATTTTATGAGTCAACTATAGTATTTTGCCTGTCTTGTATCACTCCTAACTAATATTCTGCGAGCCAAACAGAAATATCAGTTGCACCCTGTGCAAACCCTCACATCTTCAAAATTTGCTAAGACCAACAGCTTAGTCACACGATCACAAGGAGACAATTTTCCTCATGCTCAAGAGACCACCCCCTGGATAAAGGCCATTTGGAGAAAAACTGATACTGTGTAAACAATTATTTTTATGCAAAAGACACGTTGGGCGGTTATTGTATTAAACTTACTCAGTCCAAGATCAGTTTGGGGAGCTATTGGATTACAGGGTAAATTGCTTCTTATACATCTCTGTTCATCATCTTAACAATATTAGATAAATTCTTTTGTAACCGTAGAATCGTGAACTATACACCAGATATGAGCAAAGACGATGTGGATAAAGCAATCCAGAAGGCATTTAAAGTGTGGAGCACTGTCACCCCACTGATTTTCACTCGCATTCATGAGGGAATAGCAGATATAATGATTGCTTTTGGGACCAAAGGTACTGCACTGACTGCAAACCAGTGGTAAGACTAATTTAAAGATTTTTCCAGCTGTCATGACATAAACTCAATGTTATTTCAACATCATATTATTTAGCTCATGGGCATTGCCCTCGTTATTTTGATGGCCCCCTTGGTGTCCTCGCTCATGCCTTTCCACCTGGCGATGGTTTTGGTGGTGATGCACACTTCGATGAGGATGAAGATTGGACCACAGGCTCAGATGGTATGTAACAAAAGGTATCTGAAGTGTTATGACAGTGGTAAATTCCTTTATGACTTTATTCAGGTGAAGGATACACTGAGACAAAGCACAGCACTATCAGTTCAAGGATATTGCAGACCATCCTCAAACAGGAATACTTAAAATGTAACATGAAAACCAACCTGATCTACTCTAGACTATATTTTCCACCAACAAAGGTACCAACAGGACAACCCTTTTCAGATATCAGTGCTACAGACATGTGCTGCTCTTACCTGGGGGTCAGTGGGGCCCATCCCCACCAAAGCTCTACAACCTGTGGTAAAAGCTGTCTCTTTTTCCCCTCCTGGTGCACATGCTGGTACCAAGCCTGCACCAGCATACCCTGCAGAGGCAGCAAATCGTGCCTTGCAGCAGCCCTTGGAGGAGGTTCCCTCCATCTGAAACTCATTTGAGCCACCAGTGATAACAAAGTCCTCACCAATGATACCAGATAGGTCCCACTATATTTTTTCATATACTGCCAGCAGCTGGGAGTCTGAAGATGCCATTTTGGCTGCCCACAGGCTGAGATGCAGGGTGGAGAGTTGACTACAAATGTGTGCCACTAGCCCCATAAACAGAGGGACATCAAGTGTTCAACCATCCACCTGGGACCCGCCTGCTCCCCTCAACTCCCTGGCTGGCATGTACTGCCTCTGACAGATCTGTCACTGCAGGGGCAGGTCACCCTGTTGTATTTTAAACCCTTTACTCATCCACTTTTTGGGATAGAAAACAGCAGAGGGAAACTGCACTGCAGGAAAAACAAGGAGCTAACAAACAGGAAGGTGTTGCAAGAGCACTGCACGAGGAAGAGAGATGTGGGCTTATTGTGGCAGGAAAAAAAAAAAAAAAAAAAAAAGCGAGGGTTGATGGCTGGACTTCCATGTAGACAGAATGTAGTATTTCCCCCCACACTGGGAATGAACGGGTCAACCCCAGCTTTGCTGTTGTTCCTCAACAGCATGACTCCAGCAGTGATGTATTGCAGAACTTGTTGGAGAGCTTGGGAGGCTCGTGAGAAGGGAGGACAGGAAACGTGTGTGGAAACTTGAGGCTTTGTTTGTTTTTTTGAGAAATGGAAATGTTGTATTCAGCCAGCCTGTGTTGGGCAATTGATGACATGTTCTCTGCACTGCCACAGGCTTGTGATCTTCACTGTTGATATTGCTGGCTCTTGGACAGCTGGGCAGATGATTGTTTTTTCCTAATTCAGAAAGGCATTTTACTTGGAGGGATGCACATAATTAAATGCAATTTGAAGGAAATCCTATTTTTATCTGTTAACTTTGTTAATATTTCACTGGGAATAAGCGTGCATAAGCAAAATATTTTTTAAAGATTTTTTATTTGACAAGGCTATAGAGAAGCCATAAGCTTAAAAATCCTATGATGAAAAGGTAAACCATCCAGGTAAAATTATATTTTTCTTTACCTATTCATAACCTCACCTTTCTTACCCAGGTTTGTGGCAGGTGTGGGGAACTGACAAACAATGACAACTTGGTACCTCAACTGTGCACAGAGTGCACCTTCTTCTCCTTTCCCTGGAGAGCTGTTAGTTTTACATGACTCACTATCTAATCGGCTCTAGCTCAGCTGGGAAACCATGCCAGGACATTCATCAGGGCTGCACCCACACTCACCCCCAGACAGCTACTCATGCCACATATGTGTTTTCAGTAGGTAATAGAAAGAACAGGAGGAAAGAGGGCTGAGAGTCACTTCCTTCTAATGTTGGAAGAGCACAACCTACCTATATAAAATGTATGTACATGTGTATGCATACCCTAGTGAATTACAGTATATTGTATGGATACCATCACAGCAATAGCCCTGGTTTGCCCAGAATGTATTAGCCATTCGCAGACCAAAAGTAGGCTAATCTCTATATCCATTTCTTAAGGATTCAACTTGTTCCTTGTTGCTGCTCATGAGTTTGGCCACGCACTGGGTCTCTCCCATTCTAATGACCAGAGAGCCTTGATGTTCCCCAATTACGCCTACGTCAGCCCCAGTGAATTTCCTCTTTCTCCAGATGACATAAGTGGTATTCAGTCTATTTATGGTGAGTAAAATCCACTGCTTAAAAAATAATAAAAACAAAATAAAAAAATCTATTCATACATGAAAAACTTCATGTTTCTACTAACGTGTTGGATTCTAAAATGTCTCCCTTAGGTTCTCCAACAAAAATCCCAGATAAAAGCCCACCCAATCCTACAACACCTAAAACCTGTGGCTCCCATATATCTTTTGATGCTGTAACTACACTCCGACGAGAAATCATGTTTCTAAAGGGCAGGTAAATATTGATATGATGATCAACTCTGTGAAGTTTGTGTTTTAGTCCGAATACTCTGGTGGTTAGCATGACCATGATTATGGGATTTATAATGAGACAGACGGATAGATTCCAGAATCAATTATTCACAGAAAAAAAAAAAAAAAAAAAACTGTCAGCAGATAGGAGTTATATTCATATTTTTACAGGATACCCTGACAAAATAGGCTGCTTATTTTCAGAAAACCACTTGGTCCCAGTAAATTTTTATTCCCAAAAGTATAGATGGTTACAACAAGCAGTGAAATGAATAATTGCTGCAACCAATTCCAAATAAATTAGTATGCTCTACGATACAGTTGGACCATTATCTCTTCCAGTTACCTATTCAAGCCCTAAGTCTTGTATCTGGGTATACAGAGAATAGCCAGTCAGGCTCCCCTGGGACCCTATACCTCTCATATCACACAGTACAGCAGCAATCTGAATTTACTACTTGCTTATAGCTGATATTATTAATCAATCAATACCAATGGGAATTACCATTGAGGGTAATTCCACAAAGAAGTCAGAACAACAAAGAAAGCACCTTGTTTCCCACAGAGGGGAGTTTTCCTTTCTGACACATCAACCCAGGTAATTCCACTGACAAGAAAGAACTTGTAAGTCACAATGTTGTCACATTCTTGTGCATATATAGAAAAGTCTGTGGTTTGTTATTTACTACAAAAATTGTTTCATATTTTAAACAGACATTTGTGGCGAGTCTATCCTGATAACTCAGAAGTTGAACTTGAATTAATTTCTGCCTTCTGGCCAACTCTGCCATCTGGTATTCAAGCAGCATATGAGAACGTGAAAGATCAGATCCTATTTTTCAAAGGTGAAGTATGAGATTTTATTTAATTTTTTCTTACTTTTAATTTTGAAGGAAAATATGAGGGAAGAAGGGCAGCTATACGTGAATAAAATTCACTTTTCAAATTAAAATAAATAAATAAATAAATAAATAACACTAAATGTCTTTCATCTAGTTTTCCTACAGCCTATGCTGAGAAAGTATGTTTTTCTTTCATTTGGTTTCACAACATCAGTGGTAAAACTTTACCTTTTTCTTTTTTTTTCAATAGGCAATATGTTTTGGGTTATCAGTGGATATCAGGTGTTGCTTGGTTATCCAAAGAACATCAACACACTGGGATTTCCTAAAGGTGTTAAGAAAATTGATGCAGTTGTTTGTAATAAAAATACAGGGAAGACAGACTTTTTCATAGGCGACAAATACTGGAGGTAAGAAAAAGAGACAAATATTTTGTTATGATTGACTCCAATATAATCTATATGCAATTAAAATTGCATGTTAGACATTATGTAACATTAGGTAACACATAGAAGTGTCTGTTTGACTCCTGCAGGGAGAATAATATAGCTTTGACTTTTGAGAATTTAATGGTGTGCTGAAACAGCCATTTAAGATGGCTCACTCATTTTGATGCATTACACCTAGAAGCTGAAAAACTTCCTACATGTAGACTATTCTTACAAAAAAAAAAAAAAAAAAAAAAAAAAAGTAGACAAAATTATCTCTAGAAAATAAGGAACAGAGAGCTAGCCTGTTTCAGCAGAAGGCTGACTGGGACAGCTTGTACAAGATTTATGTGATTTCTGAAAAGTCCTATATTATTTCACCTTTTTCAGAAAAGTACCAATCACAGTTCATTTTCCTTCCTTTGGCTGATTAACATTAGATTTACAATGTGCTTCTTTTAAATCCTATTCCCTATCTGTATGAGTGATTCCCCATTCTTGAACATCAAGCAAACAGAAGCAAAAAGTCAGCTTTGAGAAGCTGATGGATTCCTCCTGTGTGCAAGGAAAACTGATGCAAAGGTTTCTGCAGGCAATCAGGTCTCTGCAGGCAATCAGGAGCATGTACAGGTCAAATACACTTTATTATGACTATTTGTGGTGCTCCTTAGTGAGGCATACAGTGTCAGCTGGATTTTTGGCCATATGTGGTTTCCTGCCCTTTGTTTTTGATAGTTTTGGAAAGAATGTTCACAATATCTTGCGCTGCTATTTTACTGCCTTGGTCACAAGACAAAGGCATGTAAGAAAACCACGGCATGGATTTCTTACCTAGTAACACCCATTCTCTAAGTCTCAAATCCTTGTGAAAAGTATTTCTTGTACCCAACAAGAAGTAAAACAAAGGTTTGCTTGTTTACTTGTGTTTTTTTTTTCCTCAAATTCTTCAAAAATTTGTTTTCTCAGATCTTCAAGAACCTTAGTTCCTCCTTTCAGCCCTCAAATTCAGTCCCATCTTATAAAAATTGTACAACTTGATTTGACATGAAGCCTCCTCCTCTGTGTACAACATTATATGAGTCTAAGAGGAGTATACAATTCATGTAATAAATTTGTGCAGTCACTATAGAGATGGTGAATAGCATTCAGCAGCTGCTTCATTCTTTGAAGAATTGGTGACTAAATTCTGTAAAGCTACATGTCTCCTTTTATATGATTTAGATATGATGAACGCAGCCAGTCCATGGAAAAGGGTTATCCTAGACGGACAGTCAATGACTTTCCAGGAATTAGCCAGAAGGTTGATGCTGTTTTTCAACATAAAGGTAAATGAAAGAAGCTTTGGCTTTTAAGTAAAATCGGTTTACTTTTAAAGAGTACAAGTTCTGGAGTTATTATTGATGTCATTATTGGTGTATTCTGCAAAAGATAGAACTGAACAGATGCTCTTTTGCATGCACAAAGATGGTGTTATGTTAGACATGTATGACACTATGTAAGAATGAAGCTCCTTGTTCACATAACATAATGTTTTACTTTTTTATTTCTAGGATTCTTCTACTTCTTCCATGGTTCAAGGCAGTGGGAGTTTGACACTACTGCTAAAAAAGTTATTCGTGAAATGAAGAGTAACAGCTGGTTTAACTGTTAATATCATTAAACTTTCTTATATATAACAAATGAGAATAAAAATTCATTCTAGATTTCTCAAAGGTTGTTCATGTATACACTATTATATGGGAGAAGCTATGGGACTACTTTTCATATATGTCTACTATTTTAATAAACCAGTATGTAAACTCTGTTTCCCTGATTAAGTGCAAAACATATGACATAATTTATTGTTTTATACTTGGTGGGGAGGAGGGGACAAATAATTCAGAAATATATAGTTCTAAGTTTGAAGTCAAGTATTCTCTGCTTCATCTCTTGAAGGCATTTTATATCTATAAGAAGGTGTGAAAGACTACATATTAATGTGCCAACTCTAGTATTCAAATATTCTTCCAACTTAGGATATTTGTATTTTCCTTTTGTCCCCAGACATCTTCAAGAACCAGGCTTTTCATTACCTTATTATTCTTCTGTCTCATCTCCTGTCTTCTTGTCCTGTTCTTTGGCTATTACAACTTTGTCCCTTTCATATCAAATCAATATTTTGCCACAAAAATTACCTCCTTGTCAGTGTCCAAGTACATTTACTTACCCTGATATGTTTTCCCAGTGTATCGATTAGCATTTCATCAGCAGCTATTCAGGACCAATTCACAAACCTTTGTGAATCTATGAATGACTTCCTTTATAAATCAGCCCTGTCCTAATCAAGAAATACTTTCATTTACCATGTTGTAGTGCACAACCTTTGCTCTGCTAGTACAAAACATGTGCTTTGAGTGCAAAATGCATTATTTCATGCTGTCACTGCACACAGGGCAGACTCCTCACAAAACCAAACCAAATCTATAAAGTCATAGCCATATCCTCTTCAAGTATTTCCTTTACATTTAATTCTGGAAAGAGGCCCAGAACAAATTTCCAAATGCTTGGCTATATCATGTGCACAGCTGGATATATCTGAGAATACGGTCTCATTAGTATAGGTTTGTCCCCCTGCTCCCTAGTTCTCATATGTCCGGCTGTTTTACACACTTATTCCATATTCAAGTAAAAACTTTTCTTTTTGCTATGTGCTTTTACAGTGCCAGGTGCAACAATGCAATGATTGCCACCTAAACCTTACCTACACAATTTGGTTTAAAGGGTGCTGTCATTATGTTGCTGCTATTATTATGAGAGCTCCTCTGGCTTGTTTTCCACTAGGAAATCAAAAGAGAGGCTCAGATATGCTGTCTCACTGATCTACAAAGGTAGTCATGGTGAACAGCAACATACTCTATAACCCCAACAAAATTTAAACTTGGAGTAAAATGGTAGATGCTTGAGTGAGATTCATCTCCCAGCTTTAACTTTCTATCTCTCTGTGTACTTACTCTACATGAATTAGGGAAGATCCCTGTACGGAAAGAAGAGGGAAATCCTCCACAATGTTACTCATCTCATTCAAAGACTGTCCAAGGGCAAATAAGCACCTCCACCCCCTGGAGAAAGCGTCTCTTAGCAGAGGCAAGCCAGTCAACTCAATTAGAGTAGCTAAGCTTTCAGACAGCTAACATTTATTAAGTGTGTTGAAAAGACTAGTGTCTTTGCTTGTGTATTTTAGTTTTTATGGGATCAAAAACAGAAAGACATGCTGTTTTTATCCACTCCGATGTTCACTTTCTGATAAATCATCAGCTTTTAATATGACCACAAACCAATGTTAAAGTTGAAGGCACCTGCTTGGACCACCACTACCTGGGGGCTGGCCACAATAAACAGGAGCAGAACACACTGAAAGCAGGCAGGGTGGAGATGGTTCCCTACCTGTTCCTCTGTCCTGGCCTGCTTAAACTCTTCTCCACATAGTACAGATAACAACTGTCTAGAAAGCACAGCTGAACATTATGTTCACAGAAGCTGCCAAGCCAGTTACACCTAAATGTTTATACTCAGAGGCAAATTTATTCTTTCACACACTCTCTGCTTGGTGTGTAACACAATCGTAATCTAAACTGCAAGGAACGTTTAATCATTGAGTCATCAAGGAGGTTACTCAGTGCTTTACAATACTTGGGCAAGTTCCTCTACTTCACATACATAAACAAACATGATTATCTGTACTCCCTTCTTTTCTCAGGTGTTTCATTGTTTCGCAACTTGAATAACTTGTCTCAAGGAAAGTTAATTTTTAACAGAAAAATAGTCTTAATGCTTTCTGACTGGCAGCTTTGGCATTATGTTAAACCAACATAGGGTGCATGTTCATAGGTCACCTGCAAAAATAAATAAATCAATGAGTATTGTTTTTCCTGTAATTGCAAAGAAGGTCTGAAAAGTCACACCCAGCACAAAAGGGCTTGACTTTCGCTTAGTGATAACAGCATGGCCACACTGTTTTTCCTCTTCATTCATTGTTTCTTTGGTGAAAAACCAACTGGAATAGGATCATCACAGCAGAAATCCAGTAAGTGATGAGTGCTCACTGGTGATCCTTTCCCCTCAGTCTCTGCCAGGAGCCTAGTTAATGTGGGATTTAATGTGGGATTATGTCTTGTACCTCATTGCAGCCTCCCACCCTCCCACAGCCCTTGAGAGCTCCAAACAGCAACTCCCCAGCACTCTCTTGCACCATCTATAACTCCTCATAATGCATGTAATTTTTTACCACTTTCCCATACTGCATTTAGGTTACCAGCTGGGTAATGCTCTGCGGTCATGGGCTGACCAGACAGCTGGACCCACAGCCCAGGCAAGGAATGAATCTTCCTTCACTCCTCCAGTAACAGGGGTTTTATCCTCTAGCCAGCTGCTATTTCCACAAAACCCCTAGGAACTTCAGTGTCTTGGTTCAGTTTGGCTGAAGTTCGCCAGTACATTCAGCTGTTACTGTGGGAGCAGAGGGACACACAAACAGAAAACAGGATCCCACTTGGTCAGCCTGAAATAATTTTCTTAGTGTTTTCACTGAACATCCTTCTTGCTTTCCACTGCACATTTCTATTTGGTTTTGTAATGCTATATTCCCCCTGCTGTTAACCAGAGGAGTTTGGAAGGGGAGGCAAGGCAAGGAAAAAAAGACATATGAAACCAAGGAGAAAGCTAGCCCACACTTGTCTTTCCAGTTGCTTTGTATCACAAAGAAACCATGATAGATAGTTTCTTAGCCAATTTATATTTAATGCTTTTTTAACAGCTGTATTTTAAAAAGATCATAAGATGGTGATGATGAGACTGGATTAGGAAATGAGGAAATTATGCATCCTAATGCAATGTGTTGCTGAGACAAAGTATCTGTGGTGGGTTATCCTGAAAAGTCCCTGCTTGTTTCTCTGCATGCAAGAACCTGGATTCCCAGAACGTCTATGGAAGTGCTTTAGCTACTAGCAGTGCTTACACCCATTTCTTCCTCTCCCCTTTTCAGATGAACATTTCTTCCTCATCCCCTTTTCAGATGAACAGCCTGTCTCCTGTGCTTTTGAGTGGCAGGCAGATACCTCTGTCTTCCAAAACCTCAAGAAAACTCATCCTATGGGATGTAAGGATCTGGTGCCTTAAAATCAGAGAAAAGATATGCATCAGAGCTTGTCTGTGAAGAAAGAACTTGTTATTACCTGTATGTGCATAGTTCTTCCTTGCACTTAGCGGTAATTTTATGCGTTTTGCTGTTAATTGCTCAGATTCTGATAACAGAAGAGAAAACTGCAGGAACAGTATTTAAGCACTGAGAACCAACACACTCTTTGAACAGCTTAATGAAATTAACCTTTTTGAACTCTGGCCCTTCAGCATGCCCAAAGCAGGGCATACCCAAAGCAGGGCATTGACACTCAGTACTGACCATACAGGTGCCAAGGGAAGATGCCAGTAAGAAATGCAGATGAGCTACATGATGTACCTGGTGCCACAGGTTTCTGAGGGATACATATGGAGGCAAAGACCCTTGCAGAATGACTACTCTTAATGACACACATCTCAGGGACACTGCCAAGCAAGTCCAGTACACCTAGTTTATAGACAGGACCTGAGGTTTTGAGATGTGAATTCTGTGGTTCTGGCTGTGAGTTTTTCATGATCTGCCTGCATTCTTTAATTAAAGTAGTTGATGGGGGGGTAGGAGAGCGGGAGGTGGCTGTGGGGGTTTCTCCTCATGCTTTGTGTGCTTCATGTGTTTTTGTGCCCTGCTACCTTTCTGTGTGTCACTAGACATCGGAGTGGGGGAGTGTGTGCGTCCCACAAAAGCTCCCAGCCCACAGGTGTGTGTGGGTCTGGGCAGCGTCTGTGGGGCTCCACAGGCCCAAAGGGGGCTAAAGGAGGAGGGCATCTCACCAGCTACATGGAAATGCCTTTTGAGTATTTTGCAAAATATACTGCTGGTAAGGCTGCGGGCAATACAGCTTCTTCACAACTGACCATTACAAGCTTTAAAACTATCAGATGAAAAGTTAGTACAGGCTGACAGAGAAAATGCTGATTCTTGCAATATGCTGGCGCTAAGGAGCTCATAGTGCAGGGCAGGGCAGGCGTCCCATGGCAGAAGGCTTCAGGGAGCTGTGGGCGCCGACCACCACCAACACCCAGGCCGCTCAGGGCTGGGCCAGGAGGTGCACGGCTGCCATCCAGTGGCCACTGCTGCTTTGACATCTCCTCAGGGTTAGCAGCAGGTCCCTGGGATGGATTCAGGGCCAGGGCCAGGGGCTGAGAAACGGGAGAGGCCGTGGGGATGCCCACTGCAGGCCCCGCTGCTGGTTGCTCAGCGTTTGATCCAGTCAGCGCAGCCCCTCAGGGGCTTGGTGTTACTTGTAATATCACTAAGTAATATTTCATGTAAAGGTGTTGTAAAGAAAGAAAAATCTACAAGGAGAATGACAGATTTGATAATGAAAATGCTTTGTTAAACCTAATTAGTACCATAATTTCAAATAAAGTAAACTGAATGGTGTGTTTACCGCATTTTTGGTGATTCAAAAACATGTATAAAAAATAGAGTACTGGAAACTATGCCCTGAAGGACTGAGTACCCTAAATTGTCATCAGGTACTACAAGAACTGGTAAAAAGATGTTTTACTTTAGATTTAGAAAGTTACACTGATTAAGTTGAAAAATCAATATTTGAAATTGAAGGTGTTTTGTGAAATAAAAAAAAAAAAAAAAAAAAAAAAAGATGTTACATGTCATTATTAAACAGAAATTGGTAATAAAGGTAAAAAATACGTAGTTTACAAACAGCACTGAAGAATATTTTTCAAACTATGTATGTATATGCAATACAAATATATATGCACTTTATTTCTAACTGTGTTTCAGACTATCTTCATTCATTTTGTAAGCACTGCTTTTGATTTTCTCTCAGGAGTATAGAGGAAGTGATTCATAAAATGAATAGATTATTTACAGTATTATAGCTTAGGTTATTGTATTTTTCCAAGCAGTTGATCAGAGTATTTAACACTTCATACTACTGCAAACTGGATTACTGTGAACAAACCAGGCCCTCAGTACAAATGAAATACACTTTGTTCAAATAAGCAAGGAAAAGTTACACTGATCTTAGAAAGAGATCAAACTACTACAGGCATGTTCTGGAGCAAAATGCTGTGAGTTAATAAATACGGAGTGTTTGTGTACAGAGTTTGTGTACAGACATGTACAGAAATGTCACACAGCTGTGTATTTTAACTAGCATGTGGAACGAGAATGGTTACAATAAAAGAAGTCTTTCATTTCCAATGATAAACTCTTTCTTCCTTTCCAGAATCACAATGCAGCCTGTGTAAATCATTACAAGAGGACAGGCTTTAATTAGAGAAAAGGGCATGCCAAAATTCAAACATTTATTTAAGTAACACTACTTCTGATATCTTTTGCTTACTCGGAATCCTAGTGGCAACATCTGTGTTCCTTATGACCATAGAAATGTACTGCCATAGCAAAGCTCACACAAAGTGTGTCCATTCCTCAAGCACTTGGCTGAACAAATGTGCCTTCAAACCAAAGTTCACAAACTGTTACAAATAAACAGTTTTGTTTGTTGGTTTGTTTTGTTTTTATCAGCTTAGACAAGCATCAAAATATGTTACATATTACATTCAGAATGAAGTTATCAATTTCTGATGCCTTGTGCAGGATTCTCCATATAGAGAAAAAGAAGTAAAGTGCAGTGCTAAGTTTCTACAAGAAAGTCTAGAAGGATGGTAGCAGGTGGACAGTAAGTACCCAGTGGCCTCACAGGACTGAATTAACTCGTGGGAATATGTGGGAAAATACATCAAATCCTATACTTCAGCAGTGTGGACTACTTAGCAGTGCATGCAACAAGCCTGGACCCCACCATCCTTCTTCCCTGAGTGGTCCCCTCGAGTCTCATCCACATAGCTAAAGCTCTCAATGCACTAACACTTCTGCCTCTGATTTTGAACAGGTTATTTGCAGGTGCAAATTATTGGAGGTCATAATTTTGAGAACCAATAAAAGGAAGATGGCTGAATAAACTGTTAATTGCACAAAAGAAAATACAGAGGTCACTATTTTCCCTATTTTTGATTATGTTGTGGGATATTTCTGAACATCAGGAAAAACTTATTTATTGTGAAAGTAACTGAGCACTGGCACAGGTTGCCCAGAGAGGCTGTGAAGTCTCCCTCCTTGTAGATGTTGAAAAGTCATCTGGAGATGGTGCTGGGCGAACTGCCCTAAGTGTCCCTGCTTAACCAGGGAGTTGGGCCGGATGACCTCCACAGGTCTCTTCCAAGCCTCAGCCAGTCTGTGAGTCTGTGATATTTTTGCATACATATATTTCTGTAAGAATTTGTTTAGACTGTGAAGACTAAGTTCTGATAATTAATTTCCACTCATTTTCTTGTGTCTGTGTGTCCTATTGGCTGGTTCTGAGCCTTCAAAGATGCTTAGTCACAAGGAAAATGCTAGTTTCTGCACTTTGGGGTGAGTTTGACCACCATGACCTCATCCTTAAAACTTTAAAATAAGTGTGGAAGGAAGATAAGGATATCCATAAGAAAGGATACTGAACTTTGACTAAGAACACAGTGGCAATGGACAAGAATAAGGATGATATCTCTTAGAACATCTGCTTGGGATAGGGCACAAGGGAACCATAGATTTTAATAAACTGGGATAAACATGCCTAGAAAGGCTGAATCTACATTAGCATATTGGTTGAGAGCAGCAGTGTGGTTTTGAAGCCAACCTCCTTATCATCCTCACTTGCCATGCATGGTTTCAGCTTGCAGAGCACTTTGGGGCCACAGAAATCAGATCCCTGGTGGAGGATGTTCTGCCACAGCTGCCCATGCATTGACAGAGATATCAGGGTTTGAACCAAAAAATGGTCCTTTGGGCACTTTCCAACCATATGGTCACAGGAAAGAGCTTCAGCACCAGAAGTCAGTCCCAATTCTCCTCTGAATGCTTTGTCTATATGTAGCTAACACTGGGAGTTATAAAACAGATGGATTTAGCCCTCTGGTAATGTTTCTATCAGCAGCAGTTATATAAGTGTAATTGTGCATGACTGGAATTGTGCTGGAATATGTTTGTGGTGTTCAAGGCAAACAGATGAGTACACAGTCTGGGCAGCTCTTCCTGACAAACGTGTGTGTTTATGTTTGCTGGTGGTAACCACAATCGTCTAAATCAATATCATACATAAGCCTTCATTCAATTTTATTTGCTTAGAAATTGCAAAATCAGTCAGTTTTTCAGCAACTCAACTGTAAAGTCTCTGACAGGAGTAAACATCTAGTGTAACACACAGGTGCTAAGCAGTAAAAAAAAAAATGTGCAGGGAGGAGAAATAACGGGAACCAAAGTCTGTGTGCCTAATTAGGGGGTGTAGCTACCCCACACAGGTTGCCTGCAGCTATCTGGAATCCCAAAGCTTTATTTCAGGGCCATGTTTAGAAAGGTTATTGCCTATCCGAAAGTCCTAGGAACAATACTGAGCTCTGTGTGAGCATCCAAGTGTGGCAGTGCAAGCTGAATCCAACAACTCTACTGGAAAATCAAAGGACTGATCTCTGTTTTACACAAAAGGTGATGGTGCTGTAGAAAAGAGAAGTGAGCAGCCAAAATCTCTGTAAGAAACCTGACTGGGCATCCACGTGTTCCTTCCATGTACCCCTGGCCATCCCCTGATCCCAGGTTATCAGATGTTTCTTTAGAAGTTATTACTGGGTCCAAGATGTCACCTATTTCTTTTGGGAGTCACATCCAGTCTACTTTGTTCTACAGCCCTACAGCCCTACTCCTCACCGTACTTTTTTTTTTTTTTTTTCCACTCCCCAGTTATGTTTTAAAAGATAGGTCTTGGAATTTCACATCTAAATTAAGACTCTTGTTCTCTTTCTACTTGCAAAGGGCCTAAAGGGCTGCTCATTCCATAGCACTTATGCCTTGGCAAAGGCAGGAAGGAGTGGGACAGCCATAAAAATTTGTTATAGTCAGTGGATGGCTGACACCCTTGTCCTTTAGCAGTTCAGAGAGTTCATACCCTGCCTAATTCATTACCAATCCCTTCTCTTTCTCAAGATTTGTGTGTCACTTATTACTGTTTTCTTCCCAAGTGGTTTAGACCCATTTTTTTGTTTTCCTCTGCAAACCAAACCCACCTTACTGGGAAAGCAGGAACATGACAAAGGAGAGCACTGAGGACTACTGAAAATGAGGACCTGAAGGTCTGTGGCAGAGGATGGACATGGGTATCTAAACAGAGGCATTTATAGAAGGGCTCTCCCCATCTCATTTTCAGTGTAATAAAGATTTATTATTAGAAGTACAAGAAATACTTGAGAGAATAAAGCATACTGAACTATCACATGAAATAGTAACATGATAACATATAGAGTGTTGTTTCTAAAATATGGGTACATTACTTTTCATTTGTCTTTTTTATTGATTAGCAGAAAAAAAAGCTAAAGTCAGCTGTATACAAACAGTCAATAAAGGGCTTGTGAACTATACAAGCCATTACATAGTCATGTGGAGGTGGAGACATGGTGCTCAAATTTTAGACCACTTGGATTTCAGTCCTGATTAGAGAGCTTCTATTCCTGAAGCCAGTTTAACTGCTATAAACACCAAGAACTATCTATTGATACTATTGAGTGTCATAGTGCTTAACCGGGGAATTAAATATATCGCTTGTTTTCAACTTTAAAAAAGAAAACTCGTGATACAGTAGAGAAGTCCCATTTGGATTCGTAGGAAATGCTGAGATCTTTGTTTAGATTGCCCTCTAATTATTAAATTGTTAAGTTAAAACAATATTGGAGGTCTATCATTTGGCCAAAATAACAACTACCAATGTGTTCTTCTAGAAATATGGGAAGCAGAGAGACTGAGCTCTTTTTCTGCATTTCTTCTATGCAGCCCTGGGTCATAGAGTGGCCTCTTTGTTTATCTAGGCCTCAGTTATTTTTTCTCCTCCAAAAGGCAAGTTATTACGCTCACAGGAAAAAAAAAAAAAAAAAAAAAAAAAAAAAAAAAAAAAAACACAGAACTATATTCATATTTCTGTACTGACTATTCTTATTCATCTATGTACTGTGCCTTGTAGAAACCTCCACATGACTTTGAGGCCTAAGTTCTGGCTTCAGCTGCTTAAGGAAATCCTTTCCCTTTCTAGCCAGGATACTCCAGGAGTAGGAAAAAGTCAGACTTTGATGGGATTCATGTCACTATCTCTAGACATTGTCCATGCACATGACTACATCTCAACAAGCTATCCTCGATTCCCTGTATTACCAATAAAGATAAATGACCATTTTTAGGAACTTCAGGATGAGACAGATTGCATCCTGTGAGTGCTTATTTCTCTAGTTCAGATGTGAAAGCATTCTCTTTAGATATCTACATTTCATCAGATGAATCCCCCAGTGACCTGCGGTGGAATATACTGTTATAAGAGTTCAGTGAGTCTCATTCCTTTTCAATAAGATTTTGTTCATACCAGAATTTGAAATAAACATATTTCAGTCTTCAATATACTTTGATATAATGAGTATTCTTATTTTTCATGTACGATAGAGATGTACGTAAGAATGGTCTCACTTTGGACAACGGATATATACATACATTGCTTATAGCATACATACAGAATGGATGACATAACACACAATAAACAATTGAGGTTAAGAGCAAAATAATTCTCCAACTGGTCACTGGATTAGAAGCAACATTTTGACAATACAAAAAAATGTGTTTTCCGTACAGGGTGTATTTCAAAATGCACAAAATATTTCAGAGAGAGAAAATGGCTTGTTTTTAATTTATAGACTATTATGTCAGATATAGGTTTAACATATTTTTCAAACTTTATGAATTAGATATACTAATTAAACTCATTGATAGATAGCAAGTTTATGCTATTGCTATAAGTTCTCAAGAAAATCAAGCCAATGCAAAAATTATTTTAGTGTTATATTTCAGCACAAATTCCATTTATATTATTTGTATTATTTTATCAGATCAATCTGATAAGCTCTAATTTCAGTGCAGAAGGATGGCAGAAGAGCATATACCTTCCAGATAGGTTGTTGTCCAAACAGGGAAGATGGACAAAGAGCAGTGAGTGATTTTCACTTGTTTTCAATGAAGTGATCTTTGTAGGCACCCACAGTACTAACAGTGAAAATAGAGAGAATTCACAGTACCAAGGAAGATTTTAGATTTTAACTATATTCTGGATTTTAACTAAAAAGAGCAGACTGGTAATTTAAGATAAATTATGTATTTGAAATTTGGTCTGTGATAGGGGTCTTATAAAGACACTACCAATGCTTATAATAAAAGATTTGATTTCTGCAAAAATAACCTATACTCTCTATGTGCTGGTAACTGCTCCATTTTCTTTGCTACTAATGCTAAGTTCACCTGAGGTATTTTTAAATCAGCATTTCATACAGTAAAATGTGAAAATCATTCCATTTATTTCTATGAATATGTTTATGTGTCAATGAGCAATTTTTTATTATTATTTTCCTGGATTTTAGGACTATCTTGACAAGTATTAAACATCAGACAGGGGAGATGGCAGCAGCTGATATTCTGTTGACAAGAAAGCCTAGAGACATGTAGGCCATTGCTTGGATGATTTAAATGGATAATTACCATTTTTAATTTTTATCAATATTATCTCCCGTTCCAAGAGATATGTTATTCATATCTCTTATCTTCATTATGAATTCAGCACAACTTCATAGCGAGTCTCTATGATTTCATCACAATGTACTTGCAATTACAGAAGAACTGTGTTATAAAAAGGGCACAAATTCAGACACAAGATTGTTTGTTTTAGTGAGAAATATACAATTCCTACTATACCAGTAAGTACATTACATTAAGAAGACTGCATATTTAAAAACAGATTAGATATCACTAAATGATCTTGTGATATGCTAATCACTAAAATTTTCCCTGGTATGACATTTCTAACCTTTTCTTGCTTTATCTCGTTGCTATTACACAACACTGCCACTAGATGTCACAGTATAAAGTGGACACCCAGTCCCCACATATGTCTGAATCCCGTCAACAGATTAATTGAAGGAAAGTATTGCACGTAAAGGTATTAGGGAAATGGCTGGGAAATAAATAAATTATCATTAAGAAAAAAGGAAAAAAAAAAAAAGTAACTGTTGATCTTTAGCTTTTTGCAGTAGGAAATTATTGGTCTTCTATGAAGACTCCACTGTTGCAACATGATGATACAAGAAAGCTCATTATGAAGCCACCTTTTTTCCTGGGCTATTACAATATTTTTACAGATTCTTTCAAAATGGATCCTAATTCTTTACTGGAACTCTTACTGGAACACTTAGGCCTTACCACAATATTAAAAAAAGGTCTAGTTCCTTCAATCACCATAGACTTGCCTATATTGAATACTCAGCTGGCTCAATGCCCTTGCTCTTCAGCCCCATACTTGTTCACAACTAGATTAGAGTAATTATAAGGGCTCAGTGATAAAATATTGTGCTATGTATACATAAAAGCAGGTTGGTAAACTGTACACAATAAATAAAAGGAGATTTGGTACAACTTTTGTGCCATAACACAGGTAATGAATACTCTCCAGAACAGGCTAAGGAACCTGACACAAATATCAGAGTTATGGAGACAGCCCTGGACCACATCCTGCTCTCTAACAGAAGGACCAGCCTTGGGTCCTGAATAATGTCATGATGGTCACAATTTCCCAGGACAAGAGCTAGAGATGGGTGGGACAGGAAAAAGGCAATGTTCTACATAAAAATACAAGACAAAAAAGCTTCCCACTCTCACCAGAGAGAAAAATCTCTGTATTCTGTGATTATAGCAGTCTAATCTGGTTGTTCTATCCATTTTAACATTTACAAAAAATGTGTTTCTTAGAACTTCATTTATGAGTATCTTGTGCAAACTGGAATTATGTAAATGAATTTAGATCACAGTGAATGATACTAAACCACTGTAAAGTCTTTTAGTCTGAAGAACGCAGGTTTTCAACTATTTTTTTTTTTTTTTGCCATTTTTCACATGGATTTTCCTACCACAGTTTAGGAAGGTCTGAGCAGCATGTACAAAAAATAATATTCTTGCAAACTTTCCCAACAGCATTTCAACACAACTGGAAGCCTAGGCATGGAAACACTCATGTGATATTCACTGAGAATTTACCACAACATAATGAATTCCTTCCCTTTTTGGCTACAAATGGATGTAGTCAGACTGGCTTCCTTTCCCTTAAATTTGTATCCTTGTCCACAATGCATATTCTGGGACAGTTGTGTTTCACCGTGGTCCAAAATCTAAGGCTCTATTTTCTTTAACAACTGGGAAAAAATAAATTATTTTTCCTGTCCTACATCTTGAGTTGCCAGGCAGCATACACACATAAAAAATTATATTAATAATAGCTCTAGTCACCTCTCATTAACATACATAGTGGACTGAGAAGCCATGCAAAATCCTGTCTTTTGGGGTACTAGTACACAGTAAAGAGTCTAAAAACAGTCCTTTCTAAGCTAGAATTCTACCTAGTGGTGGCTTGACTTATCCTGAATGTCTCACAATGACCTAGGCTGTTACAGGCAGTGGAAATTCCCAAGTGATCTTCGCTAAACCCCAGGACTTTCGATATTGATTCAATAGAGAACTGAATTGAATCAAAGAGAACTATCCAAATTTCATGGCAACATCTGACATTCCCACTTAACTTCTAAAAATTAGTAGAAAGTGCCATTTCCTGGGGGGAAAAAAAAAAAAAAAAAAAAAAAAAAAAAAAAAAAAAATGGAATCACTGAGAAACACCATTAAACTCCTGTTATTTTTACAAAAAACTGAAAATGTCCACACTATCAGAAAAAAAAAAAAAATGAATAAATTATATTCTAGTATCTGAATGTTTATTTTGAGGAACTATACAAAAGAACGGAAGGCACACTAATAGATTTTTGTCATCATAGGATAATGAAATATATTCCCAGATTAACAGATTATCATGCAGAGCTGGGCAAGGCCATGGAGATGGTGTTACAAATGTGAAGTTTTGTAGCCCCATTGAACTTGGTCAGTCAGCACAGGAGAAGCAGTTATTATGATATCTTTTGACAGTAGAAGACCACAGCTGATATCAGATTTATCCCTTCCTAGCTAGAGAGGTAAATCCATGGAGCAGAATGCATATAACATTAAAATCATGAGTTAATTACTTGGAATGAGAAAATGATTTTATATTGCCTCAGAACCACACTGTAATATTACTTCATGACATTGCACAGCCCTACCCCTTCAGATGAATGCTCTAAGTGGACACAAATCATTGTGTTTGTACTAATAGGGATATGGATGACCTCTTTTCTAAATCTTGTTCTCCTTCCCTTAAGTGTCTAAACAAATCCTTTCCACCAGAGATTTTCAGTCTTTGTTCATGATCACAGCTCTGAAAAGGCACCTTCTCTCAGTCTATGCTTCCTAGGTTAACGTTGCATGTGCTTTCCTTCCCAGAAAAATGCACATCAGTACTCATTATGGATATAGTTTCTGAATCCATGTGGTGTGTTTTCTTTTTCTTCTACAATAATTTGCTAAATAATCAAGACTCCTGTCCCTCTGATGGCCCACATGGGCAGTAGTTGCATGCTTTTGCCCCAGCTGAAGGACTGGGAGGGGGCACTTAAAGCAGAGAAGTGGACCACTGGAACAAATGAAAATAACTTATGGAAACAGCTTCTAATTTTGCAGACTTAAGGAACTAAATATGAACCGGTCCTTGAAATTAACATCCAGAAATGTCTATTCCTGAGGTAGCTGGAGAAAAAAAAAAAAAAAAAAGAAAAAAAAAGTGTAACTACCACAGACACACTCTCACTCCCCCTGGAAACTGGAAGGGGGAGAAAATATAATGCAAAGTGCTCAAGTGTTGAGATAAAGATGGGGAGATCACTCAACAATTATCGTGACAGGCAAAACATACTCAGAGTAGGTAGATAATAAGATTTATTGCCTATTACAAACAAGCTAGAGAAGTGAGAAACAAAGGAAATAAAAAACACCTTCCTCCCATCCGCCCTCTTCCACCTCCTCCCCCGAGTGGTGCAGGGGAACGGGTGAATAGGAGTTGTGGTCAGTCTATAGTGCTTCATCTCCACTGCTCCTTCTTAGTCACTCTCATCCCTTGCCCCGTGGGGTCCGTCCCACGGGATGCCGTCCTTCCCGAACTGATCCGGTGTGGGCTTCCCACAGGCAGTAGGTCTTAAACAACTGCTCCAGATATGGGTCCATACCATGGGGTCCATCCATCAGGAGAAAACTGCTCCAACCTGGGACCCCATGGGCAGCAGCTCCTGCCAGACCCCCTGCTCCTGCGTGGGCTCCTCTCCACGGGCTACAGGTCCAGCCCGGAATCTGCTCTGGCAGGGGTCCTCCACAGACCACAGCCTCTGTCAGTAGAGGTCCACCTGCTCCACTGTGGTCTCCTCCACGGGCTGCAGTGTGGAGATCTGCTCTGCCACGGTACTCCATGGGCTGCTGGGGGACAGCCTGCTCCACCATGTTCCTCTCCACAGGCCGCAGGGGAACTTGAGCATTTTATCATGGTATTTTATCCCCCTGTTCTTTTGAGGAGGAGAAGTAAGAGTGTGGCGTGGCAGAGCATAGCTGCCCATCAGTGTGAAAACACCACATAGATCAGTGCTGAAACATTTATCAACTTGTAGTGTTGAGGAGAAACAGAAATGTCCAGAAATGTCTGTGGGACATACTAGATCCTTATCCAAATGAAAGTAAATTAAGTAGTGCCAGAGAAGTGATAATCTATACTGTTAATTTATTAACTTGGTCCCTGGCACAGCTTTGCCTTGAACAAACTAACATTTGGGCATGATTCAGGAGTCAGTATACTTCAGGGAAATTCCTCAGGAAGTAATTTTCTGTTCTGAAAGATAATTTTAGATAAGTGGACAGTGTTTCCAAGCCTGTTTCTTTTATTAGTATATCAGTAGTCAGTGATTGCTCTTTGCACCTTGATAGCTTGCCACACTCATGTGGATAGTAGCATGATGTATCTGACCCTGCTTTCTTGTTTATACCATTAGGTTTTGTTAGTCGCGTTTGGATGGGTTAGCTCAATTATGCCACTGAACTCTATTACCATTGGAGGTCCTGTTCAATTCCTGGTAACTCTTGTTCAACCATGCTTACTAAACCTCTTCCCTATAAGTCAGATCCAACACTGGTGTCTTCTGCTCATTGTCACTTGGGTCCTAGTCAAAACAACCAACATTCAACATGTATGAGACATCTGACAAGATTCTGTCTGCAGACCTCTCTGCCAAGCCTCAGGCTCCTCAAAGATCTGGACTATCTTTTTCCCAGTCTGCCCCAGAGGCAGATCAGGCAGCTGTCATCTGTCTGATTCCAGCATCCATATAAATTGTCTCATCTGAAGGATTTAGGAGCCTAATCCTACCTTGTTTCCTTCCTTGTGTCCTTCAGTTTACCAGAGAGGCCTGACTCCAGTCACAGATCACTGACCCAAGTGAAAGCATTCCCAAAGACAAAAACATCACCACTTGCACAGATTTCAAGTATCTCCTCTGAATTTCTAGGAAATTGTTGCATTCCTGGGAAAGTAAATTCTCTTCCTCAGAGATGGGTAAGGTTTACACTCTGTCATCCAGTGTGTTATTCCTGACTCAAGAAATGTTTCTAGATATTTGGTACAGCTTTGTTTGATTTTTTCACAGTTTTTCAATGTCTTTTTTATTTTCATTTTTGAATAACTGAAACCTGAGTTTCTGTGTTGGCAATAAGCTTCTGGAAGACATGGAAAATGTATGCTTTTTGGGGGGAGGGGGACAGACCATGGGATGGGATGGGATGGGACAGGACACTCTGCCTTCTAAGGATTCCAATATCTTCTCTATAGAAACATTCTGAGAGACAATGGGATCTGAGCTATGGGACAAGTGAACCTTCTTGATTATAAGATGTTTGGAAACATACAGATTGACCTGGAATTGTTAGCTTCAGAGCAGATACAACAGAGACTGCAGAAGATAAAGGCAGATGCGTGCCCTTTCTGCAAAAGTTTTAATCAAATTATCACTTTGAATAGGGCTGCAAATGGTTGCTTGGATCCATTCCAGCCCAAGTTTACAACAGAAATGACAAATTCTGATTCATCAGCTGAGCTGAGACAACTTCTCCTTTGCTGGCCTGCCACTTCAGCTGGTGCATTGGTGCAAAGCCAGGGATTAAGAGGACCAAGAATCTCTTCCAAAAAAAAAAAAAAAAAAAAGTGTAGTTCTTTCAGATAACGATTAAGTGTAGTTCTTTCAGATAATGATTAATCAGCAGTCTACTACTATTTTGGAACAACAGCCCACTGAAATACTATATACTACAGCCAAAATTCACAACAGCCTACCATGAGCTGACAGGGAGTCAGGCAGGATATTATTGGACTTGTGCCCTAATAACACTTGCTATAAATAATGATTATCAGCAAAATACTCTGGTTTTTGAGAACATGTCATGGTGCCATGAAAAACAGTTTCAGAAAATAAAGAAAACTTCCTAAAATTAGAAGTAATTTAATATTTAAAAAAATAAAAATAATAAAAAGCAATTTAGTATTACTTTTTATTTAATCTTTTCTTCAGGAAACTGAGAAATGCCCCAGATTTCATAAACTGGTTGCCATATCCTTTGTGGCCCGTGAGTCATTGCCTAGATCTGTAGAAGGAAGAAATTTTAAAAAAACAACATGGCTTTTACTGCTGTTCAGTCTCTCATTCTGAGGTTCATGAAGGAGATACCGCCTGTGAAAACACCTGACAGACAAGAAGTAATATGACTAATGCATTAATCAGTGCTGGGGAGCGATTTCCAGTTACAGATATAACCAATATTACCAGATAAAAGAGAAATCAAAGGATTGATATGATGAGGTACTAAACTGAAGCACGTAAAACAGCATTTCAAAAGGAGTCTAAAAGCTAAGGCTACATCCATAGCAGGAAAATCAAATACACTTGAGAGCATTCTCTGACATGGGGGCCAAAGGGCATGGAATTGTTAATGCCCACACCATTTAACTTTCTTACTCTCTGAAATTGGTTGGAAACATCCAAACCAGTTATTGGGAATGGTCCTTGATGTATAAGATATACCAAACAGTTCCTGGGAATCATTCAGAGGATTGGGATGAAATGCCTGAGAGGCTCTATGGCTGAGAGGCTGGTGCCATAGCTGGATTTTTTTTTTTTTTTTTTTTTTTTTTTTTTTTTTACCATGGGACAGTTTACTCAGCACTTGGCCTGATGGCTGCAGATTGGGCCTACCTGTCTCAAAGGAGGAAACAGATCCTAGCCCGGGAGCTGGCAGGGTTTGTCAAGAGGGCTTTAAACTAGGTACAAAGGCAGACAGGGATGAAATGAGGCTCGATAGAGATGAGCCTGGGGGCGCAATGCCAGGGTTGGGGGTGAGGTCAATGGTGCAATGGAAGTGCATCTACACCAAAGCACACAGCATGGGCAACAAGCAGGAGGAGCTGGAAGCCATTGTGTGACAGGCAACCTATATCTTAGGCTCCTCCTCTACCCAGCTCTGGTGAGGTTGCACCTTGAGTACTGTGTTCAGCTTTGGGCCCCTCGCTACGAGAAGGACATCAAGGCCCTGGAGTGTGTCCAGAGAAGGGCTATGAAGCTGGTGAAGGGCCTGGAGCACAAGTCCTTTGAGGAGCAGCTGAGGGAAATGGTGGTGTTTAGTCTGGAGAAGAGGAGGCTCAGGGGAGACCGTATTGTTCTCTGCAACTACCTGAAAGGAAGGTGTGGGGAGCTGGGGGTTGGCCTCTTGTCACATAGTAACTAGTCACATAGTAACTAGTGATAGGACTAGAGGAAATGGCCTCAAGTTGCGCCAGGAGAAGTTTAGGTTGGAAATTAGTAGAAATTTCTTCTCAGAAAGAGTAGTCAGGCATTGGGACGGGTTGCCCAGGGAAGTGGTGGCGTCACCGTCCCTGGGAATGTTTAAGGAAAGGTTGGATGTGATACTTAGTGACATGGTTTAGTGGGTGACATTGGTGGTAGGGGCATGGCTGGTCTTTTCTAACCTTAATAATTCTATGGAACCAGCCAGCAGCCACTCCAGCAATACAGCAGTACATTGGATTGAGATTTTTGTCCTGGGAATGCTTTTCAGTACCACAAAATTTACTAATACCATCCATAGCCTGAGCATCCACCCATCTCTCTCAAACTTCCTCTAACACCAGGCTCACAGATGCTAGTATAGCAGCTTCCAGTGAGGCCAAAGACAAAATACTCCCTGTTCTTCTTGCCTTGTTTCTTTCCTTTTAATTTTATGCCCATTTAAATAGCTTCCATTTATTTTTATTCTTGGCAGTGTGAGAAGAGAATTTAGATGACTTTGACAAGAATTTCAATCAGTGGCAGCTGCTGCAGCCATTTCACAAGAGACAACATAACATGTGGCTCATAGGAAGCCACAAGACCGCAATAAAAAGGAAAGAAGTTATAAAGCAGGATATCCTTTGGAGACTGTTACTGTTCATTCAAACAAATGTGAAACACATTGGTCTACTGGAAGGATGAACAGACACAGGATTACCTTGGAGAGCTGGCAGAGTAAAGAGAATCTTTTTCAACATGCATACTTTCACACACAGATGAATATATGCATATATATATATATGTATGCATACATTTAAGTGCATAGGCCTATCTATGTATGTATATGTAGGTGTGTAGGAATATATATGTGATATATATGAGCAACAAGTGTTGGTCACCACATGTTACTCAAGATGCAGCAGTACATTTGAGGAGGACTCAGCCAACATACCACAGAGGTGCTGTAGTCCTGCCTGTAGTCCTTCGATTGTCTTCTGCTACTCTTCCCACTCCTGGTCCACACAGCATTCATCTTGGTAGCTATTGGCTCACTGTGACCAAAGAATCAGTCATGGTTGCAGCAAATACAGTGCAGATTTCCTATGGACTCCTTTCAGTGGGTTTGCTACAAGGTGAACCTGGCTTTCTGCCTTCTAGGTGGAAGCCTGCAAAATCAGTCTTTTAGGTTGTTCTACTTGAATCATATATTTGGATTCAAACATGAAAGAGGAGGCTTTCTCAACCAGAACTTTTTGCCATCCCAGGCTATCTGACATGAAGCATCTTGGGCTAGACCATTCTAGCAGCAGGCGGTAAAACATAGGCAGGATGTTTAATTTTAAGAGTCTGAGGGTGACATCTGTTTCACCTAACCTTCATTCAGGCTTGCTGAAACTATTATGCAGGTGATTACATGAAAGTTAATCTTCTGCATGTTAGTGGCAGTGAAGAGAAACATTCTGGGGGAACGAGATGTTTCATTATGAAGTCAGGAGAGATGAATCTATGCTTGACATCCAAAACTGCTTCTGACAGTACGAAAAATAATCATGCATTATCTACTTTAGTGTCTTCCTTTTCGCTAGTCCAGTGGCACAACTCTGACAGGTTTCTTGAATCTCTCCATCTGAAGGGAACACAAGGTTGCAGCTGGCAAGAGAGTCACTGCCGATTTTCACTGATCAAAGCAGAACCCCCGAAAACACTGTGAGGAGCACTGACCATCCTTCTCAGAGGCTGTTTCCCAAAAGGCTTCTTTTGGAGGAGGCAGGCTCAGATGACCACAAAGGTACAGCCAAAGGCCATCAGGAGTTCCTTTCCTCAGCTTGCATCATATGTTGATGCTTTTTATGAAGTTCCTGAGAGGGGTTTGTCTTATTTTTTCAAAGACCAGTTATTTCAGAGGAAAAGAAAAAAAAAGTAAAATTGTTTAGGAAAGAAAAACTCTCAATCCTACTAGCCTCTTGAAAGACAACCACAGCTGTCTGTAACTTAGACCTTTAGTTTGGTTCACTGGAGTACAGAGCAATCATTGAGACTGGGAATCTCTAAAGCTAGCTGACAATTTGTGGATCAGTTAGCTGGAGATGGAGAAAGATCTGACAGTTAAGGTTATCTTTAGCAACCAAAACAGGAAATTAAAATAAATTGTGCATACTTCTAAGCTACCTTTTATTCATATTGTCTGCAGTTTGCTCATTTATAGCAATGTCCTAGTTTCCTAAAGAGTTACTGGAATAATTATATGTGAATTAGGACTTCATGTCTTGTACAGAAGTTCTAGCTCTGTATAGGAAAGTTATGCCTGCAGAGGAGAACACTTACTGAAGGCAAGTTAATACTGCTGAACACTAAGTGAAAGTAAGTATACCAAAAGTTTAAATATGGAAGGAGCCATTTACGATCATATTTTCCATATAGAGACTATGAACTTCTCTAGCAGTTATCTTCCATACAAGAGGACTTACAGTTGAGTTGTTTGTTTGTTTGTTTGTTTGTTTTGTTGGTTTTGTTTGTTTGTTTGTTTTAAGAAATCAGTCCAATCTTTACCTAAAGACATGAAGTGATGAAGAATTTCCAAACATTAAATGAGATGTTTTAGGATTTGAACTATTTTCTCTTAGTTTAAATGGAAAAAAATAAAACATTTTCTATCAGATCTAACACTCCTTAGGGTTTTAGTGTCATCAGTCAGATCCTAAAGCTATGCAGGAAGACCAGTGAACACCCTGCACTGGCGGCAAAAGATCCCAAGGAAATATATCATACATCAGTTGCACCATGTAGCAGTTTTTGTTGTTGTTTTTGTTTTCTCACTTGTGCTGAATCATAGCATTGGCATCTTTTTCCTTCAAATTCATATTCAAGGTCCATATCTGCTACGGCAATACTGAGAAGCCGACAATTTTTTTATGATATCTTTCCTTTTTTCAGGCCATCATTATTGGGTGACTTAAAGATTTCAAATGCAGTGTCCCCCTCTCACCAGTCTACCTAAAGAATGAAAAGGAGATACTCTTCTTTATGGGAGACAAATATTACAGGTGTATGACATGACAGTCTGACCCTTTTGGACTGCGGTTCAGGGACCAGGCAAATGCAACACCACCCGCTGTAGGAGAAAATCATGTCTGAAACCACCTAAAGAACCTGAAGATACACAAAACCATGGGACCAGATGAGATGCATCTGCAGGTCCTGAGGGAACTGACTGGTGTAGCTGCTAAGCCACTACCTAATTTGAGAAGTTGTGGTAGTCTGCTGAAGTTCCCACTGTCTGTAAGAGGGGAAGCATAACCCCCATTCTTAAAAAAAAAAAAAAGGAAGAAAGGAAGACACAGGGAACTACAGGATAGTCAGTCTCACCTCTGTGCCCAGCAATATCACGGAACAGATCTTCCTAGAAATTCTGCTGGGGCACATAGAAAATAAGGAGGTGACAGCATGGCTTCACTAAGAGCAGATCCTGCCTTACAAGCCTGGTGGCCTTCTACAATGGTGTTACAGCACTGCTGGATAGGGGAAGAGCAACAGACATCATCTACCTGGACTTGTGCAAAGTACTGGACACTGTCTCCCATGATATCCTTGTCTCTAAATTAGGCAGACATGAATTTGTTGGATGGACCACTAAGTGGGCAAGGAATTGGCTGAATGGTCACACTCAAAGAGTTGCAGTCAATGGTTCAATATCCAGGTGGAGACCAGTGACAAGTGGTGTTCCTCAGATGTCAGCACTGCCAACAGTGCTGTTTAACATCTTTGTTGGCAACTGGACAGTGGGATCAAGTGCACCCTCAGCAAGTTTTCTGATGACATCAAGTGGGGTGTGGTGAACATGCTGGAGGGAAGGGATGTCATACATAAGGACCTGGACAGGATGGAGAGGTGGGCCTGTGAAGGTGGCCCCAACAAGGCCAACAACAAGGTCCTGCACCTGGGTCAGGGCAATCCCAATCACCAACACAGACTGGGTGGAGAACGGATTGAGAGCAGCCCTGTGAAGAAGGACTTGGAGGTGTTGGTTGATGAGAAGCTCAACATGATCCAGCAATGTGTTCTAGCAGCCCAGAAAGCCAACCATATCCTGGGTGGAACAAAAGCAGCCTGGCCAGCAGGATGAGGGAGGGGATTCTCCCCCTCTGCTCTGCTCTCCTGAGAACCATCTGGAGCCCTGCGTTCAGCTCTGGAGCCCCCAGCACAAGAATAACATGGACATACATGTATTAGAGTGTCTCTGAATAATAATGTGGAGGGTGCCTCCACTGAGCACAGCTAAAGGCAAGCAGAGATTGCTCTGCCATCTCTTCACCCTCCCCAGGGCTGCTGTCTTCTTAAGCTCAGTGAGATATATTCTCATGTCCTGGCTAAACAGAAAACACAAGCATGGTTCATAAAATCATGGCTCCTTCAGTTTGGCAGTCAGGCAAGTTAGAAACCATTGTTGAGAAAGACCCACAAAATCTTTATTCCACACTATTCCAAACAGTCTGTGCTCAAAATAGTCCTGAGATAAACTATTCATCTACAGATCTTCTGTAAACATCAAACCACCGAAACAGAGAGTTCACAGGTATCTGAAGTGCCTTAATGCAGCAGATAATTTGTTAGCTACATGTAGTAAATCCCTTCTTGCCATGCGTACTTCTTCTGCCCTCAATACTGCTCATTCTCTCTGCAGGAAGATACTCTGGAGAAATAAGCAGAGTCCAGAAGACAGTCATATCAAACTTGCGTTTAAAATAGAATTAATCATCCTTAAAATTTTCTGGTAATTTTGGAGTAGAAATGCAATTCAAAATACTTACAATAGCTAAGTAAATAAAGAATAAAAATATCTTAAAATTGGCAGAATGAAAAGAGAACATCAGTAAAAAATAAATAAATAAATCATTTCATATATCTGCATACCTTAAAAAAAAAAAAAAAAAAAAAAAAAAAAGATTATTTCTCTCTCCTATCTAATATATTGCATTTTTTTCTGACCTGTCTAAATAATTTGTAATCTTCTTTTCTTTTGCAAATTAAATGGGAAAAAAAATGCAGTTACTCAAAAAAAAGGGGGGGGGGGGGTTCAACTTAAGGGGAAAATAGCTAAAACTTTTCCAAGCAAAGTTATTGGGGAAATTCTGACCCACCTGTCTTAAAATCAATTCACACTTACTAAGCGTATGAAATACGGATGCAGAGTGAACGCAATATTGTTACAGCTGTTCTGAGCAAACCACTGAGCAAACACATTGATTCATTCTAAAGAAACCACATATGGAAAAGCTGTAAAATCTTCGTAGGAGGTATGAAATTAATTTGACTTGGTGAACACAGAGCATGTGTATATTCTGTCACGGGCACTAGTAATAAAATAAATAAGGATGAAACTAAACCAGATGTTTAGTTTCTACTGTGCTACTGTAGTTATTATTTAGTAAAGTTATCAGCCTATGGAGTGCACCTGAGTTTCCCTGAAGACTAACACTAAAAGTAGCATTTAAGATTTTAATCTGATTTTCCATTTTATTGATTTCACAGCGGAAAACTGACTTTAGAGGAAGAGACACTGAGTTGATCTTGATGATATTTTTTTTTTTTTTCTAGTAGCCCTAGAAAACTTCCATTATCCCAAATCTAATTATGTTTCATACTTGCAGTTTCTATAGATTTTTTTAAGATCAATCAGTTTCCTATTGGTCTCTACAATTTTTTTCCTTTAACCGAATTCTTCAAACATTTTTTTTCTGGCCAACGCTGTCCATTTTTTAAGGTATCAGAATGTGTTACTGTGTCCATACAGACCATACTATGGAAACTGCACAATCCAAGTGAAAGAGTCTTAAACCAATTGAAGAGGTGAGGAGTAAAGGTTTGCTAGGAAACCATAGCAGGGCTATTGGGAGTGAGCAAGCATTAAGACTTGCATGCTACTCTGAGGGAGAGGCAGCAGAGGGGACTAAGTAGGTAGCTTTGTTGTCTTACTGCTCCTCATACACCACCAATAGACTGAAAAGTCTTTTGGTGCTCTGTCTGCTTTCTGATATCCCATATTCAAACTTCTGTACCAGAAGTATGGTTTAGACCTTAATTATTGATTGCAGGGAAGGAGTCATGTCATCCCAAACATATTTTTAAATATATGAGAAAATAGTGCTAACACTGGTCCATTTATAGCATTCATAACATAATTCTTCCAAACATATGATGAAAGGCAAAGAAAGATGGGAAAAGACTATCCAAAGGCATTGATAAGGAGTTCATAGAAATCAGATGGCAAATGATGCATCACTGGAAAGGAATGGTGAGTATTTAACTACACAGCAAACAGGCCTGATCCTGTCAGTCTGTCCTCTGTGGAAGTAAGCAAGTCAGTATAAACATGAAGTCTGCTTCTTTATTGTTTGATTTCTGTGATGAAGCTGAACAAGACTTCCTGTACATCTGTTTTAACAAAGACTCTGAAATGTATCAGATCCAGATCTGAACTATTTAGTCACCAGATAATTTCAAATCCCAAGATATAATTTGCATTTAGTTTAGCATTTTTTTCCACCTTAGTTTTAAACTGCTAAGAAACTTTTAATATTTATTCTCTTCAGTGTTAAAGGCTACATAATGAGGTTCCAATTAGGAAAAAGCTGTATATATTTTTATTGCATAATGGAAATATTACCTCTTTTAAAATGACTTGGAAATCTCATACACATTGCTCCAACAGGGAATCTTTGAATCCCAATTTTGTTTATTTTGGCATAAAGACTTAGTATAACAAGCAAAGAAGTGACTGGTCCACATTGAGCCATGAATGCTTATTATTAACATAATTTTAGAATTAATTTGTCAAGGAATTTGAGTTGATTGACAATGAATGCATCAATATTCTACAGTCTGTGCAGTCAGGTTAGCCAAGCTTGTGCGGCCTGTGTACACTACGTGTGAACAGCCCAGGTACTGCTAAAACCAGAGCTGGGGTAACACAGATTTGAGTGTTGGCTAATGGTATAAGCTGAGTCTTTGAGGCAAGGTAGTGGAGTGACAGCCACTACAAAGAAGGAATAGATAAAGATGTCCCAAACTGGCTATAAAAATAACCCTTTGTCAGAAAAACAAACTTAGTTATTAAACTGTTAAGAGGAGAAAGATTTTCTTTTTCAAATTGTAAACAGCTCACCAAGAACATAAGAACACTGTAAGGAATGACAGCAGCCAGCAAAATATAGTTTTTCCTGTGGCACGTAGCAATCACTACTGACATGCATTCATTACATAAAATGTTCTTCGGTGTCCAGATGTGTCCGTAAGCACCAAACAGTGCTCACTGCGGCTCACATTGCATACCGTCCAACAGCAAAACTGCTCCTGGGAGCTCAGTCTAGAGTTGGTTGTGTCACTCTTCTCATTGACACAATACATACATGTAGGTTTGCCAACAGACGCTTTAGCCTGCTGATAGCCGTAGGGGCATTTCATGAATGCTGCCGGGATATGGCATTCCTGAGGATCAAATCCAGAAATTCTTCAACAAGATCATGAAATGATTCATGAAAGGATTTTAAAGATGCATGAAAATGAATGTCTGTTCTGTCTGAAACACATCCTTGATATTTAGGCTAAATTTAGATGAAGCACCCTGGGAACAACCTAGATTTGCAGCAGCATCAGGCTCAGCACAGCCTTCAAGCCATGCCAGAGGAATAGGGTAAATCCTCAGCTCCAAAAATCTTCAAGCTGTTTATACTTTTAATGGTACCCAGGCAATTCAGTTTAAAGCTGACTCATCTGTCTTTGTACTACAAATGCATGGGTATGAACTTCTGCTTGAACTTGTCTTCCCAATCTTAACATCCCAGACCTTAAAACATATCACTACTCATTTACCATTATAAGCTAATTCTGTATTTTTAAAATTCCAGGAGGCCTCTTACAGCTCCATAATGTAAATACCACTATAACGCAAATTATAGCCACTATGTAACATGCATGTCTAGCTACAGACTATTGCAGCAGAGACCTTAGAATGAGTTAGTTCATCTAAAGAACACTTCTTTTTTTATTTCTTCTTCTTCTTTTTTTTTTTTTCCTTTTCTTTCCCCGGCGCAAAAGCCTATGCATATGACAGAGAGAACGAAAATGTGACTAATATTGTGAAAGGCAATTCCTAGTTTGGTTGCAATTACAGTCCTCAGTAGATCATCAGATGGCAATAGAAAAGAAATGTAAATTGGACTATGAGGACCAGAAAAAAGGTTACTCCATTTCCAAACTTTTCCTTTTACATCGGCACAGAGCAGGAGGAATGCTACTAAATCCATTTAAGACTATTCCAATAAATGCATGTGTTTGCATTTCAAAGAACTTCAGCCTCACCTTAGAAACTCCTGGGCCCATAATTTAAATAATTTTCTCCTAACTGGAATTGATTGTAATAAAATTCAATGAGTCTTTTCTGACCACTTCCTAAAAACCTGAATTTCCAGGGAACAAGATGGCACAATAGGAAACCATTGCAGAAGCTGATTAATCAGACACTTTCACCATGGAACCTGCCAAATATTTCAGAAAGAGCAGCTAAGAAGGAAGAAACACTCTTGTGGTTTAAGTGATCCTATGCAAGATTAATGAACAGAGAGGCAAATATTCACACCCATCCAATGTCTAATCATTTGAGTTCATTACACTGTTTCTTTAGTCTGACATTTCATCAGCACAATCTGTTTTCATCAAGGGAAAAGGGGATTACAGAGCAGAAGATAATCTCCACTCTTCCACTTTAGTTTGAAAGGATTTACTGTGTAATCTCATGAAAGAGGCTTGACAAAGTGGTTACTCAATTATTTACTTGAAAACAGTGGTAGAGGATTTGCATATCACTGTTGAAAACAGGGGAATCATAGGGTAAAGTATGGATACTCACAATGTCTGGTGCCTCCTGTTGTCATTGTGTTGTCATAGAATCATAGAATGGTTTGGGTTGGAAGGGACCTTAAAGATCACCCAGTTCCAACACCCCTGCCACAGGCAGGGACACCTCCCACCAGACCGGGTTTCCCAAAGCCCCATCCAGCCTGGCCTTGAACTCCTCCAGGGATGGGGCATCCACAGCCTCTCTGGGCAACCCACTCCAGTGCCTCACCACCCTTACAGAGAAGACTTTCCTCTTAATGTCCATTCTAAATCTATCCTCTTTTAGTTTAAGACCATTCCCCCTCATCCTATCATTATCTACCTGAGTAAAGAGTCCTTTTTCATCTTTTTAATAAGACCCCTTTAAGTATTGAAATTTATTGTCTGAAAGCGCAGTCAGGCATTGGAATGTGTTGCCCAGGGAGGTGGTGGCGTCACCATCCCTGGGGATACTAAAGAAAAGGTTGGGTGGGGTACTTAGGCACATGGCTTGGCGGGTGATATTGGTGGTAGGGGGATGATTTTATGATTCTATGATAAAGGAAAACACTTTTCCCAAGATAAGAAAAGCAGGTGCTGTTTTAACAGATTAATTCTCCACATCATCAAAATCTTACACTGAGTCTGGTATTTTTCAAAAATACACTACCTAGATATATGGAGCTGTACCACCAACTCTCCACTGCAACAGACTTTTCTTATATAAGGAAACCTATTACCTTTCATTATGTAAGGAAAACAGGGCAGACTGAGACTTTCAATGGGAAAGTACCAATGGGAGTGAATCTTTTCCTAAATTTTTGTCAGTTTTGTTTGTTTGTTTTTGTTTTTGTTTGGCAACAATGTGCAGAGAAAAGATTGTTGTTTTTTAAAACAAATATTGAAACAAATATTTGTGTTGTTCTTAGAGAGCTTACAGAACTTCATTCATCCAGTAATTTGGAACCTATTTGTTATTTCTCTTCTATTTTCTCCCTATAAATTTCCATATCCTTTAAATACTGATGTCTTAGTTTGAAGAGAGTAATTGTATCTCATCTTCATTGCAACAATTAAAATCATTGATGCCAACTAGAGGTGTTTAGATTTTGCTAAAGAGATTAGCAGCTGCCATCCAGTATGGCTTTCTTTCCTTACACAGATGAACAGAAATGCTTCTGAGCAGAAAGCAAAGAGCCTGTATACTCGATAGTACTTAACTTCTTCAGCTTTGAAACTTTTGAGTGATATTATTAGCCCTGAAGTTGTCAGACAGTTGGACTATTTTGGGCTTGAAGGTCTATTGCCACTGGTCTATTCTATTCTATTACCCCACAGATATTTCTCGCACACAGTGCAAGAAAAGTTGCTACAGTGGTGTCTTAGAAAGAAAGGTCATTCAAAGGTATTTAAGAGGAAGACATACTTTTGTCCTTGCTCTGCAAACTTATTGAATTTTGCTACAGATACTTCAGTGGTGGATTACTTTGCTGGTTCAACAGAATAGTTAGTGTACAACATAGATAAAGTGCATTTTTATAAATACCTTTGTAGCTCATAGAAACCCCTACCCTTTGGACAATCAAGGAAGAAGCTGGCTCATGTGGTTGGTTCTTGACCTAAAGTAGATCTATATTCTATATTATGATGAGAATGAAAAATGAAGTCTTCTAGTGTGTAGTATGGAAAAAAAAACAAACAAACAAACAACAACAACAACAAAAAAAAAAAAAAACAGGGGGAAGAACTCATCTTTGATATCTTTGGAGCTGAGCATGGTTAGAACAGGCCATGACCACATATTTTCAGAAGCATCCTGTATTAAAACAAAAATTCCCAAGCCATTGCTTCATATTTCTTCCTGACTGTAACTATATCCTACTTCCCTGTGACATACTATTCAGCTTTGGGAACTTCTATATCTCCTCTACATTAACTGCATTTTCTTTCCCAGGTGTTAACTTGCCATTTGTTTACTGCTTATAAGTCTGACCACACAGTCTGACTTCCTTGTTCAAGAAAAACCCAAACCTCTCTGAAGCACCTACGTACTGAAAATACAGCATTCTTAGGCCACGACTTTTTATGAGGACGTGCATATATCGCAAACACTGACTGATACGAGCTATGTTTTACAGCTCTGTGCTCAGTACATCAAAGTACGTTTTATGTTACCCAACAGGGCTTGCTGCCAACAGCGTCATCTGGTTTAATAGCAAAACACAAAGATTAGCTATGTGGTGGAGGGAACACTAATACAAAGCTAATGTTTGTGAACCCTAGGATTTCATTCTGAAAGCAAACATTATGTGAAGTTTGAGGAAACCATAAAGGGTGCCAAACTCAGCAAATCTCTCCTGATAAACACCTCTTTATACCTTTATTTGCAAGTAAATGAGTGTCCTTTCTCAGACCCTGGTTCTGGAAATACTTATGCACATAGAAATGTGTTTCCTCAGAGCAGTCTTGTTGATTTCCCTGAAAATGCATACATGCTTGAAGTCAAGTACACACAAAGGACTGTGAAGAACATGGAGCTTTTAAAAAGCTGTCTTGATTCTTCCTTTGCTTATGGTGCTGTAAATGTCATGCAGTGCCACTGAAAATGAAATAAATGAATGAAATAAATGAGTAAATGAAATAAAACAGCTAGAAGTGACCAGGAGAATAAAACCCACCACAGAAAAGATAATAACCTTCAATGGACACAAGCATTGAATTCAACATGTGTGGTTGCTTCTCAAGGCCCTCACCATTATAGATCATCTGCACTGCATCTCAGGCTGCAAACATAACACATCTCATTTGACATTGACATGAGAGATACTTTCCACCCTTACTGCTGTGAAAAGTCAACAGGAAATATTTATTAATAAAATCTTTTCCTACTTACTTCAAAGATTTCGCAAGGATCAAAACCCATTTTGTACGTAAATCTTGGCCCCGTTGAAAATCACTGTCAGAGCTGCCACTGACTTTAAGAAAAGCATGGTAATGCCTTTCTTAGAAAAGCATGGTAATGCCTTTCATGGACAAGATTCCATGACCCTGTCCACAACAGCCAGTGGCAGTTGCTTGGAATAAAAAGTACAAGGCAAAACATAAACAGTAGTCTTTGCCTTGGCAAATAGCCTTAGTGTTTGTCCATATGTGTTCATGATTTCATTCATTTTATATTTCTTGGGAATGATCAAGCCAAATCCTCAGATGAAACTAACCTAACATTTGATCTTATTAGTAATTTGAGAGGAAAACTCCTGTATTCTTCAGAAACAAGTATAGTAAATATTGTACCATACTAATTGTGGGAAACAGGGAGAAGTTCAAATTCAGTAATTTTTGAAGAAACAGGTTTTTCTGATCACTCTTATAAGCAGTGAAGAAGTGTCACTTGCGTCTAGGAAATATTTTTCTTCCAGACCAAGTTCTTATCCCTGAATGCTGTACTCGTAGTAACAAAAACATAGACTGTGACCAAAACAGAAGTAGAAGAATGGAAAATACAAAAGCAGACGTAGTTCATATTTATCTTGGGAAAAAGTATGATTCCTGTTCTTATAACAACACTCAGACCATTTAATATCAACAATACTCTCAAACTTTTAAAAAATATTTTCATCTCTCAAGAAATGTCAGCATGATGCATATATCTCTTTCACAAGTTAAAGACAGTTTTATCAGAATCAACTTACTATAGACTTAAACATTACTGCTTATTAAGTCTTCTCAATAAAACATTATATATTTTCCAAAATAAACTTATTCCTTATTTATATAAAATCCTTTAGCATTCGAAAAGTGTGTATACATAAAATATACATACATCAAATATATTTAATCTTTTGGTAACAATAGACATTATTGCAATGCTCGAAACAATATTACTTGATGATTTTTTTTCTAGCTGAAATCTATTTGTAAAGTAAAGAGTCCAAGAAACTTAAACTCTTCAGTGTATTTAATTGTTGATATACAGCTGAGCTAACCTCTTGTCTTGTTGAAAAATTGATAGTGCAAGAGTGCTCCAGCCCTGATATAGTCCTAGGATGTTTCTACACATGTACCTTTCATTGGGACTGCAAGATTTCCCACCCTGTGGCTACCGTCATTTCAAAAACAGACACAATTTTGGCAACTGCCAGTTACATTCACTATTAAATATTGTACATCATTATTTTACATCATTTTTCTGTGTTTTACAGAAAATTTACAAAAATTGTAATTAGTCCATGCTGAAAAATCTATTGAATTATACGGATGTATATAAGACGTACATGTATATAAGAAATGTATATAAGATAAGATCACTATATGCAGCAAATAACAAGTGGCAGATGTGGTAAACATTCTGTTCAAAAACCTTGTACTTACTTTATTCTATGTCTTCCTCAGCAAGGCACAGAAACATTAAGATAAACAGAGAGAGAGAGATTAGCTATCCTATTAGGATCTATCTGGATAAGCTGGGATAGCTAAATATTTCTACTTTTTCTTTAAAAGCAAAAACAAAGCCACAAAGGGTTTCCATTTTGAATGCTGTGCAAGATTATAACGTAAACTTTTGCAAAAGAGAAATTCAAAATAAATGGGGTTTGAAACCAAATATTCCCCAATTCACTGTATTCTATTAGGAAAAGTCCTTTCTTCTTTGTCCAACAACTTTGTCTTGACAATGACAAACTGCAGAGGTAGCTGTAGTCTTCTAGGAAATGTTTCATCCTCTTGGTCTTGCTGGATCCTTGTAATCTCTTTGGCTCTGCCTCTTTCAGACTTCTTTTTGTCCCTCTCACTCTCTGCCAGTTCTCCAAACGTTGTTTCTGCATGAGCTTGTTTTATGGATGAAGTGATTTTCTTCTGCCTTCAACTTTCCCCTGGATGAGAATGCTACAGCCAGGAGAAGGCTACAGGAAGCCTTTTCAGTGCCAAGTGCCCAGCGTGTTTAACTAATACCAGTACAGCAGGTCTTCAGCACAATGCAAAAACAAAGAAGATAAAAAGTTTTTTTTTTAAAAACTAACTTTCAAACAAGCAAACCAGAAAAGAAAAATCTGCATTTACATTTTCTGCAAAATGTAAACTGTCTTCTTTACCAAAACAGATTTTCTGCACTTCTTTATTGTTTTTAAATCTTATACACTTGACCACAGATCTGATGCTGTTGTGGACATCTGGATGTAGATTGTTGGTAGGATGCTAGTAGCAACTAAAAAGCTCCCTCTTCGTGAGTTATCTGAAACTTGTATTTTCCACATTTTTAGTCTTCTTTGTATCCTATTGGTTTTCTGATCTTTATATAATTTGTTCTGACATTCATCAGCCTCTGAAGGTTTTCAGATTAATGTGTTTTGAAAACAGGCAAAAGAAAAAGGATGTGTGGTTGTTTTTTCTTCTTAACTAAGACTTAAAATAAATAGATACAATCTGGCTTTTGTTTGAATCCTAAATAATTAACTATCTGTTCAGAGTGACTTTCAGCTTGCTGTATTGAGAAACTTCAACTGCACACAACATATCAAGGTATTTTTTCTTAATACAGGGATTTTGACATGTTTTATAATCTCTATAGCATACAAAAGTACCAAGAAAAGGGAAAAAATTTCAAAATGCAAAGTTAGAGGAAAAAAAAGTTGAAATAAAATGCATCTTTTATAGATTTTGTATATGTTTTCTTCTGTTATCGCGGATGATAATAATAATAATAATAATAATACCACAATAGTAAGAATGTAAGTGTTATGTTAATTTTATAGAGTGACTATATGGTTCTTTTTTCATTTCACAGAGAGATGTTCTCACCTCAGCAGATCATGGCACTTGAAGACACACCAAGTCACCGTACCTTCTACATTCTCATTTACTCCATTGCCCATTAGAATTTACCAATATTAATAGTATTTATGTCATCAGAATAGGCAGAATAAAGGATACAGTAAACAAAGAGAATGTATGTTTGTTTGAGGAGCCTCTGTCTGATGTGACAATTGCTAAAGTACTCATAGAAGGAAACAGGGACAAAGGATGGATGGTGAGGTCAAAAAAGGAAGAGATTAATGTGAAATGGAAGAAGGTTGATAAAGAGACATCTGGCAATATCTTCTAGTGAAGGGGCATAGAGATCAAAAAGATCAGATAAGTAAGCCACAAGCTTCAAACATGTTCAAGATGCCATTGCCAAGATGAAAGGGATTTCCTAAAAGAAAAAGGACTGAATCAAAGGAAGGACTTTAAGAAGGACAGGGAGAGGAGGTGAGGAGGCAGCGCTGACAATGAGCAGCAGAAGTGTTTGGAGCTCTGCCTGAGGATGGATGAGGAGCTGACAATGAGCTTATGGGTCAGGATTACAGGGAGGGCAGGAATAGGTGGCATTATAGTGGGTGTCTGCTACAGGCCACCTGATCAGGCAGACCAAGCAGATGAAGCCCTCTACAGACAGATAGAAATAGACTTGCATTCTTAAGCCCTGGTTCTCGTGGGGGACTTTAGCCAGCTGTTGGAGGGACAGCACATGAGAGCACAGGCAGCCCAGGAGGTTCCTGGCATGCATTGATGGCAACTTTCATCTCCAAGTGACAGAGGATTCAATGAGGAGAGGTGATATACTGGATCTCATTCTCACTAACAAGGAGTGGCTGGTGGGAAAGGTGAAACTCAAGGGCAGCCTTGGCTTCAGTGCTCATGAAATGGTGCAGTTTGGGATTCAGATGGTAGCAAGGAAGGAGCACAGTAAGCTCGCTGCCCTGAACTTTGGGAGAGCAGACTTTGCCCTCTTCAGGGATCTGCTTGGTAGAGTACCATAGGACAAATCCCTGGAGGGAAGAGGAACCCCAAAAAGCTGGTTAATAATCAAGGATCACCTCCTCTAAGCTCAGGAGCAATGCATCCCAACAAAGAAGAAGTCAGGTGAAAATGCCAGAAGACCTGCATGGATGAACAAGGAGCTCCTGACCAAACTTAAACAGAAGAAGAAGGCCTACAGAGAGTGAAAGCAAGGACATATAGCCTAGGAGGGATACAGAGACATTGTCTGAACAGTCAGGGATCAGTTTAGTAAAGCCAAAGCCCTTTTAGAATTAAATTTGGCCAGGGACATCAAGGGCAATATGAAAGAGTTCTGTAGGTGATACATCAGTGGTAAAATGATGATGAGGGAAAATGTAGGTCCTCTCTGGAAGGAAATGGGAGACCTGGTCACCTGAGACAGGGAGAAGACAGAGGTACCTAATGACTATTTTGTCCCAGTCTTCACTGCCAAAAGCTCCAACCACATGGTTCAGGCCCCAGAAGGCAAAGGCAGGGACTGTGAGAATGAGGAACTGCCCAGCATAGGAGAAGATTGCGTTCAAGATCATCTAAGGAACATGAAGGTGCACATATCCATGGAACCTGATGAGATGCATCTGCAGGTCCTGAGGAAACTGGTGAGTGTAGTTACTAAGCCACTATCTGTAATATTTGAGAAGTTGTGGTAGTCTGGTGAAGTTCCCACTGTCTGTAAGAGGGGAAACATAACCCCCATTCTTAAAAAAAGGAAGAAAGGAAGACATAGGGAACTATAGGTCAGTCATTCTCACTTCTGTGCCCAACAAGACCGTGGAACAGATCCACCTGGAGACTCTGCTAAGGCACACAGAAAATAAGGAGGTGACTGGTGACTGCCAACATGGCTTCACTAAGAGCAGATCATGCCTGACAAATCTGCTGGCCTTCTACAATGAGGTTACAGCATTGGTGGATAGGGGAAAAGCAACAGACATCATCTACCTGGATTTGTGCAAAGCATTGGACACTGTCCCTCATGATATCCTTGTCTCTAAATTGCATACACATGGTTTTGATGGATGGATCATTCAGTGGGTAAGGAATTGGCAGAATGGTCACATTAAAAGAGTTGTGGTCAACAGTTGTATATCCAGGTGAAGATCAGTGATGAGTGGTGTTCCACAACGATCAGTATTGGGACCGGCACTGTTTAAAATCTTTGTTGGCAACATGGACAGTGTGGTCGGGTGCATCTTCAGCAGGTTCCTGATGACACCAAGCTGTGCAGTGCAGTTGACACACTGGAGGGAAGAGATGTCATCCATCCAGAGGGACCTGGACTGGATGGAGAGGTGGGCCTGTGGAAACCTCATGAGGTTCAAAAATGCCAAGTGTAAGGTCCTGTACCTGGGTCGCAGCAATCCCAAGCACAAATACAGGCTGGGTAGAGAATGGATTGAGAACAGCCCTGAGGACAAGGACCTGGGTGTGTTGGTTGACAAGAAGCTCAACATGATCCAGCAATGTGTGCTTGCAGCCCAGAAAGCCAACTGTATCGTGGGCTGCATCAAAAGAGGCATGGCCAGCAGGGTGAGGGAGGGGATTCTCCCCCTCTACTCTGCTCTCATGAGACCCCACCTGGAGCACTGCATTCAGCTCTGGGGCCCCCAGCACAAGAAGGACACATAAGTATTAAAACAAGTCCAGAAGAGGTTCATGAAGATGGTTAACTGGAGCACCTCTTCTACAAAGACAGGCTGAGGGAGTTGGGGTTGTTCAGCCTGGAGAAAAGAAGGCTCTGGGGAGACCTTACAATGGCCCTCCAGTACCTAAAGGATGCTGCAGGAAAGCTGGGGAGGGACTCTTTTTCAGGGGGTGTAATGGTAGGAGAAGGGGGAATGGATTTAAACAAAAAGAGGGTAGGTTTAGATTAGATACAAGGAAGAAATTCTTTGCTTAGAAGGTAGTGAGGCCCTGACACAGGTTGCCTAGAGAATTTGTGGATGTCCCATCCTTGGAAGTGTTTAAGGCCAGGCTGGATGGGGCTTTGAGCAACCTGGTCTAGTAGGAGATGTCCCTGCACATGGCAGGGGGATTGGAATTAGATGATTTTTAAGGACTCTTCCAACCCAAATCATTCTATGAATCTATGATTCTATGAAAGAAAACGTAGCAATACTTGCAATTTTTTGAAGGTCGAGTGAGGCCTTTTGGAGCAAAGCAGAGAAATCATGTCTCTCATCATCACATGAATGAAGAACAGGACCAGCTCAGCAGTAATAATGTGGGCCTGTTATGTCTTTTGTTAGGCCGGATGTGATATTTTCCCCAAAGTTTTTTGAACAGCTACAGATTCTGTTTGCAAATAATATTTTGACACCTTCTCCCTATCCTTCATTCTAGCATTTTACTAATGGATTCTGTAGGAGCAGAAAGACTATAGGAAAAAAATGTTTCCCTGGGAATGAATGCAGACTGCCTTGCTGTGAGTTGGGCAGGCAGATAGGGAATATCTCTCTCTTCCCACCAATTACAAAAGAAGTCTCAAGAGTTTTTTTTTTTTTAAATTGGCCACCTTAAGTGTAGATATCTCAAGCTAAGTAAAACTCATTTCCCATCTCGAGTTTGGTTTCTAAATATGTCCATAAGCATCTGTGGTCACTATGTCCAGCAGCTAGGTGCTTCTTCCATGCTCTAGCTCCAAAGTTAAGCATTTCTCTGTCTATCTCATCTAGGTTTCCTCCCACCCAGCATGTGAAGTAATCTCTAGACTAAAGACATTTGCCTAACTTAGTATCCTTCCTCTCTCAGTGTAACTTTAGTAGTAGCAGCTGAGCAGTTTCTCAATCATGGAAGAAGTTTTGAGATAAAGATCAGAAATGGATGAGATAATCCCCACTTGGGAGAAAGACAAGACCCATGACTTAACATTTTTACTGTTCGTTTCAGGAGATTGAAACATTTATTATTGCCTACGTTAGTATACATTAGATAAATAATTTCTTACTGCTGTTTTTCATTCTTGCTAACAGACAAAGTACACATGACCAGCTAATATTAGAGAAGTCCCTTACTCATAAACTTTGTAGACAATCAGGCAGTGGGGAATTTTTCCATTTAACTGGTTTGAGCTCATCTGCACACTCCTTCTCTGATGTATCCACAAAGGAAAACAAAACAACAAAGACACAAATTTAACTGGCATAAAATTAAATGGTTGGACTCAAGTCATAGAACAGGAAGGGAAAAAAATAAAAGAAAAAAAAAAAAAAAACAACAACAACACCAACACCACCAACAAAAAATAAATATGTATTTTGAAGAATAAATATGAAGGAATATTATAATAGTACAATAGCCAATAGAAGTGCTGGGCCATTTGGAAAATGTAAACATCCTAATGCTATCTGACTTTGCATCTTGTAAAGGTCTCAGACTCTGTTCATGAACAACTGAAATAAGATTCTATCAGAAGAGAGTGAAGACAGACTGCTAAGATCAGACGTGTTCTTATCATCAAACAACATCAAGCAACACATGATCAAGGGATTACTCTCAGTTGCTGAATGTCATGATAGGGTGGGAAGAAAGAAACTTCTGCACTGATTTGTCAGTAGGCTCAGCAACAAAAAAGAGAATTTGAACGTTACTAACCCTGCAGATCAGTTCTGCTGCCATCCTAGTACGTTATAAGTGAGCAACTACATATTTAGTGTCAAAATGATAATTTCCAGTTCATTATTAAAAAATTGGTGGAAGGTATAGGTTTTAAGTCTTACTCATATTCCTAAACAGCTGCTTGATTCTTCCTTTTGTTCAATGCAAAAGCGTCAGTACCCAATGACTATTTGATTGCTGTTCATTGTGCAGAACATGAAGCATGCATATCTGAAGAACAAAACTAATCAAATGTGATATATTATGAAATAGTCTGTGAAGGAGAGAACCCAAAACTGTATGTCGTGTTTATCTTTAAGGATTTACTTCAGCAATATTCTTATCAGACACTGCATGTAATTATGCTTGTGCATCTTTTAACACAAAACTCAACATAATTTGATTATTTTGTCATTCAAACTTCTACTGCCAAATCCTGAAGCACAACTCATGTACTATGAGCAATGTTGCAAATCATACAAATCACACTTGCCAAGCTGAGTTTGTCAAAGCGAACAGTTCAGAAAAAGCCACCATGTCTTCAATAAGTCTGTGAAAAATGAACACACTCATTAGCAATCTAATGGTCAAATCTGCGAACACTGCAGATCTGTACACTGATCATTTCCATAACAAGATCATTTTGAAATCTTTAGTCTGGGTGTATTTGTGTAACTCTTGTCAAATCTAGAGCTGAGGAACTGGGCTGGAAAATTTGATTTGAGGACATGAGTAAGATTCACAGTGGGAAATTCAGAATTCTTTTCTTCAAACCACAGAGGGCTGGCATCCTCACTAAATGATGGTTAACTTAAGAAGTCCTGGGTGTTCTCAGGAAAGAATTCAGTTTTTGCATGATTAAGTTCTAATTGGAGGAAGTGATTGTTTCACTGTTTCATATAACACAGCTGCACCTCCATTGAATTTTTTGGACTGGGTTTTAATGAACAGTTAGTTTGCATAGCATTTCTTTTTTGTTTTCTCCTTGTTGAGTGGTTATGGAGAGAAGAAGAAAAGCTTGTTTGTGTTTTGTTTGTTTGTTTGTTTGTTTTTGTTTTTGTTTGTTTGGTTGGTTGGTTGCTTGCTTGCTTTTTCTGCCACTAAATTTCATAATGCTAAACTGATGTGTCCTAGTTTCTTTAGGTTTCATAGTTCTGGAGACAATCCAGAAGCTAGGGAACATGATTGTTCCGGTTGTATTGAATGGGGAGCAGTCAAGCAAAAACACTTGGTTTGCCATGAAAAGTGTTCAACTGGTAAATGCAAATATTTTAACAGAAATTGATACATAAGCAAAGGTGGGTCAGTACATCTGATATGTTGAACTGCAGAGACTACAACTTAGGACATACTGTACAGACAAAACTCAAAGTTGTTCCTTTTTCTGGTTCTTCCTGCTTTAAGTCAATGCTGGATGTACAATCATGTTAACGCACAGGGATGAGCCTGTAAGACCAAAAGAAGTTAAGCATTCAGCCCATGTGTTGACATAGCCTCTCAAAGTTTTGACATTCATGTTATCTCATTTCAAATACAAGGAACTGGTTATACAAATCTAAGGTTTACCAGTCAGAATATCTGAAGGTCCATTTTCCCAATCAGATCTCCTCAGAAAAATGAAGCACCTCCCTTTCTCAAAGCAAAAAGAACATATTTGAAGGTACAGCTTTGTTTGAAGGAAAACACTCAAATACCCAAGAATTAAATCCTAGAATGCTTATTATCAAGGGAGTTGCTACATACGGTGATAAGCACTATTTGTTTGGAGCAGTATACTTTAATTGAAATCTCTCAGGAGTAGAAATGCACATATGCACATTGGATAATGAATAAATTGATTTGCTTTGATGCTCAAATTGCAGAATTTCATAAGTGTCTTGTGTTAGTCAAACAAAATATTTTGCTTGACTTGAAGTGTTTCATTTGTGTTTTTTAAATTTTAAAAATAAGTTCAGGTAAATGTAGCTTTGAAGCATCATTTTGTAACAAGAATAAAAGTTTTTATGTATATAAAAGTTTATATATATATGTACTTTTTATCTAAAAGTTGTACAAAAAAAAAAAAAACATTTGGGAAGGGATGAAATTATTTAATGAATTCAGGCTGAACTCACAAATTGTTCTATTCAACATGAAAATGAATTATTTTAGTGGATAATTTACTTACCTGGAAAAGTTCCCTCAATTCTATTTCTGTGAGTGTTTGAAATGTATTAGCAAAATGCACCTCTCTATGTTTATGCATTGTACTTGCATTTGCTGAAGATGTATCCGCACATTAGCAGGTTTTAATGGTAAGATTACAAAAGGGGGAAATATGACTGGACAAAATCATGGTTTTGAGTTAGTCACCACCTGTAATGTGCAAGTGCTTTGTTCATCAACATTAAAGCATATTCACAATGTTCTTCCAAAAGTATGTGATCCATCTATTACCTTGTTGTCGTCTCCATAATAATCTTGGGCTCAGGGATAGATTTTAAGCTCTGTAAAATATAAGTAGTTATGAATCACTCACAAGTTTGAATCACATCCACAGAGCCAGAGAAAAGCAGCAAACTGGTTGTGAGAAGTTCAGCTAGAAGATATGAAACTTAGTAGGCCAGCTTTTTTGTTTGTTTGTTTGTTTGTTTGTTTTGTTTTGTTTTCAGAGCTGTATTTTTGCATAACTGCAAAACAAACCCAAAGGAATAACTCATCATGATTTTCCCTCAGCCAAGGTAACTGCAGACCATTTCACAGACACTGTAAGTGAAGAAGGAAAGATTTCTGGGTCACACGTGTGAGGTGTCAGCTCTGAGGACTGCTACAGACTTTTTGGTCCAGATTCATCTCTCATTCCCTTGACAAAGCTGCAGGACTCTACAGATAGACCACCAAGCTGTTGGGAAAAGTATTGCCAGCAAGAGCTGATGCCTCTTGTGAGGCAATAGCTGTAGTCCTTGCTGAGATAAATCAGATTGAAAGAAGTTGTCTGTTGGAGGGGCCTACATAAGCTCTCAGGAATTAACCTGATTCCAGCGGGTTATTTTGGTTAACTAAAAAAGTAGTTGAAGTCCATATAAGATGAAGTACATGACTGGTATGCTGAAATGAAAAAGCAAAACAAATACCATGTGTGTCAACTTCAGACTGAACCACCAGAACAGTAAGACAAGTACTTCTGACATCCTTTTAAATGTCATGGTTTGACTTTGGAATAATCTTTGATAATGTGTCAGCTCAGACTGAACAACCACAACAGTAAGAAGAATACTTCTTGTCATCCTTTGAAATGTCATGGTTTGATGTTGAATTGGCCTTTGATAAATATTTTTGTTTTTTGTTTGTTTGTTTGCTTCATTGTTTCCAGGATTAATGTTTGATATTGCAGAAGCATATAAGAGACTGGGCCTTACCATCATTTAGATGTTAGTAATGCCCTCACTTCTGTCTGAGTGTGAGGTTTCCTCTGTTCTCCAACTTCTGTTACCGGCAATTTCCTGCATGCCACGTTCCTGCATGCCACATTACTTACTCATCTTTCCTCAGTCAGTGCCAATGCAAAGTAGAAATGACAAAGCATGTTATTCTGAAGCTTTTATTATTTATTTATTTATTGGCCTAAAATGTCAATATTCTTAGGTTTTCTTTCAGATGTTAGATATATTACCTCTTGTTCCTACTGTCATATTCCTGACCTGAACAGCTTCTGATCCTGTCACTTTCATATAGAAATATTTGCAACACTTTCATAACATGTACTACAGCTCTTCAGGGAAAGCAAATAGATATGTTCAACGTGTCAGAAAACGGCCTGAGCAACACTTCCTTCACTGTGAAGACACATGTTCCTTTTAACACATTATAATTGAAATATATCTTTTTACTTTCAGAAGTGCTTGTCAGAGGAGAGATGAAATTCTAATGATGTCTCTATTCACATCGTCATGATGAAGACATAATGTGGTGACACCATTCAAAACATTCACAAAGTGACAGAAGTCACAGCTAGACTATTTTACAGAATGGGCTGAACAATAAAATACCACTGAATGTAATCCAAAAGCAAGAACCATTTTGCTCTGTAAATTAGAACAATGTTATTATCATAATTCAAGCTAAGTATATGAAATAAATTTGATTATTTTGCTTCTAGATATAGAATAATGAGAGATATGGATGTGAGCATTTTTAGAAAAAAATAAATTCTAACAATTCAATTTTTAAAAATTTCCTGAAGCCATGTAGTCAGTCAAAATCCTTCTTTGGTCAACTTCAAATGATTGGAGTAATTAGACCACTAAGAATTGTTATTTTAAAATATATAGGTTCATGGTCTCTCCAGAACAGGAGCAGGATTTAAAAAGATATAGCCAGAAGCCTTTTTTGTTTTGTTTTGTTTTTCCTCATATTAATCAGAGTGCAACCTTTTCTCTCTGATGTGGATAGACTTTGAGCAGTAGTCAATATCTTTGTCTCCTTGATTTTAGGTTGAAATGCACCGTTACCTTCAGACAATGAATTCATATTCGAGGGAAAATTAGAGAAAACGTTGTGTCATTTTGTTTAAACAATACTTAAAAGCAGATTGCAGTAACTCTTCAGGATCTGCTGAAGGAGGGAAAATACTTGCAGCTTCCTTATGTCTGCAGGCAATTCTTCACACAAAAAGGGAATTTCCAGAGTCAGTCTCTCAAACAAAATATTTGTATATTAATGCAGGTATTTTTGGAACTTTCCTTATGTGCAATGATATAGAACTGCACAAGGAAGAGGTGACTCAAATAGTCAAAACATCTCTAAGAAATTCAGGTGATGTCACACTCTGAACTTTGCGCAGCTGCAGAATGGAGATGCTGGTATCAGGATAACCACTGCTTCTGAGGGTGTTTGCTTTTCCTATGTGTTCTTGTAAATCCCCTGGCCAAAAGGCATTTTGAAGGGATATGTTTTCTTCTAAGAAGAGCAATAAGAATTTTCACGTTCTAATGCAAATGCTGATGAATAAGGAAATCTTGTTTCAGTGCAAGCCCCAAATGAACTTCAAGTGCTGCCTATGGCAAAATACCAAAGCCTAAATCAAAGTAATCTAAAAAAACTCTGTGCAAATGTGCTTAGTGTATGCTACAGTTTCCTCGGGTACTCAAATATACCTCGTATTCCATGTGAATTTTGTATTGTGAGTCTGATGCACGGTACATAAGTATGCCTTTGAGTCAAGCAGTTCCCACTCCTGAAACACTGTCTCCAGTGTGAAAACACAAATCTTGGCTCTCTTCTCCCTCTGGTTGTTGCCATCTTTCCTGCTGTGTCCTGCAGAGCAGGGAGGTCTGCAAAACAGCCAGTGGATGCTCTGCCCTCAGGTCCTTCAGACACACAGTTCAGCTTTCACCCCCAACAGAGGAGAGAGAATGGTTTGGACTTTATACAGTATTACAACATCAAAAGTGCAATTCTACCATGATAGAAAGGAACCTTTATACAAAGTATCACAGAATCATAGAATCATAAAGTTTGGAAGAGACCTTCAAGATCATCTGGTCCAACCATCACCCTACCACCAATGTCACCCACTAAATCATGTCCCTAAACACCACAACCAACCTTTCCTTAAACATTCCCAGGGATGGTGGCACCACCGCTTCACTTCCCTAGGCAACTTGTTCCAACGCCTTACTGCTCTTTCTGAGAAGAAATGTCTCCTAAATTCCAACCTAAAACTCCCCTGGTGCAACTTGAGGCCATTCCCTCTAGTCCTATCACTAGTTACCTGCGAGAAGAGGCCAATCTCCAGCTCCCCACACCTTCCTTTCAGGCAGCTGCAGAGAGCAATGACATCTCCCCTGAGCCTCCTCTTCTCCAGACTAAACACCACCAGTTCCCTCAGCTGCTCCTAACAGGACTTGTGTTCCAGGCCATTCACCAGCCCTTCTCTGGACATGCTCGAGCACCTCAATGTCATTTTTGTAGTGAGGAGCACAAAGCTGAGCACAGTACTCAAGGTGCAGTGTCACCAGAGCTGAGTACAGGGAGACAATCACTTCCCTAGTCCTGCTGACCACGCTGTTTCTTATATAAGTTAGGATGCTGTTGGCCTTCTTGGCCACCTGGGCACACTACCAGCCCATGTTCAGGCAAGCATCAATCAGCACTCCCAGATCCTTTTCTGCCTCTTCCCATTGACCCATCCTGTCCAGGTCCCTCTGCAGGACCTTTCTACCCTCCAGCAGATCGACACTTCCCCCCAGCTTGGTGTCATCTGCAAATTTACTGAGGGTACACTCAATTCCCTCATCCAAGTCATCAATAAAGATATTACAAAGGATGGGCCACAACACCAGCCCTGGGGAACACCACCGGTGACCAGTCGCCAGCTGGGTTTCAATCCATTCACCGCCACTCTGCATACAGTCAGCCAGCCTGTTTTTAACCCAGCAAAGTGTGTACCTGTCCAAGCCATGGGCTGCCAGTTTCTCCAGGAGAATGCTTTGGGAGACTGTAAAAGGCCTTGCTGAAGTCTAGGTGGACTACATCAACTTTCCCTCATCCTCCAGGCGGGTCACCCGGTCACAGAAGGAGATGAGGTTGGTCAGGCAGGACTTGCCTTTCATGATCCCATGCTGGCTGGGCCTAACCCCCCGGTGTCCCATATACATTGCTTGATTCCATTCAAGATGACCTATTCCATCACCTTTCCTGGCACCAAAGTCAGGCTGACACGCCTGTATTCCACCAGGTCCTCCTTATGATCCTTCTTATAGACGAGTGTCACGTTAGCAAGTCTCCAGTCATCCAGGACCTCTCTGGATGACCAAGACTGCTGATAGATGAAGTAAAGTGTTGCAGCAAACACATCTGCCAGCTCTCTCAGCACACTCTTATGGATCCCATATGGCCCCATGGACTTGTGACAGTTCAGGTGGACCAGCAAGTCTCAAACTGTTTGAACCTGAATTGTAGGGGGTTCTTCTGCACCTTGTCCCAGACTTCCAGGTAGTTTAATGGGAAGGCATTTAAATTAGTTACCTAATTCTTGGAACATGCAAAAACTGCTTGCAGTATGTGCTATACATATGAAAGAAAACCTTTTCATAGGAGAAATTCTTACTGAATGTCAATCAGTCATCTCACTCAGGTCTAGGCATGTAAAAGTTTGGTGTCTAGCCTAGACTTCATCAATGGCCAATAGAGAGAGAACAAGATGGAGAGGATCCTTCATCCCACCTTGTGTTGGGTCTGTCTGAGCTGGAGTCACCTTTTCCCTGTAGCAGCCCACACAGTGCTGTACTCTGCACTCGTAGCTGGAACAGCACTGATATCACTCCAGTGTTGTGTCTATTGCTGCATAGTGCTGGCACAGCATCAGGACTCCTTCCAAGCCCCCAAGAGCCAGCAGGCTGGGGGTGGGCAAGTGATGGGGAGGGGACATTGCTGGGGCAGCTGACCTAAACCAACCAAAGGGATATTCCATAACACCTGATGTCACACTCAGCAATAAAAGGGGGGGGCTCTCGTGGGGGAGGGGGCTGTTCCTCCTGAACAACCACTACGCATTTGAGGCCCTGCTTCCCAGGACGTGGCCGAACACCGCTCGCTGATGGGAAGTAGAAAATAATTTTTCCTCTCTCTGTGCTTCCGCGTGGACTGATTGCTTCTTTTGTCTCTGTTTTTTCCTCCCATTCCCTTTCCCTTTAATTAAACCTTTCTTATCTCAAACCTCGAGTTCTCTGTGTTGTATTTTCTCCCCCTTCCTCTTTGAGGAGAGGGGGAGTGAGAGAGCGGTTGTGGTGGAGCTCGGCTGCCCACCTGAGTAAAACCACCACAGTCCTTTTTGGCGCCCAATGTGGGGCTCGAGGGTTGAGATAACAATAGCATTGATCGAAGTATTTACAACTAACATATTGATAGTCATAATGCTCGGTTTTCTGGTAATACTTTTCTGTGTAGATATGTTGTATATAGCCCACTCTCTGTTTTCTTTTTTCCTTTACATCCGATCGGAGAAAGTGTTGAAGTCTGTGCTTGTTTTTTTTTTATCATGTTGTGCTGTAACATACTGGCCTTCAGTTTTGTTTGGTATTCAAGCCCGGCATTGTTATCCTCCTGGTCTCCTGGAGATTATCTTATTGAAAATATTAAGAATTACAGTGCCTTCTACTTTTCTCCCTGTGGGCTAATTGCAGCAGCCTTTCAGTATCTTGGATACCCCTGGTCAGATATTATCCTCCTATTACTAGGTCTAGTGTTTGTCATCTTCCCCAAAGTAAAGCAATTTATTAAGAATATTATTCAATGACCTGTCCCCAGACAAAGTTGTGGGTGGCAAGGTGTGTGGGGGGATTTGGGCAGGTACCTATCACGGTTTTCTCCTCCAATGGTTCTAAATTTCACCCCTGAACAAGTACAAAATCCAAGAAAACTGGTGGAATGTTTGAAAGATGTATGCCCTGACCCTGGCAATACTAGAGAACTCCACCAGCTGGCTGCACTCTTCTGGGGTCTGGCTTACGCCTATCAGATGTCAATTAACATTGCCCAGCACCCTCAAGGGGATAGGGAGGTTCCTGAATTTGATGATGAGACAGCACACACTGTGACCACCCTAGAGGACCGACCATCTATGGTATCAGTCGCCCCTGTAGTAAAGACGAAACAGTGGAAACAGAGATCAGGTCGTTTAGTAAGGGAAGAAGCTCCTTCTACGGATGAGGGAGAAGAGGAAAAGGCAAGCGGCTCTAAAGCAGCCTTATCACGGCAACATCACGAAGAAGAGACTGAAATCATAGATGAATCAGAAACTACTCGGTCTCTATCTCTGAGTGAGCTGCGAGAAATACGAAAAGACTTCAGTCGCCATCCAGGTGAGCACATCATGGGAAGTGTCCCTTTCCTCAATCATCTGCCTCTTACCAGTGAAATCTTTCTGCTGATCTCCATGAGATTTGGATCCCGACCAGGACAATGATGTGGCAAACAAGGAAGTGCGAAAATCCAAAACCTCTTGCATGCAGCAGCTAACTGTGCAATTCAGCAAGAATATTCACATCGACCATTAGTCAAAACTGTTAGTTTTTTTGTTGTTTTTTCACCAAGAGTTTTGTACTTTGACATATGCCAAAGGGTTGAAGATCAATCAGTTTACAAGAATCATTTTAGGAATGATTTTTTCTGTTTCCTTCTGTTTCCTAGCTCTGGTCAGAAACAGATTTATCTACTTGTGAGGTTAAAAGCTATGGCACATATTCTCTCTGTCATTTACCCCTCTCAGCTTCCCATCCACACTGCATCTGACCAAAAATACACATTACTTTTGAAGTGCTCACTATTGAAACATATCCCTCCTCTCAATCCCTTCTGCAGATGTGCTCCTGATTTCAGGACAAATTTGACTTTTCCCAAGGAAATAACTACAGGGCTGATACCCTAGGAAACCACAGACAAAACCATAACAGAATTCAATGACAATAGTTAAAGACATATTTATTTCAAAACTGATTTTTTCCTTTATGTTGATTTGTGGTGGTGGTGGTGGTTGTTGTTGATGATGATGATCCAGCAGTAGGATATCATACTGTGTTGTGCACAAAGATTCTCCATAATGTAAGTACTTCAAATGAGAATAAAAAATTAAAAAAAAAAAAAAAAGTTGTAAATAAGATGGTTTAAAAGAAAGGCAAAACATATGTAATTAACTTTGTAAATCCTGAGCAAATACTTCTTTTTTTTTTTTTTTAACACTATGAGAAAATTCAAAATAGCTGATTACTGTACCTTCTGCTCTAAAAATCCCAAGGTCCGCATGACTGATTTATTGCAATACATCACAGAAGACTCAAATTAACCATCTGTCAAATAATAAACTGTAAATTTATTATTAAACCTGAAATATACTTTCAAATTTGATGTTAAGCCTAATGGATCTTTTTTTCTATAGTTAGGACATGATCTGTTCATTGGGATGTGACTGCTCATGAATTTGACAGTTCTCTTGGACAAGGGCACTCCAGAAATGCAGACTGTCTCATGTTCATAGCATAGAAAATTTTCAGCTCTTATTACTTGTCACTCTGCAGTATTCTGGAACAAATCCAAGCATTTTGATTCCATTTCAGGATTTAGAGAAGTGAGGGGCAATGCAGTGTTTTCAAATATGTGCACACTTTCCCTAAATATGTAAGTAAGGGCTTTTTTCATTGGAAGTATTTGGCTTCAGTGAAAAATAAATAAATAATAAATTTAAAATACAAAACAGCCATCTTTTGAATGGCGGTGATGGCGGGAGCAAGAGAGGCAAGAATGGTTTAACATTTCAGTACTTGAGTCACACAGGTTGGTAAATCCAGAACTGTGATGGTCCATTAAATGACACTGCACACAGACCTATTACTGCTGGTAGTTTTTGAGGGATCTTCATTCATCCTTGCAGCCAGTGAGAGAGTAAAGTGGATCATAGTCCATAGCACTGGGTTAGCATTTTTTCAATATTCCTTATAGCTCCTGCAATGGCATAGTTAATGACAATGAGCTTTTAAGCAAGGCTTCCTTGACCTGGACACATTGCTTAATTGTGTATTTGCTTGGTAAATATCTCTTTTGAACATTTTATTTCAGTATTTAAACCCTGAAGGCACGGATGCTTTCAAGCAAAAGAGCAGACTGATTATACAATTTATATTCTAATGGTCTCCAAGTTTTATTTTAAGATTAAATGGGATCATCTTTATATGATGAGTAAAGCACATTCAAGAATTGTGTTGCTTTTCTGTAACACATGTTAGAAATATAGATTAATTCAGTGTCATGCCTTGTTTATTACATATGCTTTGCAGGTGTAAGTATTCCTTAGAGAACACAGCCTTGAAAATGAGACAATATATTCCAAAATCTGTCTCTGGGTAAAAAGAATGAAGAAAAACTTATGTCCCTGATTGCGAAAAAAAAAAAAAAAAAAAAAAAAAAAAAACACAAAACACTAGCAGGTTATACTTTAGTTTAAATTCTTTGTTTTTAAAATTTTCCAGTTTCTCCAGAGAAGAAAACTGAGAAACAAAGCTACTTCATAACATTTGACTATTTTTGGAAATGATCTTTTTCTCAAGATACGTAAAAGTTTATTTTCACAGTATGCAACACTTAGTTATCCAAAACCATTTTCTATGCCCTAGACTGCCACCTAAATGTTTGAAGCATTCACCAGTTACTAAATTGCAGACCTAAATAGATAAATTCTCCACAGGTCATTCTCAGTCTACAGCAAAACTCTATCTGTCACTATTCTTGTGTATCTTTCTGTGTTGAACACTATAATTTTGCATAAAACGCAGAGGTGACTAAAACAGAGAAAGGGTATATATTTCTGTGAGTAAATTCACACTTACACATATTGATGATATTTACATTACCATAAGCATCCAATAGGAACAAAAGCCAGATGACTTATTCCCACCCATACCTTCTCTATGCTGTCAGTTGTTTTCATGAGATTCTGATAAAGTTCATTTATATATATATTTAAAAAAAAAAAAAAAAGATATACACATTTTTATTTCTTTGATGAACTTCACAAAAGTACTGGAGTGTAACAAAACCTGAAAACTTTTCCCATTGATTAAAACTGCTGAAAATGCAGCATTTGAAATAGGAGATGTGTGGTAAATGTAACTTTCCTTTGTTAAGCCACAAAAAAGTTTTAAATGTAGTGTTTTTTTCACATGTACTCTTGACTTTGCTGAATATACCAAGTGATTCCAACAGACAGCTATCAATACAACCTTTAAATTACTTTCATGGTTATTTTACAGCAGTTCTAGGGTCATAAAATGACAAGCAGAGCTTGCTGAGACCACTGGCATACTACAGCCATTTTTACAGAGCACAGAGGATCAAAACAGATGCTCCTCAGCCTTTTATATTGCCTTCACTTTGGTCTGTGGTCAAGATAATCAGTACTTGCCATGGTATAGCACACCCATTATTTTCTTAACTTCAGCAAAGTTTATTGTTTTACACATTATTTATAGGAACTGTAAGCAAGTAACGCTAGATTAATTTTTTTTTCCTATATTTCACTTACCCGTTTACTGACTCTGAAGAACATGCAAGCAACTATAAGTAGGAAAAAGTCCTGTTTGGATGTTGATGTTCAGAGGCATCAAAAAGGCATTGTCAGTGCTGAGCACTCCTTTGCATGCATGCAGCTTTGAGCATGTGTGTATTCATGTAAGTATACTTATATTTCAGTATACTAGCATCTACAGCATTGCAAGAATATAATGCAGGGAATGTATAATTGTTCAAATGAGTTGGTACCTGTAAAATGTTTCATTTCATTTTGTACCACAAATCTAAAGCTCAGAGACTCAGAATTCTGGTTGTCATTCCATATTCCTAAAACCCAATGTGCACTTGGTTCCAAAACTCCAAGGAGAGTAGTAGGTAAGTGACTAATGTCTTTTAACCTGTTTTTCTTAAATGTTTCCAGGAATGGAGATTTAAAGTCTCACCATGTACTCTGCTGCACCACTCAACTACCCTGGCATTAGAGCACTTATCCTAACTTTTCACAGCAGAAAGCAAGAAAACTTCCCTCCTTCTTTCCCCTTTGCCAGTACAACCCATGTATCTGTGGAGTGGTGTCACATCTTTCTTCAATCCTCGCCTCTAGACTTAGCGATCCCACTGCCTTACACATTTCCATGTAGGATATGTTTTAAATAGCATTCCTGTGGCTCACCTCTGTGCTCTCTTCAGCTGGTCTCCGCCTTTCTAGATGCATGGTACACAAAACTGTACGTGAACCTTTCTTCAGAGACTTATCAGAACCTTATGGAGCAGAATGATGAGTTCATTTGTTTTACTTCCTGGATGATGTTTGTCTTCTTCAAAAGATGAAAACATTTTTAAACTTGTGATCAACTGTTAAGCAATTCCTCATTCTGCATGGTAATGAGAAATATTCAACCACAGACACAGCATTTAAACTCCTTTATAAACTGCATCCTTTTTTATTCATGTCTTGAAGATCAAACTTAAATGCATATCTCAGTCTGCTTTAATGTGCACCTGTAAATTCCAGAAGTTTTCATTGCACAACACCTGTACTTCACATGCTTAGTTAAAAATTGATAGCTGGTTTTGTTTCCCAACTCCACTGTTTAAAAACACTATTTTAAAAATATATATTATATATTCTTTTGTCTGTGAAGCCTACTAAGAACTGATATGTCCATGTATTTATTCCAAATAGAGATATATTAAGCAATGGTTTATTAACCAAACCTCAGAAAAACAACCACTGCCCTCCATGCTGTTCAGCTTCCCTTGAGTTACTCTGTGCAGGATGATGAAATGGAAACCCTGTTTCCAGCTCTATGTGGAGGAATAAGAAGAATTCACATGTGTTCCTAAGAAAATAAAACTAATCACTTTGAATGAGATACTAGTACAAATCATCCCAATTTTTAATAACATGGCCAGACAGAACTTGGCTACGTCTTTGTTAAAATGTGGTAGCTCAGTTAGGTCTAATATTAATCATACCTGGTCATTTAAAGCATTTTCTATAACTCTTACAACAGGCCTTCAGCATTGGATAAGAGCAGCTGTTGAAACCATAATACCAAGTTAAGCCAAAGCACTGAGGAAGAGGATGACTGGTACTACACTGACTTCTCCAAGGACTCTATCTCTGCTCTGGAAGATCAGCAACCACGGCATGCACCGGGGCTGAGCCTGTAAAGGACAATGTGATCCCATGAGGGAAGTGAATGTTGCAAGTTGCTTTGCCAGTCTTTGTCTCAAAGTGGTGTTGCCACATTTCATGTTTTATTACTCAACTTACTAAAATTAGATTTCTTGAGATCTAAAAAAAATGCATATTATTGTTTTGTGACCTCTTCCCTCATTCTACAATGTTCAAATGATTTGGTCAACCATACCAAACTTCCACACACCTCACATGACTCCAGCAACTCTTTTTAAGGACAGATTTGCTGTAGGATTTGTCCATCATTTTCCTCTCTCTACAGCAGTCACAGGTTAATTTATTGCTATAATTTTGGATTTAATAATACTTGATATTTCAAGCACCTCATAAACACTGAATTAGGTTAATATACAGTATGGCTTCTATTTCTGTGGTTGCCCTTTAAAGACAATTCAGTACACCTTCATCTGTGCAACTTTAGCTATCTCAGAATCACAGAATCTAATCTCTAAGTTACAGAATCACAGACCTCTGAAGGTCATTCGCTCAAAAAGGGACACCTGCACCAGCTTGCCCATGTCCAGGATGCTTTTGAGGATCTTCAAAGAGGAGAATACATAAGCTTTCTGGGCAGCCTGTGCCAGGGCTCCATCACCTGCACAGCACAGAGTTGCCATCTGGTGCTCAGAGGGAGCATCCTGTGTGCCCGGCTGTGCCCATTGCCTCCTGTCCTAGCACTGGCCACCACTGACAAGAGCCTGGCTCCATCTCCTTTCCACCCTCCCTTCAGGTATTTATAGACATTGACGAGATCTCCCGAAGCCTCCTCTTCTCCAGGCTGAGCAGTCCCAGCTCTCAGCCTTTCATCACAGGAGAGATGCTCCAGTCCCTTCATCAGCTTGGTGGCCCTTTACAGTATGTCTATGTCCCTCTTTTACACAGGGCCCCAGGACTGGACTGGATACAGGGGGATGGTACAGAATAATAATAGTAATAATAGTAATAGTAATAGTAATAGTAATAATAATAATAATAATAATAATAATAATAATAATAAAAATAAACAAAGCAAGTGTTGTACAATGCAATTACTCACCACCCACCAAGCCAGTCCCTGAGCAATGGCAGCCCTCCCCAGCCAAATTACCCAGCTTTTGTTGCTGAGCACAATGCCATGTATGGGACATCCTTTTGGTCAGTCTGGGCCACCTCCTGGCTGTGTCTCCTCCCAGCTCCTTGTGCACCCCCAGGTACCTCGCTGGCAGGGCAGGACCAGGAGCTGAACAGTCCTTGGCTCTGTGAGCATTGCTCTGCAGCAACTAAAACATCCCTTTGTTATCAGCATTATTCCTGAATCCAAACCACGGCACCATACCAGCTACTAGGAAGAAAAATAACTCTATCCCAAACAAAACCAGGACACAAGGCTGAAGCTCTAAGCCATATTTTAGTGTGTTGTCTAGATCTGATGCAATCTTGAGTTAATTGGTCTGTGTTATGGCTCAGAGTGGTGCAGCAGTACCAGCTAATAATAAGGAAGTCTGCTTGGTTCTCTGCTTGGTGTTACTTATTCTTCTCAAGGAAGGCTTGAGAAAAGTGCCACAAGCCAATGTGCCTCTCTTTTGGAAAAAGGACTGGGGTCATGGGAAAGGGAAAAATGTGACAGTATCTTTGGTAAAGCTAGAGGCTGGGTAAAAAGCATGTGTGTTCTAAGTCCATGTTTGCTTTCTTTCCTACTTTCTACTACACTTTCTTTTCCACTTGTTATAAAATTACTGCATGGCACTTCTGTCAGAATAGTAATTGCTTCGTATGTCTCATTTTCTGTTACAGTGATTTTATACCAGATATCTATTATTTAAAGTTATCTTTTCTGAGTCCCACGGGGTTGTACTCTATAAGCATTAAAAGTTAACTTATTTTTTTTCTTTTATGTTACATGAAAGAAATCCATGTGTAAGGACAAGAAGCTAGAAGCTGTATAATCTAATTAAAGCTCTAGTCTTACAACACACAATCTGTAAGTACATCACAGTCTGCAGATTTAACAAATCTAGCCCAGCTAAGCTGTGTGCATTGCTTGTCTATTCTCATTCACTCTAGAGCACAGTAATGACGTTATGGTCTATGTTCTGTTAGCAAGGTAAGCATAACTTGAGAACAGGTTGTACTAAGTATTTAGAATGTTGTATATTTCCAAGAAAACTCAGAATTCTGGCAAAAGGCATAAACATGGTCCTGACTTACCACAAGTTTTGCTCCTTGTCAAACTAGAGCAGATATGTAGATTTGAGAAAGCAGGTCTCTCAGATCCCAGTTCTATGAATCCAAAAACTTTTTCTGATCTTGGTCATACATTCAAGAGCAGGTTTAGCTGCCAGAGAGATTAATCTGGCAAATAACTACTAACCCTAGTCTGAATCTTCTCCCATCCCACAGTAATAATAGTAAAATGAAAGCTGAATTTTATTTTCTTTGGTATTGTTCAAAAGACGGTAGCGGCAGTGATGTAGACAGCTGTCTTATGATCTGCTGCAGCTTTCATTCTCGCAGACATAGGCTGGGCTTTTCTGAAACCTCGGAACAGGTATGGCAAACAAGGACAGAGTTTCACAGAATTTAACACTACTCACTTGTAATTGATTTAAGTGACCTCAGTGGTTGCAGTCACACGTCCTGAATGAAAGCTGAACAATATGAAGATTTCATTTTTTTCTCAAGGAACTGCAATAATAAGGCAATGAGTGATGTTGTGTAATGAAGACTAATAACTCCAAAAACACTGGTGTCAGTAAGTGCAAGATGTATCCATTCATTTAAGACCTGGCACTATTGTCCATATTAACCACAGGAAAAAAAGTCCTTTCTTAGCAGGAACATTCACATCATTGAAGTGAGTACTTTTTTTTTCTCAGAGTTTTGGGAGCCATCGCAATTCTCAGTATAATACCTACAGCAGCACGCACAGGCTAACGTCCTTCTGTTGTGAGCTCAATAGAGGACACCTTTCTGGCACAACACCTGTGACTTCACTGTACACCTATGATTAATTTAAACTAATTGCAAATGACAGAAAAAACATCTGTGTGGGAATTGTATAGTGGACTGCTTTTTTGGTCTTCTTGTCATGGTATGGTCACTGATCTGTTAGTGTGGTGGAGTCAAATTCCTTGTGCCCTATTTAGAGCAGTAAATGACAACTACCTCCAGAGCAACCCAGAGTAAAGTCAGGCTGGGGCAGGTCATGTTCAGACTTCTCACTGTGATAAACTAATTCTAACTGTAGTTTTTAATAAATTAATTATAACTGTAGCTGTTGATTTGTAGCAAAATACTTCATTATTTTCTATTCACCAGGCAGGTTAACTAAACTAGTTTCCGCCTTCCATAAAAATGTAAATTTGTATTATGTAAAAATGCAAACTATGAGGCTACAATAAAGTTCTGGGACACAGAACCAAGACTAAGGAGAGTCTTCCTTTAATGTGTAATCTTCCTTTGTTACACATTAAAGTAAAGAAACATAAAGGATTAAAATACACAGCAGCCTTTTGTTCCTGACCTGTGTCCAGTGATAATCACCTGGCAATTGCAATTGTTTCTGGAGAAAATGTAGTGACGTTAACTTGATTTTGAAGGGCCAGGAATGATGGGTGTGCTTCACCCTGGTAGTGTTTCACTCCAGACAAGGCCTGTGCTTTGAAACCAGTTCCCTGATCATCTCCATTCTTTACACTTGTGTTCACACTGGGAGCAGACGGATGTGAGCAAATTTGGTCCCTTTGGGATGGTACTGAGACAAAAAGTACATTAACTTGCTGGCAGATGCTCGGTGCACTGGACCAAACCTTAATTGGTCTGGAGTATCCCCTTCCCAAATGAATGCCCAAGCCTCAGCACCCATTATTTCACCTTCCACATCTACTTTATTCCTTAATATAGACATAGACTTCGGTGCCTGGAAAGAGTGTAGGCAGGCAGACTTTTGGTGGTGACTGAATTGTGGTGTGGAATTCCCCCTTCTTTCAGCCTGAAAGTTCTCTAGTTGGTGCCTTGTCCTTAGCTGGCTACCAGAAGCCAACCCAGCTGGTCTCGCACTCCTTGTCCTCAAGAGGACAGGGGAGAAAATATGATGAAAAATGTTGTGGGTCAAGACAAAGACAGAGAGATTACTTATCAATTATCATCACAGACTCAACTTGGGGAAGATTAATTTTATTTATTGCTAATAAAAAATAGAGTAGGAAGGTGAGAAACAAAGACAACACCAAAACCACCTTCTCCCCACCCACCTCTTCTTCCCAGGCTCTATTAAACTCTTCCACTCCTGACTCTTCTATCTCTTCTCCCCCACCCAACGGGTGCAAGGGGATGTGGTCAGTTCATAACACTTAATTTTGTCTGTTCCTTCCTCCTCACACTGTTCTCCTGCCCCCTCATACAGGATACAGTCTTTCACCAACTGCTCCCACATGGGTGCTTCCCACCTGCTACATTTCTTCACAAACTATTCCAATTATGGGTTCTCCACAGGCCCTGCCAGGCCTCCTGCTCCAGCATGGTCTCCTCTCTGCACGTGGCAACTTCCTTCAGGACACATCCACCTGCTGTGGCATGGTGTCCTCCATGGGCTGTATTGTGGAGATCTGCTCTGGCATGGCACAGGCTGTAGGGGGACAGCCTGCTCCACCAGGGGCCTCTTCATGGGCTGCAGGGGAACTTGTGCTGCATGCCTGGAGCACCTCCTGCCCTCCTGCTGCATTCACCTTGGGGGTTGCAGGAATGCTACTCTCTCAGCTCTCTCCCATCTCCCCCGGCTGCTGTAGCACAGCAGATTTCCCCTCTCTTCAATTGCTCTCCCAGAGGCCCAAACAGCATCACTCATGGCTCGGCTCTGGCCAGCAGCAGGTCCCTTTTGGAGCTGTCCAGAGCTGGCTCTGATCTGACATGGGGCAGCTGCTGGGCTCTGTTCACAGAAGCCAACCCCACTGATGCCCTGACACCAAAACTTCGCCACATAAATCCAATATGTTAGCTTCTACCTAAATTCTCTCAATTTTATTCAAAAATGGTTGTCCCTTAAAAGTTTAATTGTCAAAGTCAAAATCTTATATTATCATGAGAACTCGAATTTTAAAAATATTTTAAATGTGGTTAACTAAAATAGCTTACTTTGGCTTTTACGTTCTGTATTTCTTTTTGTCATGAGCAATCAAACTTTGAAGTGAATATTTGTTTAAACTGAAAAAAAAAAAAAAAGAATTTTTTTTACTCAAAAAGTCTCAAAATGGATAATTTCGTCACCTTCAAAGTACTTTAATGTAAACCGAAAAAGTGACCAAAACTTTGACAAGCCTTTTTTACACCAAAAATTTAATCTGGACGTCTCTATCTATTCAGGTAAACTACTTTTGGTTCAATTAAAAAAAAAAAAAAAATCTAAGAAGCTTCCGCACATGAAGCAGTCTCTGAGAGCAGCAGTGATATCTTTTGATGTTTATCCTTGTGGTATACTTTTCTACTGGAGAAGCTTACCATACCGGTTTATCAACTCAGCTTTCCAACAGAGAAATATTCCACATTACAGATTTAACTGATAAATTATTAAAATCACAAAAAAGAAATTAATTTGGAAAGGATGACCAGAGGTCCTCTAGACCAAAAAAAGAGCTATTTTCTTTAGCTCCTGCAGGTGAACCCCATTTGGGCCCATGGACTTGTGTATGCCCAGTTTGCTTAAGTAGTCCCTGACTGCCTATAGCAAAGGTGATACTCTGTCCCCATTGCCACACTGCCAACAGCCTCCAGGGCCTGTGAAGCACCAGGCTGTACACTGAAAACAGATGAAAAGACAGCCTTAAGTACTTCAACCTTTTTCATGTCCTTAGTCATTAGTTTCCCTGAGCCACCGAGTTGTGCAACCACAGATTCATTAGTCTTCCCTTTGCTGCCAGTGTATTTGTTGCCCTTCACATCTACCACAATTTTAAATTCCAGCTGAGTTCTATTTTTTCTAAATCCACCCCTGCATGCCCAGACAAAATGTTTATACCTCTCCCAGATAGCCCATCCCCATGCTTATCTTCTGTGAGTCTCCTTTTTTTGCATTTGAGCTCTCTCAGGAGTTGCCTGTTCATTCATGCTGGCTTTCTGCCATGCCTGTTGGAGCTTCTGCACACCCATGTGGACTCCCATGGCTAAGTCCAAAGAGTCTTAAAGGATTCAGACATAAACAAACATCAGCTTGAATTCCAGCCTCAGGGTTACTCTCTCCTCACAGGTGTGGGACTTTGATGCTGCTGCAAAACAGACAGTATGTGTAAAACCCAGCGGAAGAATATAGTCCCCCTAAGGAATGTGACTATGCTTAAGAGGAATCAGAAAAAATATATATTTTTATTATAATAATAAGCCAACTCAGCACTTCTTGTTGGTATGTGGTTGAACAGACATCACTGACTTTCTAAAATTTCTTCTCTCTCTTTTCCATGTGTTTCTGATTTGGTTAGTCACGTGGAGCCTGGTTAAGCAACCGCTAAGGCTGGTAAGCAGCTACATGAATAACTGTGCTAAAGTTAGCAAGACTGCTTTGTGACTCATTCTTCTCCACTCGAGTGCAAACAGCCCTTATTTGGTTGTGCAGCCTTTTAATGCTTGTGTTGCTTTTTAATGATGCCAAGGTCAAAATGCACCATTCTAGAAAGCTCAGTATAACTTGCTTTGTGTGAAACAAATGCTGCAACACTGCTTCAGGGAGGACAATTTTGGTGAAAGAAAATCTTAGTAGTATAATGAAGTTTATTAAGAAGCTGATATTATTGTCCTTACACTCAATTATTGGAAATCACACAGGAGAATAGAAGGACCCAGCCCAAACCCAGGAGCTGCTTGACCAGCAGGCTGTCAGCTTTCCAGACATGAATTAGTGTCATGAATTTGTCATCATTTGAACAAAGACAATAACATGGTCATATCTGACAAATTCTAGTGAATAAAAAAAAAAAAAAGTTATAAAAAAAAAATACCAACGCATTCACATATGGTTGGGTTTTATTTTTTCACCATCCTTTTTTTTCTCAGTTCTATCCCTCTCAATTTAGATGATGTACACAGTCTCACACATTTTATTCTAGAGCATAAAACCCCAGTGGTATGTCTGTAATTCTTCTGGAATTGCTTTACTGCTTCATTTTATCTCAATGAAGTCTGTAGCTTCTCTGAGGGGTGGTTTATTTTCATGCTAGAAACAGGATTTTGCAAATTATGTTAAATGCAGAGTTTGGGGTTTTACTTATATTCCAGAGACCTATAGAAATCATCCATGCTCAGCACAGGTCAAGATACAAGAGCTTGTCTTTCTGTGCCTACTATGCCTTTCAAAACCCAGTCTCTGTCATCACCGAAACCCAAACTCATTGTGCTGTCCCTGCAGGTATGGACATGTGCAGATCCTCAGGGTGAGTCAGGACTGCCTCAGATTGCTCCTTATTTTGGGTAACTTTTAGTGTTGACAAACTCAGTGCAGCATTTCCATGCAACCAGCCTTTCCATGCTGCTACAGCAGCGAGAGAGTAATACGGGTCTGCCTGTCCTTGCAGCACCACTACATGACCAGTCTCAGTTTGTTTTGAATGAGACTCTGCCACTTATCACAGAGATTTGCTGCTGCATTACCAGAAACCTGAGGTTACCTTGAGCCAAGTATGAAATTAAAGGTTTCCTGCATGAAGGGATACAGTTTTGTTAAGACAAGACTTTAAATTGCAAGGCTTTAAATTGCATCTTGACCCAGTCCTTTAAAGACAGTGTTAAGCCAGACTTACAAATGGGTGGGAAGAGCTACAAAAAGGTAATTCACAAATGAAAGGTGATTCTAGCAGGTGCCCCTGCTCCTGTGCCAGCAAGATTTGCATACTGCAGCGGGATGCAGCTGACTGACCACCTGCCCTCTTCCCTTCTCTCTGTCCTGTATGAAGGCTTCTGGAGGAAGGAAAGACTACATGCATCCAAAGGTTTTATCTTATGACTTAAATTTAAAGTGAATGATGAATATTATTATATGGATTTTTTTAAGAGATCCATATATCTCTTTTACCCATACGAAAGATATTCTTTATCCATGGCATTGACCAGAGAAGCAGACAAATACAACAAGGTAAGATGTCAAACCTCACAAGTGAATGTAACATTCACAGGAAGGCTATCTCCCTTGTGGTTTATTGCTCAAGGTGATTATTGTAAAATCTTTTCTCTACATTTGCATCATTTTCCCACATGATGACCCAGTCAAAATATTCTAAATACAAAGTCATTAATTGCAAAGTTAATTCTAAACAGCCATAAGATGGTAAATCAACAAGTCGAGATATGTTAAGCCTGATTGCTTAATTACTAGTAACCTAAGTCTGTTAGTTTTTATCACACTGTTTGTGCTGCACACAAACCTCTAATCCCTTCCTCAGACCTTTCTTCCCCTAAAGCAGCAGGGCATCAGGTATATCCTGCTGGGAAATAGCTCAATGCATGTTGAGTCAGACAAACAGAATGGAAGAACTGGGTTTCCTCTCTCCAGAAATGGGCTGGCATGCTGCTGAGAGGCCTCAGCAGTGACTGGAGTGCTTTACTTTCACAGAAAAGGGATATGTAGCCCTGGTTTCCCTGTCTCAGGGGACTCCATTGAAGAGATGCCCCTCAGGGGTGAAATCCATGGAAATGGAGTGCAGAAGCCATGGAGATGAGATACCCTCTGCAGCGTAGACTTAGCCAAGAAAAATGGCTAATAATAACCATGAGTGAGCTCCAGATTTGTGTTGCTCAGAGGCAATTTTGCATCTAAAAGGAGTGTGCCATGCAAAGATGAGATGAGGAGAATGAAAGATGGTTTGTGGAAAAATAATGGCAAGGTTCTACATGCAGATTGGGCCTCACTGGGCTTAGTCCTGAGAAACTGAGAAACTGAAGAAAAATAAATAAATAAATAAATAAATAAATAAATAAATAAATTAGCCAAGTCAAAGATATGCCAAGTCTGATTTTTTTTATTATTATTATTTTTTAAGTCAAATTAAATAACCGGAACAAAAGGTACTGATTGTCCTAGAGACCTTAAGAGTCCAGGTCTATCCGGTTTGGTTGGAGCTTAAATACAATATTGCATAATTCACAAGTGACCCAAACAAAACATTTCCCAGGAATTTTTGACCATTTGTTTTCCATGGTATTTACTATGGTGGGTTGACCACAGGCAGCAGGTAATCACCACACAGCCGCTTGCTCACTCCCCACCCACAATGGGAAGGGTGAGAGATTAGGAAGAGTAAATGCAAAAAAAAAAAAAAAAAAATCATGGATGGAGATAAAGTGAAGAAATCAGAAGAAAAAAGAAAATATGATGCAAAGGCAATCACTCACTACTTCTCACAAGCAGATTGAGGCCAGTCTCCATGAAATGACTACCTCAAAATACAACTTCCATTTCCACCTTCTTCTCCCAGCAGCCCAGTTTTATTTCTGAGCATGGCACTCTATCATAGAGAACATCCTTTTGACAAATTCAGGTCAGCTGTCCTGGCTACATCCTCTACCAGCTTTTTGTCCACCCCCAGTCTATTCAATGAAAACCTTGACCCTGTGCAAGCACTGTTCACCAATACTCAAAAGCCTGATGTGTTATCAACACTTATAGCCGCAAATCCAAACACTGTACCATGCAGGCTGCTATAAAGAAAGCTAGCTCCACCCCAGCCAGATCCAATGCATTCACAAAGACAATTTAGCAACTCTTGACCTGCACTAACTCCACTGTTCGCCACATTCAGGTTGGCCAGAGTCCAGCTGAGCCTTCTGTCCAAGTCAAATGACCAGGAAACAATGATCATTCACCACTGAATCATTCAGTTCTACTTCACTTTTTCATCCCACAGCAGGGCACAAAAGTGCTCATGTCCAAAGGAGGCTCAGGTCTTGATTTCTATATTTATTTATTTTTTCCCCAGACCGCAGAGACTGGTGCCCATCAATGGGTTCCTCATAGGACATCATTTCATGAAATATCCTTGTTCACAGCAGGGTTACTCACCTCACAAAATGTCACAGTGTAAAAATTTCTGTGGCAATCTTGTGAACCTCCTTAATAGATCTTTACATCAAATATATATACACACACTTTTATTTTCAATTTGTGGCTACAGTTATTCCTATTAATTATTAAATGTCTCTAACAGTGTTTCTTCTGACTTACTTAAAACTCCTCTATTCTCTGGCATAGGCACAGGTTCTCTGCTGAATGCAAAAGATGTGATTATGACATTTGGCCAGTAAATTAGCTTTACCTGACCCACAACAGTTTGCGTCGTTCAAAACCAAGGCAAAAACATAAAGTGTGCAAAATTCACACAGAAAAGTCTTTAAATTAGCATTCTATTCTTTTTAATATTGATCTTCATCCCAAAAATAGATTGATTCCCCATGGTTTTGAGCCCAAATAAAATGAGTTTACTCTCAATAAATTATTTTTGTTTCAATTCAAGCCCCACATTCACTTAAAAACTCTCTTGAAAAAAAAGAGTGGGGTGAGTTGACAGATATCCATTAGAAGATAAAATGGAGCATAAAGTCTTTAATTTCTCAACAAACTCTTGCACTTACACTCTCCTTTTCAGCTTTGCCCATGGCCCAGTTAAAGATACAAAGGAGATGTTTAGTAGTCTGTCATTTGGAATGCCTTTTGAGGCCTTCAAATTCGACTCATGTATGTGAGGAATTAATCACAAGACTCATGGAGCTTAAACACATCCTCATCTCACCTGCCACCCAGACCCTGGTCCAATATCAAGTAGAAGCCCCATTCTTTTAACAACTATTTCAGACCTTACTGTGTAATGCAGTTCTCTCCTGCATAATTCAATAGTGTTTTGGCATAGATCATTTCTCTCTGAAATCAGAAGTCTTTATTATCAATCAGGAGTGCATTGGACTTAAGCCAGTAGCTCACAAACTCTTCCATGTACATGTATGTTCACCTACTCCCCTTTTAGCTGTCCTATTGTAAGAAACAGTAACAATCTTTTCCCATTGATGTGCCTTTCCACTTGGGTTAAGGATAACACTGCCACAAAAATACACAGCCTGATTAAAAAATCACAAGCCTGCTTGTGGACTGGTGTTTCCAGCCCTCAAAACCTGCCACTTCCAGTGGGTTTTGGTGGAAAGCAGCTGAGACCAGTGTTGGTCTCAGGGGACCAGGGAGGTTGTAGCTGCCCTCCCCACCTCTGGTTTTCTCTACCAGTGCTCCATGAACCTTCAACACATTGCACTGGTACAGCTGGAGGTAGAAGATGGCTATATATGTCTTAGGGTAAGCTCTTTTCTTTTTCCTGTGGGCTTTCACATGTTCTTGTAAAGTGAGATAGCACTCCCATCCATCTCATCTCTGCTCCAGCATCAACTAACACAGCCAGGTTGTCTGACCAAAATGTTGCAAAATGTCTTTGTGTATAAGGAACTTTGAGAGAGGCACGGTAAGAAGTGATTATACAGTAACTGTATTGATGAAGTTACATAGGGTGAACTTCCCTGTGACCCTGTGATTTCACTACTGGAATAATATGAAAAGGGAGAGCCAAAGTTGGCTGCTGGTTGTGACATGACATCAACAGGGAAGTCTAAGGGAAGATTTGTTTAACGTGCCTTCCTTTACTTCTTAGAATAGTGATGCCATTACATTAACACCACCAAAAACTGAGTCACGTACATGATTGCTGCATGGAGCTAACAGGATCTATATAAGCATTTTAGCTGTGGTCTTGGGAGACAGAAGGTCAAACACTTTCTGCTGTAGCAAGGCTCCTTGCCAATGCTGGGGACTATGCAATACCTCTTTCTTTGTGCTGCCATTCTCCTACCTCAGAGTTTTGCTTTTCCAATACAACTTAACACAGAACTATGGAACAATGCTGATTTAGAGACTATAAAGGTATGTTACTAGGGGGACAATGTAACTGCATTATGAATAACCTGATTTTTAATTTAATTTCTACATTCCTTTCCTGTCTGTTTATCTTATCTTACATTGCAACATTTTTTGCAGAGGTGACATAAAACTATTTAAATTTGCTGATTGACTTAGATACCCTAAGTCTAACTTGCAAAAGAGACCAAGTTCCAACTGTCAAATGAAGGGGAACACATCATTTAAAAACATCTCAATGATATTTTATATATTATTTTGGAGGCTGATTGATTTGAATGTTGAATAAATTGCATTTATTTAAAAGAATTGCTTGCTTACTGTGTTGTGCTGCTATTACAATTATTTTCTTGTATGTTAGTCTATGCTACAAAGAAAACATCATTTGTTAAACTGAAATGGGAAGAAAAAAATACTAAAACTAGCTATGACTGCAAGACAATGAAACAATTCAATCAAATGTAAAATGCAGTTACTGAAAAATCACAGATATAAATATTAATTTTCCTTTTCCTTTTCCAGGCATATCTCAATAAGTTCTTTCCAATTCTTGATAGAGCCCCTAAACTCAGCTTAGAGGAGAGGATTAAAGAAATGCAGAAGTTTTTCCACCTGACTGTAACTGGAAAATTAAATGCAGAAACAAAAAAAATAATTCAACAACCCAGATGCGGAATCCCTGATATTGCAGATTACAGAACATTTCCTGGAAATCCAAGATGGAATAAGAAACTTTTGACATACAAGTTAGTGATGTTTCAGGTTTTATGGCAAAAGGGGTTATTTTGTGTTTAACTATGCAGGCTTCCTTCACAGACTAAATGCTGTTCTCCTGTTTCCTTTTTCTGCCAGGATTGTTAATTATACACCTGATCTACCCCAACAACATGTGGATGATGCAATTAGAAGGGCTTTTATGGTATGGAGTGATGTGACTCCACTGAAGTTCAAAAAAGTTCCCTGGGGGTATGCAGACATCGTGATCAGATTTGCACGTCGTGGTGAGACTACATCATTTTTAAATGCAGTGCTCCATAGCTTTGACTTGCAGAATCTATTTTTATAGCCAAAAGTTTAAGAAAGAACAATACATTTAAATTTATTATTAATTTCTGTAGAGTTTACCATCTTTTTATAATGCCATCAGTTTTATATATCATAAATCAATTTTATTCCCATGCAAACATTAGAAAATCCCGTAGGGGTTACAGCTGTGAAATGGAGGCAGAATTCAGCTGCAGTCTGAGACACCTAAACTGAGATGTTCGGGGGTATGTCTGCATTGACAAGAGTACAAACTAATGGGAAGAGGTCTGCAGAGCAAAACAGATGATGCTGAAGAATCAGCATCCACAGGCTGGAGTCAGGCAGGATCAGGCAGCTTTACTTTGGAATAGCTCTAGTCTGGTTCTCTGGACTGACCAAACCTTTGGAAGCTGGGGTACATTAGGTTTGGCCCCAAAGAGTATCTTCTGATTGATTTTATTCTAAAAGGAACCCCGCTATTGCACTCCAAGACTGCAAAAAGGGGCAAGCTAGGGCATGGTAAAAGGGGATGACTGGCAGGGTCACTGCAGAAGCTCATGATCCATAATAACACATGAATGTAGGCATAGCTTTTACTTGTACCTGGAACCCAAAATGACTCAGCTCAGCCAAACTAAGATAGAAATGGATATTAATCACTTGTCATGAACTAGGACTAGGGTCTCCTTTGCCTGTATTAGGTCTGCATCAAGGTCCATCCTGTGTTCTGGGGGAAAGGACACAAATCATCATTCAAGTCCCCCCAAACCCACAATCAATCACAGATGATAGCAGTAGATAATAGACCCTACGACAAGGCCAGGGACAAAAGAACTAAGATATTCAGTTACATGGTATTCTAGCCCAAATCATTGTCTTCAACTACAATCTGTATAAGTGAGTGTCTAGAACTAAAGTTGCATAGCACCGTCCAACAATAAAAACATTCAGGTGCTTATAATGTTGTCAAGCACTAAGTTTTTATTCTGAAATAATCCCTGAATGCTGCTTTAGAAACATTTTTCTGGCAAAGGCTCAGCTGTCTCTGAAGCTGTCTCAGAAACTTCAATTATCAAGTCTAATTCTTGAATTTAAGTCATGAATTTGGAGAGTGTTTCCTAAAACATTGCTCCTTGTTTTTACAACCTTGTTGTTATCATAGAATTTTTATTTTTCAAGGAATAGTAATGAAAAACAGTAGGAGAAACAAGCAACATGCTAAAATCTGCTGAATTTAAGAACTAGAGCTGGAGATATCTGGTGACATTTCTTTCTTTTCAAATTTAGAGCATGGTGATGGATATCCTTTTGATGGAAGAGGTAACACATTAGCTCACGCCTTTGCACCTGGAGAAGGGATAGGTGGAGATGCTCATTTTGATGATGATGAAAGATGGTCAAGGTACAATCAAGGTAAAACCCACATTTGTGTATGAAGGGGGAAGGGCAAATATTGTATATGTCACAAGAACACAGTCATAGGAAATGCTTTCCATAACATTTCATGATTCAGTACCATTTTGATACCAACATTTCTTTTCTTCTTTTCAACTACCTATGTGCTTTTGCTTCCTTGTCATAAGCACTTATATAATGCCTGTTCTGTACAGATTTTAAAGAACTTTTCAAAGGCTAAATAAGGACCATGATAGTCTGTTTTCTATATAAAGTATGAAAAGGCCCTATGACTTGCTGGTAGGAGTATGGCTGACTAAAATCAGAGCTGGAAAGAGACTCAGGGTGTCTATATGTGTATGCACAGGATAAACAATATTTTGATTAAAATGTTAAGAGTTAAATGAGAAAGTTCAGTAGTAAATGATTAATAAGTGATCAGCACACCAAGATTTCATTCCAAGGACAAACCAAGGAAAGACATAAATTCTCTTACTGCTTAACTCTTTGTATGCTGAAAAGAAATGTCCTAACTTGACATACTTTTCTATGCTTTTATGGTGCAGAAGTTAATTTGTTCCTTGTTGCTGCTCATGAATTTGGCCATTCTTTGGGACTCGCCCATTCAAATGTCCGTGGAGCTCTGATGTACCCTCTCTACTCATATGAGAACCCAGAAACCTTCACACTTTCAAAGGACGATAGGCAAGGAATTCAGAAGTTATACGGTAAATTCATAATATTTGATTTTCAAGATAACACCTACTGGTATATAGGTTCCACTGTTCTCTCTGATTGCAAAGGCTTCCTCATACTGCCAAAAGAAAGAAGGGGAGTAACCTGGGAAAAACACATTCCTGTACACTCCATCCACTATGTGTCCTCTGTAACATGTCCCCATTGAAACCAAGAGCTGACAGAGCAGCAGTGCAGCAGCCTGGTGCACCACCTGTGCATAGCCAAACACATCTGAGGGACCTTGCTTTGTAAATGAGTTGTTTCAGCAAGTGGGGCCACAGGCTAAGTAATGCATTGTTCCCTAGGAAAACAAGAGCTACTGTCCCACTTACCAAGTCAATGGAAAGGTTTAGTTAAGGCAGAAACTACCCAGAAGTAGTAGTGGGGCTTAACTAGAATTGACTCCATGGGTCAATTGACCCCTTTTGCCAGAGTTATTTTTTTTTTAGGCACCATTTTTCTCAGGGCATGCTAGAGGAACACTAGGAATAAAACATAGATGTTTGCCTTGTCTGTTTCTAACATAGTCTCTATATTTTGTGTTTCTTTCCCACAGGGAGCAAGCCAGCAAACTCTTGAAGAAAGTGTTTCAAAAAAAAAAAAAAAAAAAGGATTCAGATAATTTTAATGCTCTGTCCAATTAAAGTAGTAAACTTCTGAATGTCACCTTCTATCCTGAACTTTTCATAGATTTGTTTATACTTTATACAATTTCACCTGACAATTAAAAAAAAAAAAAAAAAACCACCTTGTATACTCTTGTTTAATGTTTTGCTTTCTTCTGGCATTTCAGTGGTGTATTAAATAGCTCCTACATGTGCAATAGACGGACAGGCAGGCAAATATCCTTCTGAATAGAGGTGCAGCTACCAAAATAGCCTGTATGCTAGAGCTGCTAGAGCTACGAACCCTGGTCCTGACTCATTTCCAGTTCCCACACAGGAGTCTTTCACACTATAGCACTGCCTTCAGCAACAGCCATCCTCTGGGCCCCACCAGGACTCACTAAGATGGGTCACACAGGGTTTCCATACTCTCACAGTAGCCCCAAGCATTTCTTCTCACACACCACCATCACAGAGGAAGACAGATGAATAATAACTTCATAGAATCATAGAGTGGTTTGGGTTCGAAGGGACCTTAAAGATCACCCAGTTCCAACACCCTGCCATGGGCAGGGACACCAGACCAGGATGCTCAAAAGCCCATACAAACTGGTCTTGAACACCTCCAGGGATGGAGCATCCACAGCTTCTCTAGGCAACCTGTTCCAGGGCCTCACCACCCTCATAGAAAAGAATATCTTTCTTATATCTAATCTAAACCTACCCTCTTTTAGTTTAAAGCCATTCCCCTTTCTCCAATCACTACAATTCCTGAAAAAGAGACTCTCCCTAGCTTTTGTGTAGGCCCCCTTTAAATACTGGAAGGCTGCTGTAAGGTCTCCCTAGAGCTTTCTCTTCTCCAGGCTGAGCAACCCCAACTCCCTCAACCTGTCTTTGTAGGACAGGTGCTGCAGCCCCTTGATCATCTTCATGGACCTCTTCTGGACTTGTATTAATACTTCTGTGTCCTTGTGTTGGGGGTCCCAGAGGTGAATACAGTACTCCAGGCACCACTTCCATAGACAGCAAATAGCTACTTTCAAGAAGCTACTTCCAAAGGCAGCATATCAGATGGCATAGCAGAAGGTACATTTAGCCACAAGACTGGTCTTCCCACTTCGAGAAAAGTGGAAAAAAAAATAATAAAAAATGACTGTGACAGTGGACAATGACCTTAAGGGTCCTGGAAAGATGCAATGTTTACATGATGTAGCGTGTTCTCTTGGCCAAGATCCCCACAGGGAACATAGCACAAAACAGAGACACATAATGTTTTTGTTGAGCTCAAGCTGTTTGTTAGTGCTGCTCGAATGGAATGGAATGGAATGGAATGGAATGGAATGGAATGGTAAGGATAGGTCAGGATAGGACAGGATAGATCAGGACAGGACAGGACAGGACAGGACAGAACAGAACAGAACAGAACAGAACAGAATAGAATAGAATAGAATAGAATAGAATAGTTCAGATAGAAGAGACCCACAAAGATCCTCAAGTCAAACTGCCTGACCACTTCAGGACTAACCAAAAATTACAGTCTCTTAATGAGGGAATTATCCAAATGCCTCTTCAACACTGACAGGCATGAGGCATCAAGCACCTCTCTAGGAAGCCCCGTCCAATGTTTGACCACCTTCATGGTACAGAATTTTTTCCCAATGCCCAGTCCAGCACAGCCTTGTGCCATTCCCACACATACTGCCATCGGTCCCAGGGAGCAGAGACTGGTGCCTCCCTTGGCATTTCCCTCCTCAGGGAGCTGCAGGGAGCAATGAGGCCACCTCATTCTCCAAACTGGACAACCCTTGGGTCCTCAGCCTCTCCTTGCAGGACATGCTTTCCAGCCCTTTTACCAGCTTTGTTGCCCTCCTCTGGATGCTTTCAAGTACCTTAACATCTTTTTTACATGTATATTGTGGAGCCCAGAACTGCACACAATATTCAAGGTGAAAAATATTCTAGTGTTCAGTTACTTTCCATATGAACTGAGGTGAATGGGATAACCCTCCAGAGGTGTGTGTGTTCCTCAGAAGACCATTCTGACCGTGGGATACATCTGAAAGACCACATCCAGTAAGCTGCCTGCCCTGCAACAGGTTCAGCACACAGTGTGAGAGAAGCACCCTCATATCTTCAAGGAGACATCTCTGAGGGGCAGGAATGCTCCTCCAACACATCCATAGCATGTGGAATATAGTTGAAGCCAGGATCTTCTGCCTCAGAGAGAACAAAGGTACCACTAATGAGCTGTCAGCATCTTATCCCTTGCTGAGCTCCTATCGTGCTTCCATTCACATAACAGGACCTCTGCTTTGGGGATAACAGCTGCCACTGGCTCTCCTCACGTTCAGTATGCTCCTCGTCCTGCTTACTAGATATAACTACGCAATATCTGCCTCCATCTAGTGGTACAGCTCGGCAAACTCTGCACTACACGGTGATGAAGGTGTCTAACCTATTCACAAACCCGCAGCAGTTACAATACAGCTCTATTAAAAGTGAAATCAGGGACAAGAGCAGTTTTAGCAAGGGGCCGCTGCCTCTTCCTTCTTCACTTTGTTCTGTTGCATTCTGTGTAACTTTTTACATGATCTCTCCACTACAAACCTGAGGACTTCTGAGTTAATTTTGTTTTTTAAGTAGCATCTGCTTGCTCCTCTTCCATACATAAGAAATGGGTAATTGTACCAACACAAGCAGTATTTTGTGTTGGTAGGACTTCAAAGTTTTGTTGAGTAGCTTGCACTACTGTTCTGTTAAATAAAAAGATATTAAAATGCATCTTTGCTGTTCCAGATAGTATAATGAGCAGCAAATGTAGTCTGCCTTGGGAAGGAAAACTGTCTACATTTATGATGAGTCCTTTGACCACACACATATAAAGGATAATCCTTACTCCTATAAAAAAGTCATGGTTCCTACCCTAGAGGAGCTATTATTTGGACTTTACCCATTTATTCAGGTATCCTGAGCCTACTTCTTCAAACACATGGTGACATTCTGAGAAAACAAAGTTGATATACTTGTGATAGAATTGAAGTACAAGGACATCTAGGGAAAATAAAGATGGTTTAAATTCACATTACATTATTGATTCTACTTCATCAGAAATAGCATCTGCTCTCTAATAAAAGTTTAAGACAAAATGTATGTTTGGATAATTTTAATTGTACCATCCATTCATTTTTCTTTCTTTTTAGAAGTGGTTATAACTATAATTGTCTTATATAAATTCATCTGTACGTATAGATGTATGTACAGGTTAAAATTGATTAGCATAAATTGAAAAAATATCACAAGTTAGTTATTTTATTCCTTTGAATAAAAGCACAGTAATACTACTGTGCTCTAGCTTTTTTTCATTTTCCAGAATTTAAATATTTATTACTTAAGAAGTGTTTGAAATAGTTTGTATATCCAAAGATATTAAATGAAGTGATGAAGTTTGATTTCCAAAGCCATAATTTATCATTTGGAGGCAGGGTGGGGAAAGGAATTTATTAATCCCCCTTTTTTAGTTTTAAGTCACTGCTTTTTCCTCTCTCTATCAGGTTAAATAACATATTATTTTCAGATACTTTTAGGTATTATTTAATTATGCACATAGCATTGTCTCCTCTTCTCTTTAATGACTGTAACAGTGTTTGGCTATGTGGAGGTAATGCACATTCAAATGTGACAGATCCTTTCTTTCAGTCTAGCAGGATACACGATAAAGGAGAATCATCTTTAATCCAGACCTTCTCTGTGAAATGTGCAACACTGTCTCTTTTGGAATTAGTTTCCTCTGGAATCTTGGGAACTAAAGCATTTAATTCTACAAAGAAAGCCAGAAAGGAGACTATAGGAGGCATAAGGACTCTTTCATTTGTCTTTTAATGTATTAATTTTCCTAAAGAACAGCCTCCCAAAAAGAGACATAATAGTAGAATAAAAGATATCAAGACAGTGCATCAAGAATGAAGGGTTGCTTTGACATTGCCCAGATGGATGCAAAATACTAGTTGAAATATCTCAAGGTAAGAAATACATCTTTGGTTCATTGTTCTCAGCTATAGGAAGATGGTCCGCTGACACACAAAGTAACAAAAAGCCCAGCTCTGAAGCTTATCTAGCAGCCTACAACTCTTCATTTTATGGTTCTCTGTGCCTGAGATTAAAGAAATAAAATGTTCAGGTCATGTCCTGAACAATACATGCTCCCAGAGCTTTGTTTTTCAGTGAGATATTTCTACACATTAAGTGACATTCAGTAGAGCTCGTCTGATTTCAACACATGAGAATCCAGTCCTGGTGTCATAATATAAGGTCTAACTCCTTTTACTTCCTAAAAGGCCATCATTCTTGAGGAAATTCTCAAGTCTGGAATCAAATTATTTTACACCAAGTAGTAGGGGCATGATTTGTGAACTGTTTTTTTAAAGATAGTGGGTGTTCACCAGAAGAGCTTGGTTTATGAACATGAGCCCTTGTTCTAGAAAGTAACTGCAATCAGTACAGCTTTCTAATTACTTAACTCATTCTGAAATTTTAGCTATTAAATACTTTTTACACCATTTCCATAGTTGATGCTAAACTACGTTTGAAAAAGAAAAATAATGTAAATCATCTTGTAGCCTGAAAATGTGACTGCCTCAGAAAATCTGTTTATATGTATAGATGTTAGTTATTTATATGCAGTAAGTAAAACCATAAATAAAAAGTACACATTGATTTACCAGGTAAATTTCTTTCACCAGTTGCCAGATTGCATGTTTTAAAACCCTAATCAGAAACACTAAATTATCGGTGTGAAGAAAATTCAATATATTCACTTTCTTCATGCAGTCTCACTCTGAGCTAACAAAAGTGTCTTTAGCATTTGCAGTTCTTTGTTGCAGCCAGTCTAGGGTTCATTTTAAATTATGAATAATCATGAATAATAATTTTAAAAATGCATTATTATTACTGCATTTGTACCCCCAAAAGAAATTAAACAGTGTTTGTGGCCTTCTGCTAATTAAGGAGAGCCAATGAGGGGAGAGGGAAGAAGCTGACAAAAGATTCAGAATGCTCTTTATATTATAATCTGAGTCCTTTTACATGGTTCAAATACTACCTGAAGAAATTCATGGAGGAAAATAATAATAATAATAATAAATAATAACAATAACAATATCAATAATAATAATAATAATACAATACTCCTACCCATAAATTACTAAGCCCTAAGCCATTTCTCTGGGTGGGGTGATAAAATTATTAACTTTAAAGATTTGAGAGGTCTGGCTAAAAAGTTATCCTGACTAAAAGCACATTCCTTTTGACTAAAAGCTAGCAGTCTGATTGTTTCCAACCTCCCCACTTCTGAAAACCAAGATGATACTGGATGTGCTGCTCCTATGGCTCCACCAAGATCCACCTCCCCATTCTGTTAACTGCGGCAGTTAACAAGCAACTTAAGGAGCCAACTGCTCCCAGGGATGGATGTTTGGCCATGCTAACGCATAAATGATTGTCCGGAGTCCATCCCTTACAAGGATGGCTCCAACACCTGGCTTTGTTAACTCTGGAATGATTTTTTCCTCACCTCCTCCCTTCTTTTGAAGCAGTATGAAAGCACAATTACTTGGCAGAGAAGAGGGGTGCAGAAGGGGACCTGCTGCCCAAATGGTCTCTTGCTATGATCAGAGTGAACTAAGCTTCTCTCTGACCTGCCTTAAATTGCACTTGTGTTACTCTGTACTTGGAGTCCCTGTATTCTCCAGTATGGGGAATTACTACTGTATGCTCCTCCTGTTATTATATTCTCATCCAGATGGTCCTTATGGGATAAGAAGCACTGAACTACACAGATCTCTCAGTACAGCTGTCCATATGTTTAACTCTTTTTTTTTTTTTTTTAGTCTTTACAGGATATATCCTTAAACCCAACCTGTTTTTTCAAGCCTCTTTGCATTCTGCCCAAATGCTCTCTCATCTGCTTCTTTTACAAGCTTATTTCACCAACCCAGATCTCCCTATCTTCATCTGGCTATTTGATTACAGTCTGCCTCATTGTTTCCCAAATAGTTCTCCTTTTATTTCTCATTTATGCACAAATCCATCCTTTTTCCTCTTCAGATGAATACTAAAAATATGCGTTTGCTTTTACTGGCTGCTATTCCTAAGAAAGACGAGGGTATGCCCTCAGCACCCCACCTCCTGTGATGCACTCCGACACAGGGAAAACGAGCTGAGCTCCCAGCCCAGTCCTGCATGGAGCTTGGCTTCACACAACAGCTCCTGTTGTTTCAGCTTTTAATTCCATAATGGGATTTAATTGCTGCATACTCTAGATGAGGTCCAGTGATACTGAGTATTAAGACAGGAATGAGATCTCTGGAGAACAAATTTACTGACATCAGCAGCACCAAATCCAGCCTTAGCAATACATACTAAAGCTGCTGCAAGTAAAAAGCTCACTAATATGTGATGGGAAAGAGCTGGTGAGCTGCAGAAGTATGAGGTACCTCTCACAGTACTATGCTCTTGGCTTTTCTTTGACAGCATCAACTGGAAACTTCATCCAATCTGAAGATGCTTTTTTTTTTCTGTTTTTATAAAATTATATCTTCAGCAAAACCCACCTCAAACAGGATGTTTGACAACAAGATACTTCTTAATAGTATCATAATTATTTTTTTCAATTTCAGCTATGTCAATCTGAAGTAGTGCCAATGACGTCAATGGAATTGTTTTGGACTTATCTGTAAGAGTAAATGTTAGCAAAGAACTAGAGAAAATATTATCTGTTTTGATTATTGTTACAGCAGGAGCCATCACAAGCCAGACAACCACAGATAATCACTGCTTGTTGGAAAAAACAGAGGAAAATTATTTGTGGGTGGAAATTGTTACTGTTTTCTGTCAGCTCTAAAAATAAAGTACACGGATAATAAAACAAGAAGAATAGAGAAAAGCAAAGGGCGGGTCAGAGATACTGGAAAATACAGAAGTCCATCTGTAACAGGAAAACAGAACATTCTAGAGGTCTTCAGCTTGGCCACGTGAAGGGAGCTGACAGCTGATATGCTGAGTGTAGTGAGATGCTCTTCACGTCTGGTAACTCAACAAGTAGAGCACTGCCAATTAAAAGTTCAGAGATATATTAAGTGAAGAAAGAAGTACTTTTTTTTTTTTTTTTTTTTACATAGCAAATAACTCAGTCGTGGAATTCATTAGCACAGGATATTTGCTAATTGTGGAGGCTCAAATTATAAATGGACTCTCGAAGGTTCAGCCACTTTTCTGTAGGCTAAGAGCTATCAAACATGAGGGTCTGGTGGCGACTGGTGACTCACTACCTTGCTGACTACCAAAGGAAGAATAAATTGAAATTTGCCCAGTTTTGTTAATGTTGCAAATCTTAATACAGGTGAAAGGAAAGACCTTGTCAGCAAAGCCAAGAATTGTAAACTTAGCAGCCTAATCAAAAAATTACTATTATTCCAGATTTAAATATTACAGAGGAAAAAAGGAAAATAAAGAATACAAATACAGAAAAAGTCTCAATGATACAGCCAAAATAATTAACTTACACTTCCCACTATTTAACCCTTTCTCTGTTGTTGTTCTCACCCTTCCCCAGCCTCTGTGGATCCTACAGTGCTTTGTGTCAGTCTGAGGGGAGAGAAATGGTGAGGTGCCAGCATCCCAAGTCCTTCCCACAGATTCATGATGTTGTTGATGGTTTCTCTCTTCACTCTAGAGCCTGCCTTTTGTTGAGCTAAACAAAACAAATTCTATCTTTAGAACACATTCTAGTTTTCTACTCAGTCTGCTGAGTCCTCTCCCATTCATCAACACCTTTTTTTTTAATTGTAGGCCCCAGAAATTGATGTATTTAGGTAGTTATTTATCATGTCAAATGGTGAAAAAAAAAAAAAAAAGGAAACCACTATCAACCCCGCCTGCTTCTTTCTGAGACATCTTTATTTATTATACATTTTACATTACACATTATACATTGGGGTATATGAAATGCTTTAGTTACTGCCTCATACTGGAAGATCATGTGCAACTAGTTATCTACCAAGACTTGTAAGTCATGGAATCACAGAACAGTTGATGTTGGAAGGGATCTCTGGAGGTCATCCGCTTCAATCCCCTGCTCAAACCAGGGCCACCTAGAGCAGATTGTCCAGCTCCATATAAAGCCCTTTACACAATTGGTGTGTCAAAGTGTAGGGACAACAGCATCCTGCTCTAAAGGTCATGTCAGGGTGAAAATGATATGTGGCATTACTGTGGGCTTTCTCTAGATGGAGCTTTGCACTCTAAGAAGAGAGCTCTAGGAGCAAAACTCAGGTGGTGAAGAAATAACATGCGTTCAACACATCAGAACACACCAATCTATACAGTTCAGACATGAATTACAAAATACAGTACATGGGCAAAATCTTTTGCCCATTCCATTAAATGTTTGTGCAAGCATTTTGAAGATAAATTGGAGTGATTAACATTAAGTATCTTTTGTTTCTCAACTAGAGTAAAGTCTTGTGGTGGCATACTTGATGAGGTACTGCCCCTCACAAGTAATTCACTAGGAATTTAACTGTTACTCTGACATCAACAGTTACCTGATAACTGTTAGTCCCCAATTTTTCTAGCTCAGCTTCTGCATTACAAAGCCTTGGGCAAACCAAGGACAGTGCAAGAACACTCAGTAGCATAAAGAAACAGCAAATAAAGCAATCCTGTACAGAACAGTATTTAGTGCAAAAGTTTGGCCACAGTGATTGGCTCCAAAATGCAAAGATTTATGCTTATGTGTATAATATAAGTGCATGTGTGTATCTTCATATTTATCAGCTAGACAAATACAGTTATGCATATAAAGCATATGGATGTATTTTAACTACAGGTCATTAGTTTATATGCCTTTTGTGATGTGCAATTAGTTCTCTAGCCACAATTTCAAGAGGGAGACACTTCACACTGAGCTTTGACTTTGAGATCCAGACATAGGTGTATACAACATGATGTAAAAAAAGAAAGGCAGTAAACTGCCACTTTGAAGCCAACTAATCAGCTATAGGAGAGCTTAAAATTGATGTTAAGCCATTGCACAAATATATAGAATATATCTGTTTAGACTCTGAGGATCTGTAGATAAGAGAATCAAAATGATCCCTGTACTATGGTTACTACAGAGAGGTCAATTATCAGCTGATTGTCTTTTTTTAAGGAAGAATTGGTGATATCTGGAACACAAGATCGGGGAAAAAAATATCTGAATTTACAAACCCGTGGTACAAACTCAGGAAACATTCCATTGTGCAAATTCATGCAAATGGAATGAGGGTTCATACTGTTTATGACTAGCAGTGCCTTTCTTTCTCATGACAGTTATGACAAAAACATGTAGAAGTTGAGGATGAAAAGGGAAATTAATGCAAAATACTTTAAGAGACTGCCTAGTCTCTTAATGGGAGCTCTTTAAAGTTCCCAATGCTGTTGTATTTATTTAGTACTTGGGAAACATGCAGTATGAACATCACTTTAAAAATGAACAGTTGAAAAGTTTGTGAGAATAGTGGGTTTGCTATCAACTGGGATTATTAGAAACATTTTTGCAACAAGCTTCTTTTAATGTTTTCTTATGCTTCTGAGTATGGATGGAAAGAGTGATAGAAGACGTGGGAAAGAATCATAATGTGGTGAAGAAATGGTGTAACTTTTTCTCTCTGGCCATGTGCTTTCCTTCATTCTTATTTTTTGAATTAGGTACTTATGAAATTAGAATTTCATCTTTCCATAAGATTTATGGTTTTACAGCCTGGAAATGAGAGGTTAGGTGATAATCTGTGCAGAAGTCATGTAAACTACATGCTGGGACAGCACCAATAACAGCTCAATATTCTTTTAAATGTGCCTTATTTTGCAAATAAGACTTGATCACTTTGAGTTCCCCTTAAGGTAATTTTACAAACCATTTAAAAGATCTGATTTTTATTTAGCAATGAGTAGAATATTGTATGGTAATAAGGAAGACACAAGCTTTTATGAGAAGCCAGAATAATCAAGGAAGAAATTACTTCCTTCTCTTACTTGTGTTTGCTATGGCTACAAAGCAGAATGCTGCTATCATGTCACTATCAAGCTAGTTCAAAATGTTCAGAGTTAACTCAGGTTGCAAATTGTGCTCAAGAAGATGGATAAATATTGGTCAGTACTTTCAACTGAGCTATTCAATCCCAGAATATGGCAACTGCAGCACAGAAACACTTTGGATGTTGGACATGACACATATATGTAAGCTGAGAAATGTAACCACCTTTTTTTCAATGTTCCCTATACAATTTTTAAGCATTAGAAAAGCCCAACACAAGTTCCACCACCTATTACATCGTCCATCTTCGCATTTTGGCTTAACTATTTCTGCTGAGGTTTTTCAAAAACACTCTATAGTGCTTAGGGATCCAGATACCTACTGGTTAATGCACTAATCCTAACCTTTGTATGCTGTCTTCCTGAGAGGTTTATTGCACTGTTATCTCATCTTCTGTTTGTGTTGTAAAATATTTCATCTGCTAACGATGTTTTTGTCCTGTTTATACAGTATCTCATACAACTGGCCCTCAGTCCTGTATGTTTAGCTTCTTCATAATTACAGAAGATGTAGTGGTATAAAATAATACCCTCTCCTCTCCCCTAAATCATCTACATACATCTACATTTAGAGTCAGTTATTTACATAGAGTTAGTTATTTACATAACTGATAATCATATTTCTGCTTATACCTTGGTTAAAAATGCTACAGACCTTAGATATCTTACTCAAAGTCCTCATGGGTGACAACTGCTAGAAAGCTAGATGATAGCTAAGAAGCTGCCCTAGGCAGTTTCTGATTTTTCAACAAACTATACAGAGAAAATAGAAAAAAAAACACCTGGCAAGTAGTTCAGTGTGAATATCCTGGATGTGCCATATCAGACCAAAAACACTGCTTCAAAGAGGATCCTGTGTCTGGACTCTTTTTCTGATACTCCTCCAGACAGCTCTAGCTTCTGCACATCATTTGTAAAGTGTTTCCACTGTGGTGGTTTTTGCTTGTTTGTTTTGTTTTGTTTTACATAAGATACATAGCAGTGCTTTCTACTTATTGTTTCTGAGAATACCACAGTTCTTTCATGAATTCAAACCCATTTGTCTAACGCGCACTTTTGAGGCAAGAATGATAACATCCACAAGAGTTTCCATGAAAAAGGAAAAAGAAAAATATACAAGTAAACTCAAAATATTTTGCTCTTACTAAGTAAACCATGCAAAGAATCTGCATAAAGTAAACAGCAGTTTTATAAACCAAACCTTAAGTTTGGTTACCCAGTGCATTCTCATTTAAAGAGTTGAAGCAGAAACATCATCTTTGCAGCCACTATAAATCAAACACTGAAACTTGTAAACCTATTATAGACTTTTTTCAAAATGCCTTTGCTTAAAGTAAGAGAAGTATTTTTCCTTATGGTAATTTGTGCTATCAGAAATGTATAATGAATCTGATATTAGTTACTCTAGGTACCTTACTTCTAGGCTATGTCTATAAAATATCAAAAAAATATGATTTTAATGACTTCAAACTTAATTTCAGGCATCATGCCATGAATATCTTTCCAATCTGAAAGTGAACTCACAAACTGATGTACACCTTAGACGATTTATATGAGGTACATGAATGAGTTCCCTTTAATTGCAAGACAACCCATGACCCACAAATGTGATAACTCAGGCCAAGCTGAGATGTGAGATGTTCACTAATGATTTAGATAGAGAATCGAGTTCAAGGTGTTGTCTGACTGTTGGCTTCCATCTTGAAAATCAATGTCACCAATTTCAGCTGTCTCCTTACTATACAGGCAATAATTATTATCACTGAAGAGAGTGAAACTTCTTTTATACTCTATGAATTCCATGTGCTTAAATCTCTACTTTTTTTCTTTTTTTTTTTTTTTTTTAACCTGGGGATTCACAGGAGTTTGTTTCAGTGAACGACTTAAATGAAAGAAATCAAATGGATCAAATACAAATGCATAGGTACCCATAGTGAGAAGGCCAGATATTTGGTAAAGCTTTTTCAAAATGCCAAGAGTTACTGATTTATTTATTTATTTATTTATTTTTGTGATATGCTTTTGCCTTCTTAAGTTCTACAGCATTTTTTTCAGTTCAGGATCAAAACCCCATGTTACTTTGTCACCCACATTGGTTTATGAGAAAGTGGTTCCCAGGTGCTTTGTGGCCTTGTTACAGTACTTGCCTGAGTGTGCCAATATCATGGTGCTCACAATGAGCACTATGTCAAAGCCTCATGTGAGTTCGCAGCTCACAAACCGTTAATTTTCCTAAAGGTGACTCAGTCTACCAAACAAAATGACTATCTGCTTGAACTAACTCCAGTATAAATATTTCATATTGGTATTAAAGTAGATTTTAGAGGAAACAGAAACAGAAGCCTCTGGAATCTAAAACATTTACACAATGAAGAGTTAGCTTCTAGCATACTGCAGCGCTGACCTACTTCACACGCGTTTTCATAGCAGCTAGAGACGTATGATTAGTGTTCACTTAGAAGACATCAGTAATAATTAGGATCTCAAACAATATCTGCTAAACTGGGTGAAAGCACTTAAAGACCATTAGTAGTGAAAGTGTTGTGATATATGACAGACATCATTTATGGATTTTTCTTTTGCTAAATCACAAACAGTATTTGTTGCTTTTAGAAAGGGTTCAGTTTGTTATCAGAGGTTGATTCACCTGCCTTGACAGTTTTTCATTAACAGAGATAAGAATAATAATAAAAAAAAAAAAAAACATGTGCTGTACTAGAAAAGCCATCACATTTCAGGATACTCTATAAAATTATAACCAAAAAAAAAAAAAAAAGGAGTAAAACTTGGCAGCCCTGACCAACTGAAGTACATCGCTGAACGCTGTCTTCACTACAGTGTACTGTCACAGAGTGCTAGGCTCTAAATTCATAAAGTCAGAAGAATTCTTTGCAACTGATCTACAAAGTTTGGCTATTTAAAAATATAAACTATTTTACTGATCTGCAAACATTTTATTTTTTTTGTATGAAGTTGAAGGAATGCAAAGCATGTTTATTGTATATGGCTGTGAATAGTTTAATAGTTTGAGGGTTTTTTGGATTTGAGGGTTTGTTATTATATTCAAATAATGTGTCTCCTAAAAATATGAGATGAGAAATTATAGGCACAGATATGTGTCTAAATGTATTACATAAAAAAGGAACAAACAAACAAACAATCAAAAAACTATTCTCTTTAAAACAAACAATGTTCATTGTTTTTATTACCTCAGTATATCTAATTTTCTTTAAATTTCATACAGTAAACATTATACTTAAATCAGATAAGCCTCCTATGATCCTATAAAAGTAAACGTTGAATTTTAATTCTTTTCCTTTCAAGTCTGAACAAAGGTTATACATGCTTTAAATCTATGTCTGTTAGACATGCTCATCTGAGGTTGCTCCCAAAGAATTTGGAGATAATGTTATATACTAGTTTAGTATCTTTCTTACAATGTGTTTTTAACACATGCTTCTTCTCACATTATTGGTCTGATAAAAAGTTCATTTAAATCACGTGTAGTGCTCAAAACTTAGTACTGGAGATTTTTTAACTTAAGCCAGCATGCTCAGCTGAAGCCATGTACCTAAATACTGCATTAATGTAAACATGCAGCAGGGTAATCCATGACTCTTTACACAGTTCTGCAAAAAAAGTCTAAAACACGTCAAAACGATGCAACAGAAACTACCAATTGCTGTTGTGAAGATTTGTTCTGTTTCCAAATTGACAGACTAATATTTAAATATTTCAGGAGAAAAATACATATTTGAAAATAAAGTTATTTTCAAAAACCGTGTTTGGATAGCTGTGTAACTAAAAAAAAAAAAAAAAAAAAAAAAGATCATCTAAGCATGTAGTCACTAAAAAGAAAGCATAAATAGCATTTGGTTTCAGACACCTTTTATCTCTTGACTGAGTTGTTATTCACCTACAGAAAGAGGATAAGGACTCTTATCACTGTGCTTTGTCATATGTGGCAATCACCAACTCTGCATTTATTTTTACCTAGTCTATTTCCCCTGAGGATTCTTTAGCAATCTCGATGGATTTTCCTTAGGTTTACCAGAGAATTCAAATTTATATGCTGGAGGAGATTAAAAGAGAGTGCCATCTTCAGATAGATATTCCAAGTGCAAGAACACTGAATCTGCCTCTTCACAATGGATGGGATTCATTAAACTGATCTGATGCATGGCACAACCTCCCCAAATCGCACAGAAATGGTAAGACATGCAACACGAATTTAGGAATGAATGGCCAGAAACTCTTTGAACTGGAACTGCCTGAGCTCCTCACAGTGTGGAATGAAAGCCAGGGTTGCATTCCTCCTTATTGATATGTTTTGCGTACTTTCTATTGCATGTTTCCTACTTTGTTCATTGATTTAAAAAGACGATGAGCATTAGTTCTACACACTGTTAAAGAGCTATCAGTCAGTCCATTAAATATAGCTTACATCCGTGGGGAAATGACACAAATTCCCAAAAAAAGAGGGGAGCCCTGTTCTCAGTCCTCCCAGGTAATATCGTGGAGATGTTCCTCTCTGGAGAATCGATGCCGTCTCCTTTATTTCTTGGTTCAACCATTTTTGTATTTTCCCAGTGGAATGCAATTAACAACACAGAAGCAAATATGTGTTCAAATTTTTACAGTATGAACCAATTTAGGACCATATTGCATAAGAGTTCATAAACTAAAATAACTCACTCACTGTTCCTCTTCAGCAAAACAGGGGAGAAATGGGATAAAAAAGCTCATGGGCTGAGGTGAAGACAGTGAGATCGATTAAAAATTAGGGCATGAGTTATTGGATTTGCCACTACATTTGAGAAAGGAAAAATATTGACAGACCTTTTCTTCTGGGCAGCCAAGGGCTGGGTCTTCCATCCTGGCACCTGCCCTGGTGATGTGGTGGCTGTGTCACAGCAGCAAAATGTTGGCTGTGGCCCATGTCACAGATGATACAGCCATCCAGGATGGAGGCAAGGAGCACGCAAGCAAGGGCTGAGGTGGGGAGGGGGTCAAGGACAGGAAGGGCTGGGTCTGGGAAGGGATGCAGGGGTTGTCCCTGGTGGGACAGGTGGTGGCTGTTCCTTCTTCATCTTCTAGAGCTGGAGGCTCATGCAGGGACATGACCAGACCATGGCAAACTCCTGTCCTCAGCCACTCAGCTGAAGGGATTTGCTGCTTTCTACAAGGACACCAACATCAAGATAAAGCATCAAAAATGTTATCTCTGGACACCAACCTGAGTGATGCAGTGCCCATGTCACAGCGGGCAGCAGGCTTGTGGTGGCCCACGTGCTCCCTGTGCTTGTCAGCATTACCCAGCTTTGTGCAACCACAGGTCCAGGCCAGGTCACAGCTGGGCTATGGCACACTCCTGGCCCAACTTCCTCAGCCACTCTGCCAGAGGTTTCTGCAGCTTTCTGTGGTGTCCTGGACCTAATGGTGAGGAAGGCAGACAGCCCATGCACCGCACCATGGGCTCACAGGCGTGAGACACGTGTCCCAAAGCCATGGATGAGGGGAGCTCCATGCCACCCACACTTACTGTTTCTCTATATGAAAAATCTGAAAAGGATTTTTCCTTTTCATCTCAAAAATATATATATATTTTCATCTCAAAAATATATATATATTCTAGTTCATGAACCTGTTGGCTACTTCTTCTGGTTTTGTGGTCTTTTTTCAGGAAACCTTTTGGGGCTTTCCCTTACTTTCCTTATTTCTGTATTATATTCAACTTAAATATCTTCATGTATATAGATAGATAGATATGTATATTTATGTATGTTTGTATACATGTATGTATATACATATATAAAGATATCTTTATTCATAGTAATATAGATGTATGTGCGTGTATATATAAACATATCTAAAGTGTATCTATTAAAATATGTATGCATAACTGCATACTCGTATATATATGTACAGAAGAATCTCTATATAAATCTGTATATTGTTATGGGTGAGCACACACTGATGTATAAGGAGTCAGAAGACAATCAGAAGGTGCTCTAAGATCACGGGAGCATAACAGTTTTCAAATAGGGCATCCAGCCAGAGAGCAGTATGGAAATGTCCTGTGTGAGTGTCCCAATATTTCATTATGTTGTGTTTTTTTTAAGAACCTCAGCTTCTCAGCCAATTGTAGGTCCAAATCAATAATAATAATACCGTACTGGTGTCTTAATGATACCTTAATAACATCTCAAAGTCATGGTAGAATCTTAGTTTAACCAATGTATATAAACTGTTTTATTGTGATCCAGATGTCTCTGGGGTCAGCCATGCCATGAAAGCCAGCACAGTGCTCTTTTAATTCCTATGGAGTGGGATCTCATTTGCTGCCTTTCTACAGATCTTTTTGTTACTATTTGAACTATTAAGTCCACTAATCAGATAATAAGATGGAGCTAACATACAGAATTAGAATATTGTCTGTAAGAGACTCAGAGTCTTACATTCATTGGTGATTTAACATCTGTGCCATTGTTTCCCTCTGCTCTGATTTTTTGAGCCAGACCTCTCACAAAAATGTCAATGCTTATAAAGAAAGTGCATAGAAGTCGTGTCTGCAAAGCCAAGTGTGACATCCTCATGCTCCTCAAAGTGTCAAGAAGAAATATTGGTTTAACATAAGAATACTGTTATAAAAGGATCTATCGTGATCAATATTAGTCATGTTTCAAAATTGTACTATGAAATACTCCTGCTTTTTACTCTTTAAAGGGAAGGGCATGATGACTTGTGAGATGATACATGCTACGGTTCATAGTAAGTTTGAGATAACAAGAACTCTGGACCTAAGTATTTTGGAATCAGGATTTATGTCATTAGGATGAGTGTAAAAAGCGTCCAAAAGCAGGATTGGGGAGACTTTACCACATTAAGCAAAGAGCATTCCAAAGCAAACAGCTGCCATGACCAGCACACCCCTTTGCAGCTAGACAGCTCCTTTGGACTCTGACATCAGTGAAAGATACTTGCCTCATTTCTTTGTATTAAACATTATAAAAACAATATACTTTATTATTATTTATTATTATTTAATTTTAATGATTTATTATTTACTATTTCCTCAAATCTATATATGATTGCTCAAAATAAAATAAAAGGTAGAAATCATTGCCATGATCATCACAGTATTCAGCTGTGGAAAGAAAGATACTGTATTGTATAAAGAAAGATAATGTATTGTATAAAGAAAGATACAAAAAAAAATTGTATAAAGAAAGAATCGTGGAAAGAAAGATACTGTATTGTTTTACAGAACATGCCATATATAGAAATATAAAAAAGCATCATTTTTATTGAAGTGCATTCTGCATGCTCCTTCTGTCTCTATTTTGAATTATTTTTTGTTTCATTTTAATCTTGAGATTTCTACTCAGTGAATGTCCTTGATGGCATTCATTTTCTAGCACATTTGCTATGAGGTCAGGTTAGTGTCTCTGGAACCAGGATCTCTTCACGTTTTATATGGCGATCATATTTAACTTTCTGGAACATCTGTTTCATAAAAATTAACATAACAGCGTGTTCATAACAGGCCTGTGTGAATGTGTAATGGAAACAAAGAGAGCACTAGCATCCTCCTTTTCCTGAACATGACACAAGCAGCCAAGAATGAACTGTTGAGCACAAGCAGGCACCCCTGAGAGCTGGCAGCCCCAGCCCCAGTACATATACAGAAGAGTGAAATACTCCTTGCAACAGCAGCAGTCACACAAGACCCACAGAGACCACAACGAGGGCTCAGGCCCTTTTTATCTCACAATGCTGTAATAATGCAAAGGCAAACCAACAGATTTACGAGAAAATAAGGACACTTCTGGCAATGGATGCCCATTGTTAGCAGCCTCACTCCGCTGGACTGAATGCTTCCTGGCAACAGTCCCTCTTTTAGTAGAATATTACTGCTTGAATTGCATCAAATCAATGCTGATTTAAAATGTTTTGAAGGACCCCTTTATTTCCATATTTATCTTTCAAACATCACTTACAAAAGCAAGATGGACTCCCTTAATATGTAATAAAAAAGTACTCTGGTCCAGAATTCCACTTACTGGAATTAGAAGGAAAAGCATTTGGATATATTAGTCTCTTGACAAATACCACGCAACAGTAAATTCTGTGAGGGAGTACAGCCAGTTTCTCAGAAGCTGTGATTAGAAATGTATTTTTAAGGTTTATCTAGAAACATAAGCATATGACAGTATATGTATCATGAGATTATCATTAAAATGAGAAAAGAAAACAATTATATTTCATGGGAGTACCAAATAGAAACCATCTGACCAAAACAGAGACAGACAAATTAATCCCTGAATCACATCAATGTAAGCCCAGAAGGACTCCAGTAAGATTTATAAAAGTCATCCTGGATTTAATACAGACAACACAGAATAAAATTTAGCCTATAATATTGATAATAAAAACAACACTTCCTGACATTTTTATTCTATATTTTAAAATATTTACAAGGAAATTTTTTTGTACATTCAAACATATCTCTGTACAATCACGTGTCACATTGCCTATCCTTCCCATGTTTCCCAAAGGTTAATGTACTGTAAATAGCTCTAATTCAGGGGAAAAAGAACTTCCCCCTAGATCTTTCTCCCACATCAAGAGGAAATTATGACTTGCTAGAATTTCTAAAATTATGAAACCCGTTCAGCAAAAAGGAACTTTGACTGATTTTCAGTTAGGTCATGAAAGCACTGACTTTCAGATGTGGTCAGTATCTAGTCCTCTCGTTCAGTCTGTGAAGAGATGAGGATGTTTGAGGCGTTTTTTCTTGCCTTTTTTTTTTTTTTTTTTTTTTCCGTAGCACTCTAAACTGAGGCTCCAATACTCAGACTGAATTTTAGACATTAAATTTTAAAAGGCTACTCTTAATATTGTTGTTTTTTTTTTTTATTATTATTATTATTGTTTTGTTTTGTTTTGTTTTACAAATTGCATTGCTTCTGTTGCTTCTGGCTAATTAGGCAGATTTTTCCCTTCCTTCAATCTGCTCTCCCAGAGGCCCAACCAGCGTCGCTCATGGCTTGGCTCTGGGCAGCAGCAGGTCCCTTTTGGAGCCTGCTGGAGCTGGATCTGATCTGACATGGGGCAGCTGCTGGGCTCTGCTCACAGAGGCCACCTCTGCAGCCACCTGCTACCAAAACCTTACCAGGTAAACCTGATATACTCCCTCTCTTTCCATCTATGTAGATGCACATCTATGTCCAAGTGTGAAACAGATCCCAGAAGCCAGGTGGGGTTAGTTTTAACCAGCTCTAGGACAGACATGCTCAAGAGGCGTCTGCCCAAAACAGAAGGAAGCATCATTGTCCATGCCAGGTAGGTAAACCTCCCCATCCAGGACAGCGTGGAACCAAAGTACAGTTGCACCAAGGGCTGTTCTTAGCTGTTCCTCAATTCCACCAATCTGGCCAGGTTCCAAAATCACCTACTACACTGAAATTCACCTGAAGCTTCAGTTACATGTATTTATTTTGAATATTTCCTGTTCATGTCATTAGAGACAGTTGTGGCATCACCTCTGTAGGTGGCTGCAGTGCACTGAGCCAACAACCCCCTGCTTCCGTCACAGCACAGCAGGGAGAAGTTACCTCTCTTAGACTCCCACTCACCACCAAAGTATCCATGAGCTTTCACTGTAAACTGAATAGTCAAAATAAGATGTCTGCTACATTTGAATTTTATAAAGTGCTGTGATCTGTACAGAAAAACTGCCCTACATGATGTATTTTTACCATTGAAATTACCCATCAGTTATGAGTGGAAGTGTTTTCCTTCTGATAACCCAGTACATTATACAAGAGGAAGCTAGCTGTTGTAGTCAGTATCTTACTCATCAATATGTAAAACAACAACAAAAAGTGGATAAGAACTAAACAGGTGTGGTTCCCATGTTCCTGGTAATACATAAGCGAGGCTCCTGAGCACCCTCCATAGCAGGCTCCACGCACCTGTACCAGATCTCTGGTTGAAAGGATCCATAGATGAAGGTCCTGCATCAGGACCTGAGTGCAAAGATAACTGCCAGGCACAGGATTCACAGAGGTATAACAATGTAGTTTTAGTACAGAAATCCATGTATGAGATAGCACCATAGAGTTTGCAGAACAGAAAAGCCAGCAGGAGGTTCATACTTATACTGAATATAACACAGTGATGAATAATCCACTGCATGGCTTGGAAAATTTAAGGCTATCCAGGAATAGAAATTTCATGGAGTAAAAGGCTTTTCAAACAATGATGTGTACAGATCTTTCTGACTGAAATAGTTGCATTATGGTTTGTTTTCATCACAGTTGTTCACTCTTAGACCAACAGAGAGCTCAAGGAAATGTGTTTTCATTCAGAGTGTGCTGGTGCTTCATGTGGGAGCTGCGGCTCAACAAAATATAGCTAATCCTGATAGCATCAATAATAATTGATGAATAATAATTAAGAGCAAGATCCCTTACTCTTTAAGAAGTATGAATGAAGAAACACAAGCAAATGCAGATTGGCTAACACTGATTAAATAGTTTTGTCTACTTTGGTTCTTACCTCACTTAAGAAGTAGATTTCAACAGAGCTTAAGTGCAACATTTGTAACACCAAGAAGCATGAATTAAAGTTACTCTTGCCAGTATTTCAGCAAAACATGTTGCATATTCCTGTATTTTCCTAAATAGAAACACTTTGCTGAGCTAGCAAGGTCACTCTGACATCTCAGAATATAAAAGCAACAGGATTTGTAAAGCACGGTGTCATCTATTCTGTTTGGAATAACACCTTTGGGGGTGGGGAATAAAAGCTCGTACATGTTGGATCCAGACAGCAGACACCAAACTAAGTACAGGCTGTGAATGACTGTTCTGGGTGTAACCTAAATTAGGATTACTCAAGCATTGTGAGAGAGGAAGACAGCTGATTAAGTATGTTAACCAGGAGAGATGACACTCTATGAGATGTAGGAAAACTACAGTGGTCATAAAGCTTTCATCGAATAAATACTGAGTTCAAGGTTTTGAATATAGTTTGCTGTTTTACATCTTTACAATCAGTTGTGGCATCACCTCCGTAAGGTGGCTGCATTGTGCTTAGCCAACAAGCCCATGTTTCTGTCGCAACACAGCAGCGAGAAGTTACCTATCTTAAACTCCCACTCACCACCAAAGCATCTGTGAGCTTTCACTGTAAACCAAATAGTCAAATTAAGAAGTCTACCACACTTGATTTTCATAAAGTGTTCTGATCTGCATGGAAAAACTTCTACGTAAGAGGAAAGTGCACTATTGATATTACTCAAAGATCTTGAGAGGAACACAGCTGTGACAAGGAGAGATGACAGCCTATGGAATGTTGTTCCACACCTGCCTGAACATCAGGGCCATGAGTGCACTACTGATCCTTAACTGATACCAACAAACCCTGACCAGCCTCGCCTGGAAATTCCATCCACATGCCCTCTGCTCAGTCACCCATGAGCATCACCTTTTAACTCAGACCTGGGCCATCAGTCCTTGCTAGACATACCTGATAGCTGTGCCTTTCCCCAGCCACCCTTAGTGACTGACAAGGGGGACAGCATTATGTTCTGCCCTGTCCCCTGCTCTGACCTTAGACCTATGTCATAGCCTTGTTTTTGAGCCATCTCCTGCCATTCCCAGCTGGGCTCCCTGGATCAGGATCATCACCTTGGCTCATCTGAGACCAGGGCTGACCACATGGAACCACCCTGCTCAGGTCCTGCCTGTGCTGCGGTCACCCATGGCACCCGTCACCTACACTAGGGCTAGTCCTGTTCTTGCTGCTCCCTGACATGGAATACCACATACAAATGTAGGAAGAGGAAAAAAAAAAAAATCACCTATTTTTACTTGGGAATCTAGATGAGAAATCATTTATTACACCATGTACCAAAAGAAGATGGTAACTTTCACTGGATTTTCCCGGAACTTTTCTTTCTTCTCAGCACATGAACAGCTCTCAGCTACCCCCAGATATATTGTCAGAAAATCACTTCCCACAGGACTATGAACATCACATGGAACTGGATCAAGCCAAAATGACAAACACCAAGTTTTCCACCTCCTCTGTCTTTACACAGCAGAGCTCATGCTACTTTTCAGCACATCTCAGTTCCTGCTAACTCATCGCTTCTACCAGAGTTATGTTTCTGTCTTCCACAAGTCTATGACTTCTTTTTGTTCTGTGTATTTTGACTACTCTTCTCCTGCAGATACACAAGTTGAGCAATGTTAATTAGGCTGGTCCCAAAATAAGTTGTTTCCAGTCTCTTCTAAGCCTGATGTTTGCCAGAGTTGTGCAAGAGCTGAAGGAGAACTTACATAATTAATACCTTTATCCTCTAAATACATGTTAGATTAATAAAAAACTCTTATTACAAGCTTTGCTTCTATAACCACAAGCCCTTATACTTAATAACATACGTATTATTAGCTTTACTGGAGTTAGGCTAGCAGCAGTTGTTATTCCTACTGCCAAGATAAAGAAAAGCTTTGGAGAATCATTTCAGAAAATTCACAGGAAAAAGGTTCACGTTGCTCTTCAGTTGCCTCATTCAGGAGAACTACATGGGAAGCAACGCAAAACAAAGGCATAAGAAAATGCCCAAAGTGTAACACATATCATCTACTTTCACCAAATGCAAGGCCTTTATTCAACATTTTAGTTTACCACTCTCTTGCTGAGACTTACAGAGAAAATGGTTGTGAAAGGGTAACTCCGTCATAAGGAAGTGACCCGGGTCTATGCCTCGGTACAATGTCACCACCTGCCTTTCTGCTCTCAGGCCAGTCCCTTTCTCTCTTTGGCTTGGCATGCAAATATCTTTGTGCCACAGGGAACATAAACGTAGTGATGCACGCTAAACATCCTCCTGTGACCTTGATGAAGATGCTACAACCACCCACACTGAAAGTATTTTTCTCCAGCTTATTAGAATGCAATTTGTAGCAGCACACAGTTGTTTTTCCTTTAATGAAGACTTTTCTAGCTGCTTTGATACCTAAGAACACGTTCATAAATTTCCTTTATGGTGCCTGACACCAACTTTATGTTAGTAGCATGCAAGAAAACATACATGGTAGCAGACATGAACAGTTCTTTTACTTTATGGCCCTTGCAGTCAATTTTGTAGCTTTGTTGTTAACGATGTGTAAAACTTTTCCAGGTATGTAGGGAAATTTTAGAATAGCTCTGTGGCCTCCACTCAGGTTACAGAACTGCATTAAACACAATCAGTCTGTATGATGGGTGACCTGCACCGTTACCCACTGCGAGCAGCCAGGCAGTCGCATTAGAAAGAAGCACAGTAAGCTGCAGAGAAGACTAAGTAGATATTATTGACACAGGCATTACCAACAGCAGAGGAAGACCCAAGTTCACCACTGAGACTTGAGAGTTATTAAAACAACACACAGAAAAAGCATTTATTTATATCAATAACTGAAAGACACGCATGTAGCACTCCTAGCACTCAGCTCCTACTTCCCCTACCACTCACAGACTCACAGCACTATTATTCTAGCACCGTGAAAGGCCACTCCCCTCCTTCCTCTCCTCTCTCAGCACCCCCCACACCACCCTACACCACCACAGCCCCCAACCCGCTCCCATGCCCAGCGCTGAGGCAGGGCCGGGCGGGGCGCCCTGTAATGGCCGCCGCCCCTCGCCCCGCCCCGCCCCGGCCCGGCCCCGGCAGCGCCTGGCGTGCTGAGCCCGCTGCCGCCCCCCGGCTCTCTCCGCGGCCATGCGGCTCTGGGGCTGTGCTGCCTGCGTGCTGCTGCTGCTCGTCGCCCCCGGTTCCCGTGAGTAGCACCCACGGGAGGACAGGAGCAGGGAGCTGGAGGCTGCGGGGATGGGTTGGGAAAAGCCGGGGAGCACCGCGCCCCGCTCTGCCTCAGGGCGGCCCGGGGGGGTCGCGGTGCCCCGGGTGTGTTGCGCCACGCTGAAAGGGTGTCCCCCTGTCCTGCCCCTCTATGAGGCACGGTGACATCGTGGCGAGCGGTTTTGGGTGGCTTCGGGGGAGTTTGGGCTTTGCTTTTGGGACAGGTGGTGGGTTTCGGTGTGTTTCTGTCCCGCGCTGCAGCAGTGCGTCCCTGCTCGGTGGCTGGCGCTCCTCAACGCGCAGCTTCTTGTTTTGTGGTGGTGAAAGGCGGCATTCAGGCGGCAATTGTCAGAAGGCACTCGAATAAAAAGAGAGAGACAGCAGTCCGAGCTGCCAGCATCGCCTTTTCCAAAAACTGAAACGCCTCGTGCAGTGCTTCACAGTTTTCAGAAGTACGTAAGCCAACAGATGGGTACCAAAATTAACTTGAACAAAATAACGTTCTTGCCCTAAATAAATAAATAAATAAATAAAATTTCTTTTTTACACTTTTTTTTTTTTTAACAGAAACTTACTTGTAATCTGTTTACGGCTTTGCTGAGATTATGGCCTCCATTTCACAAAGATAGACTGCCATTTCATTAGATAGGAGATTGGCCTGATCTGTCCTTTATCGTGCTGCTTCCTGGTTCTGTATGCTGGTTTAGCCCGGCATACAGTCAGTGCTGTCTGCTGGGGCAGGGTCGGTCTCATCTAACTTTAGGCAGGCTAACTTTAGTCCTTTTATACTTGAGTTTGTTGCGTAGGTTCCACTAACGACCTGGTGAGAGAAACTGTGCCCTTCTAGGTTCAGCTCAATGTATCTATTGAGGTGACTGCTGTAGGGTGAGCCAGGGAGCCCCTGAGAAGTTATTATTTATCAGTATGAATGGATACACTTGATTAAATAATAGCTACGTTTGGGTCAGGCTCTGATGCCTGTAGTCTAGGTCTGATTCCTTAATATAACACGTTGAAGTACAGATTTCATGTTCAGACAAAAGTGAAAAATGCATCATTCACCTAAGCTTGCATTTTCAGTTAGTCACAGAACAGCACTTACACGGTATACTTTGTTACGTTGTTCAGTATTTTTTGTAATTGTTTCTGGATCTTTTTATTCTGCCCACATATTCAGCAACTTCCAGAAACTCCTGCTGAGGTCTGTGTTGGTTTCAGCAAGGGTTGGTGTGATATGAGAAGGTGGCAGCAGATTTGTCCTCATTCCAGTCAAGACTGTTGGGCAAACTGGTTATTTCAATATAATGCTGTTCTTTTACTCTGCTAGAAAGTTTATTTCTGTGTGTCAAGTCAGTGGAAGAAACATTTACCAAAATAGTATGGTCTAGAAAATTCCTCCCCGTTATTATAAAAAATCCAGTTGGTTTCATGACATCTTACAGAGTACGGAGAACTGATGCTCCTGTGCAGGGAGCCCACCCCCCTCCTACTCATTCAGAAAAGATCTTCAGCATCTTCTCTGAGCTTACTTGTGAACAAAACTGCTCATGACACCAGAAAAGAGTGGCAGCAGTAGTCTCCAGACCTGAAAATGGGCATGGCGTTTTTATTTCAGTGCATCTCCATTCTTCTCTTAGATCCTTGGGTGGCAGCAATAGGTTTAAGTGTTTTTCAGTCTCAAATGGACTGAGGTTGAGATTCAGTTACTTTCGTCCCTGCTGTTTCTTTAAGCATCTGTGTAACGGTATACATGCTTTCCTTTGCAAGACTGTGAGATAACTTCACAATGTTAGACATGAGAACATGTCCAAAGAGTTGCAGAGATAATCCTGCCTGATCGTTGTCACAGGCTGAAGCAATAACCTTGCTAGGTCAAGACCACTTAGACAGAAAAAGACCTTGTTGAGCTAAAGGGAAAAGAAATATGGAGTTTCTGGATATCAGCAGGGTTTTGGATTTATAGTTTGTCAAAAGTGCCTAGCTGATGTTGCAATAGATTTGAGACTGGGGGTTGTCCTTCTTTTGCTCTCCAGAATTTGAGTTTGATCTGTTCCCACCGGGAAGAAGGAGAATCCTAATGGTAGGGAATGCCAGGGGGCTGGCTGCATTCATGTTTCTGCTTTAACCAGTCGAGGACCTTGACTTTTACCCATTTGGATTGCTTAGAGGCTACTGTGCAAGCCAGGGATTTTTCTGATAGACCGTGCTCTGTCAGTGCCTCTGTACTTTGTTGTCATTTTTAAACTAACAAAAGCGGAACTGTTTAGACATAAAACTCACCTACTTACCTGCTTGGTGTCTGATGTGAAAAGACAAGGTCCTCAGGCACAATTTAGTAGATGACTCTTGAAATGTCCTCAAAATGAAAGTGAAGTTGTGCTTATAAAAAACGTGAATCGTATTCCGACATCTTTCTGCAGCACTAGGTTTGGTTAGACTGGATGGAAAGCCTGAGAATCCTTAGAAATGTGTTTATCTTAGCTGTGAGTGTCAGAGTGGGCAGATTGTCCTTTGTCTGTACTGGGAATGGAATGAGCAATGCCACCCATTTGTGTGTGTGTCTTCTACCAGGTTTTGTCTACAGAGAACAGTGATTTGGTGCATGCCTCAGCTGGAGACTGCAGATTTCTAACATTAAGGGTTAATGGGAGTTACCCACTGTGCTGATTTTTTTTTTTTTTTTCAGGATATGGTAAAATAAAGTCAACTTAAATTTTTTTCTTGTGTATTTTCACGTTTACCTTGTATCTGCTGCTGTGTTCGGTTCTCGTGTCTGAGCGCCACTCCTGGAAGCTGTGTTCGTGCCGTAAAGCCAGAGGAACTCAAGTGATTTTGCCCTTTTGGAAGTTTGTTTATCCAAATTGTCTCAAGCTCGTGACATCTTATGCATTATACCAACAAAACCACAGAGAGGCCCTGAAAGTGCTTGTTGTAGCTAACTGTGCCGTGTGTTTCACAGGAAGCACGCTCGCTTTCAGCTGTGCCCCAGCCAGCCACAAGCAGTTATGTTTGTAGCTCCATCTGTGCCCAACCTTGAAGAGAGGAAAGCACAGAGCTGTCTGACAAAAATGCTGCCGATCCCCTTTCCATGACCTTTTCTGGTATTTGGAGCGTTTGGTGCATTGTTTAAATTGGGTATTTCCTTGGTTCAGTTATGTTATGTCATGAAAAGTGAGGAACTTCTCTTTTTTCTCCTCTGGATCATGGTAGAAGCAAGTATCAGTAGATTTTCTGTACCCAAGATTTCTAGCACCAACATTGCAGCTAATCCTGTGACCCAGTGAGCTTTATCTCTGTGTGTGTGTAGTCTTCCACGCTGCAGCTGTCTGCCAGCTCTCTTCCCCCTTCCTTCCTGTCCTCAAGCACATGCATGTACATGTGAGTCTCTCAAGTCATCTAACCCTTGCAGTTCTGCTCCTGGTGACCCCAGAAACCCTTGTCGCCCTGCTTTGGACCAGTTGCACAGTGCAGTCCGTTGTCATGAATGAGAGCTGCTGACTGTCATTGGAGCCATCGCTGTGCAGAAGGGCGTGCTGCTTTTCCCTTGGCTGTAACACTGGATGTCCTTCCAGTCCCCCTGGGTGAAGTCTCCTGCCCTCCCCAGGGTGATACACACAGCTCTGATCCCAAAACCATGGTTTGGGGATACAGAACAGTTCAGACGTGGTGGGGTTTTCAGCTTTTTCTCACCTGTCCCATTCACTGCCACGTGTTCCAGTGTGGTCTGTGCTTCTGCAGTACCCCGTATGAAGATGTCATGGTATGTGAGGGCCCTGGCTCTGGTGGGGGTCACGTTCTGCAGGACTGGGACCTTCCTGGCAAAGTTTAGCTTAGCTGTCTTCCATAAAATCAGGGGTCTGTGTGGTGTTTTTCCCTAAGCTTCGTAATTAAATATTTAATGTGTCTTGCATCGCTGCCCTCAGTCTTGCTGCCACAATGATAAGATATAATGAGTGGCTTATTACTCGTACTCACCAACTTCACCATTCCGAGTTCTTTCTTGACTAAGGTTTTGTAACTACTACGAAATGCCCTATTTCTGGGATATTTAGTTCCAGTTATTTGCTTGCTTGTAAGGTGAGATTGTCTGAAGTGATCAAAACTAGACACCCCTGTGCAAAGGCAGGATCCACAGCTGGTCCTCTTGAGAGTGTGGGAATGCCAGGCACTGCCTTCTGCGTGGTTTATGTTTTAATCTTGCCACTTGTGTGTAGGACCAGGCCTGAGGACAGACTAAACAGGCCTCAGTCTTAAGGGTATGATGATATTTCACTGGCAAATGTGATCTGTCTCTATCCCACTCCTAATCTTACAAACACTCATTAACATGCTGTTAGTACCAAACTCAGCAACGCAGCTTCGTAGTAGAGTTATCTCACCATGCTGTCCACGCAGGGGCAGAGCAAGCACTTGTCTGCTGGCAAAAGCCTTACAGGCTTTAGAGGAAAAGGTTTACCTGAGAAGTTCTCTTCCTTCTGCTGTAGGTGATGCAGATCATGTGTTGTTACTGAAGGAAGGTGCCTGACTTTCTACCTCTTGCTTCTTTCGGTCTCCTTACATCTCAAGGAAGAAGAGAACTTGGGATGATGATGATGGGGAAGATAAAACTGAGGATGGGAAAGAGTTCCAGCTGATTTGATGGTTGAGTAGTGCGGCTGTCATTTTTAATGTGCTAAGAGCAGGCTGTTGTGGTACTGTTCGTTTATATCGTCATTACGTAACTCCTGTCCACAGTAGTTTAGTCGTGTAGATGCCCAAAGCAAACAACAGTTGCTATACTACATACTAATTTATTTTTTTTTCTCTTCATGGTAATAAAACACTTAAACTAAACCACCTTTTTTTGTTTGTTTGTTTGTTTTTAAGTTGAAGATACCAATGGAAGAACAAACACAACCATCAGTAATACAACCCTTAATGAAACTTCACACCCTACGGAGCAAGGTAATACTCCTGGCACTTCTGTTTCTACTTTTCAGTAGCATTGAGAAAATATGCATCACTGTATGTCTGAAACTGTCTTGTAATAGTTGACCCTTTATTGATTCACGAACAGCTGTAGGGCAGGAGGGAGGTAGTCTGATAGTCGTATCCATTCCAGGACAACTAAAAGTCAGTTCTCATGGTCTTAGGTACCCCAGAGCAACAGGATGTTACTCCTTACCAGAGAGAGTTGAAATTAAGTGGGAAAATTGTATGCGCAGAACTAGAAATATCTGCCAACATCAATTTACAGTTAAAAAGAGGAGAACCAGGTCAAGAATTCTTCTAGGCTGTTGACATCAATTCTGCTGAGAAAAAGGCAAGGCATTTGCTCATTTAATTTTTTTTAACATCAAAGCGGATTCTGGGTCCACTGTGCTTGAGCTTGTTGCTAAAGCATGTGTTTATTTCATAGCGTGATCTCATTTTTCTGCATTAAGGTGCATGGCTTTAAGCAATGTATGATGTTTAAGCCACCCATGCAAAAGGGATTTTTCCTTGGGTCATTTTTACTCTGTATTCCTTTGCTTGTCTCATTGGCTGTTGGCTAACAAGTGAGATGAATAGCCAATACTCTGCTCGTTGACTCAGTTTGTCATTGTATTAATTGCATCACTGACTCACGCCCAAATCCTAGGTAATCTACACGGCTTCTTTTCACCTGTATGAGCATGCAGTCCACATCCAGATGTGTTCCCAAGGTTGCAGAAGCAAGCACTCAAAATCTGGGGAAAACCCAAAGCTGTGTTCTGGCTTCAGTGTTTGGCCAGTGTGGGAAAGGTTTAGCCCCAGGCATATCCATGGCTTATACTGATAGAAAAATCAACATATACAAGAAAGAATGTGTTCATAATTGTACAATCATAGACTGGTTCTCAAAGGCAATTAAATCTGCAACCTAGAATCCCAGATACCTCAGTATACAAGTTGTGGGTTTAGTACTTAACATTGGGAACATCGGGGCTAGTTGGCTATGATTATACCAAGGAAAAAGCAATGAAATCATTCTCTACTTTTTTCTTTTCTTTTTTTTTTTCCTCCTCCATTTTGGTAGATGATACAAAGGTATAAATTGGTGCTCATAAACCTGAACACACTCATAATGTGTGCAATTGCAAAGAGGGTTGACAAAACTGTTCTAAAGCAGACTTCTTTGCTGTTAAGAACAGGAGATCCTTTCAAAAGAGTTATGCCTGCTGCTTGATTCTGATGGCAGTTGCTCTTGTTTCTATTATTTTCTGTATTTTCCAGCCATGATGAAAAGCCGCAGAGCTGCTGCTAGTTACCTAACACTTGCAATGTGGGGGGTGCTGTAAGAAACCAGTTACTTCAGAGAAAACAGTAATCATGGAACAGACATAGGCAACAGTGCAGAACCGGAGGGAGGGATGTATGAGCAGTGACTCTCTCAGGAATGGGAGTTCAAGAACAGCCCAGAAAATCATTGCTAGGTGGGAGAGACCATTAACCTTTGACTAATTTTGAAGAGGGACGCAGGAATGAGGACTGAAGAGAGAGTGTTAGGGTGCCTGAGAAACTGAAGTAGTGTGAGTGGGAAGGAGAAAAAAGAGAACTGGAAAAGCAGAAGTGAAAAAAAGGAGGGAAGGAGAAAAACCTTAAAACTGAAGCAGTTTATGTTTTAAAAGTCTGTTGAAATAGATGCATTCACAGGAGCCTTTTTGTGCAGAGACCGCATAAGCTCACAGAAGGCTGCTTCACTGAGTGTCAGTCCATCCCTGTGTAACACAACTACAGTATGTTCCAATATGAGCCCAGTTTGTAATAGAGATTAAACAAAATGAAGTAAAAGATTGGAGGACAGGAAAAGGAACTGAAACAGATTAATAAAAGCTAGAGAAGACACAACACCTGAGTAGGTCAAGAGAGTCAGTGACAACATGGCAGATACAAAAGCTGGATTAGACCATAATGTGAAAATGGAAGAGAGCAAAGAGAATGAGATGCAAAGAATTCAGATCGCAGAGTATTTGAGAACTGCTGTACATACAATGTAAATATGCTCTTGCTGCACTGAAGTCTGTAAGCATTCTTTAGAGGGAAAAAAACAATCTGGTTTGAGGTGGAATGCACTCTGCTCTGTTCCCACTCAGAGCCTGCAAATGTAAAGGAGAGCATTGTGGTGTGAGTACTCTAATTACAGTAAGTTAAAAATGAAAATGAATGATATTTCTTTTCTTGTTTTCTTTTGTCCTTGAAGAGAATAACGGCAGTTCATCCATGCTCTCTCCTACACCATCCACACAACCTACTTCTACATCAAATACAACAGGTATGTGTTTGTTCATCTGGCCTTTCCCATGCATCTAGAAGATAGCTCCAAAGCTACCCCCAAACCATACCAAATTTCAAAGGAATATCCATCAAAAGTGGGTATTTGAGAGAGGCATTATAATTTTAGAAGACTGGGAGCCAGCATGTAAAATAAGTCTAAGATGAAACTATACTATTTTTAAAGTTTAGATTGCATGTTTCGTGGGTAGAAACAATGACAGTTGCAGTGCCACAGAATAACAGGAATCAAAAAATAAAGTTTCAGGGAAGAGTTGAAAGGAATGCTCTTTTTTAATGCTTATTCTTTGTCTCCAAGCAAACTTCCTCCATTTTCATGTAGTAAAACTGAATGTGTTGTTATGTAAACAGCACATATCTGCTTATGATATCTCACAGTAAATAGAGTTAGGGCATAATGAAGGCACTGGGACTTGAGTTTCAAGACTCCATTTCCTTTTAGTTAAGACTCAAGGCACCTGATACAATAGAAACTAGTCTTCGTAGAGCTCATAGAACGAAACACTGGAGTTCAAGCTAGACATGAGCAGCAGATCGGGGACAGTCTGTCACAGTATTTTTGTACTGTTCTAGCACTACCATCTTACCTTCACACCTTGGCAAAAGAACTGTAGGTAAAAATAATTTCTCAACACTGTTGCAGACAGTGTTGCTCCAACACAATGTGTTTACAAAACACATATTTGTAGAAATGAGAAACTTTATTAGATCAATTACTAGAGTTTGAAAGCAGATGTTTAACCTGAGACACAAGCAGTTCATCCACTTGGATTTGCAGTATTCCAACCTTTGGCTATGTTAATGTGAGATTATTAAAAATGGAAATTAAGAAAATGTTTTTCTGGAAGAGCTTGAGCAGGCATATTTCACCACATCGGTAAAGACTGGGCAAGAATTAATGTTATGCAGTCATTCAGTCTGTGATGCACAGATAAAAGGTTGTATCTGAGAGAAGAAAAGAAAAGCTAGTTTCGTGCATACATCAAGTCCCCTTTGTGCTAACAGCCATGTGAAAGTAGGGCAGAAATGTTGTGCCTACTCTAAAATACCTTGTGTATTTGTAGAGTTTTATGCTGATCATGAGGTCCCAGATAAATCACTGCATTTCCAGTACAGCTCTCACTTTGCGCATCCGCACTCTCCAGATGACCTCTGAGCTACCATGATTTGTTTGCAATTCATTTAAGAATAAAATACTCATCAGGGAAAAAATAATCTTTGCAAAGAGCTTTGTGTAGCAAGGAAGTTTCTCATTCCATTGCCTGCAACGTACCAGTTTAAGCATGCCTAGCTTGGAAAGTGGAGAGGAGAGATTTTTGTAATCCCTTTGTTGCCTTAGGGCCTTCCCCATGTGCAAAGCCAATGTTAAACACAGGTGTTTAATCCACCCTGCATGCCAGCTCTGACTGTGGGCTTTTTGCAGAGGTCTGAGGTTTATTATGTATAGATAATAATAGTACAAAGAGTCCTGAGCCCTGCACTATTAGGCACAGTACCAACCTAACAGACAGCCATGTCTTGCTTCACCTGGTTTACGATTGACATCCTTCAATGTTTTTGTATTTTTGTTTGTTTGTTAGAAACTTCAGAGATTTTTGCTTAGTCTTTGCTTTGTTCTTTTGTTTTGTTTTGTTTGTTTTTGTTTTTTTTTTCCATGGCAGCAGTGAAAATCTCATTCTTCAGAAAAAACATCTTCTGTGGAAGGAAATATTTATTTTATGATGATCAGTAATAATTATTCTGTGTGTTAGCACAATGCTTATGCAGTTTGAGCAGTTAGTTGTGCTCTTCCCTGTTGAGTTAGAATACACATGGTGTATTGCGTGGTGCTAAGAATTACACACTGTACGGATAGTTTGATGGATGCATATAAGATAACTTCCTTAAACACAGGTAGCTTACAAAGTAAAATACCTGTCTCTTAAAATAAAGCTTCGTAAACCTGAACTATATTACTGGCATGCATCCTTTTTAAATAATAAAAATTAACTCATGCAGCCTGGGTTTATTTAGCATGTTCAATTAAGCCCAGCTGGTCTTCTGGGGGGAAAAGTAATTAGGGAAATAAAAGATAAAAGGACAGATGTTCCTAGCGAATGTTCTTTCATCTTACCTCTGTTGGTAAAATAGCATGGCTAAGATTTCTCAAAGACAAAGAAGAACAGATTGGTGTCCAATTCATATCAGCTTCCCAAATTCCCCACATGCCTCTGAAGGCCTCCCACTGATGTTCTGAAGTGACTGGCACTAAATACATCGTGAAAGATAAGTCTGTAGAAGATTAACCAGGCTTTACTTTTAATATAGAAGTTACATCACCAAGTGCTGTAATCTTGATAAAGTAAGGAAAAAGGATCATTAATAAGAAAGAGGGGGAGAAGGTAATATGCAAACTTGCTAAACTTCCTCAGGATAGCTGTTTGGATGTTTTTTGCACTGCCTCTTGTTTTCTTTAGGGTAATTTAATGCCCATGGAGTAAGTACCATCTTTGTGTAATAGCATTCAATAATGATATACCTGGAACCATTATCACAGAATCATAGAATAGCTTGTGGTAGAATGGACCTTAAAATCACCCAGTTCCAACCCCCTGTCATGGGCAGGGATGCCACCCACTGGAGCAGATTGCCCAGAGCCTCATCCAGCCATATGAGCCATTATGTTACTCAGAAACACAAGCCAATTTGACACTCAGAAATCGTGTCTCAAAAAACCCAAATTGTTATTGATTGACACTTGCATTCAGATTAGTCTTTCTTCACTGTAGGTGTCTCTTTATATTAAGAATGTAGTGGCCAGGTGTGATTTCATCTCCTACAACTGTAGATGGTTTCCATATAGATGTCCATATCTTACTTATTTCTTACAATGAGGAACCATTTGATATTTATATATCATTGTACATTTGGGGAGCTTGCCTGCCAGTATTAAAATGTGCCCTGAATTTTATCTGATGTATTTTACACATGCTTCATAGAGGAACTGAATTTCCTAATTGTAACAAGGTAAGCACGTAAGTGTGGTACTTCATATGTTCCGTCTCAATTAATATTTATTTCAAAAGTGTTTCCCAGGGTCATGGCAAAATACAATAATAACATCAAAGGACAAGAAAATAAATAACATTTACTGTGGGGACTACGTTGGGCTGTTTCAGTAGTTTTAACGTTAAATGAAAAGGCCTACATGATGCTTTTCCTTTCTGAATGCTTACATTGTCTCAGTGTTTCATTGTTGAGAAACATTTCAGATGCTGTAAAACTGAACATCAGGTTTACAGTGGATTTGAGATGAAACTACCTTTATTCAAGTGTTCTACTATTAGACAATTTCAAGAATACACAGGTGTCATTGGCCATTTGAATTCCCATAATGAAAATGAATCCAGATTGTATGAGGTTGTAGAAATAATACAGCAGTAGACAGTGCAAATGGAATTTTTTCCCCTTAAAATTCCTTCATACATAAAAGCTATTTCCTCATGTTGTCTGCTTAGAGAAATTTTAGTTTAGAGGCTCATGTTTCTTGTTACTTCCTTCTTAGAAAAGTAAGTAATTATTCTTAAGATTATTCTGCCTTCTATCAAGGTTCTAATGATTTTGCTATAAATATCGACCTCCTCTATTATTACTCTTGCATTTTGCCTCCTGGTAATTTTATTCTGAACAGTTCATTACTGCTTTAAGTGAAATGGGAAAGGGAAATATTAGGTAAAAGCAGAATAAAAGTTAAAGACATTAAGTGTCAGCCAAACTTGTGAAACAGCATTCCAGTCCTCTGTTTTAACCATGGCAATATAGGCTGCTATTAAGTAAGTGATACAAGCTACCAGAGTTAATTTAGTTGAACTTTTACCATCTGTGGAAAACCTTTTGAACCTTAAATTTCAACCTACATACCTTTTGAGCCTTAAGTTTTAACATACATACAGAATTCTCTCTGCTAAGTTTAAAATACAGGCAGCCTTAGTAAAGTCAGTCTTTTAATCAGAACTAAATTAAAGATAAAATTTGATAAATTGATAAAATTTGGTGTTTCCATGCAAAATCTGCTCTTGCAGAAAAGCTTAGTTACCTGGAAAACTGGAAAATTATTTCTTGATTCAGAATTTTATGACATTTTGAAATATTCTAAGTTAGGAGTGATTCTATGGAATTGAATAGCTTTACCCAAAAGATTTGATGCTTTTAAAAGTTATTGGATATTATCCAGGTTTTATTTATAGCTTTTCCTTAAAACCATTCCTGACCTTGAGCCCTACAAACTGGGAGTTAGGCCTTTCTAAAGGAAGTGCATAAGTGAAGGGTCTGTGTGCAAGCCTGGATATATATGGAATGATTGTTTCATTGTTACCCTGTCATTTTATGTGGGTGTGACAAATGGTGTGTAATTCAATGAGTATACAGTTATTTTTATACATTTTTCTGAGTGATATCAAAAATTACAATTTCCAGGTGCACCTGCCAATGCCAGCCAGCCCACCAACACCACGATGTCCACCACTGTGACTACTCAGACCACCAGTACCAGCCAGACAACAACTTCAACTACAACTTCATCAGCCACATCTTCACATCTCAATATTACAATGACCACTTCCAAGATTCCTCTCACTTCTGTAACAGGTGAGCTCACATCTCAAGAAGCTCTTGAAGTCTTGTATACGTGTTGACATGTTGCACAATTCTGGAGCTGTTAGTTTTGCAGTAGTGTTGCAAAGAAATAATATATTTGCATGCTGAAAAGCAGGAGTGACATTTTATTTAGCTGGTCACAGCAATGTTCCTCTGAACACTCCATGTGCTCAATAAAACTTACCCTGAGTGACCTGATGTATTTAAGAAGAAGTAATGCAATTAGTCTGAACCAGCATCACAGTGAGGAGACTAGTGATGTTAGGAGAAAGGCTGTTTTTTATGAGGCTTTGCACTAGGCTTCCGAGTGCAAATTCTGTATTTCTTGTATTCTCTCTTCTACAGTTTACACGAACTCATCTCTACTACTTCATCCCTCTCATCCAACCTGTGGCTCAAAATATGCCTGCTGGCTTGGTAGAGAGACTGAGCTCTGTTGGCCCCATTTGTAGTAATGTAATGAATTTTATCCCTAATGGAGGACAGGGTATGACTATGAATGAGTCACACTTCATGTGAAAATTGCAAAATTCAGTTTGACAGTACCCATGAATACAAAAACAGTACCTGTAGAGTTCACTGTTGCCTTACGAGTGGAGCATTATTGGGTAGGTGGAGCTGTCAGCATATCTTTGTTAGCCACGTAATGCTCCTTCTACTGAATACAAACTGGTACAAAATGGGTGTTTTGGTGGTAAATAAAATCAGTTTTCACATGGAAACTACCAGGGCTTATTGAAGGTCATGATATGTATGTCAATATTTGATCTTCAAGGGAAGCTCATGTAGGATGCGTACCCATGAGACATGGTAAAACAATCCGTTCATCACCACTAAAATATTTTACTCCCACCAGTTAACTATGCTGAATGAGCTGGTGTTCGCTGGCCTCTCTGTAGGCTGACCCAGTATGTTCCTCTGACTAAAACCAACTTCCTTTTCTGCTGGGTAATTTCAGGACAAACTTAGCAAGTTAAATTACAGAGCCTGAAAAACACTAGAACTGGTGTGTAAGAAGGGCAGGAGCTGCATACGTGGAAGGAGGAGAAAGCAGTGGAAGAGAGAGTTGGGAGAGAAGTGGCAATCAGTCTTTCAGAGAGAGGAAGCAGTTGGACCAGCTGCTTCTGTGTCACTAGAATTTGGCACTTAAAATCTTAGCTCTAGGTTTCAGTGTGCTTGGCTGGTACCTTGCCAGTTGGCCTACGTTAAATTTGTCCAACTGGGTCTTTAGATGACATGTCAGTCATCTGGGGAATGCAGGAGACAAAGGAGTCCCTTGAAACAAAGTTTGTAAAAAGTGACTTTTGTTTTCTTCTTTCAGCCACATCAAAATCTGAGACTGTCATAGACAAAAAAACATCCAGATTTGACGTGGGCAGTTTTGTAGGTGGCATTGTGCTGACGCTTGGTGTCCTAATCATTCTCTACATTGGGTGCAAAACATACCACTCCAGAAGAGGCATTCAGTACAGAACAATGTAAGTTTCAGAGTTTCTATTCAATTTATGACTCTTCTGTGTGTTTTTTCCTTGTCATCTTATTTTTATATATATATATATATATATATATTTATTTTTTTTTAAGGACATATGCATATATGTAAGAAATGCATGCGTACTTTCATCCTAATGATTTGCTAGCACTGTAAGTGCTTCTGCTCCCTGTGTTGTTTACAATGATATTTTTGAGATGTTTGCTATATTTGCTGGACTTCTGATTCTTCCTGACACTTTTTCAAATGATTTGCCTTCACCACCCCACCACCACCCCAGACATTTAATATTCCACTTTCTTAAGCCGCCACTGTTGAAGCAATTGACTTGTTTATCACAGAAAACGTGCAACTGCGATAGTGCCATTATTCTTTTTTTTAAAGCACAATATTTGATTGTTGTCAATACATGAATATGAATACATTGCCTCATTTCACAATATAGCCAGGACAGCTGGTTGATTTCTAACCTGTATTTTTGTGTTCTCATGTTCTGATCTCCAGAAACCTGTTGATAAAATTGTATGCGCTGAATGTGCTTTTAAGTACGCTTCACAAGTCTGTGGAATGAGATAGAATTCATTCTAACAGAATATAAGCATCTGCATCTATCAAATCATTCCTATTACCCTGAAGTGGGCACTTAACATCTGCTAGATGAGTCAACCTACCTGTGCATGTTTGTATTCATCCACTATGAGGGCAGATAAGAGCCTCAGATAGAGAAGTGTATGTCAAAAAGTATGGGCTGGATCCTACCTAAGGTTGCTTGTTCATTTCATGTGTACCAGTGGCTTTCAGCTTTCTGCAAGCTGCAGTCCACTGACTCTTCCCCTGTGTAGCATAAGTCTAACAGAGCAGATACAAACCTGCTGAGAGCCAGCTTGCTTTACTTTTAGATCCTGTAGAAGTTGCCTGACAGCATACAGCCTACAAGTGGAAAACCACAATTGTAAACATTTTCTCTAGGTGTTTTACCAGGTGGTTTAAATTAAGTGTATAACAACTAGTTTCATCCAGGAAGCTGACTTGTGAAAGGAGGTTGGGGGTGTTCTTGTCTTGGGCATGGTTTGTCCTTGTTGAGCTACTCCTTTCCTCTCCTGTACGGCATTCACTTCTGAGAGCAAAAAACATTTCTGTACAGACTTCACATTGTATCTCACTTCTTTTGCAATGAATGAATTAATGAATTTTGATTGAACCATATTGGCTTATCAGCTTCAAGTGATTAACAAAAATTAATTGCTGTAGAGCTGCAGAACTACCTCATTTGCCATTAACACCCAGCAGAAGTCCCCACTGTGCATGTTTACCCACAGTAGTGTTTGAATAGATATTGTAGAATTCAGATGAACAGTATCTTTAAAACAAAGGAACTTAAAGCTGACCTTGTAAGCCGCTTTTGATTAGCTGTTATGGCTGGTTACAGGTCAGATAGGATAAAAATGCCCAGTGAACAACTGATCTGGAAGTATTAATACTTCCATATTTCATTCAAGTAAATAAGACTTGAGGAGTGTTGACACAATTAAGTTCTTTCATCTTCTGACTTGGCTCAGAGAGGCCTGTAACTCCAGACTAACATGTACTTAGGCCTTCTCAGCAAGATGGCCTTTGTTCACAAAATATCCTTCTTAACAGCAACTGTTTGGCCATTTCTTACGTTGACTGATGCTTGTACTGTAGAACATTAATTATTGTGTTTCTATTACAGTGATGAACATGATGCCATCATTTAAAGAGACTTCAGGGAAGACAGTAATGGAAGCCCGTCCTATCACACCTGTCTTAACTTACTTCTGGAAAGAGTTTATTTCATAAACATGATTGCCATCTCTAAAACTGTGGGTTTGATCCTGCAAAATGTTGAGAATCCCCTAAGTGTCCTGATTTTCTTACATTGGTTTTGATAACAACAAGAGGAACTCAGCACTTTTTAGAGAAAGTATTTTCTTTTTCCAGTATTTGTAACCAAATTTAAAGAAACACACACATTGAGTTGTTTGCAGGTACACACACAAGGCTCTGAAATGGCTAATTACTAGCACAGCAGATCACATCATTGCCATTTTAAGTTCAACTATTTCTCACATAGCCCAATAAATCCATTGTGTTCCATAATGGATATAGTAGGTTAAATGGGACAGATTGCCCTTGAGATCAGGAATAGGCAAGTAAAATATTTTTTCCTAGTGTTTTGCATTAAATTGTATTTATTTTGAAGTTTGATGTGAACTTTAATTTGGAAAATTGGGGTTTTGAACAATTTGGTTAATTTTTACTAGGATAGTAAAGGGACATGGTTTGCTAGTTGTATAAAAAGCAATAAGAATTTAAAATTCAGTCATTAGCTTACAGTGACCTGTAGAGACTTCACTTAACAGGCTACACAATGAAACTAGCTGCAGGAACAACAGACAGACTGGATACCTGTTCACAACCCCTTTTTATGAATGGATCCTTATTATTAATAATAATTTTTAAAAAGACTATGCAATCTATAGCTTCTTCTTTATAGCATGTCCTAGTGTTGTTCTGAAGATAAACTCAGAATTGTTCCCATCTTAAATACAAAAATTCTTACTAAGATTGTTTTTTAAGTTAAATGTAGCAATCACTTCACTTGTAGGTTTTTTATTATTATAAGAGAGCTGCATACAATGTTTTAGCATTTGATAAGCATTGGAAATCACACAGAAATGGAAAATCTGTAGGATATTATTTTAGAAGAATATAATCTGCATTTTTAGAACTATTTGCTGAATTTGGTACTGCTGAACCCACGTACAGCTGCCTGGTCAAAACTGCATGGAAGGCAGCAGCACATCTCCCAGAAGGCTCTGAATGAAGTTCCAGGTTACGCTGGAAGTCACGCACAAGACAGCTGGTGCTGTTTCCATATTACTTTTGTATTTACACTGAGGTAAAACTGCTGCCTTCAGTAGATGGGCTCCTGATTTACACTCGTGTAAGGAAAAGTAGAATGAGTATCAAGAAACACTTCTGCATCTCTTCTACAGCACCAACAAATTGTTGGGTCCTGTTCAGGCTCCATTTGTAGACCTCTTCCTGGAGATCAGGGTTGGTGCAGTGGGCCTTTGCTGCCCTGGTCACTGCTGGAACACACACATCCATCGTGCAGTGCCCGGAAGGGAGGTGGTGATACCTGAAGAAGGTCGTGAAGGGAGCTGTTGGTGGTCAGGGTTACAACAACACTGGGGAAGTAGAAATACAGCTCTGGCACAGATTGATTTTTTTATTTTTTTTTCCAAACAACATTGATTCTTACACTTGCTAACCATGCTAAAATGGGTGGATGGATTTTCTTTTCTTTTATTATATGGAGTACTAAAGCTTTTGTCTGAGACACAATCAAGTCCAGCAAGCCATGGTTTATGAGTAGTACCAGCCACACTTGAAGCGGGGGTTGTATGGCTGTTTTGTTTTGTTTTTTTATTGTGATATAGCAGAGGAGTGACTTGAAGTAACTTCTGTGATTATTTTCTTTTTTAATTAATTGCCTTGTTTGGGGTGTGTGTTGTTTTTTTTTTTTTTTAACTTGAATAGTTTGAAAACAATTGTTATCACTCTGCCATTCTTTACTTTGTGGAAATTAAGAGAATTAAATTCAACTCCATTAATGGGATTGTCTCACCTCTGTTGTACAGATGAATAAATAAAGTGAAATCTTTGAAGTTACTATATAAATCTCAGTTGGATTTTATTTTTATAAAAAATTATAGAAAACTTAGTAGCATTTCCACAGTCATAACAATTGAGTAAGATATATTCACTGTATAGACTTTTAAATGATAGAATACTGGAACCATGACATTTTTGTCCAGCCCAGTCACATGTAGTCCATTTTGTAACTTCACTACTACAATAAAGCAAAAGTTATTTGCTTAAAGTTTCAGAGGCATCAGTGCAAATATAAAACTTCACTTCCTTCCAGGTATTTGGATACTAGACAAAGTGAGGTACAATTGGTAAGTCTTACCTATAACTTTGCGTTTGCTTTCCAACAATAAATGATGTATGTGACTTGGAAGGGGAATGAATAGGACAGTTTTTCAATACTCCATAACTCAACCAAGTATTTCCTTAGGTCTCAGTCCCAGAGGTTGTTCAACAGGGGTGGAACAAGCAGTGGATTTGAATTTAGTTATACTCTAGAGGGGTCAACTGTATGTAATAACTGAAATAGTAACTTAGCATCCAGTAACCTTGATTACATTAATTGATCATTATCACTTCTTATTTTTGCAAGGAAAGAGTATTTCAAAGGATTTGGTACAGCAGTCTGGAATTCTTAGGCAAACATAACAGAAGTCTAGCACCATCCCAGGTAACTGGGCCATAATCCCTATTATAAGATACATTTCACAATTTCCTTATGGAAGTCTCTCCCCTTCCCCAGTGATTAGTTTATCTAAATTCCATCATAAGTCTACCATCTGCACATACTTATTTTATGTAACAAACCTTTTAGCAAAAATGCTGCTTTCCCCTTCTCTAGGTATACTTACACTGTCGTTGGCATCTTTCCATTCCTCAACTAAACTAGAGTTTATCTGGTAAAGATGATTCACCTGTTTATTGTCCATTCACTCAACAGGACTCTATAGTTGTTATTTTGTTTGCTTTGTCTTACTGTTTTTTAACAGTACTGGTCCCTGAGCAATGTGGTTCATAGTTCTTTTTATTAGGTATCCCTCTGGTGACACATCACAGAACTGCATTTACAGTGTCGTAGTTTAATACCATCACCAGACATCGATTACAGTTCTTTCACACTACTTAAATGCTCACTTTTAATTCTTAAAAATCATGTTTTTGTAATTCCCTGTTAAAACTTCCTACACTTACTAATGCAATCTTGTGAAATCATCCACTAGCTGCAGAACAGGGCCAGAACCTTTGGTCAGAGATCATGAATGTTACTTTTGCCCTTCCCAAGTAACAAAAAATGATTCAAGCTTGGCCATATGACCAAATCTCAGGACTTCAGCATTCTGACTTCCTTCCAAATGTCATTTTCTTCTATGTAGCACTCCCTCAGCCTGTACTCTGGTACCAATTCTTAACCTTTCTAGATTAATTTTTTGATGGGGCCTCTGTATCAAAGGCTTCAAGGCAGTCCAGAAATACAGGAATGATGTATTTATTTATTTAAAAAAAAAAATCTATTAAGATTACAATCTTGTATCCCTTTGTAAACTTGCTTCCATACCTCTTCCTTCATGTTCAGAGACTGTTAAAGCTCTTACAGTCTCATGCCACTCTCTATTTTTGCCCTGAAGACCTTAGCATTCTTAACATGCTTTATTGAAAAAGATACAAGCAACAAGATGACAATTTCTTATAAATCAAGTATTGCCAAAAGCAAAATAAGTAGAATACAGGTAAGTGTCTACAAAAGCGGATAGGAATGAAAACAGACCTGGGGAGAATATAAACATGTTCTCTTTATGACACTCAGCCATTCAGAGCAAACCAGCAAACCCTGATGTGTGTGACAGAGATGGCAGTCTTAAAGACAGGAAACTTAAATGAATTTAGGTCTGCATTTGACTGTTCTCACAAAGAGTACAGAGCAAATTCCTTGTGTTGACCCTACAGTGTCTAAGCATGGGCCTGAATTAGAATTTAGTGTTTGTGTCACTGTAAGGCATTTTGAACAAAGATGAGCCTTATCCTTCAGTGCCAGGTCATCACTATACCTCAAAATGTCAAATCCAGTAACTCCAAAAATTGAAGGAATAAAAGGGACTAAGTTCAGGAGGTTCTCAAGCATCTGTTTAGAAGACCAGTGTGGAATATAATCTCACTCTGATACTTAAAGAATTTGTCTATTATTTGTTCTGACCTTAGCCATGGAAAGTTTCAAGCAGCTTGGAAACCATGGCGTTGCACCTGGCCAGCAATCAGTTGAAGGATACTTATGAAGTTTTAGAAGAAAAACTGAGGAAGGCAGGGTTCATAAAAGTAGAAAATCAACAAGTGTCTGTACAAAGGGGGTACTTTCTTACTACTATTGTTGCATACTTGACAATCTTTGCAAAAGACTTGATTTTTCACTGACAATTGAAGCTATTGTCCACTGGCCAAATCACAACCCTAACTAATACCGTATTCTCCAGAAGTATCCAGTATTTCTCATTTCTCTTTTTGTGGAAAGAGTAGAGCATCGGTTAAGTCAAACTACACAGATCTGAAAGGAAGAGATCTTTGTTCTGACGAGGTCCATACACTACTCAAAAGTACACAAGCACAGAAAGCTTTGGCAAGTTCTAGGATACTAGGACCACATGCTGTCTTCAGCTTGAAGAGAGCTCTGCTTCCTAGTCAATGCTCACCACCAGCTCAAGCCACGTGGTGGACATGGAGCACTGGCACCTGGCAGCATGAGCCACGGGACCAGCAGCTGGGAGCCAGGTGGGTGGAAGGACTGCTGCCTCCTGGAAGACTCCTGTGACCTGCTGGTCACCGAACATTTACTGTATCAGCACTGCCAATAGACACAGCTCTTGAGCTTTCCCAGTGAAAGCTTTGGAATATGCTTTCAAAGAAGGAGATGGACACAGGAAGAAGTGTGAGCATGGTCAGCTAGTCCACAACCAGTTAGTTACTAGTGTAACTGCCTGAATGTAGAGCATTACCCATCAGGGCAACCACAACCATCACAGTGGGGAGTAATGGAAAGCTGCAACCTACATTAGCCTCCTTGCCAAAACTAGGTCAACAGATTTTACCCAGCAGTTTCTAGGTCAAGTTCTTCCACTTCTCAGAAAGCAGTTCAGATGCCTGGTGGAGGAGGAAACCCCACAGCCTCTGGGCGACCTGTGCCAGGGCTCCATTACTCACACAGCACAGAAGTGCTGCCTGGTGCTCAGAGGGAGCCCCCTGTGTGCCAGTTTGTGCTCATTGCCTCCTGTCTTTGCACCAAGCATCACATTTTAATCTTCTGCAGCTCCCTGTTCAAGCACAGGGCTTACATGGTAACACTTCATGTGAGCATGACCCCTCCAGTTCTGCCAGCTCTCATCTTAATTGGTAGAAAGTACACATGGTTCTGCTATTATTACTTTCTGAGTTTGAGCATCATATTTCAAATCATGCACATTACGCCTTATCAACCTTATTCTAATCCTTGCTGCATAACACAAAAGCGCCTCTAGAAACTTCAAAAGCAGAATAGCAAAAAGATGTTAATCAAAGCAGCTTAAAACTGAATGCAATGCTTGAAATATTTACACTTTTAAACTGCAAAATTAAAAGAAGGATACGTACATATAATACAGTTGGATAAAAGCACAGTTAATGAATCCTATGTACTGCAAGGTATATACGTCAAAGCATTACAGTAGGTAGGGTGCCAGCTACTGTGCAGCATTAAACATAGCACTGCAGAAATTATGGAAGAATGGATGAGGCTGCAAGTTAGTGTCACTAATTTCACAGTAAAAATAGGTAGAGAGCCAATTGACTCTTCCCCTCCCTCCTCAACTGCCTGAGACAGCAAAGCAAGGGTACTTCAAAAATCATTTCCCCAGCAGCCTAAATTCCAAACTCCGCGGGCAGATTTCCCAGGATGGCAGCTGGTTAAGCCAGGAGACCCGGAGGTTTCTTTTAGAGACTTAGATGGGACACTTGATGCTTTCATTAAATTACAGTGCAGATGTACAACAGGAAAGATGTGTACAAATGCCAACCATGTGACATCTCTAACTATGAATGGAAATGTGTCTGCTAGTGACAAGCACCTCCCTGTTTAATGCAGGTCTTGCTCTAAACACCAAGCAACAGTTTCACAGGGTAAGGCACTACAGCCAGCACAACGTGTGTCTCTTGCACAAGTTCTTTCTTAGGTATAGACTTCACTACCTTCATACATAAGGTGCCCCTTTTACAAAAGATAACGGGTACAGATAACAGCCACATATGAAGTGATGAGAACCAGTCACATACACACACTCATCCTAGAACCTGAGGTTCAGCATTTTCACGTCACACTAGAGTGTAAGACACTGAAAAAAAACAATAAACACATCTTACTGCTGGCAGGTCTGAAGATGGAAAAGCCTGTACTCGGGCACTAACATGACTTGGAGAGACTGGTTTCATGAAGTCTGACAAACTGACAACGCTGCATGCCTTGATGGAGTTGTCCCAGCAGTATTCTTCTCCCACTGTTTGATGCTATGTCCTTGAAAAATACCGATGAACTTTCCCCCTGGAGGTATCTACTATGCAAGTCCACATATCCGGAGCAGGAAAGGGTGAAGAACCAATCATTAAGGAAACCGGAGTCATTGAATTACCAGTTTATAATGCAAGCCCCAAGACTTCAAAGGAGGTTGGAAGATCCTACTGTTTAATTGCACAAACAACGTAAACTTTCAAATACAGAAAAGTAGCTTTCACATTTTAATCCTCAGCATAAAAGGTTACACAGCTGCATAGCTACCCATCATTTCATCTCTAAGATCCCGAGATCTGGCCAGGATTTCTACTCTTTGAAAAATCAAGACAGAAGGAAGTACCAGATGCTGCTTCTGTTTCCAAAGAGCACAGAAAAAAAAAAAGAAATACCACCGCTTCTAACAGGAAAAGAGTTTAGTCACTGCAGCCTGCAGAGAAAAATCCAACGATGGGAACAGAATGAACAAGCGCTCATTTGCTAAGTAGAAATATTTTAATTCAGCCTTCATATAAACTATTATCAATACACGTTACACAAATATCTCAACACAAAGTTTTAAAAAGTCTCACTGTTCCTGCAACAGTTAGCCTCTTTTCTCCGCCCTGTCCACAAGAAAGCCAAAGCAGAACTGTAATGGTTGCTGTTTATAAACAGTAAACTTCAGCTATCTCAACTATTTCTTCACATCCCATACTGAGTTTACAAGGCAAGGATGTTGGTGGCCTCTGTGAGATCAGGGACAGTTCTAGCCAGTTCCAGAATGGACTCACTGCTGGCCAAAACTGAGCCAATGAACAACCCTGGTTGCAGCTCTGATGGCATATTAAAGAAGTGGAAAAAAAATGCACGGCAGCAGCTGAGTGAGAGACATGCGAGAAAATGAAATGAATAGCCCCACAGACACCAAGGTCAGCGAGGGAGAGGAAGGAGCAACTCCAGATACCAGAGCAGAGACTGCCCTGCAGCCTCAGCAAAAGGCCACGGCGGAGCAGGCTGTCCTGCAGCCCATGGAAGACCACATCAGAGCTGCCATCCTTCCTACAGCTCTTGGTGGACACTGTGCCACAGCAGGTGGATGCACCACCCTGAAGAAGGCTGCAGCCCATGGAACACCTGCTGAGGAAGGCTCCCACCAGGAACTGTCACCCTAGGGAGGAACATGCACTGGAGCAAGTCTTCCGCCAGGAAATGCAGTACAGACCTGTGCTGGAACAGTTCTTGAAGAACTGGAGCCCACGGGAAGGACCCGTGCTGGAGCAGGTGAGAAGCTTAAGCAGGAGCAGCAGAGACTAGTGTTACAAACTGACTGCAACTCCCAGTCCCACTAAGGACAGGAAAGAGGTAGAAGAGTTAAAAGTAACGCTGAACCTGGGAAGACGAGGCAGGTAGTTTTTTCACTTTTGAGTCCTCACTATCCTACTCTTATTAATCGGCAATAAATTAATTTAGCCTTGCTCCCTGTCAAGTCTGTTTCACCCATGCTCAAACATCACTGTCAATGTCCCTGGCTTTATCTTGATTCAACAGGCTTTTCCATAGTCCCTTGCCTCACTTTGCTAAGGGTAAGTGAAAGTGCAGCCTGTTGGGCACCTGGCAAGCAGCCAAGGTTAGCTCACCACACATCCAGATGAAAAAAAAAAAACGTGACAAGAGCTATGCCAAGCTCCATTTTAGGAACTTGACAAGAAAGGTCTTTTTTTTTTTTTTATTCAAACAGATAAGGGCATACTAATCAAGTTGCTTTCCCTAGAAAGGAAAGCTACAGAAACATCACCTTAGTACTGAGTTAGTTTTATAAATAGAAATTGTCTTTGGCAAGGAAGACTCAGTATATTCATAATGTTGATATACTTCATTACACAACAGTGTTAGGTAGCTGATTAATCATCTTCTTTAACACAATTTTCCATTCTCAAGACTTTGCTGGCTTAAGCTTCAGTGCCCGGCAGATGACTTTTCGCAAGTTTCCTTCCTCATGAAAGAAATGTACGAACTGTGCCCTTTATCGTTCCCCTGCAAATAGGGCATTTTCGGAGGGATGGAGCACATTCTTTGCATACTACTAGGTGACCACATGGAATAAAGACAATGGAAACTTCTTTGTCCATGCAAACTTTACATGTTCTTTCTTCTTGCAGTCTCCTCAGTTGCTCTTCCATAGGTAAACCTGGAAAAAAAGTTAACCTTTTAAGAAGCCTGAATATACATGCATTCTACTTAGAGTAGATTGGAAAATAAAGGGTGAAACTGAATGTGACTATGCTCACTAAACATAGATGGCAGTGAGAAAATAAGCACACTTTCCAGAGTTCAGAAACCAGCATGCAAAGAACCAGTCTGTACTTTCCATTTGTAAGGGACAACAAACAGCTCAGGGACTGGAGACCAGCTATAGTTCTTGAGACTTATGTTTATATTTCAGCATATGCTGTACTTTCTGTGTTTGGATATTAGAAGCACAGAGCACAATGACCGGTAGAAGTGAGCTATATTCAGATTTGTATACTTTTCCGCAAGTCTGTTAACATATTAAGTTTCATATGCATCTGAACTACAAGAGTAAGAATTAGAGCTAACTCAAACTCAAGTCTGACAAGTTTATCCATCCAGCTGTTGGCCAAACAAGATCTTAGGACAGCTATAACCCACTTTGGAAAAGTAAAAATCATGGTACCTCCTATAAAATGTTAGCTTGTTATTCACTGCTTGATCCCTACCAAATGCCTTCATGAGAACTTGTACCAGGACCAAGCCCAGTATGTGCCTGAATGTCTTGAGCTCCAAAAAAACCCAACCTCCTAGCACAAAGGGACCTGTGTAAGGCACAATGTATGGCTCAAGGCAAATAGACTTACATACAAGCCTGCACATGCACTTAAGATGTGCTTATCTCAAAATTAACAATATAAATCAGGGAGAGGGTGAAGCACAAAAAAAATCCATTTCTTAACTAAAGTTAACCTCTTTTTAGGATGTTAGCTAATTGTCCCAAAATATCCTTTAAAGTAAGAAAGTAGAGTTTAAGATACCTGACACATCTTCTGTGGGAACATACTTCATGCTCTTCTCCACTAAAATAAAAGAAAACAAACAACCAAGTCATTTCACTAGTCTACGTTCCAACAGCATCTGACTTTTATCTTTAGATTGCAAAGACAGCACTAATTAGTCTTCGATAAACTTATAACCTTAAAGAAAAGTGACATACCAAATAAATCTTTGTAGAGTACAGGGTCACAATCTCGTAGACAGTTTCTGAATATGCTGGCTGCTGCATTTCCTTTCACTAAAACTGTGTCTATCAGTTCCCTTGCTTGCAATGCTGTCTGAGTCTTCTGTTTAATAACGTCATGCTCAAGTTCCGTTATCACTTTAGCTGACAGTAAACTCCCAAGGATTGGAAGTACACATGTTAAACGCTGGAATAAAGCCATTCGGTTCTTCCGGATTAAGGTCAAATCATCTGGAATAGAAAGGGGATTGGGTGTTTGTTAGAAACAGTACTCCAAGCTGCATTTTTGCTTAGTAACTGACACATTCTATAAACTCTACTTGAAATGTTCACTTACTAAAGAGCATTAAAAAGACCTCAAGAAGTTTTAGCAGTACTTACATAAATAACATACTTAAGAAAAATACATACAAGCAGCTCTGGAGCTGAAGCCTTTTCATCAACAAGGCCTCTGGCTCCCATCTCTAGATTAAGTAGTCTGAGGGGATATTGTTTAACTTCACACTAGTCATGCTCTGCAGAATTGCAGAGAAAAGAAGTGGAACACCTCTGCATAACACTAATGCTAACCCACTGACAAATGACAGGTTAACTTCAGTTAGTGACGGTCAAAACCATGACCAAGGTGTAGATAGGATAAAGCTTTTCTAAGAGGTGCCCAACAGAATTATGTGCAAGCAAACCAGAAGCACAGAACAACTAGATTCAGGAGTTTTTTTTTTTTTAAATATAGTCTATTACAATTTTAAAAACAAAGTCTCTTGAAGCTTTAATGGCTGAATCCATCTCTGTTTTTGTGGCAGAATATACAAGTAGGAAGGAAGCCATTTTAGTTCAACTTGTAGTTGAGAAGTTTCATTACTGCTTCAAAGATTCTAAAAACATGGGGGGGGGGGTGGCGGGATGTCTTCAAAAAAATTTACATAGTCTTGAAACAATAGGGAACATAAAAGGTACATAAAATAAACATCATTCAATATCTGACCTGCATGGTTGTTTCAGACAGAAGAGCTGACCTTTGACAATCTTACAGAACCTAACTTTGTAAAAAGTTAGCCAGCTCCTAGAGCAGGAAAGTGTTGGCTCACCAGTTCAAGTACCTTAAAAAGCAGGCAAATTTGGAAGGAAAAGGAAAAAAAGTACGTTAAAGTATTTTGTTTCAATTTAATTAATAGGCACACAAAGTTATTAAAAAAAAGTATGGCTTTGTTCCTGTGGAAAGAATAAGGTGATTCTAAACTCTTGGAACCTATATGAACCATCTTCCTGAAAAGGACAGAAATAATTACGAGACTGCTAGCAGTACAGATTGCCAAATAATGCTCTTAAAGAAGTTGATTGTAAGAGCAAGTAAATTAAATCACTTTGTGAATAAAAACAATTATAAAAATCAGGCCAGAAAGCAGAACAATACAAACCCCTTCTGCTTTCATTTTTATTCATTCCTTATGCATACCTGATGCCACTTCTTCAAACTGTCTCTCTTTCTCTTCTTCCCTCTTCTCATCTTCAGCAGTGAGCAAATCAGACACAAGATCATTAACAGTCTTGTAGTTCTCTTCAGTGGCCAAGATTTTACTTTGCACCGTTTGCTTTATTAGCCGTCTGCTGAATCCCATCTCCAAGGCAGCTTTAACTACAGGTGTGTTCATCATGATTGCATCTTCTGAACGATTCTCTCCAGGTTCAAAATGAATGACTAATCAAAGAAGAAAATCACTGCGTATAAGGTAAAGAACAGAATACACATACAACCTACAAGATAACATCAACATTACCTACACACAATACCTAACATTAGAAAGTTAGTAATTTCAGTGACTAAACAGATTTTATTTTTTTAAGTAATTGGTTTCCATTTTTAAAACTAGTTACTTGCATTCAGTTGGACTAAATCCATGATAAACTTTGATCCATGTCAGGCTTTCACAAAAAAAATAAAAAAGTCTAGGATACTCCAGAGAAATACAGAAGCTCCTGTTGTGTCTTCAGGTTGTAGTTCCCCCCTCCCCCCAACACAAAATTAGTCATGTCTAACTTTAGCCTTAAAAAGCATCTTGACTTAGGAACTCAAAATTCAGGGCTTCTAGTGCAAGCAATTGCTCTATTTCAGCTCTTGATCAATCCATCCATCTTACTCAGCACCAGGCACATGGGACTGACTCATCATCCTCAACCAGCAGGGACTACGATAGTATCTCCTACTCACCCTCTGGGAGGAGTTTATTGCCACCATAACTGAAGCTCCACACAATGGAACTCAAGAACTTCACTTTAACAGCTTGTCCTACCCTTTCTCCAAACGCTGCCACTCAGCTCACTATTCACTTAACTTCATGCCTAGAAATTGAGTTGCATTAACTGCACGACGCCTTTAGCAACTACTCCACCAAGGTCAATACCACAGATAAATTTAGCAAACTCCAGCTTGACTTGTTTCTGTTTCAACAACGAAACAAAAAAATAAAGGAAGTGCCAAGCATTCAAAACTAAAATCTAAGCCGGATATGGCAGTATGTAAATAAGGAAAATGAAAGCTGATATGTCTCAAAGGAGCTTCCTTTGAGACATATCCGTCTCACATTGTCTGTTCTTTAATGTTACATAGACAGTTATAGTATTGTTGTTCCCAAGAAAGCCTAAGATTCACTATATAAATTAGTTTTGGAGAGCTTATCATTAAGTCTGCAAAGTGCTGAGGGTCTTCAGAAACATGCTTTTCATGTTATATTAATATACATACTTGGGGGATCGATGTTTTCATCTACAGGTGTATCAGAAGTTGATAAGAGCTGTAAAACACAATGGAACTGCATTAGCATCCAAGAATTGCTTTTCCTTCTACATACCATTCTAGCAACTTCTTGTCTCAAGAAGTTGGGCTGGGCTTTTTATCTGAAAGATATCAGTTAAGTATTTTTACATATGGTTACACAAGTCTCAATTTTTTCAACTACATAACCAATATAAAGTTAGTGCTGACCACTTCTATTAAGAGTTTCGGCTTATTCTTGTCATATCTTGTACGGATAGTAACGATTCAGCTATGAGGAGCTGCACAAAACTCCATGTGACTTGTTTCTGAAATGCCAATTGCTGATGTGCACTGTTCACCAAAACTTACATAATTATAACTTCCTTCTCCTGACACAGAGGCTCAAAGGATCTCGTTGCTTCATAATAAGGAGCAAAGGTTTGTCTGTAAATGACCGGGTGTTGTAACCCCTGAATTACTACTATAATATTATACCACCTACTTAATAATTTCTCATGAAACTCCTTCCATGAGTAACCCTGTACAGGGTAAGTTCCAATATTTCAGTTCCATTAGCCATGGTTCAGCACTGATTTTATTTTTTTTGTGCCCATGAAGAGCATTTACCATGTGAGAAACTTAGCAGAAACATATACAGAAATAAGGCAGAAGGATGTATGGAACTCCCAAAAAGAACACAGCACTCTTCAACAAGGAAAAAAACAAAAGTTACAAAACAGTAAGGTGCTTTACCTGTTCAAGCAGATGGGGAAACCTGGCCTGAATCTGACTTACAAACTCTCCTCCTTTTACGCGAAGCAGGTATTCACACCTGAAACATTGGCAAATACGTATTCAATTATACTTTCTATTTCCCAATAAGAATTAAAACAAAGAAGAATGAGACCATCTACAATAGCACAAAATAATTTAAATGCCGGTTTCAAGCTCAGTGAAGGAAGAGTTCTCTTAACCGGAAGCTTGAAGTAGCCTAGTACCTGGTAACACTTCAATAAAGCTTTTCCACGATGTTGAGCAATCACTAGTCTTACCTATATAAATGCAACAGCTTTATGTTCCACCACCACTTTTAATCAAAATGACACATCACAAAAAATACTATGTCGGCTTCATTGCAAAGTGCAGTGATAAAGTTTCTAACTCACCTTCTTATTGTTCTCTCTCTTACTCAAATCATTTAAAAAAAATATCAAAATTCAACACCACTACCAAAGCCAGATCTGCTTCATAAATGTAGAATTTTATCTCTTTTTAAGTACATTTATTGACTGGGCATAACAGAGGGAAACAAAGTAGTCATTTAACTGTACAAGCATCTGGTATCCAACAGGAGCTGGTAAATTGCCTTTGAAAGATTAATTGGAGCGCAAAGAATAATTATTCGCTTTCCTGAAATTAAGTGCAGCTATTTCTGTCATTGATGAACATGGAGATTTCCACAGGCTCAGAGAGCAGTCAGGTATGCAACTGCCATTTATAAGGAATGTATTCACAAGTTATTTCTGTCACTTTTCCAATTGAGACACATTAACAGTCACTGAAACCTTCTTCACAATCCTTCCTACACCTATGAGACTAAACCACACCTGCTGAAAGGCTCAATCAAGAGCATTCAATGTGTGCACAGAACTAGACTGAAGTTCTAAGTTCTTTCTGCCTCAGTTCTCAGAAGCTTTTTTTCTCCTCCACCTGCTTTCTGAGTGCTTCCCTTATCTATGTATGCTCACTAAGAATGCAGCATCACTTGCTAACAGTGATTTAGGGACGCACACAGCTTTTAGTTATGAAGTGGAAAGTCTTAAGTATCACGCTTAAGGAAGAAGCATTTTAAGACACCTTTAGCACTTCAGAGGTTTTAAAAAGAGGAACATGAAATTCATCCAAGTGATAGAATGAATTTGTACACTATATGGTGAAATTAAAAGCGTTCAGTGCAGCATATAGCTGCCAAAATTAAAAGTACTTAAGCAGTAAGGATGTGAACAAGTTATAAAGAGTTTGCAAGTTACCTTGGAAACCATTTTGCATGCTCAATCCACGGATCATCTCCAGATTCCCAGCACCTCAACCCACCATCACAGCAAAAACACTTGACATCATCATTGCGACCTTTAAAAAAAAATAAGGTGCAATATCTAGCAAGCATTTACACAGGTTACTTCAAAACAAATGTTGAAACAGCAGTATGAATAAAATCAGAGATACTACGTTTTATTACTTACCTACATAGTAAAAGCCAGCATCTGCAAGCTGCTCAGGTTGAACTGTAATCCTAGTTGGCCAATTTATGAATGTTTTAACGCGTGCTTCATGGGTCTGCATGCTCACATTTGAAACATTGAAACTTGTTTGGTCTCGGGTGAGATTTTCCACAAAAAGGCAGTTAGGAAAGTGTCTCCGATGCTCTGACAAGGCATTATCTTTTGGTTCCCAGTTACTCAACTGACCACCACAGGAGAAACAAGCAACTTTGTCTCCTGTCCCCAGGTAATAAAGGCCAGCCTTCGCCAGATCAGTGGGCGAGAGAAACATCAGGGGCCATGCATGAAAAGTGCGCAGTCTGGCTTCTTCAGTACTCATTGAAGGATTGTGAGGCTTAGGTCTTAAGTGTGAGAGGTCTTCAACAGCCCTAGTAGTTACCGGGTCTTGAGGAAAACTGGAAAAAGAGCCACTGAAATAGCCAACTTGTTCGAAGCTTGGAGAAAGCGTCATGGAATGTAGAGATGATGAGAGACCACTTGTGACCAGAGGTGAAAAGGCAGAATGAGAGGACAGCCCACAGTTGTTCACTGAAATCATGTCCCGAACAAAACTGCAGCTAGGATACAGCCGTTTGTGCTTTTCCATTGCATTATCTCCTGGTTGCCAGTTGTCCAACACCAAGCCACAACTGAAGCATTTAACTTTATCTTGCACACCAGTGTAATAAAACCCAGCCCGGGCAAGGCTCCGTTCTGACACTGGCACATTCACAGGGAAAGTAGAAAATGTTGACATTCTGTAGAGTTCACAGGATACATCGTATTTCAGTTCACCACACAGAGCACTCTGCTTCATCATGCTAGCCAAGAAAGGGCTATTTTCCATTATGTTCATAATGGAGTATTGTTGGAAAAATGGGACAAGTCTTCCTCTGGGAGGTAGCTGTGTGCATTAAAGGCAATTCTGAATAACCCCTGCCTGTGTAAAAGTAAGAACCTGAAAATGAAATATTTACGTGCAACTTTCAATACAGGTACGAATAGAATTAGCCACATGATTAACATACTTCGAACATTTGAAGAGTTCTTGTACTTGGGTCTATACAACTGCTTTTGCACAAAAGCTGATCCATCCCATCAACAATTAAAGAAAGCATGTTTAGAAGGACAAGGACTGTCCCTTGAAAGCATGCATCACATGCTTTCCTTGTGCTTTGTATCTGGGAGAGCAACGCCAATTAGTCAGGCTAGTAGAGGCTGAGTCCAGAGGACAAAACCTCAGACGGGTTTTTCAAAATCCTTTGTCAATAAAGAAACTAAAACTGGGGAGGAGGGGGAGGCTTCAAACAAAATTAAATAGTATGTTACAGTTCAAAATGATGTCAAGTGGTTTAGGATCTACTGCACCCTAGACAACTACACACATGCAAAATTTTAGTTTTTAACTCTCATTAGGAAACTGAAAGTAACAGCTTCTTAAGCTCAAAAGAGCCTCTGAACTGACATTACTCGACTGATCTGGTGTATCTGCTACTACTGAACTGCCAGAAACACCCTCAACATCTGCATATTGTTGTAGCGATTGTTAAGACTTAAGAAGTCACTTCACGTGTATCAAATATTCAGCTATGAGATGCATAAATCCTATGCACTGCCTCTGACAAGAACATACTGTCTTAATGAGCCCCAGGCTTTTCTGTCTGTAACACTGTCAGCACAGGCTGAACATTTCAGTTTTAACCTGGTGCCTTAGTTACGAGTATGCACTTATCGCACTTAACATAAATAAATTGCTTTGTGTCAGGACATTCTAATGCTTTATACTGATAAATTAAGTTTTTGCTGTGTGCCATATTTACAAAACAAACAAACCTCAAACACAGGAGAAAAAAATAAAGCTTTAGTTTCTTTATTGTGCACAGAACTACCTCCCAGAGTTCAGACTGAAGTCCCTTCTAAGGTGCCTACGTCTCCATATTTGATAATGACTGTTCACAAGAAGAAACTGTAGATGTCTGTAGCTTCAATGAACTCCTTTGGGTGAAACAAAACCTGTAAAGAAGGAAGAGCAGTGTTTCAAAAAATGCAAAGCAATGTGCACGTAACATCTACATAGACTACACAAACTGAAGCACTAAAATCGCAGATGAAGCTTTTTTGAGATGTCAGCTAGTTAGTTTCAGGAAGTCAACTTCATGTACTGTCACATGGAGTGGATTTTACACAACTTCCCTGCTACTGACACACATGCAAAGCTGTTTAATCCACAAGCAGAAGTGTTTGGCAGATGGATGAATCAGGCTGCTTGATCACAAGCTGTATCAGCATAGAGGAAAAGTCTTGTACAGAAGATAGCACACCCATTTAAATTTGCTTAAGGCTGCAGAATCTCAAGCAATAAGGATACAATTTTATTATATTGGCTTATTTTATGGCTATTTAAATTTCTTATTTAACTAGATCTGAATATATTTAAAAGGGTAACTTCAGCAAAATTTGGAACTTCACCAAAAATTTCAGCCATGACACAGCCTTAGAAAAGTCCCCTGCAGGAAAACTGTGCATTTTTTAGCTCTTAACAGGTCACCCACCACATTAGTGCCCCCACTCATTTCCTAACCCCCAAGGAAGTGATTAACAAGGGCACAAAGGCCACGTGCAGCTGGGACTGAGGTGTCAAGGGCTGTGCACAGCGCTAGCCCAAAAAGCCTCCCGACTGGGAAAAGCCAAAAAAAGCGAGTTGTATCACAGCACGACGATGTGCCCCGGGAATCGCTGACTGCCCAGAGGCTGTTACCTGATAACACGCCTCTAGCATTACCGTGTGTTATATCCCTACACAGCCTCAACGCCCACAGCCTCCCGGCCACCAAAGCTCGTGTGACCCCCCGCCTACCCCACAGCGACACCGAGAAGTTAATTAAGCCCAAATAAGCAATATTTAACAAGCCCAACACCACGCAAGGGGGAGGCGAGCTGGCTCAGGTTGCTGCAGGGACACGCAGCAGGGGGGAGCAGCCACACGTCCCCGGAGCTCCCTCAGGACCTCTCCTTTCCGCCCCGTCCCTACTCCCCTCCCTGTCCCCGTCCCCCCCCCGCTCCGTGAGGCGGCTCCCCGGCTCCCCAGCTCCCCGGCAGCCCCGCAGCAGGCCGCGTCCCGCACCCCCGAGCCCGCAGCCCCTCACTCACAGCCTCCGCTCCGGCACCCCGCAGCAGGCGGCCGGGCTGCGCGCCCCAGCCTATATGGGGCGCCCGGCCACGGGGCTCAGGGGGAGCGGAGCCCCCTCGGGCACCGCCCCGGCCCGGGGAAGTCCGTCCTCGGCAGCGGTGACGTTGGTAAAGCCCCGGGAGCGGCCGAGCGCATGCGTTGCCCGAAGGGAGAGGGCGGCCGCCACCTCCTCCTCCTCCTCCTCCTCCTCCTCCTCCTCCTCCTCCTTCGTCCCGCCCGCCTGAGATGGCGACAGGGGGCTCCCTGCGTGTGGCGGTGTCGGGGACGAGGCGCGGTGCTGCGGGTCTTCAGCGCCCCTCGGGGCCCCTCTCAGCCCCCCTGGAGCGGGGCTCGGTCCCCGCAGGGGTGAGCGGGGACGGTCGGTACTTTCCTAGCGGGCGGGGAAAGCCCCGGGGGCGGCGTGTTTCCCGCTCCGCCCCGGGGCTTTCCAGGCTCCCTCCTGCGCCATGCGGGACCCGGCGACAGGCGGGCGGGGGGCGAGGGGACGGGACCCCGAGGGACTGACTGAGTCCGAGTTTGGGGAATGGTCCCAGGGGTTAAACCTCGGGGGCAAAAGGTCTCAGGGGAAGGCAGTGAAAGTCGCGGGGCGGGGGGGGGGGGGGGAGGCAAAACAGACGGCACGTTTCCATCGGAGGGGTTGAAGGCGGTATCTGCACGTAAAAAGTCTGAAAAAGTTCCACAGGAGGTACCAAAAGACTGACCGGCGCTCCAAATCTCCCGGCGGAATTACGAGATGACGCTTCCTATAAAAGAACGGCGGACAGGAGGTGAAAAAGCCCCGCTTGGTGCATTTGTGATGACTGCGATAGCGGGGTGTTTGCACAACTGAGAACTGAAGGGTAAAAATAAAGGAAGCATGACCGAAGAGCACGTTATGACACCGATGGGTATTTTTTTGTAACTGTGTTCCCGTAAGGTGAATTTGCAAAAGACTCATTCATATCTTTTCTAAAATGGTTTCAAATTTCCTGTCATAGGCGATGACGCTAATCAATAATAATACCGAGTCAAATTTCAGACATTTAAGTGCAGAAAGGCAGTAGTGGAACACCATTTAACTTCCCTTAAGTCTCGACATAGAAATGTTTCAGCACTTGCTAAAAAAGAAAAACAGCCAGTTTAAATTATCAGATTGCTGATGTCATTTTAAGGAAGCTTCTGACATTGAGAAGACAACAGTAGGGCTTCAAAAATGCACTCAGCTCTCCAGACACTGTACCTGAAGATGGATAGGTTTCAGGTTGGGATGGATGGGTTTCAAGTTTGTTGCACACAGGCAACTCAGTATCACGTAAGCACCTGAGCTCTGTGTATGTGTGTTTGCATGGCTTTAATTGCAGCTGCTAAAACATTTGCTTTGGACCAAGCTGGTGATGTTCTCAGCCTGGGACTTCAAGCAGGAGTTCCCAAATAAAGTTACATTGAGTCTATTGCTGTAGATTCCAGGTAACCTCTTGGCTTTCAACCACACATTGTCCCAAAGCTCATTAATTCGCTGTTCCACCTTAACTCTCTCAGTCCTGCAGTGCTTCCCTGCTTTGTGCCACTCCATGAAACCAGGAGATAACTAAGGGTTTCTTAGCACTGAAGGTCCCAAGGAGTGATGTGTTACCAGCAGCATCCCAAGCCCAGCATCAGCATGGGACCAAGGTAACTCTCCAGACGCAGGGACAGAGAGCGCAGGAGGAGTGCTTTGGTCCTATGCAAGCTAAAAGCAGCACATGCACAGCACGAACATTCCTTTCACCAATTGCATCAGAGTTTAAAGATCACGGGCTTGACCTAAGAAACAGTAGGATAAACAAGATGCTCTACTTTGCAGATTCTTTGCTCTGGAGAGGGGGAAGGAAGGCTGTGTTAGGATAAAGCTCTCATCAACCAAAGGGAACTGCTCTCTTAGCAAGTCCCAGGTAATTGTAGAGGTGACAGTGATAATAAAAGCGTGTCTGCCGTATTACCAGTGTATGTGAAAATAAACCTAATGACAGTGTTGACTGAAATAGCAAAGATGATATAGCCAGTTTCTGGAGGTGGAACATGGTGAGCCTGCAGCATGAGTGCACGATGAATGCCAGCAATAAGTAGGACAGACAGGCCAGGAAGCAGCTGATGGGACTGCACATCGAGAAGTCTTCTCCATGAGGCCTGATGGATGTCTGTCTGTGCTGGGATCTGTCTCTTGATTCCTTCTCCAGTTTACCATCTTCCACAGCATTAAAACATCTTGCTTTAATGGTGCCTCTGTAACACATGCCTAAACATCCCTGAAGGGGAGAGGGTTAAAATGCTGTTGTTTGCCTTTCTGTAGCTACTGCTTTGCTCTCCCTTAAATTACAGGGGAAATACTGTTACCTAGTTTCTCACCACCATAAGTGACTGTCAGAGTATCTCCCTAGGATTTTAACTTTACTGATACCCACTCTGGGTATGCTCAGGTATTGACAGTTGTTTTCTCTCAGATGTTTTCTGGAGATACAAACAGCTCAAGGCAGCAAATTTATCATTTCTGTGCTACCAAGGATAAGATACAACATAATCTACAATTTTAGTAATAGTGCTCTGGTCTTTAATTCTAGCCAAGAATGTACCCCTATTTGATTTTTGGTTTGAGAGAAAAACATTCAGTTAGGTGAAGAAAAAGTACTCCCTATAGCTTCATTTGTATTGGTCCACTCATATCTATAGCACATCTATAGCTTGCTTGGCTGTTGATTTATAGAAACTAATGAAAGTATCTAAATTCCAAGCTGCTTTTAGGAGTGAGTTAGAAAGCATTTCTCAAAGGCCTTGCAGTGCTTCATCAGGGAGCCACGCAGCCCCAGCAGTGGAGACTCCTGTACCTACTCTTCCCCTCGTCTAAACCCACCTATAAAACTCTACTTGTATTAAAAAGGAAGAGTTATCGCCAGCTAGTGTCCGCACTTTTCAGCTTCCAAAAGGTATCAAAAGCTGCTATGGAGCGTGTTCTCCTCAAGAAACTGGCTGCTCTTGGCTTGGACTGGCGCATGCTTCGTTGGGTTAGAAACTGGCTGGATAGCTGGGCCCAAAGAGTCGTGGTGAACGGAGCCAAGTCCAGTTGGAGGCCAGTCACTAGTGGTGTTCCCCAGGGCTCGGTGCTGGGGCCGGTTCTCTTTAATATCTTCATCGATGATCTGGACGAGGGCATCGAGTGCACCCTCAGAAAGTTTGAAGATGACACCAAGTTAGGTGCGTGTGTCGATCTGCTTGAGGGTAGGAAAGCTCTGCAGGAGGATCTGGATAGGCTGCACCGATGGGCTGAGGTCAACTGCATGAAGTTCAACAAGGCCAAGTGCCGGGTCCTGCACCTGGGGCGCAATAACCCCAAGCAGAGCTACAGGCTGGGAGAGGAATGGTTGGAGAGCTGCCAGGCAGAGAAGGACCTGGGAGTGATGGTGGATAGTCAGCTGAATATGAGCCAGCAGTGTGCTCAGGTGGCCAAGAAGGCCAAAGGCATCCTGGCTTGTATCAGGAACAGTGTGACCAGCAGGGCTAGGGAGGTGATCGTCCCCCTGTACTCAGCTCTGGTGAGGCCTCACCTCGAGTACTGTGTTCAGTTTTGGGCCCCTCGCTACAAGAAGGATATCGAGGTGCTTGAGCGGGTCCAGAGAGGGGCGACGAAGCTGGTGAGGGGCCTGGAGAACAAGTCCTACGAGGAGCGGCTGAGGGAGCTGGGCTTGTTCAGCCTGGAGAAGAGGAGGCTCAGGGGCGACCTTATCGCTCTCTATAGGTACCTCAAGGGAGGCTGTAGTGAGGTGGGGGTTGGTCTGTTCTCCCACGTGCCTGGTGACAGGATGAGGGGGAATGGGCTTAAGTTGAGCCAGGGGAGTTTTAGGTTAGATGTTAGGAAGAACTTCTTTACTGAAAGGGTTGTGAGGCATTGGAACAGGCTGCCCAGGGAAGTGGTGGAGTCACCATCCCTGGAAGTCTTCAAAAGACGTTTAGATGTAGAGCTTAGGGATATGGTTTAGTGGGGACTGCTAGCGTTAGGTCAGAGGTTGGACTCGATGATCTTGAGGTCTCTTCCAACCTAGAAATTCTGTGATTCTGTGTTCTAGCAGCTGTGCTGATGCTACTTATTTTGAATCAGTAGCTGCCATTCATAGTACATTGGTAGCATCGCCCCCTTTCCAGCAGTAAAGAGGCAGGTTTTGTCTGTTAAACTGATCTAAGATGGCAATTAGCATGCCAGAAAAAAAAAAAATAGTGAGCAAATTTTCTTTGGAAGATGTGACTTACCAGCTCTTTCAAAATATTAGAGGAGGATAATGACGAAATACAAAAAGAAAAAAAAAAAAAAAAAAAAAAAAAAAAAACAGATGTTAAGGGCAACTTAGGAGGAGCCAGACTGGGACAGAATATTTACTGTAGATAAAGTAGTAGGACCTATTTGTTTTAGAAATTAAGCCAAACCCTAAGAGCAGAGCAGTTCTGACATCTTGTAGATATGACATCAGACAAACTGTGTTTTGAGAATCTGAATGAATGCAAACTGCTTCCCACTTCATTCCAACTAAACACAGCAACAGGGCACCTCTGTCTAGACCAGCAATAACTATTACTTTAATTTTGTGACGAGACTTAATTAACTGCATTTGGGCACATAGCAAAATAAAATAAAAGCGAATATCTCACAAAGGACAAATATCATATCTAGACAGTAAGGGTATCATGACTCATTGTAACAACCTCTAATGTTCAAGAAAAAGAAAAAAACCTTCATCTTGGAGCTCACATACTGAAGGTCAGTACATTCACCATCCAGAAAGTTTCCATTAGCTGTGCAGCCACACGGTTCTGTTTTACACATCCTCCTACACAACGGAGCACAAGAACAAATGTTAAAGTTTGCCTAAATCTGTTGTGGGTTTTATTTCATCACTTTCAGTGCAACGAAGAACTTCTCCCACAAGACATAATTAGTCTCAAGAATATATCAGAACCACACTGAATAAGCTGAAGCTTTTACATCAATAAAAACTTTCATTGTTATTTGCTTGGAGAGTCACAGGAAAATTTGGTAAATTTTGCATTCAGTTCCCTTTTTAGATTTGAGAAGCTGATCACTTTTCCATTTTTTTTCTTTGCTTCTAAGAAGACATTTGTGTTCTGCTGGTGGTTTAATAAACCTTACATTCAGCATGAGAAAAGAGCCTGAAAAATGCCAAAACAGAGATGACTGGGTTAAATAAACCAAGTTTGTGTGGAAAAAAGGACCATATATACATCAAGGAAATCGAAAGGCTGCATTGACTTGTTTAAATTCAGGACTCCTCATTCCTGCTTCCGTCAGAGGTACTGTCTTTCTAAACAGCAGATTGTCTATGTTGACTCAAAGTTACTTCCTGCTGTTGTAATACGAAAATTTCTCTAGGGCTTTTAGTTCCCTTTCCTTGAACTAACTATTGCTATTCACATTCTCGAGCAGTGTCATGGTTTTGGCTGTGTGTGCAGCTTTTGCTTTACCTAAGGAACTGTCTGCATCTCAACCCATGCCTTCTCACACTTTTACCTTTCGGATTCTCTCCCCAACCCACCTGAGGAAAGCGAGCGGCTGTGTGGGGCTGAGCTGCCTGCTGGGGCTAAACCACAGCAAAGAGTCAGAAGGAATCTTGTATGCTAATGCTCCTTCTGTTGAAAGAGAGCCTGATGTGGCACACTTTGATTTTGTGAGGCTTACTGTGTGTGGAGGTTTACCACTACTCTGAGGCTCAGGAGGATACAAGGGTTTTGTGAATCATACTACGTATGATGGCATCACACTTTACTGTGGGCCTGGGTCACAGCTGCGATGAAGTGTTCCATTTAAAACAATGACATCAGAAAGCATATTATCCATTCAGAGGTTTCAAATGTCACTTCAGAGTATGGGAAATCAGTGACTTCCAAAAACCTACATGCAAAGAACTTCAGCCTTATGTTCCCACATACAAAATAAAGCCCAAAAGTCCAGAAGCAAAACCAGAGATGTGAGCTATGCGCCTGAGCTCCCGGTGCAGCAGTGGGGAACTGATCTGTGGTCTAAAACAACAAATAAGCAAACAAACAAAAATGCTCTTCACAAACTGAACGAGCCATAAGTCATCTCTACCATCTACTAGAACAATGATGGCTTAAATTCTTGGAGCAGACATGGGATCTGACAATAGGAGTGGGGCTGCTTATGTTAATCCTGCTGACAAATGGTAGTAAAACTGCAGCCTGAGAGAAGCTGGGCTTTTCCTTTTAGCATTCTGCGGTGTTCCTTAGTAATAAGTTGAGAAATAAGAAGAATCACAGTGTTACTGTAAACCCTTTGTATTTTTAGCACTTTATTAACTACAGTGGGAAGACACTGACTTACAGAAACATGGGAGCAAAGAAATAAGGACATGAGGCCTACTTAAAAAAAAAAAAAAACTCTTAAACTTTAAATCTGTAATATTTTCATGATATTTTTATGTAATATTTTCAAGGATATTACAAGGAAAAGCATAATGAGGAGAGGAAAAAGAGTGATGAACCTTTGACAAGAGGTTAAGGTATTTTTTCAGTTGTAACTACAAATTGAATATTAACTTGCACACTGACACCCATTGGGTATGTATGGGAGGAGGGGTTAAAGCCAGTAGTTGCTAAGTGAGTGAGTATAAATTACTGTTTAGTGAAAAGGTTAGAAAACTGGCTTGGAGGGGCTGGAGTTTGCTATCAAATTTCCACGGATCTGGTACTAAATCAAACTACTGAAAAATTATTGGAGTGGGGTGGGCAGACAGATAAATCTCATCTAAAAAAAAAAAAAGATTGCATAAACCAGATGTTAAAATCAGGCTGAACAGCACACAATAGTTGTCATGCTGAATAGTCACTTTTTTTTTTTTTTTTTTTTTTTTTTTTTTTTTTTTTTTCCCCTAGTGGAGCAGGAAGGAGAATTGCTCCTCTGCTGGTGTGCTCATTCAGAAGGACCACCGCAGAATCAGAAAACAAAGAGCACACTGACAGGACTGAATTTAGAAACCAGCAGTGGCTGCACTGACCTGAAGTCCGTCTATCCCAGTACCAGCTGGTACCAGATATCCCATATAGCAGATAATCCGTTTATGCAATAAATCCTATCTTGACCTCGAATACCATAATCTGGGGCTGCTATCCAAAATTTGGTGTTGTTACTCGTGATATAGTCCAAAAGGTCACTCAAGTTATTATATGAACAAAGCTTTGGATGAAAAAAAAAAAGGTCTGTATTGTAGTAGAAACATTCTTGGGCCAGAAATTCAGAGTGGCACCATGAGCAGCTGGTTCAGGGAGCTGGAAGCTGCTGGGTTCATTACCCCACAGTGCTGCAGAGACAGGATACAGCAGCCTTGGAGGAGCAAAGGGTTTTTGTTATTGTGTTGAGTAATTTTCAGCAGAGAGAGACCATTTTCATCTGGAATGCCACATTCCTAACACACAGAAGCAATAAAAAATATTTGCACCAAAAAGGAAAGCTGGTAAAATACGCTTGTACAGCATCTGCAATAAGAAGCCCCATCCTCTGCAGCTTTACGTTGCCATTATTTTACAAAATAAAAGTGTCATAAATGGTCACGAGATTGACTTTATCCTGCTCTGACAGTGAGGCACATATTTAAAATGACAAGATTCAAGGTCCTGTGCCCTAATCAGACTTTGCTAATCATGGAGATTAAATTACCTTCTAAGGGCTAGCAGAGAGGAGGTCCGTGCATCTCAGTATCAAACGTGCCAAAGCCCTACGCACACAGCATTGTTTCCAGCACCACCTGCACACTGAGAAATCCAAATGCAAGGGCCTGAGTAAAGTACCAGCATCTTGGGGTTTGATAGTGGCCCTCTGGCCAGTTACCTTTTATCCCAGCTCGAAGCTCCTCCTAATACAGCTCTGAATGAGTATCTGACTGTAAACCTGGTTTGTGCCTGACCTTTGTCAAAGACATGCTGTATGTCTCCAGAACGCTGTCTCCTTCACTTGGACACTCAGTTCTGAACATAAAATAAGCTACTGTGAGAACGTGTCCAAAATTAAGCAGGTTATCTTCCTCTGAGAGAATGTGTAACAGTTTGGCATCTACCAAAGACTGAAGGAGTTTCTCTTTTTAACGTTTTTCTTACTTGGAAACAATGGCAGTATTCATGCCTAGTTAGTTCATAAAGTTACTGCTTCTGAATGTGCATTTCCCAAAATGCAGGAGTCACTAATAAAAGAGGCAGAATATTTCAGACCTTAGCAAGTTCAGTATTATGGCAGTGATTTCCCTTCTGCTGGCTCCTCTGGAGTAAATGAAAAATGAATTTATTCTGAAGTCAGACGTTGCATGTACATAGTAAGCTGCTCAGTTCTGATCCAGACATGTAGGCCTGTGGGCCGAGTCTTTGTAGATTGAAATCCGTTTATAATGTCAGTGCTATTTTTTTTATTTCTGCCCTTTCAAATCTCTTTTTCCCCCTCCAATCTGTTTGTTTCAATCCAATGCTAATCTTCTGCAGGCAGAAAACCCCCACGTTTATACAATATCCTGTTTTTCAAACGCTGTGTTATCTCTGCAGTTGCTGCGCACAAGGACTCTTTGACTGACGGGCTGCCAGCTACATCGCTTGCAGGTTGTCAGGCCTCCTGCGTTACAGTATGTCTGCCTGGCCCCAGCAAGAAAGACCATCACTTTTTCAGAGACAAAGATAAGCTACAAAACTCATTGTAAACCAATTTCTTCTGCTCAATAAATAGTAGGACAAAAGCCTCTGCAAAGCAGTGTGTTTGTCTTCTGTAATACAACACTATGATGACAGGCACTACAGAAAGCTTTAGAAGGCAGACATTGTACAGCAACTCCGAAAACAAAAAGAGCTGCTGACCAGCAAAACTCTTAGAAAACACCAAAAAAGAGTGCAGAATTTGGATTTCATGCAAGAGAAGGACAAAGGTTACAGTGATGCAATTAGCAAGACAGAATCATCCAGTAAAATTCAGAAGAGGTGTAGGATAGAACATACATATGAACCGGTCAGTCTTTATATTTAAATGGAAATTAAAAGATGCTGTTAAGATGTTTAATGTGTTTTTCATTAAATCCAGAAGAAAAGAAAAAAAAAAAGAAGAAAAAAAAAAAAACACTTAAAATGGATTACACGAACCACCCTGAAATGCTTTTTTCTCTCTGTAATTGCAAAGGAGGTGAGAGTGTTAAGTCGCTAGAGAGCCTACTCTCAGACAAATAGCAAAAAACAAATCTGGTTTTAATCTTATGTTTCTCTAACAACATAGGGAAAATGATAAAGTAATAAGTCAATGGTTGCTCCAGATCTACATGCTTTTCAGTGGGTGGTTTACATAGGATAAACAGGCAGGAACCCAACAACTGTTGCCTTGAACCAGATCCGTGGTGTGCCTGGGCTGTTCTGCAGTTTCTAGGTACCTTCTAGCAGAAGGTACACAAAGTCCTACAGCAGGAAGTTACAGATAAACACAACAGATAAATATGCTTGGAGTTTTTTTCTGTTCATTTTCACTTTTGTTTCTTCAAGGGCACGATTTGACAGAGCTGCAGGGAAATGAAACTAAACTTTTCACTGCTACAACAGGGGACCAGAACCAAACTGCTTGATTTTTTTAAAAATGCACTGCTTTGAGTTTTTTCTTTAGAAGATAATCTGGAAAGGATCATTATTTTACTGGGAGAATTACATGGAATGAACTAAACCAGTAACATGTTCCTAGTGGAACAGTAAAAACTATTTGTAGATGTCCATTTGGCAGGCCTGGGCTTATAAAACGCCAGCCCAGGAAACGTCACATGCCCTGGTCTGTGGCTACTTAGCATCAGAGTAGAGACTCAGGGCATCATTGTCCCTGCTGCTGCTTCTTGTTGGCTCTGTCAGCTCTGACCTGCAGTAATCAAAGAGTTAGCTCTCTCTTCTCCAGATATCCCTCATCTTAAGTCATGACCAAGGGAGAGACTGAAGGAAAATAGAGAAAACAGCTCATCCACCATCTCACTTGGAGTGTGAAAATCCAGGAACCCACCTATCGTGGCAGCTGTACCTCATCTATTAGCAACAATTCTGCAATCTCGTCCTCATTCTGTAAGTCTGACAGGCAAAATGCAATTGGTGCCTGCTGTTTGGGCTGTCTGGGACAGGCAGAGAGGGCATGGTGATGAGCTGCCCCTCCGGAGGGTGGTCCCGCAGCAGAGCACAGCACAATACCATGTTTCACACATCAGGATTTTGGAAAGCTGAGCAGTCTATGGGCTGGTCCAGACACACAGAAACTTTTGACACACTTACGAGGTGTGGCATGGTGCCAGATTTCACAAGACAAGTAGTCAAGTTAATCAAAATGATCTGGCTCTTCCCACCAAGGACCACGTTTTCCAGAGCATGATCTATCACGCAGCATAACAGGGGGATTTTATTGCCAAGCAGGCTTCAGTGAAATCCTAAGTGAGGTTTCAGACTGCTTTCTGGGGAACTGAGCTCTCCCTGGGCTGGGGGCAGGAGATTTGGCAGGATTCCCCTCAAAGTTTGTGGGAATCATCTTCTGAGGCTAAAGGGTGGGAGAGACCACGGCCTGAAGACGGATCTCCCCTGCCTGTGGGGCTGAGGACTCAGAGCACAGAGGCACACCACTGCTGCAGACCCAGAGTGTTTCTGCTGTGAACATCCACTTTTCCAGAAGTGTAGTCAGCGGGGAAAGTCCATCCCTGGGGTTCCTATCACAGCCACTGCAGACCACACGCCTCAATGGAAAGCTGCTAGGAAGAGCGAACAGTGACAAAACCTGACGCTGGCTCCTTTGCCTTCCCCTAGGTGTTCCCCTACCCTGAGGCCCTCATCTCAGGACTTCCTTCAGCCAGAGGCCATGGGTCCACGCTGCCCAATTCTACGTCCCACCAGAGAGCCACAACCAGCTGCAACTATAGGGAGAAAGCAAGAAGGAGAAAGAGTAGAAGTTACGGGGCTTTGTTGGCTTGCAGCACAGGAGGAGCCAGGGCTCAGGTAAATTCATGCTTGCGAACTGGAAGAAGCCCAGCCCTGGCAGAGCCCAGGCATCGCGTGCCGGGCCACGTCCCCACCTCGTGGCCATGCTCCTGGAGCATGGGCTGCTCTTGGGCCCTCACGCAGCCAGAAGCTAAGCGGTTAACAGGTCTGTGAACATCAGCAGTCATAAACTATCAGTTAGGCCTTTAACCCTTGGTACTGCTTCTGGACACAGGAAGTTAATGAAAAAAAAACTGGCATGAAGAGGAAGAACAAAGTACAGCTTTGTCTGCAAGGAATTAGCTGTCCATGTGCTGAGGCTTGCTGGGGGTCTGGAGAACTTTTTTCCTAAAACCAGAGTCCAGAGATACTACTGCAATCGTCCACACAGCATATACCGCAAGAGTTACTACAACAACTGTAATCGTATCACGGGCTATATGTTGTTTACTCACCAATTTTAGCTTCACAGACTCCTCCCCTTCAGACATGTGGATCCACCTGCCCTGTTTTGCATGATAACTCTGAGAATTAGGGTTAGGAAGCTTTCCTGGCTGTTCAAATCCCAATCCTTCTCACTGAGCTGCTCCACATAGGATGGGCTTAGCACTGGACATCAAGGTGTGTGAGTCAAGTGTTGCAGATTTTTTTTTATTTTTTTTTCTTTTTCATCCATCTTTTTTTTTTTTTCTTACCAGTTGATTAGCAGGTTTATTATTATTATTATTTTTTTTTTTTTTCCCACAAACTTTGCCTAGGAGCACTAATTCCTTTTGGTCATCTCTTTTTGAAAACAAAAGTAATTTTGGTAGCAACACTATCTCAGTCACATTTCTTGGGAAAGAACGCAGGGTCACGAATTAATCGAATTATAATCAACAGCAGAGAAAAAGATTGTAGGTTTGTTAATCTCTTGCTATGTTGAGTGCTTTGTGTTGCTTTTCTCTATGCCACAGCAAACAGAGAGCCAAGGTGTGGGGCAGTGACCCAGGAGCTCATCAGGTTTCCTGGTTATTGAGTTTGCAGAGGTAGAACTTTACAGCCAGAACCTGAACGTCCCCCAAAGGCACCAGACACTCCGTCTAATGCACGGCAGCAAGAAAATGCCAAAAAAAGGGCTGGTGTTGTTTTAGCACCACCGAGTGGACAGATAAGGGAAAAAAAAAAAATCATTTTTGAGACTGGATAGCTAGGTGTCCCTGGGCAGGCGATGGCATGGTGCTGGCTGCTGGAGCCCAGAGCAGCAACAGCCACCCCGAGTCCAACACTGCAGCCATACATCCCACACCCCTAAAGCCCTTTCTCATATATTGACAAGACACACGAGATTCCCTTATCTTTGGGGGATGTTTCCTTGGAGCTCAGCCTGTGACCCTGTGTGCCCACCAGCTTCCACACCAGTCAACGTTCATACACTGCTCATGCTTCAAACCCTTCCCCATATGGCATCTCAGCAGTAGCAACCCAGTGGCTAATTGCAAAAATACCCTGATTATTTATTTATCACCTGCAATAGGTCGCAAGAACCTTAACACCCTACAGTTCTTATTAGTGAATTAATTGGTACGTCCTCAACCATTTTCTTATGGTCATCCACAGATATCTCGGCAAACTTTTGTACATCTTGTCACCAAATTAGTCTCTTTTGTTACACTGCACATAGTTCCGGAGTCTGGAAAGTCACTTCTGAAAATGTTACACCTGAAACTATGAACACAATATCTTTAATAAACAAAGATGACTGTAATATAAAAACAAACATAAAATCTGCAATTCACAATGCAGAATTTCAGTTGCCTCAGAAGCAGCCCAAACACTGCCTACTGTTTTCTGTCAGCTGTGTACCTCCACTGAAATCAAAGCCCTGTTACATGGATAAATGAGTTTTTCCTTTAGTTACAGGCAAAAAAAAATACTTAATGTGATGTTTCAAAGTGTTCCTTATATCCCAACTGTTCTGTGGGTTTGGGGCAGTAACTTGTGGGTGGCTGGCTGGACTTGAACAGTTTTTAATGCTGTTCAGAAAAGATATATGAAGACATGTAGCAGCTGTAGCTACGTAAGAGCTGCTTTCCCCTGGTACCAGATAAGATAGTTTATTAAATTAGATAAAACTGCCTTCAACCCCCCCAATATTCTCAATACTTTACTGTCATACTCCTGCCTAGAACTTTGGCCAGCTCTGTCTCTTGTGACTTATCAGTTGTGTATCTGTTACTTGGATTACCCTGCAGCCTGGAGAGCCCTTTGTGCTACTCCAGAAGTGCACGCGCCGTCTCTGCACTGGAGAGTTTATAGTCTGCTGAGATAAGAGATGAAGGGAAGGGAAGGGAAGGGAAGGGAAGGGAAGGGAAGGGAAGGGAAGGGAAGGGAAGGGAAGGGAAGGGAAGGGAAGGGAAGGGAAGGGAAGGGAAGGGAAGGGAAGGGAAGGGAAGGGAAGGGAAGGGAAGGGAAGGGAAGGGAAGGGAAGGGAAGGGAAGGCGTTTGGCAGCAGGACAGCCATGATGGGCTGCAGCATGCACAGGAGGGCCCAGGTCAGGATCTCCATGTCCTCTCCTACAGAGCCAGAAAGACCTGGCCCCTGTCCAAGAGAGGGCCTGTGTGGCTGTGTAGGAGATGGAGGGAAGGAGAGGCAGCTCCCCTGAGAAGTGGTCTATCAAAATTTGAAGCTTGGAGCAATGGTAAGCGTCCTTCAGGATACTTGACTGCAAGTCTGCAGGCAGCAGAGCTGTCCTGGAACAAGCGCAGGCACAAATGACACATTTTCTGCAAATTCCACTTTTCATATCATGTTTGTTACTTGCTTATTACATGCAGCCTGCTTAAAATAGAAGCATTTAAGAAACTGCTGCCATCTTAGGTCCTCTCAGCTTTGAGCGAAGGAGAAAAAAATCCCCTTCAGAAGTTAAAGGGCACCAACCTCCAGTTCTTGCCAACCTTTGCTGCGTACTAGCCCTCCTTCACACCTCTCAACTCTGTGTACTTGCCACCCACACACCTCTGGGGGTTGAGTAAACACTCAGGGCCATGTCTGACAGTAGGTTTCTCAGCTGTTGGTAATAAATTTGAGTGCCTAAGTCCAAATAATGCAGCCAAAGACAACTAGTGTTGGATCTAAGGAAAGCAAGAAAGAGCCTAACCACCATTTTTCTTGTTACCAGCCTAATGTTTCCAGCCTTTACCTTGGAGGCCTGAATTCCACTCCCTGCCCTTAAGACCATTTCTGTTTTACCTGGTAGCTGTTTCTGTGTTTGATAGGGAGCTGGTCTGGGAGAATCCACCTCCTGTCTGCCTGCCACTCTCCTGCACTAGATGAGGCAGTTGTGTCCATCTCTCTCTAGTCCTTGGCTGCTCAACAGCACAGCTACCTATAGGAAGACAGGGAAATCAATCACTGCATTAGTCCAAGTTATCTATAATCAGTAGTCTGGCCCTGTTGGTTGTGCTGGTCTAAATCCTTCAGAGCAAGGAGGGGATTCACACCAGGTACAGCAGGCTACTAGGTCAGGTGGGCCAGCATGGCAGTGCTGATGCTGGGTCACCTCCTTCTGCTGATGGCACCAGTTTGCAGTCACAAGAGCACAACACCATACTTATACATGGGCACTGCCACAGCTCTTGTGACTGGAGAGCTGAACACATGGGGACACAGAAATTACTCAAAATCTATAAGAATATGGAATGAGTTTCTTCAATCACATGCAATATGCCCTAGTATGACAACCTCTACCGTCTTCTCTTTTCTGAAAGGAGACTGAACCTTTCTTCCTCTGGCCCTAAGTAAAGCAAGGCAGTGAGAGCCCTGAAACACAAACTGTTATGTTTAAACTATGAACTTCTTGCCAGTTCATTCCAAGAGGTTTCTCACCAAACAGCCTTGTATCAGATAGCTCTCACTCTTTAAGCTGGCGTCTTGTATCCCTCTGAGATAGTTGAGTCCTCCTAACATTGCACACAGGGAAGGTGGGTACCTAACACGGGGTCCAGCTTCCATTCTGCATGGGAAGCTCCCTAAAGTTTGGCTTTGCAATGTTCAATTTGTAAGCACATAAATAATCTTTTACATCTGGTTCTCAACATCTGGGAAATCTATTACCGAGCCTGTTTAGAAAGCATATTTGATCTAAGCTCTGGCTGGAGCACAGTGTCTGCATTTCATCTCTCCTCGTCCTGCGCTGCCCAGCTGTTTGTGTACCAGCTTTCTGTGTAAACAAACCTGCTCCTGCCTGATTCATTCAGCAGTTTCACAACCCGGCATCTGTGACCTTGCGATTCCCAGGCCTCCCTTGGAACAAGGCTGATTAAAGGCGAGCCTGTACTACCCCACAGCTGTCTCAGTACTTCACAGCAATGGGAAAAGGAATACAGAAAGTGAGGACCACAAATTGATTTGAATACAATGAAGATATTGTTCCAGCTCGCCCAGCTGTGGCAGTGACATTAAGGAAACCAAGGAGTTTGGTCTCTAGGTTTTCATGCAAGGAGTAGGAAGGCTTTAAAAAGCACAGATGTAATACGTAGCTCGGGTCTCCCTTATGCCTGTTGTCACATGGGCAGATCAGGCCCTCGGTCTGGTTTACATACTGTAGGACTTCTTGGAGATGTAGGAAGGTGTTTAATCTCCCTGCTGAACTTCAGTGGAAGGTACAACCTAGAGAGCTAAACTCAGCAGCCTCAGCAGCCTCACTATCTCCCTGTCCTTTCCCTTCTTCCGGAGACCTGCCTGTCACCTGGTCCCCTCTTTGGGCCCTGATCCTCCCCAGGAGGCACCAACAAGCAATTAACCATTGCCTGAGCCTACATAGCTGCTTCTCATAATCACCAGCCAATATCAAGGTAAGTGAAAGCAGACATGGAAACACACAAAACAGCACAGGCTGCCCAGAGAAGCTGTGGATGCCCCATCCCTGGAGGTGTTCAAGGCCAGGCTGGATGGAGCTTTGGGCAACCTGCTCTGGTGGGAGGTGTCCCTGCCCATGGCAGGGGGGCTGGAAGTAGGTGATCTTTAAGGTCCCTTCCAACCCAAACCTTTCTGTGATTCTAAGTAAAACTGATTTTCCTACTGTTACAATAGTTCAGTTTGGGGCAACTTTACAATGACACCTGCAACCTGTCTCTGGAGCATGATTCAGCAGCTGTGTGAAGGCAAACGCCTCTCAGTGAAATATGTCCCACCTTCTTGAAGTTTGTGGGAAATGAGTGATTTTTCACTAATAGAAAACCCAGGCGATTTAACCTGTTACTAGACTGCAAATTAGTTTAACAGCAAATTGCATAAATGAGCCTGCTACTGAAATGCAATCAGCTATTTTCAAGACAAACGTTCATTTTTACCACCTGCAGTAGGTGAAGCAGTTCACATCCCAGTGAGGAAAACGTTTTCCTGTTGGGTAACAGAGGTCCTCATTAGCATCACTGTGATTAAGCTGCTGGGGTTGGCTAGCAGCTAGATAACTGCACATCGCAGGCCTTCACCACCATTAAGAAGACGCCAGCTATTTAGGGAACTTGCAGGGCCCTCCAGTCACACCCAAGGTTAGTCGTGGTCTGAAGCATTATGGCTGCAAAATCTGGGGCTCATAACGCCCAGCATGTGAAGTACCTTAAGCTACCACAAAACTGTGCCTGCATGTTGGCCTTTTTCAGGAAGACTGTGCTCTAAATTAAGTAAACATCCACTCAGGGAAGCCCCACAGCCTGGGTTGTGCAAGACATTGGATTAGGTTTACAAGGCTGTCTCCTAGATTTACAACTGCAAAACAGCCCAATCCGCCCCCCAGCTGACTGGGCACAATGTTACCCCCCTGGAAATCTAAGTAAGAGCTGGCTGGGCGAGCCGACCTGTGAATAGCTCCCACTGCCTGCCTGGCAGAAAAATCTGCTCACAAATATGCTATGCTTATCTGGTAGCTTATTTTTAAGCTTATATCTAGAGATTGTACAAATGAAACACATCAGTGAGATTCAATGTCCATGGATGTGAGTTACAGACTGCTGTTTTGTTGTTTTTCTAAATTGGCTTTATCTGAAGCTCGCTTCTATGCTAAACTGTAAGTTAATACTTCTTCCTTGCTTCTCACAGAGGCATTTTCTGCAGCATTAGCAGTTTTGTTGTTGTTGTTGTTTTGTTTTGTTTTAGTCATCATTAAAAAATAGGCAGCGAGGGATGAAGCATTTATCAGTGCTTCTAATTTGGGGATTTGGGAAACAGAATATATTTTTGTAAGGGGCTCTTGGAGATGGAGCTATTATACACTAAGATATCAATGATTTTTTGCAACTGATTTTTTTTGCCTTCTTCTGATTTAAATAATGGCTCATGATAAAGAAATAGCTTTACATAAACTGTCCACTGAAAGACAAAAGTATTAATGTATTCAGGATCATAAATATTTGATGATTTGCCTCCCTTTTTAATATCTTTTAAAACAAAATCAAAATATTCTAAACTGAGTTGAGTAAACCATTGCAGAGATGAATGTTAGCAGAATGAGGAGAAAAGTAAGACCAAAAGACAAGGGACCCCACATATGCATTTAACAGAAAGCTGAAATTAGAGATTAGGGAGAAGAATACAAGAACGCTCTTCCAGATGGCAGGAACTGCAGAGGAGGAAGAGCATGATGGCAAGAAGCAATGAAGGGAAGCTCATGATGGATGAAGTAGGATGAGAACAGACACTTTGGGGCACGCATCCAACTCTTTGGGTTACATAAAATTATCTTTACCATTTATGCACTTCCCTCTTTTCTTTCTGGGTGATGTGCATTACAGATAGAGCTGGTAGCACTGCTTGTAATTACCACCGCCTGACAGTTCTCGTTATGAGATTCTGCTTTCAGTTGCTCATGAGCTTGTTGGATGTTACTCATCCAGGCTGAAATGTCTTCTGCCAAGGACTGGCCTCGGGCTGATTCTTTCCCCCTCCATTTTCTTTTAGGAGGAGGGGAGGGGAGGGCAGTTTCAGTAAAAATGATTCTGTGGTTTTCAGGGCAAGATTAGGCAACCATTTATTTGAGCAAGAGTCTGAAATTTGGCAAAAGGCAGGGAGGTCACCCTGATGCCAGAAGACGTAGCCAAGTTATAAATGTGTTTTTAAAAAGCCTCGGCTCACGTACTTCAGCAGAGACTTGTCAGCTTGGCAGAGGGGCTTGCAGAGGGTTGTGCCAGCATGGGGCACGCTCCATCCCCTGCCAGCTTCCAGCCCCCAGCAGGGCTGTCCCCAGCAGAGCTGGCCACCGTGGGCCACTGCTGTCCACCAGCCTGGAGCAGGCGCAGTTGTGTCTCTCCAGGGATGGGGGCTGCAGCTGAACTGGGGGGCTTGGGGCTCAAAGGGGTTGGGAGCAGGGAATCAGCCTGAATTAGCAAGGTAAATAGGTAAATAGGTGCTTGTTCATAACCCAGTGAGAACAGAACTGTGCTGAAATAAATCACTGGAAAGGTAAATACCAGTGCCCTTGCCTAGCAAAGAGCCCAGGACCAGAAGGGAAGCGGGCATCTGGTGGGACAAGAGGAGCAGGAGGAAGGACAACAGCAAGGAGAGGGAAGAAACCAATGTCAGCGGTAGCTATCGTGCTCTCTGGAGCCCAGAGCAGAGCCCAGGCCGTCCCGTTTCCTCTGTCACCAGCAGAAATCTGGAAGTCCACTGGCACATGTGGTTCCTCCTGCTTGCAGGGGTTTCATGCCCAGGCTGAAAACATGTCACTCCTGTTCCTTTGTTAGGTCTACAGGATTATTCTGACCCCCTTTTCCAGCTGCCTTCTTAATTTGTTCTCAAGGATGGTCTTCGTTGTCCTTCAAACCAACACTGACAGTTTCTCAGAAGAGCCCTGCATGGCCAGCTTGCTGGCAAGGGGTGGCTCAGCAGCCTCTTGGCCAACCAATGCCATCAGCACACAACTGTGCAATACCACCTAGTGGTATGAGCTTGGCCCTCAAAGCATGGTGTAGGAATCAACTCATACCACAGTTAGGCACAGAAATGTCACAGTGGTAAGCAATATTGAAAAGAAGAAATAAGAAAAAGATCCAGGAGTGATCTTTCCACAGTCTCCTTGTTCCTGGAAAATGCTCTTCTCAATGAAACATTGCTTAGAATAAATACATGACGTCCTTTGTTAAGGTTACTTTGTTCCAGTTTGATCTACTTGACCTGAATGGCTTGAAAGTTGTAGAGATGAGAGCACAGATGAAATGACAGTACTGTACACTGGAGAAGTACAGGTTGTGCTCATACCTGTAAAACTCTGGGCAGTTTTCTCCTTCAAAAATGATGGTGTAGGAATGGAAAGGTTCAAAGAAGGGCAACAAAGTGGTGGAGGCTGTGGACCAATTTCACACAGAGGGCACTTAAGTAAGCTAGTGTTGTTCATTTCAAAAGTAGAAAGGACGAAGGAGAAAGTACAAATAAGAAATAAAAAATGATGTTGAAAATAATAATAATAAAAAAGTGGTTATAGGACAGGAAACAATTACCTTCTCTTCTGATGCAAAAAGCATGACATCAGATGACATGAGCAGGGATCAGGTTCAAACCACGTAAGAGGCTATTTGCACAACGTTTAATTAGCCACATGATGTAGCAAATATTGAAATGTTTGCCATGTGTCAGGAAGCATTCAGGGCTTCTACACCTTACCTCCGGAGCACAGTCCATGATCATAGAGCTACACTCTGTATTTTAAACACCATGAACCATCCTGTGCTTGCAGCCTTTTCCTGGCAATGGGGAACCTGCATTGCAGAGCTTTGGTCTGAGAAGAGCCGTTGTTCCCAGGGGTGCTGGAAGGGTTTGTTAGAAAATGTTTTTTATTTAAAAATGAATTCAGAAACCCAAACAAAGTCTACAAAAATATACAGAGAAAAAGATCTAAAAGGATCACAAAAGTTTTACAGTAGTGGAAAACCCTAAGAATGATTTTTCTTGTGCAATGACACAAGGATATCTGAAATACCACTGTTTTCCAAATAATCTTGGCTCCAAGGCTCTTTTACATACTATAGGTTGGTTGTTCGGTCACTGGATATTTTCAGCGTGTGCTTTTGTACGGAAAATAATTTCTAGCTGTATTTATTTGAAGACTATACTACAGTGACTAAGCATAAATAATGTATGTGAGGAGGCAGTGAAGAATTGCCTGGCAGCCTTCAACGTGACATTGCCATGACTGCTGACCTGGCAACCTTAATGTAGCTCTTTGTGTAGGGCAAATTACAAACCAAATCGTAGAATCATAGAATGGCTCAGGTTGGAAGGACCTTAAAGCTCATCTGGTTGCAACCCTCTGCCATGGGCAGGGACACCTCCCACCAGCCCAGGTTGCTCAAAGCCCCATCCAGCCTGGCCTTGAGCACCTCCAGGGATGGGGCATCCACAGCTTCTCTGGGCAGCCTGTGCCAGGGCCTCACCACCCTCTGAGTATAAAATTTCTTCCTCATGTCTAATCTAAATCTACTCCCTTGTAGTTTAAATCAATTCCCCCTAGTCCTCTCCCTACACCCCCTGACAAAGAGTCCCTCCCCAGCTTTTCTGTAGCCCACTTAAGTACTGGCAGGCCGCTGTAAGGTCTCCCTGGGGCCTTCTCTTCTCCAGGTTGAACAACCCCAACTCCCTCAGCATGTCTTCACAGGAGAGGTGCTCCAGCCCTGTGACCATTTTTGTGGCCCTTCTCTGGATTTGTTCTAATACTTCCCTCTCCTTCTTGTGCTGAGGGCCCCAGAGCTGAATGCAGGCTCCAGGTGAGGTCTCACAAGAGCAGAGCAGAGGGGAACAATCCCCTCCCTTGCCCTGCTGGCCACGCTGCTTTTGGTGCAGCCCAGGTTGGCTTTCTGGCCTGCAAGTGCACACTGTTGGCTCATGGTGAGCTTCTCATCAACTGACATCCCCGGGTCCTTCTCCTCAGGTCTGCTCTCAATCCATTCTCCACCCAACCTGTATTTGTGCTCAGGATTGCCCTGGCCCAGATGATAAAATAATAAATAACTCTGAGGTAAGTCTTTCATTGCCCAGATGTTATTTTCCAGTTCCATTCAGGTCCCAAGTGCTGTCAAAGTGCTGAAGTTTCAATTGATACAACTTTTCGTACTGAAAAATCTTTCTTTGCTTAGTTTAAGATGGTCGAAACTCCTCAAGGTCTCCCTGAAAATTCCCACATGGAGACAACGCTGTTGAGATGCAATGAGTCAGCGCCACGTCCAGCCTCAAGCACTCTGGGGGCTGACAGAGGACCTCATTCTGGTGACTGATCAGGTGAGGAGGTGCCAAACAAGAGCCACAAGGAGCATGCTGCTTAGCCATGAGCCTGAAGGCACCCAGGCAAAGAGTATCACCTGCAAGCAAGGGCTACCCTTGGTGCATGCCTCCAGCAACACCTCAGGCGTGGTGGCTCGTCATGGCGTCTCAGCCCCGACTCACTAAAATGGAGGAATATTACTCCTTAATGTTCAGCATCTGCTTTCTGAGGTGCTTCAGTGTTTCTAAAGGCTTTTCCTTCCCTTTGGATATGGGCAGGCAGTGATTTTCCTCGGAGTTAAGAGGAGAGCAGCCTTCCTGAGGCTCTGCAGCAGTTCGTTCCCTTGTTCTTCATCAGAGGGCAGGAGGACACTGAGCCCACTCTGGGGACAGGCTGGAGATCCAGCTGATGCTGCCAGAGAAATTTCTTCCTTATTTACTACTGCAAAACTAAATACAGCTACCAAAGTATTGTTTAATCTACCATGAAAAAATCCATTGACCTCAAAATTTGCTATTTTTCTTTATATCACTACAAATGACACACTTTTTGTTGTTTTAATACTGATGGCACGAAAGTTTTCACAATCAAGAATAGTTTAAGTAACCATGTTAAATTTATAAGCATGTACCATAAACAAAATAAAAATAGCTTAGGATGCCAGAATCAGTCCAAAGCAAACAAAACCTAAAAATAATAAAGCTAAATTTAACAGAAATCAAATATATTAGAGTCCAGAAAATATTAAGCTAAAACACACACACACAAAACACAACCAACCAACCAACCAAAAAAACCTCTCTTTGCTTTGATTCTTTAGAGAGTTATTTCAGGAACATAAACACAACTCAGATTTATATTGAGACGGGATTTTTTTAGTGTATATATTATCTTCCGTTTGAGGTCCTGCCCTTCAGATGTTCAACCCTGGGCATTTTTGAAATAATAATTTAAAATGCACATACCCAATCGACTGTTATAGCTTTTTTTTTTTTTTTTTTTTTTTTTTTTTTTTCTAGGAGGAAAAGTATGGAGGACAAAGAAAATTCCTCAGTTTCAGATAGAGTCAGTTCAAAAGTTGAGCACTGCTCTGCATAAGAGAATTGTGGTTGAATAATGAAATTTTAAAACAACTTAGAGACGTATGCTGCCGCTTACTTCCCCCTTGGTAAAACTAACATGCAAGTGCAGAAGTAAACGTAATCCGTGATGAGAATTTCTTCTGGCTTTCAAAACATCAGCAAGAGGATACTCAGGCTAAACATTTGGGGCCTCTTCTGATGCACGACCTTCTCAAAATTTATTTGCGTGGCTGCTGCCAACAGGCCTCTGAAAAGCACCAAAGTTTTTGAATTGCTGTTGGGGTCATCTTACTCAGCTGGGGAGCCATGACTTGGTGGATATATCAGCTATCCCACTGCTATGTATGATATGTTTCCTTTTCCTTCTGCGTGTGGGCAGCCAATGTGAACTCCATCTGTTCAAAATCAGACCAAGTTTTTCATTTTTTTTCTTTCCTGGGAAAGAATTTTTATTCATCCTGTAGTTGCCCATACCATTGGGATTAGGTGGCCATTTTGCTGGATGGATGGATGGAGAGGAAAGATGTCTGCTTAGGGTAAGACTGGCTGCATCTATTTCGTAGCCCTTTGCTTTGGAAAAAAAAAAAAAAAAAAAAAGCATCAGAGTTAGACCAGAAGAAAAAAAAAGGAAGGGCCAAAAAGCTCAATTAAAAAAAAAAAAAAAAAGAAAATCAATTTGCTGCCTACTCCATTTATTCTGAATGACAAGGGAAGGTATGAAGGCCTGTTCTTTTCTGTTCCTCAGTGAGTGACAGATTATCTCAGCTGGTTATGCAGCAGATTTCCACCCCTACATCAATGATGATGAATTCCTGCCTCTCCACTGGATACCCATGAACTTAAAAGCTGCCATTCACACAAATGCTGTAGAATAACCAAGTCAGCTCCAGCCTGAGAGCAGCCACTCTCCTCACCAATTTCTGCCATTGGTCTCACTTTGACCATACAAAAGTCGTAGGCCCCTCTGACCAGCAGGACCTCATCAGGGAGTTCTCCAAACTAGCCAAGCCAAGGATACCCATGTACAGCTCTTTTCAGATCTTCCTTAAACTGTGTGGATTTCTGAAATACTGAAGTCCAGAGAAGTTTAATGAAGCTGATGAGGGGTCTAGAAAACAGGTCTTACAAGGAGCAGCTGAGGGAGCTGGGCTGTTTAGCCTGGAAAAAGGGATGCTCAAGGGAGACCTCATCATGCTCGACAATTATCTTAAAGGAGGCTGTAGTGAGGTAGAGATTGCCTTATCACTTTGTGTCTGGGAGAAGAGCCCAAAGAGAGATGGCCTCAAGTTGCATCAGAGGAGGTTTAGGTTGGACATTAGGAGAAATTTCTTCACCAAAAGGATTGTGAGGCATTGGAACAGGCTGCCCAGGGAAGTGGTTGAGTCACTGCTCCCAGAGGTCTTCAAGAAACACGTAGATGCAGAACTTAGCATGGTTTAGTGGTGGACTTCAATAGTAGGTTAAGGGTTGGTGTAGATGATCTGAGAGGTCTTTCCCAACCTGAATGACTGTGATTCTCCCCTTTCACAGGATTTAAATCCCCTTTCACAGAAGTAACACTGCAAGAGTTACCTGCTGTGGGGGCACTCCTGTCCTTACTGCATTCAGGGGATGGATCCTGTTGGCACTCAGGGTTTCTGGGTCTACACAGGAGTTTTTAGCCATGTGGGCTTCTGATCACATCTCAGACAAGGTGGCTAAATCGCTGGTGGGACAGGAGATCTCGGGCTGCTGTATGCAAACCCTTGTTGGGAGGGCACTGCCCGGTGGGCTGCTGGAGCATCTGGCATCTTGGCATTAGTGGACAGTGCAAAGCAGAGCAGTGCTGAGAGTAGCATTTGGTTTACTTTCCGGTTCCTCCCAGGTCTTTTAACCCAGAGGTAGAATTACGCTGTGAGGGGAAGGTTAGAAACATGAAAGTGCTCCTCATGCAAAACCTAATCTGGTTCGTTGGAGGTCGCGTACATGGCTCTGTGATTTACTTCAGGCTGAGAACAGCATTTAGAAAGCCCTGTCACCACTCTTAATTATGTTGTGCAGAGCTCCTGGCTTATTTTACATTGTAGCAGATGAGTGCAATTAGCGTGTTTAGGATCAGAGCGATTGACTCGGCCACACGAAAGCCCATGGCCAGCACCAGCAGTCGGGCAGCTCCAGCGGGGCTCACGGGCTCTGCTGAGAGGGGTTTCTGCTGACACTAGCTTCATCTATGCCATTGTTTAAAGCCAAGAGCAAGGAGCAATTTTAAAGTAATAGATATAAGTCAATTACTGCTGTAAATCAGGGGAACAAAAATCCCACTAAATGGAGAAATCCCCTTTTAGAGGATGTACCATCTACTGCTTACTCAGCTGTGCTTCAACATAACCCTCCCACAAACTTTTTTCCCCAAACAGAAAAATAAATTAGGAACTAAAACAATTGCATTTATTGTTATTTATTTTTAAAACTATTTTTAATGATTAATTTGCAATGTATTGCATACCAATAGCTATCAAAAAGGATGCTTATTTAGCTGCCTCTGTATTTGCTTTTATCTATCCATATTCTGAAAGGAATATCTTGGTTCAGTTTTTCTTATGTTTTAACCACGGTCACACTCTGATGATTGAACTAAACCCGGGGAATGGGAATTACATATATTTCTGACACCTGGCCATCACACCCTCCAATAAAGAACCACTGCAAAGGAATCTTAATGATTTTTTGTAAGTGAGGTACAGACTCCACGTACTTACTGAATGGATTAATCGAGCAACTCACCTGTCAGCAAAAGCATTTTAAGGTAGCTTTACAGGATTAGCAAACTTCATGGGAAATAGCAGATTAATGACTGCTTTTTCGTTGATATAATTGCACCGGGCATGCCTGCATGCTTAGTTACACCTTTTCAATGCTGTTTTCAGTAGTGAGCCTGACTGCAGATTTCTGTCCCCTTGTCTCACCAGACAGAATTGCATTCACGGGTTTATACTGAGCAGCAAGCACAGACAGAGAACATCCCGGGGAGAATTTTCCAGGGACTGTACTACATGTCGTAATTCATTTCTACATCTGTGATTTGACTTAGCAGCATTTTGTTCCTGCTTTTCATAGAAAGAACTGCACTGTATCCAAAGCAAAACAGTCAAGCAACCCACTGGTACAAGATGAGAGATGCCAGGCTTACAAGAGAAGTCTTCTGGCGTGCCAGGGTTTCATGACAGATACAAGCGCTGCCAGCCCTGCAAAGGTGACGCCACGGAGGAGTCAGGCTCTATAAGCAGGCACTTGAAATACCTCTGGAGAGCAGCAGGCCAAGCTCACCTTGGCTCTGAAGAACCCTCTCCAGGCCAGGTTTTTGCACTTTCAGGAAATATTTTGGTAGTTCTTAACCCTACTGTTCTGTTTGCTTGTTTTGTGGATGCCTTTCAGGAATGACTTGTTAGCTTGCAAAGGAAAAATTTTGAACCTACCTAAAAAAGTAAGTCATTTTCACAGTGGCAAATTAACTGTACCCCTTTCACAGGTGAGGCACATGAGAATATGTTTGTCGAAAGTCTGAGCTCTATCAGAGCTCAGTATTTGGTTGTGACCCTGTGGGGCACTCCTGCTCCTCCATTCATGAGTGACCACTTCAGCCAGAGTTATCAAACAAGTGGTTTCACTCTCTTCTTTTCCATGCAAACTAGAAAAGCTCACTTGGATAAAATGAGGATACTTTTACTTTCTTATTTTCCATGCCAAGAAATCAAGAGAACCAGTGCATTTTACAGATCAGGCTCCTTGACTGCTGGCATCGGTTGTGGGCTGGGAACAACGTGGTTAATAGCCTTGAAAAAAAGGGATGTTGTTTTGCACGAGGTGGAAGCACATGTGTGATGGGGAGCTCTCTGCTAACTTGACTGAATCACTACTTGAAGGGAACAAAGTGTTCTCATCTCTCTGCCCAAAAATAGAAGAGGGAGAGACAATACTCCTTCAAGCATTTGCCAAAACGATAAGGGAGACCAACAGAAACCACTCCCAGTGCCAAAGCTCTAGTTTCAGCTCACCAAAATGCTGCCTCAGCTACCCCAGTGCTGACCCCAAACATCCCATTCTTCCATTGCAGGGCAGGGAGAAGCTGCAATATAACCTCATCTGCATTTTAAAATAAAACCATTCGAAGAAAAAAAAATGATAGAGAGCTTATGAAGGAAGCAACAAACTCTTTGATGTTATCACTTACATTGGCGTGCCCGGGCTTGAGGTCTCGCCTGCCTGCATGCTGTTTGCTGTGCATTTAGCTCACTGAAGTACGTCTTCGGGGAGAGGCTGTCTCCTGAAAGCTTCAGGATCTATCGCTTCCTGCCTCCCTAATCAGCTGTGTGAGAGGGTAAATTTAGAAACACCAGGCAGCACAGCAGCACTGGCAGGAGGGGGCTCGCGCACATCAAAACCACTTTGGAGAAGTCAGAACGGGTCGTGCATGCCTCCAGCTCAGCCAGAGCTGGCAGATCCCGGGTGAAACAATGAGTGGCTCAAATGCATTCAGCACCCCTTGTCCCAGGAGGGCCTGCGGTGGTCTGCAGAGCAGGAACCGTGTGCGAGGCCTACCTCTGCTCCTCAGGCCTGGGGAGGGATCGGGGTGGGCACAGCAGCCAGCCGGGCTGGGTCTTCACCAGGAAAACAGCGCATGAAAGAGCCCCTGCCTGGCAATAAGCACAATGAGTTATTTAAAGACCCCGAGCGAAAGGCAGAGCATTTCACCCTAACACGCAGGAAGAGCTCCAGAGTCCCAGACAGGTCTGTATTCCAGAAATTCCCTTTCAAGTCTCGTGAATCATTATTTATTTAAGGGCACAATTGCAAACACCAGAAAGTCAACTGTGAGAGAGACCTTCCTTGATGGCAAATAAAAAAGGAAAAATCATAAAGAGAAAGTTTTTAGGGGGGGGAACACGCTGCTCCCTTAAGGGAACTCTATACCAGTAAACAAATGATGCTGTACGTCTGCAGGCCATCGCTCTTACCACGCTGCTCTGCACCAGAGAACGTGCAGAAGATTGTTCCATTAGAGGAGACCACACACTTCTTGTGTTGGATTTTTTTTCCCCTCTTACCCAGTTTGATGCTTTTGTTTTTGCCAAGATTGGTATCTGGGCTTAGCTTCAAGCTCATCAGTAGTTCCCTTGGAGTTGCAGCCAAAATAACATCTTTTCCACAAGGGCTGGATGATTTTCAGGATGATTTTACTTCTCCGCAGGAGGTTTTTCTCCTACTAAGTGGGAGCTGTGCTCAATCTATTGTATCTTGGCCACACTCGGGCTCTGCTAGCTCAGTCAGTGCAGACAAATTGAAGACATGCAGTACAGTCAGTCAGAAGACAGATAGCACTACAGTTCCCTTTACCACAGTGGAAACATTTTGTGCACTTTATTAAAGCAGCCGAGCTTAATTAAAGCATGTAAGTGTTTCCAACAGAAGAGAAGAGCAGGTAACTAAAAGACTTGTTAAGCACAGAAAGAGCCAATGCTTGGCAACTGAAACAGAGCAAATGGAAAGAGCAAGTATTTTTTCCATGTTTAGACGAGTCATGTGATTGTCCTTCGGAAGGAATTACTGAAGGAAGGGGTAGATCTTGGTGGAGTCAGGACTGCACATTTCTGAACCGTTTACCCAAGTGGACGACGAACAGCAGAAGCGAGGGGTTAGCACCGGGACCAAAGCTCCGTCTGTGGGCTCAAGCCTCCAGCTGGAGCTCTACCAGGAGCCCTCCATTCGCCCAGGCTGAGGAGCAGACCCCAGGCTGGTTCAGCTCTTTCATGCGTTTGCCAAACTCATCCTTCGAGCTCTCCCACCACAGGGCTACTGCAGCTTCTTGGGCACCTCAGCTAGGGAACCCCTAAAAGATTTCCCAAACCTGTTTTCCTCACTGCAATGTAACCCTCTGGCTTCTTGTCCTGTGCTCCATGGATAATATCCTCAGTGGCTGCTGCTTTTTACTTCAATGTTATCTTTAATTGCCTTTTCTCGAGGTGAATGGCCCAGCTACTGCGCTCTTCCTCTCCCACACTGTCCTCATCACCAACGCTCTCCTCTGGACCATCTCCAGTGCAGGTCTTCTTTCAGACGCTGTGCCCACAAGTTGGCCAGCATTCCAGCTGCTCACTGCCCTGTAGCTGGTTGTATTTATGTTCATGCATCTCATGAGAGCATATACATTTTTACAAGAGCAAAAAGTTGACAAATCAGTTTTGCGATGTCCTCTTGAAGCACAAAAAATTATTTTATTTGCTGAACTACCAGTTCCTCATCTTCAATTCCTGTAGCAAAATCAACTATCTGAATGTATACCCCTGTATCAGCTTTTTTTTGTTTCCTAAGCACTTCACCATCTGATCTTGTTTTAGTTCTCAGAGCCCCTCCAAATTCTGTGTATTTATTCTAAATACAGTTCACAAATGTATGTAAATGCTTTAACACGCAAATGCATAAATTGTAGACATTCCTGCTGAGATCCAAGTATTTGAATAATACAGGAAGGGTATCATACATTTTTACAGATGACATGATGGAAAAAAGAGAAGCCTAAGAGAACAGCCACCAGAGTCAGGGCTGGAGACAGTCGGAGCACTCAGTTTGCCTATTATGGGATATAGAAGTCTGCTTGTTGTTCCAGTAGCAGACCAGATCCTATGCAAGCACAGCATGCAGTCCAAAAGGCTCATTCAAAACCTAAGGTCAGAGACTTGAAAAGCACACTGTATCAGCTTCAAACGCCAAGACATCACCCTATATACCTTATATGTCATCTTATATACCAACGCTACTGTTCTACAAAGGAGGCACAGAACTAGTTACACTCCAATGTGGAATAAACCCATGTTAATACATTTTAAAACATTCTGTGCCCACCCAGGGAGGCAGCTTACATCTACAAAAACAAAAGAAACCCCAGCAACTGTCATTGGATTTTGGGGATGGAGAAGTAATCCAAAAAATGTCTTAATCTCTATTTAAAAAGAGTAACTCAAGCGAGTAGCAAAGTATGTGCTGTGTATCAGAGGAACGTGGTTCCCTGTTACTATTAGGCACCTATTAGGGCTTTTATCTCTGATATGAGCAAACATCTTGCTCCATGGTATACCAGCTCCATCACTTTAGGCACACACACACCTGTGTGCGTGTATGCACGCCATGAATTAGGCATTGTAGAACGCACGTATACTGAGGTGTGTAGCCTGAGCCATGCCTTAAGCTCGAAGGTCGACTTCAGAGCAGACAAATCTCATCTGAAGCCAACTCACTTTCTTTATGTCCCAGCATAGAAGCAAGAGATGCGCTTTCACGGGAGAGGGGGGTGAGAAGCAGCTCGTCTTCTCTTACCCCAGCCCCTTTTTAGTTTTTTGCAAGGTGCCTTTAAGCATCTAAAAAGTAACCTTACTTGCACATAGTTTCTTCAGATGCAGCATAGCTTAATAGTGTGCACATTCGTGTTCTCTTATTACTAATTTTAGTGTTAATTGTGATTGAAATGCTCCTGCATCACACCTAAAACCTGGAGATTTGGAGATAAGCAACAACCACGCAGACCTAGTAACTGAGATGCACTTTTACTGGTTCTTTCCTTACGAGTCTAGACCAAATGCTCATGAATAACTGAGTTGTCTTTAGGCACAAATTTAGTGTTTAACTGTGTGTCTATAGATACACACACAAATGGATGCAACATTACTCTGTGCATGTGTATATATATATATATTTAAGTATATGCATAATGAAACAAGATTTTCTCACCCTCACACCCAGAATTAATCAATACAATTTTACAACTAAAAGCCTACTCAGACTTCCCAGAAAGATTACTCACTAAAACTCCACCAAAAAGCTGAATCAGGGGAACAGCTAAAACCCAAGGACTTAGGCACAGAAGTTTCCAGAGAACAAAGAAGTGGTGCACATCGCTCATGCACTCTTACCTTCCAGCAAGCACCAGGTAATTTCAGGTTTTTTCAGTTTTTGTCTGGTGAGCAGCAGAGAAAGGTAACTTGAACTAGCCCCCTCTTCCTCCTGAGCATCCCCATGCCAGTGAAAGCTGCTGTTTGACGTGCACTGACCTATTACCTTTCTGCAATGGATTTGTGGGATTAAACTAGTAGAATAGGATGCATTCCTCATACTGTATTGCATGAATTGCAGTCCTACTTCTTGGTGACGCCACTCAGTAAAATTAGCCAAAACCAGCAAAGCACTTTTTTACCCTCAAAGCACTTTGCAAACATTAACATTTCAGTGTTCCCATGAAACGAGTAAAACCATGCCACACAGCTTTCCTGTGCACTGCTAAAATGCCTTGCTTAAAGCAAAGCATAGCCAGGTAGGAGTCCCCTTTATCCAGGACAGCTCTTACTCAGCTTGGGCATACCCAACACCATATTTTAAAGAACATTTTCATCCTTGGTTTCATTTGTCACCAGCACGCTCGCTTCAATAACGTGGCCATCTGTTAAAAGTTAGTGACATTAAAAATAAAATGCAAGCAAATGTGCAGCCAGTTCGCACAGAGACGAGTCCACCAGATATCTTCACTTCATCAGAAGGGAGACATGGCTAAAAGCAGCTGCAGAGCTCTGGCCAACACAGCAGCACGGACCGGCCGCCCTCCTATTTTCATGGACTTCCTCAGACTTCATTCACTGCTTTGTTTTCAAGGTGACCACAAAGCAAAAAGCACACCACAAGTTAAGCTTCACCTGCAATGAAATCACAACCATAGTAAGCCTGATCCTTACTGCAATCACGGATTTTTTATGTTAAAAAGCACCTTATTTTCCAAGCCCAGGCTAGTATACAGTTGAGAGAAACTCTGTATTACTGTTTGGCTGACTGGTTTTCTAGCTTTGTGACAAAGCTGCACAGAAATTTTTTTTTTTTTTTCTGATCTACTAGTGCTTCTCTCATACAGATAATTTACAGAGGAACCTATATCCATATAAAACTTAACAAATTTAATTCACCAAGTGCCTCCAAAGGACTGAGCAAAATGCCTGCGGGTCAAACCCCTTGCTACTTGAGTAAGAATGCAGGGAATGCTAAGAGGAATGATCTCCTTTTCTCTTGTTATTTTGAACCGGGACCAGGTACATATTTCAGTGTTTAACAATAAACATGCTTTTAGGGGAAACTCTGGGGTATTTATCATTGCGAGCTCTGCTTTCCCTGGACATTACTTCATGCTCACAAGGCTATTTTAGTCTTGCATTAGAGAAAGATCCTGAAATGCTGTTAACAGCAAACTTTAGCAGGAGTCACGCACTATGTGAAAACAAACAAAATAACAAAAAAATGAATAAAGGAGATGGGTTTAAAAATACTGCTGCCTATGAATGCAAAAGGCCAGTCTGCAGTTGCAGTGGGGCTTTAACAAGTCCTGCAGTTGTCACCATTTTAGACACTGGGACTTTCTCAGCAGCCTCAAGCTGTCCTGCTCAAATTGGGGCCGGCTGGTCTAGCCGGGCTGCCCTCAGCAGCTTCTGGCTGGGCACAGCTCCACAGCCCCTTGCAGGATCACAGGCTGAAAGCCACCAGCCCGACCCCCAGGCACCTCACAGATGCTACCATTTGCTATCAGACACTGCCATTTGAATCACACTGCTTAAGAGCAGGGCTCTGGGATTTTGCCACATGCGTGCACAATCAGCATCTCTTTAACTGGGGACACTGTCCAGTTACAGCTGGACCTCTCAGAGGCCTCCGAGCCATCCTTTCATACCCTCTGTCCTCAGCTGAAGGAGCAGATCGTTTGGTGAAGTCTGGAAAAGGGCTCTGCTCAGCCTGCCTTCTGCTACAAACTTGCACCAGGGTGAGAACTGTGGTCCAAAGGGCAGCAACTCCGGATGAGCCCTACGGTCCTGGTCTTGGTTAGTCTTCAAGTGTTATATCAGAACTTGAAGATGGCCAATACAATAACTAAATTCAGAAATTAAATCAAGTTCAGAGATACCATACATGGGAGAAGGAGAATGGGATAGTATACCTCACCTGAAATGTGTTTTTAAAAATAGAAATCTTTTGTTGTTGCCTGACATCAAAGAGAAAACCTCTTGTGCTACTCTTGACCATTCAAGCTTTTTTTTTTTTTTTTTTTTTTTTTTGAATTCCTTTATAAAAGGATAGGAAAAGCCAATACCTTGGCTTTCATTCCAATTCAAGCCTATTTAATATACAAAGAATTATGACTGGAGGACCAACTTTGTCCACATATATAGGGAAGGCCACTGGTCAGCCTGCATTTGCAGTATTCACTATTATGGCATCTTCACTAGAGAGGAGCATGTCAGGAAAGGAAAAATCATGAGTTTTCCACAAAACTGACTGGGCAGCTTTATCAGATGCACAGCTATGTATATGCTTCTTTTTCATCATGCTTCCTCAATTACTTGTTTCTTTAGAGAGAAAAATACACTAGCCTAGAGGTATTAAGTACTGGTCAATGTAGGTAAATAAAGCTCTATTCTACACTCTGAAGACAATTTGATTTTTCAGCTGGCATAAGCTTTACCATTTCACATCAGCCATGATTTCTCATTACACTTGTCATCTGCATCCTGAGTTTAGGCGTCATCAAAATAGGAAGACAATTGCTAGCAGTAAGAAGTGGTGGTGACACGGCACAAGCAGCACACCTTCACTTTCCTACAGGAAAACTGACAGGATACTGACACACTAAATAAAATTGATGTGCCCACTTTTATCCCAGAAAGAACCTCCCACACAGGAGGAGTTTATCAGATTGTAGCTTGATTTCAAACAATTATTTTCTTAATGATCCTGGGTGAAAAATGCCTTCCTCCCCTCTTCTCCTCCTGCTAACTCGCACATTAGCATAAGGAAGGCTCAAAGCTTCCTCGGAGGCATGCTATTTCTGGCTCAGTAAAACCACTACTTTTTTAACTGCGTTGAAAGTATTTCAACAAGAATTCCCAAGCGAGCTTGGAACACCTGGACCAGATATCCTGCTTTGCTGTAGTGCAGCCTGTCTGTTTGGGGCTGCCTCAGAAGGTCACTCGTACTCCAACTGCTGCAGTATGTCACCACCTTACAAATGGCAGATAGTGATAGCGCTATCAGCAAATAAAACTGGTGCCCTGGCATGCCCTGGCACAGGCTTCCTACTCCCAGGTGTGAGGTATGATAGGTTAGGTTGTAATTTAAAGGATCTGAATGAGCAAACACAGCTATGAGCTCATGAGTAGAAGACACTAATACAGAAACATTAAGTCCTACACCTTTAACTATGAAAACACGCAACTACATTGAATTTTGCAGGGCTGAGGCATTTTGGTGTTCAATACTAGTAACTCAAACTACTAAGAAACAAAGCTGTGACTTCAGCCATCAAGAATTGCATTGCATAAAAAAAAAAAAAAAAAAAAACTTTTCCAAATTTGTTTTATAGGTCAAAATTAGCAAACCCCATCAAAATTTTAACTTGTGCCCTTTCAAATTATGCCATTACACATTTCACATTTCATAAGTCAAAACTTGGGAATGAGAATAGTGTGTCTTTATTGATGGTCTGCCACAAGTTATTGTGTACGCCTTGAGTTAACCAACAAAGTGTCTGCCATGTGGAAAATCCAGAACATTGCAAACATATCTGCAAAAAGAGGACGCTTCCTTACAGAAGATAAGGGATTTTGTTACCAGCTCTCGCTAAACTGCCATATGCAATCGCAGTGTTGTTTTACACGAACGGTACAAGGCTCAATACAGTCTCTCTCTCTTCATTACTGCAAGCACATGGAGATGTGTACTTCAACGCTAAGAGTTCAATGGGACTCCTCTGTCCCTTAGGTAAGCTTGTACACAATGTTTGCAGGACTGGAGTTTACGATTACAAGAACTGTGACGAGGAGGACAAAAAAAGACAAACTAAAATAGGAATTCAACAGTTCACTGCATCCATCTCACTGAAGGAAACTGATGTCTTTACATTCTACTGAATGTTAAAAACGAATCAAGATGTTTAAGCACAAAGTATATATTTATACCAAATAAAACAACTGAAAAAAGTATTACATAAAGAAAATAATGTAACAGAACGTACTTAAGTACCTAACTTACAGTCATGCTCATATCTAAAAAGTAACATGGGTAACTAATATATGTAATTTTTGACAAGGGTGCATTTAAGAGTTCTCTAACATACAACATTCTAAATGTGCAGAGTATTTTTTCCAAGATACAGAAAACAAATTATTTTACACAGGCACACTTGTTAATTTGTATAAAAAACATGCTTGTAAGTGAAAAGGTCACTTTAGTACTGATTTACCAGATGTGTGAGAGCTACGTAGTGTTAATTATGTTGAAATCGTCTCTTTGCCTTTTGCATTGGTGAGCGCCAACACTGAATGGTACAATATTTGATCCATGTGTTTTACTGACACTGCAACCTGTTCCCAAGCAGGAGCCCTGCCCAGGTGTTGAACAGCCCAGTACTGTACAGCCCCATCTGTCTGCATGTAGTGTATTTAAAACTAAAAGCTATTACAATTATTACAATGATTTGTTTCAATATATACATCAGTATAAAATACTACCCAAAAAACTTTTGCATTTCGAACAATTTTAACCACTTCATCAAACAATGCATTTGCAGAATAAAAAAAAAAAATCCAAATTAGTGTTGATTGCCAACAGTACAGCATGTCTATGGTATGTTTCCTAATAAATGAGAGAACGGAAATGTATTAAAATCAATTAAAATAAGTATCACAAAACAGAATTAATGTTAGAGCAGTTCAAGGATTCCCAGTTTGTCAGTATCTACCCTAAGCAGTGCTACCCAAATACAGTATAAGCCATTTAGTGTTTTTACAATGAGAAGAAAACATTCAAATATTAAAGCTGCAACAAACACACAAAAGCAAGGAAAGAAAACCTGTTCTGTATACATCCCTGTTGTACCAAGGTACAGCATGTCAGGAGTCTGCACTCAGTGCATTGTATGTGCTATTATACCTGGATACAACTGTGGAAGACAACTGAAATGGAAACAATGCTGAATTTCCTTGCTGTTGTGGTTTTAAGTCATACCATTCAAGTTACAACAGCTTAGTGTCATTTTTTCCTGAAGGGAAGAAGAGAGAATTTGTAATGAAATTGTAAAAATGCTACTAAAATCCCTATCTTGGACACAATATACTGCTTCAGGAGCTACCGTGTCATTGCACAATATATAAGTGGCCTATTAATTGCTGAACGTAGCAGAATATACTCGTCATTGTGGAAGTGTTTTGAACATTGCTATTTTAAAACCTGCCTGTATTTCATAGCAGGCCACAATTTTGCGTATTTCAAATACTAATATTCTTATGTAAGGTACTAGAAGTACATTTATAGTGGCAAAATTCATATCTCTGCCTCTGCTGCTTCAGTTTTTAAAATGAGACTTTTTCAGAGTTTTCATTCTTTAAATTTATCCTATTGGAACTATTTCTGAAGCATAAAATTCCAAGTAACGGCAATGATTTTTTTTTGTTGATCCATTCCTAACATGAAAAAATTGTAAAAAAAGAAAAAAAAAGAAAAAAAAATAACAAAACAAAAATAAACCAAAAATAAACCAAAACCAAACAAAAATGAAACAAAAAACACAACAAAACACACCAAAAATCTCCCCCTGGGAGAAGTCCCTGCTAGATGAGATTTTTTTTTTTTTTTTTTTTTTTTTAAAACCAAGCTTCATGCTTACAGTATCCTTAAAATTGTGTTACACACCCTTGAAAATAAAGGCTCACGTTGAGAATGGTGACAGGCCCTTAGTTATAGAGGTGCTAACTGGTGACACTACTTTTCGTCAGAAGAAAACCACCCCCCGCAAAACATCATAGCTTATACTGAAAGTTTGATTCATGCTCATTTTGTTCATTTAAAAATACTCTTTGGAAACTGTCAACTCCTGCAGACAACTTAGTGATACATCTTTTCCTGTTAAAATAAAGATAACTCATATTCACCTCTACCCCATGCTAAGCTCTACTACTAATATACACTTCATTACTTGCTCATGTCACCATCTAACACGTATCTTTACAGTCTTCTACATAGTGTCCAGGGCTTATTTTTCACCAAACGGAATTTGACAACTATTACACTTCGGAGTTTTTAATTGAGGATTTTTTTTTATTATTTTTTTTTTTGGTGTTCTAGCCTTTTCATTGCAACTTAAGAGTGATATTAAGTTCAGACTATTTTTCCATGCTAACTTAAGAGAAACTTTTAATAAAGGTTCCCCCCCCTCCCTTGTTAAGGATTCTAAGCTCACTTAGATATCAAAACTGAAAACCAGAAGAGAGATAAGATGCATCTGTCATTTTAAAATGGTTTCTGCTACTTTAAAATACGTTTTAAAATTATATATACCACACTTAGATTCTAATTTAAAATCTTGCAAAGAAACATGAAAAATAAGCCACTGGTCATGAATTCTAATGATTACATTCAAAGCTAGCCTTTAAAAAATAAAAAAGTTACAGGGAAACATACTGTTTTATGTACTCACTAGCTTATCAGGCTACAATAGGCACGTTTTAGGTATAAAAAAAAGCAGACAATTCAGATTTAAATAAGACTATGTGAAATCAGAAAAAAAAACTTAAGATTTCACTATTTAAAAAAACACCTAGAATTACTTCCCATCCTACAGCTACAGTTAAACCAACTAACAAAAATAATCAAACTATTTTTGACAAACAAGAGTTAGGCTAGAATAAGTGGCAACAATCAAAGTTCATATATGTTTCTATGTAAAATGACTCATGATTTACTATAACATAAAATATGAACAAGAGCACTTTGTGGCTAATGAAAGAGCTATCGGTAGCAACTCTTAATGCCAAAGTCTTCAGCCCTCCTTTAAGTTGTATCTCCAAATCAGTATTGACTTCTTTTGACCAGATACATCATTTTTGGCTTGTCACCCCAGTATGTCATGTTTTACCACTTGCCACAGGCAGCAGGAGACAACTAGCTGAGCAAACTACAAGCAGTGTCATGCAGAAATTAACTCTCAAATCTGAGTACTTAGATAAAATGATATGCAAGCGCACACTAGGACAAAAGGAATGGCATTCGTCATCCAAATAGGCTCATCATCTCCCCCCCACCCCAACAGTAGTTGCAACAGCAATAGAAAAAGATGAAGAAGATGTCTGTTCTTCAGAGTCAACTGTGGAAAAAAGTCAGCAATATATAACAGCAGCGATGGACAAGGAAGAGCAAAATGAAAGAATCTTGTTGAATATTTGTTCATTTACTTTTTCTGAACACAAGCCAAAGTGTGCCACACTGGCTTGTTCTGAACTTCAGATACAGGTGTCCTATTCTCCTTAGATCCTTCACAGATTTAGAATTCAGTCTCCCTGAGGCCCCTATAACCAAGTAAGAAAACTCTCTTTATCTAGCTTGGTGGCTGCCAAGACAGATTCCATGTCATTAAGGATGTCAGAGCTCAAAGCCTCTTGCAGACTTGGCATCAGTTCTTCTCCTTCTATATTCATTCCATCTCCTTCCAGTGTCCCAAGGTCCACATTTGTCCCTGGAATGGCTTCAAGGTAGTCTGGGAAACGGTTCTGATGGGACGGGATGTTACTTTGGCTGATACTGTCACCTAGTTAAAAAACAAATCAAGAGGGACGTTAAATATACTGGAGGTACCAAACCTACAACTTATCACAACTGGCTAAAGGTTAATCCTGGATCTCTTGCATCATACAAGCAGTGTGATTCACAGAAATCCATCACGAAAACCCAAGATGACTTAACTGCATGCAGACATGCAAAGAACTTGCCTTTGTTCAACTTTAACTTACTAATCTGAATCTCTACATATCTTTGATATCATTTAGCATATTTTTATTTTTATGCTTAAAAGGCAATGCTCAGTCAAATTCTGTTTGGAGAAATATTAGCAATACTGCTGAGGTGGTGTTATAACGAGTTTTTTTAAAAAAAGCAAACTCAAATTCCATGTAACTACAGTAGTGATACTATTTATGAGCTCTGCCCCACCCCCTCCCAACAGAATTTATTACAAGTATGCCTTTCACAAATTTAACTACAACGTTTCTGTTATAGAAACAGAAGCAGGAAGAACAACTATGCAAAAAATTTCTCAGAGTTTCTCAGAGTTGCTTGTTTCCATTGCAATGGGGCTGAGCATTTGACACAAGCATATTTGGGAAGCATGCGTTAAGACTGTTTAGAAAAACAAACCTGTATCCATCTCATCAACACTGTTCAGGAAGTCATCGGGGGTTCTGGGTACACTGTAACTGCTCATGCTAAGTCCGCTATCTGTGCTTTCATCTCTGGAGTGATATGTTCCACTGTAATAGAAGAAAGGCAGAAAAAAAAATGAGGGTAGAGTACTTAAGCAATTAAAATAGTTAGATGTTTGTGTTAGAACCAATTCAAGGGCTTTGATAACATTGCTGTCAGAAGAAATGCTCTATTCTAATTAAAAGCTGAAGTCTGTCTGTAAGAGACACCTGGTTTTTATTTTATGCAGACCTTTTCCAATTAAAACCATATTATTTAGGTTCAATTTAACTCAATAAGAACACAGTTAAGTGGCTTTTAAAAAAAATGACCAACGTTCTGCATTGTTTTAAACTTTTCACACCCACCCACAGCTAAAAACCACCAGAAGCATATCACTGTCCTTAACGATTATGAAACTTAATAATGGTGTACCATTTCACATTTCTGTTAAGGTTTTAAAAAAAATTTAACTACTAACATCCCCTTGTTTCATCAGCCACTGAAGGGCATTTCTAGGTCACTAAATAGGAGCTGAAGTTGGAACTCCTTTAGGAATTCATCCATTGCTTCCCACTGCTGCATTACTACTGGTGCAGTCACACATGTCATAGCAAGAGAGTGCCCTAATATAAATCAAGCACTGGTACAGAAGCCATCCTGTAAACAAACCCTCTTTAGAACGATCTTGTTGACAGAACAGTTAGCAAAACAGGTGGCATGGGGCCTTACATACATTAGTTTTCTTACTGCCATCTTACTGCCACAGCAGACCAAGACTACTGCAGTGGGAAATTTGGGATGAGGGTGAAGAGTAGGCCAGTCAAATGATCAACTTGACCAGCTTGAGGGGGATGCATCCAGTTTTCAGTTGACTTTCTTATAAATTTGATCAATTATTCATTTGAAAGTAGAACAGTAAGAAAAGCTATATACAGCGGTACAAATCATTATCCTGGCTGGAACAACAACTTTCAAAAAAGGGAGGGGGGGGTTGCTACTTGTTATACAAATGATACAGATCAGCATAAATCTGAAAACATTTTGCTATGATAGCTAACGGATGCAAACAGTCACACCAGACAAAATGAGCAGAAGCAGCTGTAGGAACACACCACTACTTCTCTCCCCATGTCTACTAATATACAAGCTTCACAAAACATTTTCAAATCTGTATTTCTTCTGGTTGTGGTTACATTCACTAAGGACCTTTACAGGTTTTCTACCTTGAATACTAAGTGCAAATCAAAACAAAATTAAGCCGTACATCAGCTCTATTAGCATTTGAAGACATACTGATCCTGCTTGTAATGTGCTTGTGAAATCCATAGTGTATGCCTTGTCAAGCATGCAGAACCGGACTGAAAATAGTTGAACAGCTGTTCAACATCGGATGCAAGTCAAATGCCATCAACTGTGTTTATATAATATATATTACATACATTATATATATATATTATATATATTTTAGATTTCATGAGGACATCCTTGCCACACAAGAAAGAAAACTAGCTTTTCTATACCTTTAAAGCACTTCTTTCCCCCCTCATGATTGATTTATAAATAGTATCACCACACATTTGATTACAACCTTAAAAAGAAAGCCATTTAAAACTTCTTTGAAAAAAAAATGCTGGTTTACTTTGCGAGACAAAATACTAGGCACAGAACTGAGACTATGCTGAACTAAATCATTCTGGCTGAGAAGGCTTTTTGGCTGCTGCGGTCCCACTTGGAATGTCCAGCCCTCCTGTCTCCAGATCACCCTAATACACATTTCCTCGCTTCAGCAAGGACTTCTTCATCCAGTCATCACACTGCCCAAAATTACTGCATGCAACTAAACTGCATTACCCAAAATAGAGCGGATGCTTCTTCAATAAATACTTGTCAAAATGTCTGTATACAAAAGAATAAAGCCCGATTTAGGAATTAAATGGAGAATTACCATCACTGCCAATATAAATCTAACAGCCAAAAACATAACCAGAGTGGCAAATCAAAAGGTGAAGTTGTTTAATAAAGTCTGCATTGTTAAATATTTCATTTAAAAATAAATCGTAGCATAAAGATAGTAGGTCGTGAAGACAGCAGGCAGAAGACTGACTACGTAAACGAGAACACCACTGTACATTTTTTCAAATTGCTTCACTGTAGCATTGAGATGTTTTGGTCTGGGTATGTAAGGAGTGGAAAATATTCAACTACCTGAACTTTGGAATGTAAAGTTAGGAGGACTGCTTCACCAGGAACTTTATATACACTGGAAAGAAAAAGAAGCATTCCTGGAAGTATTCCTGGAAGTCTGAACTTTAACATAAGGGATATAACGGAGACAATTAGGACAAAACTACTGGACCACCAGACTGTAGCATCTGGTTCTCAGATCCACAAGTGACATCCACTCATATCCACAAGAGTCCTTTAAGAAGTCTCTTTCCCTTATGCATATGTCAGAATTAAATGCAATGATGTGTATAAAATTATCTAGAAGGGAACAATGCTCAACACAAAATGCAAATGAAAAAAAATCTGAGCTCAAGTCAGGTATAGATTTTTCAGAATTTGGTACGGGCTACAAAAAAAGGGAATAGCTAAACATATTTAAAACTGGGCAAATGGTAACATTCCCACTTTACAATAAGTACCCTTTGCTAATTATCAACCTGGCAAAAAACTACTTATAATTTGAATTTGTCCTTTCTAGCTTTTTTGCTCTTTGTAATTCAAGGCAAAGATCTATCATTTTACATTTCATATGTACAGAAGCACAACAGACAAATTAGTCCATTGCTGGAATATTTGACATAGAGAAGAGTACAGTGGCCATTTCAAAACCTAAAGATGCAGAAAACAAGTTTAAGATGTGAAGGTACTACATTTTTTAAGAAATAAATTTTAAAACATTATTGGATTTGATGTATGACAGCAACAGCCTTCAAGAAAATTCAAGCTAGTTTTTACTACAACACACCGAGGCCATCTTCCATTTACAAAAATTTCTTCATTTCATAGTCATAGTATGGGAAATTATTGCCCACAACGGTATTGCTCAAAATGCAACTTCAGATAGATCAGTAGGTAGTCAGTTTTAAGATTTCTTGTCCTTTTTATTCGTTGGCACAGGGCTAGCACAGCTAAAGATCACACCAGATTCCATGTTGAATTCCATGGAAAACAAGCCCTCCCCCTAACAAAAAAATGAAGTTTTCTAAGTAGATTTATTTGTGTAGGAGGTCTAGGTCTTCCTGAAACACTGACCCAAAATTTGGAAATCACACTTACTTAGGGATTTGAATAACAAACCACCACTGTTTTCTTCTCCATATGCAAGGCCTGATTTTTTGATTTGCTTTTCTCTAACACATAAAGAACAGCATACCTTGAGAAGTTAACTGCTTTTCCTCCCCAACAGTAGCATGTGCAACACTTATACACACGATACGACATGTGGAAGAAAGTACATCTTAGTGATATGGTTTAGTGGAGGACTGGTTAGTGTTATGTCAGAGGTTGGACTAGATGGTCTTGGAGGTCTCTTCCAACCTACACAATTCTGTGATTCTGTGAAAGTACTATGAACAACAGATTTTATTTACATCACCTAAACTGTATGAACGTATTCTATTGGCAAGATGCTGTAAAAGCATGCCATCCATCTGCTGAACTTCTCAAATCCTCATTCTAATTAGAAGAGATGGACAAGACTCCTATAAAAAGTAGATTAAACTGACATAAACTAAGATCTCAGAATATCAGTAATGCAAAAAGTTAGATACAATGAAGATACTTTTTGAGGGATGAAGAACAGAGATGTAGAGATGTAAGAGATCAGTAACGTTCCATAATTTAAAAGAATGGAGGAAGAAATTTGTAATTGCAGCAAAGGTTTACAAAGTTTTTACGTTTTCAGTATCTGAAATTATAGCAGGTATTTAGTCTTGCTCAACTCCAGAATTACGCCGGTCCTAACATGATGTGGACCTCCTCTCTTGCAAGCAGAGCTGAAACTATATTGGTGGCAAAAACATGGAAGTTAAGACTTACATCAAAAGAATTAAGATTAACGTGTGGGTTTTTTTCCCCCGTACATATAATAATGCACCACTAAAGAGAAGGACAAGGCTGTTATACTACATAAGAACTTACAGTAAGCACCCTAAAGTTAGGCTAACATTTCAAAGTAACGCAGAGAAGTACTGATGAACTCTGATAGAACACGTAATCTTTTTGTCTAATGGTAACAGACGCCGAGTTGGTACCAGTTTAGACCACTTTAAAAATATAGTTCAGTGGAGCACTACAAAATTAATGACCACAACTTAAGTTCAACCACTTAATACTGGTGAAAATAGGTAATTTTTTTACTCCATTAATTAAAAAAATGTATGCGGTTCAGAGATTAGATTTTTTTTTTGTCATTTCCATCTTTCCTTTTCAGCATGCTAAACAAAAATATAGATGCAACTTATCACAAGCTGCAGCAGGTTTTCCAAAATTGTGCTTGTTAGCATGAAGTATTTGCAAGCTGTAATTAGAACAGTATTTCTAAGAAAACAAACGTTCCTCAACTCAGACGGATTAAGGAAAAAGTTACATAAAAACACTAGTCTATATTGCAAAATTCTAATTCTTAAATTGAAAGGCCCACACTTCCAACTAATACTGTATTTAAAATGAAACATTCCACTGTTTGCACAGCTAACATTTAACGGAGTAAAAATACTGCTAAACTAAATAACTGAACCAATGGGGAGAGGTGAACAGAGAAACCTTAAAATGAACCTCAACGTGTAGTCCTAAATGTGCCTCATAGTTCATCTGATCTCATAGCAAGCTATTCACAAATTCTTCTGAGTCAGTAATTTGAAATGACTGTTAGTCAACAGATTATGCAGAGGCAACATGTTATGACTTTGAATAAAAAACCTTCCTACAAGTCTGAACAGACTACTTCCTCCCACAGGAGACAGCTTTTAATCCTCAACTTTTACTAGACTTGCCATTTAAGGAAAGATTCATTTACAGCTGTGGCTTTTGGCACAGACAGATGTTCAAAATAAACTATTACATGTACTGAACAGAATTTTAAATCAATTTTTTTTTCCTCCAGTAGCTACTCCTACAAACCTGTTAAGAAAGGGATCAGAACTATTTGTAGTCATTGTTCTCAGTTCCTGAGACATTCCAGGAGATGATACGGGATTTTGAGATCCACCATCTTGTTCCATTGTTGGAAGCTGGCTACGAAGAGCCAATTCCTAAAACGGGAGTGAAAAACGAGGAGAAAAGAAAAGATCATGTTAGACATTCAAATATGTTCCAGATACATAAACATATGACATTCTAGGATAACTGATGCTTTCAGTGTTTTCAGTTACAAGATTTAAATGAAAGTAAGCTTCTGAAGACAAAGCAAGAATTTTTATTGGCTTCATTGGTAACTGAAGTTCAACCAGCCATGTCCAGTATTACAGGGACTTCACTCTAAATATATTTATGTATATAAATATCAGTACATATAGGTATTTTTTTTCATTGCATTTCAGTATCCTTTTACTAAGTTTATTCGTAAGATCAAAAAGAACAGTTAACAGTATCTGACCTCTGAAACATCACTGTGACTAGCTCTTTTTCCCTATTTCCTGTAATTTCCTATTTAATCCTTGATTTCCTTTTTACCACACCTATTTTATTCAGCAAGGTTTAAAGCCTTTCCCTACATATTCCAATTCACTCATTTGATATATTTTGAAATTTGTGATTGATAAATTCAATGATTTCTCCCAAAAGTAAATCTTAAAGCTCTTCCAATTCCTAATAATTCCTTATTAAAACTAAAGAAGGCAGCACTTTTGAAGTCACAAACTTCAGATTATGTATTTTTACTCATCTTACTACGCACCGAATGTAGAACCACACAATCCATCCATAACGCTTATCATTATTACTTACTGAAATTAAGTTTTAACATTAAAAAAAATATATATGCAAAATTAAAGGTAAGTGGAGAAAAGGAACATTTTCTGTTATTTCTACTGCCCCCGTTCCCTTTTTAAACAGATAATCCACATGTTACCCATCATCTTTTGACTATCTTGTTACCATCATTAGTAGTACCTGATTATCCAATCTGTGCCTGGGAAGCTAATCTCAAGCAAAAGTTGTCTTGTCAGTCTTAACAATAATCAGTATTCCTCATTTGTACAATGAGAGGTCTTCATCCAGTTACATGCACTATATACACACATACATTAATATATGAACACTATATATAGATTACAATACTCTTTCTCCAATTCTTCTAAGTGATTTCTTTAAAAATAACATGTAAAGTTACTATATTTTCCAGCAGACTGTGCTAAATACGCTTCCCCACTGTACATTTTTTTCCCAATCTTGCATGTGATTCACTACAATTCCTGTGAATTTATTATTCTACATGTTCCTTTAATAGCAAGTTCTGTATCTTGTACTAGGATTTCTCACTCCAGTTGATTAGAACTTTGCAGAAATGTACCAAACATACCAAGTGTCTTTTTTTCTGAATCTGATGCACCTGATTGTCTCCCCAAGTAAATACAGTCCGGTGTTCACCAACACTTAACTGGCTACCGCCCTAATAAATACTAACATTCCTTGTCCTTGTGTTCAGATCACAGGATGGTATGCATCTTTAACCCATTTCTATGATTTTCACTTTCTTATGTAATAAAACCAAGTGCAAAGGCTATATAATGAGGTGTTGGTTTACAGCTAAGTTTACCAGCTTCTATCAGCTACATTGGATTTGATACAAAAAAGTTGGTATGAAAAAAAAAAAATCTTTCTTGGAACACTTCACAAATGGTGATCTGAGGAAGGTCTCAGCACATCAAACCCAGAGACAACTCAAGAACTGCAAAAACTACTTGCTCACATTTCTACCCTTCTGGAGACTAGAATTCTTCCACATGTCATTTGAACCTTCCCTTCTCTGTGAGACTACCTTCATATGATGCAGCTACTAACTAAATCCATCTTGCTATTTTGTCCAACAAGCAGGGCAGGGGTGGAAATCACTCGGATTTGCACCACTGCTTTTAGAATGTTTTCAGCCGTGGGCTCATACCTGTAATACAGGTATGATACACATTCATTCTCTGACAGCAGAGCTGTCAATCTGTGACACCTCTGCTCTTATGCCTCTCCATCTACCTGGCTGCGGCAAGAACTCTTTGGCCTTTTCCCCTTCCCTCTCAATTTGATCCATATGTTGCATTTGTACATCCTTGGGCTGCAGTCCCTGCCAAGGACAAAGAAGAGGAGCCAAGTGCCAGCAGCCTGCGGAAGAAGCTTCATCAGAGAGCAGCGACAGAGCAAAACCAACATATAATCGTTTCTGTATGGAAAGCACTGTAGTGACAATTTATCTCATTGGAAAGACTAAGCCTACCACACAATCACCACTGCCTGATGATGCAATAGCTTTTAAAAAATATCTACACAGATCCCTTTTCTAAGAGTTACTAACACCCATAAAGAAAAAAAAATCTCTGTACTTTAAGAAAAAAAGTCACTACAACAGAATAAGCAATTTGGAAATGAGAAAGTTACCTTTGTATTTTCTAAATCCTTAATGTGTAGTAAAGATTGACTGAAGTTTTGCAATACATGACCTTAAACATTGCGGTAAAAATAAATGCTACTCATATACTGGCTAGCTACAAATGAAAAGTTGCATTTCACTAAAGATCCACTGAAAAGAGATTAAACCAGAAGAGAGAACTGCATTTTGCCTATTCTTAAGTGTGTACAACCTAGGAAATTAATAATATTACTACTAATTTTTGTTCTTGTTTCAACAACAGCATTGCTGAAGTGCAAAACTACAGCTGTTTGCATTAATGCTAATTATTCAGGAGGCAGAACTACAGCTCTCCCCACTAGAGAGAATGTTATTCCATTACTCATTCAAGTAATAAATTTATGTCAATCTGGGAGTCTGGAATGGAAAGGAATTACAGAAAAGCCACGCTATTCAGAAACAAATGCAGAATGACTTTTAATAATTCCATAAGAGGGGCAAAGTTTTCTATAAATCTTCAAGACCACATTAAGTGTATTTTTCCTAAAAGGTGCACGTAATGGAAGCTAAACTTGGGTAGCTCGAAGAGTAGTCTTTTTATTTCTTCCTTATAAAAGTGACTTTCAATAAAGAAGCTATGTGCTTCCTATAATTAAAAAACATGTATGGGAGTGTATAAGCCTGTCCCAGCTACAAACAGAGCAATGTGAACTCCAGGCTTTTAATTCATGCTTTAAAAATATATCCTTTATTAGAAGTATTTAAAGTCTGGAGGCAAAAATAAAACCATGACAGAATCCTGGCTTAGATTTCTATAACTTGATCTCATCCTATTTTTGTAAGTATCTCGAACTTTTTTTTTTAAGTACCTCTGGGAAAATAAAAGCTTAGCATTCCTATTGTTAATACAGAATCTGAAGTTTGGATATTACATACAAGACCAAAATGATCTGCTATCTCCTTAAGCAAAGTAATTTTAAAAATATGGTAAGTATTGTGTAAATTCATCAGGCTGACTTTATCCAGTACTTTTCACAGTTGCATACAGTTTTATATGAAGTTCCAGGTCACACACACCATGTTCAAATTAAGTTTATGAAACTACTCTTTTCAGAGCACTTTTATCTTTACAAAAGTTCTGAGAAAAGGTAAAGACTCCCTTGTGCAACTCATGTATCATATTCTTACAATATTAAACATATGACAAACTGGTCAACTTCAATGGATATTTATTTTGGTACACTGACTTGAAGAGGTCCAGTTGTATCATTTCTGTCTCCAAACACTGCTCAACTATTCAAACCCTCCACAGGCTTCAATAGGATTGAAGAGAGGCGTTAGGGGAAAGGCTGCACTTCGGGTAGACTATCAGCACCAATTATTTCATCACTTCAAATATTCTAGATCTCATTTAAGAGCCACAAAGTTAAAGTATATGTAGAAAAGAAACAGGGAAAATGCATGAACGGATGAAGACAAATGAATTCGGCAATGAGGAGTTATGCAATTAGTGAAGAATAAGGGAAAAGCATAAATCATTTAGTGTTGCAATCACAAAAACCAGCAAAATTAATTTAAGAGGTGATGCTGATAGAGTGATTGTTAATTGTGTCGTATACACTTGGCACAATTCTTGTAGTGGGTTTACGTGGCAAGGTTTTGGTAGCAGGGAGCCATAGGGGTGGTTTCTGTGAGAAAGATCTAGAAGCTGCCCCATGTTTGGGAAGGGCCCCATTGTTTTCCAGATCCGAGCCAATAAGCGATGTTGTTTTTCGCCTCTGTGAGAGCATATTTAAGACAGGGAAAAAACGCTGCGACACACAGCAGCCGGGAGAGTGAGAGGAGCGAGGAACAGCCTTGCGCCAAGGTCAGTGTAGAAGGAGGGGGAGAGGTGCTCCAGGCGCCGGAGCAGAAGTCCCCTGCGGCCTGTGGTGAGGACCATGGTGAAGCAGGATGTCCCCCTGCAGCCCATGGAGTACCACGGTGGAGCAGGGTTCCACGCTGCAGCCCGTGGAGGAGACCACGGTGGAGCAGGTGGCCCTGCACCGATGGAGGCTGCCGCCTGTGGAAGACCCCTGCCGGAGCAGATTCTGGGCCGGACCTGTAGCCCGTGGAGAGGAGCCCACGCAGGAGCAGGTGATCTGGCAGGAGCTGCTGCCCGTAGGGGAGCCAGGTTGGAGCAGTTTTCTCCTGAGGGATGGACCCCGTGGTACGGACCCATATCTGGAGCAGTTCTGGAAGAGCTGCTGCCTGTGGGAAGCCCACGCCGGATCAGTTCATCAAGGACTGCATCCCGTGGGTGGGACCCCACAGCACAGGGGACGAGAGTGACCGAGAAGGAGCGGCAGAGAAGAAGTGCTGTAGACTGACCATAACCCCCATTCCCCGTTCCCCTGCGCCGCTCGGGGGGAGGAGGTGGAAGAGGGTGGATGGGGGGGGAAGGTGCTTTGGTTTTTTTTTTTCTTCGTTTTCTCACTTCTCTCGCTTGTTAGTTGTAGGCAATAAATCTTACTATCTCCTTATGCCGAGTGTGTTTTGCCCGTTACAATAATTATTGCGTGATTTTCTCGTCCTTATCTTAATCCTTGAGCCCTTTTCACATATTTTCTCCCCATTCCTCTTTGAGGAGGGGGAGTGAGAGAGCGGCTGTGGTGGAGCTCGGCTGCCCACTCGAGCGGAACCACGACAATTCTACGTAATGTCTTTTGCATAAATACTTTGTTAACAAAAGCTTTTAAACAACACCTTTGCAAATGTGGATAGGGCAGCATAAACTGGAATAGACATTGGTAAGTAGAGTCTGGTTTCTTGTCTGGTTTTGCAGTCCTCTGCTGTGCCACTGCTTCCTATTCCTCTTGCTATCTACCATGCCTCCAAGCACTGTACCTGCCCAGATGGCGTGTCCCCAAAGCATCAGTTAACCAGGTATGTGTCAGCAATCATGAAAACCAAGCAGAGTTGGATAGCCTCCCTCTAACAATTTCTGCTTCCTTCTAGCAAAAGCTGGTATGTTCTGCCAGCCATCCCATACTCAGGTCATCATGAGTCTTCTGCTTTAGCAGTACCTCTGGCCTTTTTAAAATGCAAAAAGTCCTTTGAAAACACTCCCTGTAACTCTCTCTTTGTTGAGAGCTTAATACCCTTGATGAAACCATGATAAATCATTTTTATTTTGTCAGTCTAGGTCAGCTTCAGATAACACATGGATGGCTGAGAAGAGAGAATGTCAATGGACAACACTGGGATTCACTAGGAAACAAAAGAAACATTTTAAATCTTAGTGAAAATGTTGAGCATAAAAATGTACCTTAAGTTAAAATAAGCACGTGAAATTTAAAGCCATAAAACTGAAATGTATCAACAATACAACACATCTGAATCTTTCTTTAAACTCCACATTTTTCAAGACCCAACAATAACTGCACTCTAGTTCACTCCCTAAAAAAGAGCTGCAAGTCAGCAGCTTAATACGATACCATAATACTTAATCCTCATATACAAATTTATGCTGTTTTTTTTTTCCCTAATGACACATTACATGGGAAAAAAAATAAGTGCTCAACAATACTTCCAGTTTCACTAGCACCATAGAAACTGCCTGCAAAACTCAAAAGTGGACTTGTTTTTAATGCTGCCTTCCATGCTTTCTAGAAAACATCACAAATCTGACAATAACACAGCTTTATATCGGTATATGTTCAAACTGACCACCAGCTAAAATGGAGACAAAATTAAAGGACACTGGAATAGCTTTCAAAACCAGCATTGATTTAGCACCGTAAGTGCTCATATTTTATGCAGGTAGGAGCAAATATCAAACAAGAACAAGCGATTCAGAAAACAGTGAGAGACTGGCCAAGTGTCTTTGCAGATTCTTCAAAGAACAGAGGAGTTTCCAGAATGTCCCTCATAAGTTGGTACGAAATAAGCCTGAGGCAACAGAACAACAATGTGAGAGAGGTACTTCATAAAATAAAAAGGACCAAAAAATATGAAATGATGAACACAGAGCACATTCCAGGTATGTAGAACTACCAAGAAAGCAGCAGAGATAACAGAAAGGTAACTCAGAAAGAAGAACTGAGCAGACTGGACAGGACGTGGGGCAGCATGTGGTTCCAAGACAGGGCTCTTCATTCAGTGCTGAGAACACGCAGCAGATATGAAATAAGCAAGCATACCTGGAGGAGCCTAGCACATAAGCAGCTATGTATTAAGCTCATCTGACTAGCAAATACCTCAATATCAGTGGCAGACAAATGAGAAATCTTCCAGTCTTATCACAAGTAAGTAGTCTGTGTATCATCCAAGAATAACACCATCAGTTCCTCAAAATTATTTGCCTCTTTCTCTTTCCATTGTATACTGGAAGACAAGGAATCTGTTACCCTATTATCTAGCCAATTTTATGATTTATGCACAAGTTGGCTAACATTAGGTGAGATGTTGACAACTGGATGCTAAATGTAGGAAACTTCTGGAGGCAGGGAGAAGTCAAGTCACTCAATCTTGTAACTAAGACAGGTATGCATCCTTAGGATGTTCACAGATAATTCATGATGAGAATAATTAAGCGAACAGATGCTTGCTGTTTTCAAATTCCTTGGAAGTAGCAATAGCCAAGAGTACTTTTTTATGCACAGTAAATATGGATGTCAACTTTTGCTTCAAATACCTTTGCCTTGGACATTTTCAGAATTATATGTCCTCATTCAAACAAGAGTATTTCACAGGACTTACAACAGAAGACGAAGCTGAGCAATTGTTTCACCTTTCCAGGAGGCACTTAAGTACCAAGACCTTCATACCTAACACTGAGTATTACTACAGGATACTACTGTATCACAGCAGAGAAAAACTAGCACAGACAACATCCAGAACCAGAAAACCTGACAAAAGATAGATATCAACTTTGTATCCAAGTTAGGTGAATAAAAACCTCAAGAAGGAAGAGAAGGTTGGGCAAGATATAAGGTGTTAGACTAGATGACTTCAAGTCCCTTCTAACCTATCTGATGCTATGATTAAGAAAAGCTCAGAGATCTCGTTGAGTTGAGAAACATTTCTTGGTGTTCATTCATATAAAAGAGAGATTTTATGAAAGACAAGCTGCAAGAATGGTGGTATGAGAAATTTAGCAACAAAAGCTATTATTCTTCCCTTAAATGCAAATTTATTATCATAACGCAGAAAACTCCTCTAAGCTTCATGAATTTTATTTACAAGGGAATGTATCTGTCAACAAGGAGTTGACTGGAGAAGTGTAATTTCTCTGCATATTTTCCAGGTTCAGTAGGTTGACCTGACCAGAGGTTCATGTTAGGACTTCAATAATGGCACCAATAGAGAAGACAGACAGTGTTTGATCCTGTAGCGTAAAGCCTCAAAAAATGTTTAGAAAACAATACAGAAAAGTCCTTGTTTCACATGGACACTACATTATTGAAGTGGCAAATGAAAGCACAGAAAACACATCCAAGTGATGTGACATGAATAAGCTAACATAACAGAACTAGAAGTTGACATGGTTGCATATTTTTCTATCAGATTATTCAAAAGACAGCTTGGCTCATTATCAACTGCAGACTGATCAGTCAGGTGAGTGAGTATACATGGGAACCTAGTATGAAGCCTCTTTAAATGTAACTGGAATTCTGATTTTTGCTTAAGCCCTTTCAGTGGTACCCCACCCAACCCCCCCAAAAAAGTGATTGATATACGTTTGCAAGTTATCAATAAGGTCCCTTGAGCTTTTGTAGCTCTTTAGTGAAATTCTGGATTGAAGAACTAAATTCAAGAAATCTGATCTTTTTGAGTTAAGTATGAAATTGATTCCAAAGACTCCCATTTGCTGCATATTTGTAAGTTGGCAATAGGAAGAAGTAGTTACTGTGGAAGAGGGAACAACAATATGATAGGGTTTCAGGCATACCAGGAAACACAGAATACACTTTTGGCATTTAGTAAGAAAAGCATCCCTTCTGAATGATTTAATTGTAGCAGAACATAAGGTGTTTCCAACTGGTGTGAAGGAGTGTGCTTCTCTGCTTATTTCCTTCTATACCAGCAATTCTTAAGTCATTTTTTTCTTCTCTTTCATAACAGGATCTAATATTGTTCATTGAGAGCATTGTGTGGTTAACGCTCTGTAAAAAATAATATAGTTGGATAATGATTGTATCTCAGGTTCAGTTTTACAGTGCCACTTACACCACCAAACAAGGAAGATTTTTTTCAGGGTGTCAGTATGTTTGTTTGTTTTTAAGTCCGAGTTTCTTATTTTGAAGATGATCTTCTCTGAAGAACTAGTAATGTACAAATTCTGCAGTACAATTCAGAATGCAATAGTATACCACTACTCATTACTTCCAAACACAGGACACTTTCTTCTATTCTGGTTTTCTTGCAGAGTGCATAATACTGTTTTTCTTAGAAATACAAAGTACAATACAAGCCAATAAAAATATTGTCCTAAGAACCAGTAGATTAAGAATAATGTTAGCAATAGCAAGCAAGCAGCTCTCTGAATGTATCCATAAATCCACCCTTTTCAGGGATTCATTCCATATTCAACTTCTTAAGCATTCAAAAGAAGTCCACATTCAGCTGTTTATTGTGCTACAATTTTGACCATTTTCATTTTCTCTGAGCTTGGAAGTCTTTTAGGAATTGTTGTTTCCAATAAAGAAAAATGTATCTGTGCAGCAGCCTGCACGTATCAAAATGGAACAATTATGTATTATAACCCCACAGCAATTATTTTTTTAGTCTAATCTATTAAATAATTATTACACTGCACACGTTTAAAAGTAATAAATATTTTAAATGAATTGTTATTAACTGATTTACAGATATCCTTCTTTAAGATCATACCTGTTTAAGCAAACTGGCAAGAACATCCATATTAAAAGTATTTAAAAGTCACAAACTACTATCTTCGAAATAATGGGAGGTTTCTTTTAAATATACATCTTGACATCAGGACTGGAACAGCAGTATCTTCAAGAATGCTAAATAGGAAGGTTGTTTCCAATGCAGAAAAACGTGCAATGAATTCCTCATTTGCTTTTAAATATTGATACAAAGTTGTGGGAATGCTGCACTCAAAAACAATTTTAGGGTTGTGATCAGGGAAGTGGTTCAAAAACATGTATGGCAGAGCTTGTTTGTTTTTTTCTTAGAATGCCTTTATGTAGCAAAGTTCCTCTGCTAGCCTAATGCCTTCATGTTTCTAATTATGCTGAAACATCAGTTAAGAGCCTACCTGATGTTTTGGAGAATTTGCTGTGCTGGGATTGATATTCCGCAATGCCTAAGAGTAAAAATAAGATGGATAATAATTACTTTAGCTGCATGGTTTGCCTATGCAGGCTGTCTTATAAACACCATCTTGTAGTATCAAGCCCCCAAGACAGGCCAGATCAGACAGGATAAAGGAGTTAAGAAACTATGAAAATCATGACACAGTGAAACAAACTTATAGATTTACCAAGGATGAGTATTTGACAGAAAAGCTGGATGACCAGGGAGAACAACATGAAGGGAACTGGCTGTCACCTGGTCCAAAGTTAGTCAGGTTTTCAATGACAACTGAGGTAGGAAGAAAATTAGAAGGCCTACCTAGAAGCATGCTAGCACAGGGTAAGATGTTTGTCGGTGGATTAATAGCAAAGCAAGAACAGCAGAGGCCCAGATGCTTAAGCATAGAAAGTCCTGATGCCATCTTTGCCATGTATTCTTACCTAGAGTACTATAAAAAGTAACAGCTTTAAAGATGACCCATCTGATACCAAGAGATGCTGAAGATTCCTACAAAAACAAGCCTTGACTACAAAAGAGATAACACAAGTCAGATTCCAGGACAGAACACTGCAGGTGATGAAGAAAGAGAAGAGCTGTCTTTGAGGACTTTAAGATATTATCCTCTCTGATACAAGGCCCATCACCCAAAGTGAAAAGGGAGCAGGGTAAGATTTTAAAAGGTTTTCCTCAAAGAAAAGATTAGTGTTTTCTTCAACAGTGCCAAAAAAAAAAAAAAAAAAAAAAAAAAAAGACACACCAAAGAATATCTTAAGTATCTAGCACAGATGGCAGTCACCTCTTCTAAAACATTCAGATGGAAAAGTGGAAGCAGAAGGCTTAAACAAAGTGAAAAGTCAAGCCCGAATTCAGGATCCAGAGATTCTAACATCCAGCCCTACATTTTGACATTCTTTATAGTAATACTTATACAGTAGAAAAACACTAAAATGAATAGCTTGCAGCCTAACTGTGAAGTTTGAAATTCCTCATCATAAGAAAAACCACAGGTTCAAAACGCAGCATGAGTGATTCAGGTGTTCCATGCTCCCCTCCACTGTAAAACAGATGAGATTTTAGCAACAAGCTGTCTCCTCAATGTATCTTATATAAACCATGAAAGTGCCTCGGAATCCTACAGACATGTTATGAAAGTGAAAGACTTTCCTCCACTTAAAAGGGAGAACTAAAGCAACTGTGGGAACCAGCTTCTTCTTTTTGCATGACTCAGAACTCAGTGAGTATGAAAATATATTCTCAAGAGGAATCTCCAATCAGATCAACAGTCCATGATGTCATCCTAATAGCAGAAACCTGCCTTCAGAAAGTTTTGTTAGAGAGGGAGGAAAGCAAAATCCTTCAGTGTGGTAAGTCAGATGCTTTCACTACCAAGCTGACACCAGTAACAGAATGACTTCAGATCTTTTTGTATCTCAAAGCTTTTTGTAGTTACTGATGTTTCAGTGAGCCTTGAAGACCAACTTAGCCAAAACAAAACAAAACGTAACACAACATACAAAAGAAATAGTGGAAGTAGGTGTCTAACCTGTGGCCTCACCTGCCGAAGCAGTTCTTGATGCTTCAGTCTCAGCCTTTCCTTCTCCATCTGTAGCTGCTGAAGTCTCATCTGTTGCTGCTGATTGGAGCTACTCCCACCCATCACACCACCTTGGGGACTCTGAGGAGCCAGAGGGGGTGGCTGTTTCACTGGAGCACTTTGGCTGATTCGCTGATTCATGGCTAAGAAACCAAAACAATAAGCATTTAAAAATAAAATTCAAACAGATACAGAATAAGTATTATCCTAAGACAACACGTATTAAAAAAGTACAAGTCCCAACAACACAAAACATGCAACTATACTGATTTTCAGTGTGATATGTATGCTCACATGTATTGTTCCTGTGAAATTAATGCAACCTTCTCATGTTTAAGAGCACGTACTTGTTCTAAAAGCTTCTGAAAACAGAGTTAAACACACAAGTTGGTAAACATTTTCAAAGCGGTGGTGAAATATTTCAATTTTAATGTTAACAAACTATTCTCAATTCAGAAACAAATAATAAAAAATCGCTTGTTCACATGAAATCTTAGAATTGCTAAGCTTAGGAACACACAGGATGACAAAACAGATCATCACACTTATATCCAGCTACATTTGATTACAGGCTCCCACTCTTCCTGATGTGGTGCAGCTCATCTGACAATCATTCACATCCTTGTCACAAGTTTTGAGTATTATAGGCTCCAGCTAGGTCATCTTGACACACAAAATTAGAGCTGGTACAGAAATGGCAGATGAATTACACAGCCACACATACTACCATTTGCACAGGAAGCATTTTACTAATGCTTTGTTTTCTTCTTTCCCACAAAGGCTATGTGGTACACCTTTCTTGTGCGACTAATATATGAGAGCCAATCTCCCCTTCCCCAGGAAAGCAACAGCTAACAATTTTGTTTTATAAAATAATGCATCTACTTGACAGACCTGCTCCCCCCCAACCTGTTCCCCTCCAGAGACCAGTATGGTTAAAGTCAGAGGCACTGGAGTTCCCATAGGGGAGCAAAAGGCTGGGAAAGGCTAATATGTAATAAGGGCGCGATTTTCAGAGGCTTTCACTTTTGGAATTAGCTCCACTTCTTCCTTGGAACAGCCTGAATCTGTTAGCGTTCACAATATGCTGCACAATGCATTTGTTGAGGCAGTAATGGGAGAGGTAGGATTTTTTTTTTTTTCTGGGAATGAGGATTATGGTTTATGGGAACCAAGAGAAAAAGGAGTGAACTTCTATTTAGGATGACAGGCTGCTTTGGTGCAAAGAAAACCATCTGGTGTCTTAGTTTGAATTAATGTTTTCATCATATAAAAAGGATTCCTGGAACACTAACATTTAACTATTTTAAGAAAGGAGCATTATCTCAAAGAATTGGTATCATCTTTTCCTCTGAAAAGCCCTTCAGTCTGCACTGTCTTTTGAGTGTTCAGCTTAAGGTATAGAAGTGTCTTCGTTTTGTTTAAGCTTAAATACATTTATCTCATAATAACAACAATGGTTGTTGCTTCACAGCTTGTCTTTCCTTTGAGAGGTAACACATGAGGAAATGCTGTATTTGCTATACTGAGAACAGAACAGACAAGAAAAAAATTCAAGACGTTATTCAACTCTCTAGCTTGCCCTTTTCACTATTCCATGTGGTGCTCATGTCCAGCATTGAGTCAATATTTTAATGGAATGGTGTGACAAGTTTTCATGGGTCAAGTGAAAAGAAAATGAAGTGTTGAATAGCTTGAAATAATTTGAAATATTTGTGATTATATGTATGAAACATTAAGACATAACTTCCTGTAAGGTAAGTGAATACATGAAGCAGGAATAGAAACTTGATCAAAGTACAAGTAGAAAATACAGAGTGAACACAAAAGAGCTGGATATTAAACTACAACCTGCAAGTCCCATCTTGACTCAGTGAAAAAGAAAAGAACAGGGAGAAACTGAAAATGCTGTGGATAAAGCTTAAAATAAAGTGGGTGTTGTTGTGAGACATCCAGCATCTGAACTGTGTTCAGCTCTGGGGCCCCCAGCATAAGGTCGTGGAAGTATTAGACCGAGTCCAGAGAAGGCCACAAAGATGATCAAGGGGCTGGAGCACCTCTCCTGTGAAGACAGGCTGAGGGAGTTGGGGTTGTTCAGCCTGGAGAAGAGAAGGCTCCAGAGAGACCTTACAGCAGCCTGCCAGTGCCTAAAGGGGGCTACCAGAAAGCTGGGGATGGAGTCTTTGTCAGGGGGTGTAGGGAGAGGACTAGGATTTAAACTACAAAAGAGTACATTTAGATTAGATATAAGGAAGACACTCTTTTCTATGAGGGTGGTGAGGCCTGGAACAGATTGCTCAGAGAAGCTGTGGATGCCCCATCTCTGGAGGTGTTCAAGGCCAGGATGGTTGTGGCCTTGGCCAGCCTGATCTAGTGGGTGGCATTCTAGGAGGTTTTGAATTACATGATCTTTAAGGTCCTTTCCAACTCAAACCATTCTGTGATTCTATGATTCATGAAGAAGTGACCTGGAGCAGCCAACCACCTGGCTTTGCAGTGTGGGCTATGATCTCTAGTCCAGCAACAGGACAGCTTGTTCCTCTGCTGCACAGGACACAAAGTTCACATGCCCCAAAACACCACAAACAACCGCTAAACAAAAGTTTCAACAGCACAAACAGCTGTCCTATGAAGGATATGAGCCATGAACTAACACAAGATCCAAGAGCTCCTCTGGGCAATCTCTACTGGAAGACCAACAGCAGTTAGGCTACCTACATTTTCCAAACTAGGGCAAAACTGAAACTAGAGACAGCAATGCAAAAAGACAGCCCATCTAGCAGCTCTAGACAAGCTGGACACGACACTACTAGACCGAGGAACACATCTCCTTTCTTCTTTTTTTTTTTTTTACCCAGAATCTGATCACGTCTGGAACCAGGACTGTGTCTTTTGCTTTTTGCATCCTATCCTCTTCCACCTTGAAAAAAAAAACAATGAAGGGGACAGTAGGGGACAAACAAAAACTTTCTGAAAGTAGCCAAAAATAGCTTTTTCCTGCTACTAGCTAATTCTATAACTCAGGCAGAAGTCTGTGCTGTGGTTCAGAAGCTCCAGGATTCAAACCCTGCTATTAAACAAGATGGAAGGTCAATTACAGTTGAAAGTAAAGAGGGACAAAGGTTAGAAGATTACGACTACCTACAAAATCACCTGAAAAAAGGTAATCTAAGTTGAAAGCAAACTACCTAGCTTGTAAAAAATAAGTACCTAAAAGTTGAAGAATGTCAATTTTCATTTGGTTAAAAAGGCCACCTTTACGGTCTAGTCTCCAGTTACACAATCCTGGTTTCCAGAGTCCGTGCCTCATGCAATTCACAGCCAAGTCATGTCACAAATAATCTCACATACATATAACAGTTTGTAACCTCAGTCAAACACAAGTGTGGATTAACGACATCCCTTCACCGCGTTTAAAATTTGTTTTTCCTGCATGCAACATACAAGTACTAGTTCCATCAGTCTCTTTTCCACTGATATGCAACTTTGCGAATTGTTTCCCTCTCACGTCAAATTTTTCATGTTTTATATACCTGTATCTTTCTGACAGCTACTTGTATTACTCCTGCTCACCCTGATCAAAGTTTGCTCAATTTTTCCTATCTGTTGACTTTGCAATCTAAACTGTTAAGAAATCATGTTTGTCTGACACTTTTCATTTTATTCCATCATCCTAGATCCCTGAAATACCTTGTAAAGATATTTTTCTAACTAGAAATGTATTTAAAAAGGAATATCACAAACTATTGATACATCAGTGTATATTATTAATATTCAACAATACATATTTGGGGAAAATTATGTGATTTGGTAACTCTTCAGAAACAGAACTTAAGATACAGTTTCAAATTTTTTGTTCAAGTACTCACTAAAATTATTGTCCAAGTATTTTACTGTTTGAAGAATGCAAGAATAAAAGACTTGAGTAAAAATAAGAAGAAGAGTAAAAAATTGTCAAGATTTTAGAACTGTTCTCTCAACAGATCATAAAGGTATTTTCATGTAGTGGGAATATTTTACCTATGAAATTAAAGTTTGGGATTAAAAAAGACTTAATAAAACTCAACCAGCAAATACATCCAGGTGAAGACTTAGTGGAAGAAAAAAACACTACTAAGATCAGTGATCTTGGCTCATTACACAGTTATGCAATCTTCAAGGTAAACAAAGAAGAATGTAGTTTTCTACTATTTCCAATACATTATTTAATTAAAAAGGGGGAAAACAACTTGTTTCAAGTGACAGGGAAAAACAGAGGCTTTGAAGTTGTTTTGTGCATGCACTTGTGTGTTTTCTGTTTAAATCTCAATTCTCCAACCATTACTTATTAGGGACACGACTACAGACATTCGCACTCTAGAGAATATGCTTATCAGTGAGATCTCCTATATGCACATTTAATTTTTTCACACCTCACAGGTTTGTCATGATCCAGACACACACAGCTCTTTTTAAATACCTTGAATTCAAAGTCAAAGAACTTCAGTTATCTATAAGAGTTAGGACTTATCAGTTTTCTGATGCATCCTGTTCCTTACCTTCCAAGGGTATGGAAAGCATTTAAATAAGGGGCTCTGCACCCACACAGTGAAGGCTGCAAAGACCTCACAGGCAGAGGAGGAACAAACAAGTCTTTGTTTCTAGAAGAGGGGGATTGGAGAGAGGAGGAGGAGGGGCAGACAAGTTAAAAAACACGGGCAACTTAAGACAGTAAAAAAGATCGTGCAGTCCTATAATATGGCTTAGATTCACAATCTGCAGAATGCAGTCTATCATAATAGCTGCAATATGCTTTTGAGAACCATTTAGGAATTAGTGGTCTTCAAATGTTATATATTAAGCGTTCTACCACCTAAACTCAACAGCAAAAAGCCTGTTCTGTACTGTAGCAGATAATACTTGACAGTTACTGAAAGGAGTTTAGACCGCTGTCTATAACATTAATGGGGAAAAAAAAAAAAAAAAAAAAAAAAGAAGAGAAACAATTACCAGGCATTAGTGCTAGAGAGAAAAGGCCAGCATATTGGTAACAACTCAAACATAAAAGGCTAATTCTCTCCCGAGATCCTATGCCAATTTAAATCACGTCCCAGGGCGCTGACAGTTTGCAGCAACACAGTACCTTTCCCCATGCTGGATCACATGCAAACACTGCTGTAGAGCACCCTTGCTGATTACGAGACACAGCTGAATGTCTGAAGGTCTCCCTTTTGTTTTTATCAGTTCACTCTTGAAAACCAAAGCTAATTTCCATCTCCAAATGCAAAGACATTTATTTAAGCAAACAAACTAAAGCACTCAGTATCTGGACAAACGGTAACTTACTGTTCATAACAGTCAGAATCAATATTTTGTTGCAGGAACTGAAAAAAGAGCACTTTTCCCCTTTAGCTGCACTTGGAAGTTAAGACAGTTCTTTGTGGATCTGTTTGGTTATGGCTTGGCTTTTTAACGATGCTAGCTTGTACCACTGCAACAGAGGCAAAAATCCTCTGATCAAACTGAAAAGAGCTGTGAAGAAAGTTACCAGCAGGATCTAAAAGAATGCGTCTCGGAAGTAATTAAAGCTTGTTCCAAGTGCCTTTTTAGAGAGACTTGGTACAACAATTTCTTGGCTTATCAGAATACAAGCCATGTTTCGAACTGCATTCCTATATTACTTAAAGGAAATCCCAGTTGGTGTTTCCTAATGCTGCTGTTATAATGCAACCTAAAAATCCAGAAAATAAAATATTCTGTTTTCAATTTTGATTAATCCAAGAATTCAGAAGCTAAAAGTGAGGGGGAAAAGCTACATCTTTGCTGCAGTAAACATAAAAGGAAATCTTAGCATCATAGGTAAAAAGAAATATTTGCATACTCCAGAGCTAAACTCTTGGTTAAAACAAGAAATATCTGATGAAAACGCTATTACAGAAGCATGGCCAAACTGTGGATTGATTACTCTGCATTTATTATTTCTACTCAAATCAAAATTTTTCTTTTTTTTTCTTTTCTTTTTTTTTTTTTTTTTTTTTTGGTATCCATGTGGTTCCCACTGATTAAAAAAACTATGAATTATAGGTTCTTTGTTTTGTTTTGATAAAGCTGCCATTGCTTTTTTATGAGTCTTCTTGTATCCTAGAATGCAGAGTTGCCACAGCTTGATTGATTGACCATCGTTAAGACCCTACAGCATCTCCGACTCCATGCCTGTCAACTGAAGATCTGTCAAAATATTTCATTAAAGCTGGCCTGCATTTTAGACCAAAGTTTAATCAGCAAAGAGCTATACATGAAGGTATGTTCCCTCACATAACACTTCCTGAGTTAATTAGGCCAAAATGTAAGCTTTTGTATAACTTCTCATAATTCTTTTTTTTTTTTTTTTGGTTTGTTTTTAAATGGACATTTCCTTTAATTCATTTGTCCACTTTTTGAGGTCCACATACCTGGTGTAAAAACATGCACACATCTTTTTTTTTTTTTTTTTTTTTTTTTAATAAAAAAAAATCTCCACTATAAATCCATTAGAAAATATTAAACAGGAGTTATACAACCTGGCAAAAACTGTTATTAAAAAAAAATCAGTGTTCTATCAAGAAGCAGTGTAAAACTACATTCTATACAAGAAACTGAAATCATGTTTCAACACGCCTGAATTCAAGGAGGGAAAGAAGAAAGCTAATGCTTCTTTGAATTTTAGATTATGTATGATTAGATATAGAGTATATAATTATTGTGTGTATATATATTTAGATTACAGATAAACGATGCACCTTTAATTTCTAACATAGCTCGTTCATTAACAGAGAAAAACTGCAGTGCTAGAAGAACATGGTGGATAAAATGGCCTTATTAGGAGTACAGATTTCTTCTACTGTCAAAGTTGTTCTAGCTATGTTCATCCACAACAGTGGAGGTATATACATTAACTATACTGGCATAAAGATACCACTGCCAACAAATCTTTCTCAAACTGTTTTAAATAATTCTGAAAAGAGCAAGTGTAAACTCATGTAAACCTATTGTCCCAAGAAATCTTCCATAAAAGGTTTTATTTTTTCTCCTTTTTATTAGTACACTAAATATTCTACATAAAGTAGTTCACACAGTACTTGTGGGCAGATTCAATGAACTCCATTCAGTAAAGAGGTCTAAATACATACTGCTTGTGAACAAAACAAGATTTCTGATAGATAATGAACAACTAATAAGCATTTACTGTCACATTTTATAAGGGCAGCATCTCGAAAACAATGGGATGCTTACCAGTGAAATTTTGTCTGGCTTGCAGATACACAATGAACTTACTTTGACAGAAGCCACTGGTTCAGTGAATATTGATGTTGCTCAGAATGTACACATTCTGACAGTCATACCAAAATAAGTAAGTCTAGTCCCCATCCTAAATGATCTCCTGAAATTGTTCTTCTGGAAAGACAGAAGCAGGATAGTGAAAAATCTAGTAACAGACCTCTCAGATGAGTCAAATCCATTTTGTTTTAGTGACAGAGCACGTAAAGACAATATAACTTTAAATTTGCAGATCAAAACCAACTGTTGCTCATGTTCTGCCTTTGCACAAAAATGGAAGGTGGATCTGGAACTTGAAAAATCTGAAAGGCCACTGTGACTAGGCAGAAGGCCTGGGTCACTTTAAGACCAGACAAAAAAAATAATAAAAGATTCTCCAGACTAGAGGTCTATCTCTGTCCTGTCCACTAAGTTCCTGGATTATGAAAGAAGGAAACAAAGTCCTGATGTGTGTTCTCTGCACTCCAACTGTCCTCATTACTCCTTTTTCTACTTGTGTAGTTCAAGCAGCTACTGTACACCAAGCCCCTGTGTCATTTTCCATAATAATGTTAAACACTGTCTTGCCATCTCTTCCTCCTCATCCAAAATTCATACAGACCTTCACAAAATCTTAACATGATCCCTAAGTGGGAGTTGTGGCAACAATTTCAATCCAAGGTCACATCTCTTGCTTCATACCCCATTTGGCAGCTCCAACATATGAAAGAACAGAAGGAAAAAGTCTGGGATATATAACATTAGTCTGATCGTTAATAACAAGCCTCTAAAACTGAAGTTTAGAATAAAATAAGAAAACAAACAGTAATGTGTTTTATTCCAATTCCTGAAGAAAGGTTTGCCTACCTTCTCTAACAGAGTACTACATTCAAATGTAAGACTTGTATTAACCCAATAAAGATGCAAATTAAATGCCAGTTTCCAATATTTTCCCACTTCAAGTTCACCAAAGGCAAATTATTTCTCCTTGTGTTTCAAAAACCAGCCCTGCCATCTGCAAACTGAACTAACAGTTAAAATTCCTTTAACAGTATTTGATACGAAAGCCAACTCTCGGAAACCTGTAGCAATAAAGTTGAATAATTCCAAACTTCAAGTGGTTCTAGGAAATTTAATTTTATAGAAAAAGCAGATGTTCTTCTGCTTCAGTAGCTCTGGCCACTCAAGAGTGCTTAGCTGACTTGCTTCGCACCGAGACAGTCTTTGACTATCAAGAAAACGTATCAACGCTGTTTGGGAGGCCTACAGAAAACATCAGGATCTGTGAAGAATGAACAATGCACAGTAGCATAAGCTAGTGAAAGACAAAACATCACAAAACACAAGCTTGACCTGACTGTTTCTCTTAAATATGTAACCTTAAAAATAGTAACTTGAAGCCCTTTCCTATGGGGCCTGTAGAGGCACCGCTAAAGGCTGGACAGCATGTTTGTACCAGATGCTTCACTAGCACAAAGAATCCTGCTGACACAGGCCTAAGGAAGCCCCTTCCCAACCCCCATCCTTTGATCCCATCTAATCTTCTACGATTTGTCTGTACTTGGCATGAGAAGACCCTTCTTTCATATTTCGTCCTCTCCTAGACTTTAAGCTTTGTCAATTCTCCTAACTCACAACTATTCTAATGCCAAATACGTAACCTTGGGAGGATCAACATCTGAGTGAGCCAACAAGGCTTCTGTGCCGTTTAAGCAGTGTAGCTGAAGACCTCCGACCCACTTCAAAGGTGTTAGATTTGGGTCTCTGATCGAAGCTCTTATCTTCAACTTGGAGCACTCAGATTTGAGACTCAGCCTACTCCACAGCACAGTATTCTGACAGAAACTCTTATCTGATGCACCGTCTTAAAGGCCTGCTTCGAGAAAGAATCCATATCAACAGCACCCTTTTATTTTCTGTTTAGAGGCATGAACGCAATACCCAAATTCCCTTTACCAAATAAGTCAGTAGGTATGTCTGCCTAAAACAATTTCTTTAACCTGATCCTCCTTCCTCCCTCTTTTCCAGCCACATTAATGGAAGATTCCAAGCAGTACTTTTAAAAAAGTATATGCATACCTACTGCAGAAAAGAAAGATGAATACAAAGCTGCCAAGTGATGAGCAAAACACAGAGAAATAAGGGCTGTCTCCTTGGAAGCTGGGAATTCAAAAACAGTAAAGGCAAAGACTCTTGAAACCTTCCCTTTCTGAATACTGAAATAGAAGAGTATGTTTGCACATACCATTCAACAGTTTTACTGTTTTCAATGGTTCTTCAGATCACTTAGAGGGGTATTACTGAGGAAGAAATGAACTTCGTCATTTTCAATTAACGTTAGTATTGTAATGATCGAACACTTTACTATTACAAAGAAGAATCCACCTAGGTTCCCTTCAGAAAGTGTTAGTAGATGAAAAAAATAATGAAATCCAAGCCCTTGTATTAAAACACAATGACAGAAAATAAATAAGGTGATCTGGGGGGCTGGGAGTGGGGATTTTCAACCTGCATTAAGCATTAAAAGGTAAACTTCTGAGTCATTCACGGTCTATTTAGGGTCACAGCACTTATTAGTTGAGGATCTCTACATGATAAATAAATGCAAGGCTCGCTAAGTTAGCTCTGTCAAACTGATTTTTTCTTCTTTGCTGGAGTGGTTTCTGAAGGTCACAAGTGAGAAAGCATCAGGAAAAAGATTCAGTATTTTCTTGGCTTGAATGACAAAAACATAAACCACAATACGATGTGTACAACTTCAGATTTCAAGGAAAACTCCTTCAAGCTCAACAGCAGCTAGCAGCTTGTCTCTATTTGCCGTCACTCTAGATCAGAAGAGCCCACATGCTTTTTTTTTTTTTCCCTTCTTCTTTCCTGCCCCTTTCAGTTACACTTGAGCTCTTTGACTGAAAAGGTCTGGAACAGATTAAAAGTCCGACCACAAAATAAAGAGCCTTGGCATATACTCAAGCCTGTCTGGGATACACATACACAGTGGGCCCAAAAAGGGAAGCTATGCAGCAAGAAACCCTTATGCAGCCTTTTGGACATTTCTAACTTCTTTCAGTTTAACTGCACAGCCTTCACATTCGAGGGAGTTTCAGTATGCACAAGACAAGTAGCTTTTACCCTTACGGTTAGGCTGCAGTATTTACAAAGGAGCAGAACGTAGTTCTGAGAAGTAAGATTCATCTCACTCGTGACCTTTGCCAATTAAAGCCTTCCCCCCCACACACTCCTTTTTAATTCCAGCTGGTATATCCAGCTCATCATCCGAAACTGCACGGTAATGCAAAGAAGAGCAAAATGCACATCTTGCAAGATTACTTAAGTGAATATAATTGACCTGCCCATTTTAAATGCAAAAGGTAACATTGATTTTCAAAATGACTGCTTCCTTTTCAGCCTTATTCACCTGATTATGTAATTGTGAGTTGCGAATTACCCACACACTCCTCTCGCAACACGCAAACAGGTCCACAACTCTGTTAAAGCCAGCATGGATGCTTGCCAAAGCTGACAACCTTCAATATACGCCCCACCTTTGTGCTCAAGTTGCACAGTGGTTCGACCTGTCTACAAACTGGAGAGCAGTTTATAAACAAAGTGTGACAACCTAATGATTTCCATAAGAGCAAACGGATGTTTAATGTGAGCGCTCAAGCCTACAAAACAAAAAAGCTGAAATTTCTAACAGCCGTTTCAGAAAAGCAAAACAGAACAGTGACTGTTGAGTTCTGCAGCTCTGTGTTTATATGGCATTCATGGAGTTAATGCCTCTCCCAAAAGGGGCCCACAGTTGTTGTTAGGTCAACCCCTGTAAAGCTTCAAAGGCTTTGTATCCCCTCAGCCTGACCTACTCAGTGATCTGCACACTGTTTTCATTTAGTTGCACCGAGTCCAAAACTAAAGCTCGAAAACCACAATGATTTTTTTTTTATTTTTTTTTTTTACCTCTACTGTTCCTTCCATGTCTCTGGAAAAGTTAACTGAAATCCAAAAGAACTGAAAATACTAAGTTGTTGGGAAAACAAATCGCGGGCAAATTAATGCATCTAATAAAGCTCACACATACAGAGATTGTGACTTTAAAGAAAAACCGAAGTTGTAATACCACCTTAAATACATCGGAACAATCCCTTGGACCATCTAGTAAACCATTCTCTTAACGTTATTGCTATTTGTATTCATCAGTGCCAATACTTTATTGAAGTGCTTGCAGCTCTGCTTTTCATATAGATCAAAGAATTGCAAAAAGCTGATACCAGTCCTATTTTGTTACGTATTTAGATCTACACCTTGTGATGTCTAATTTAAGTTACTATTTCCATTTTCAATAATAATAGTCTGCTTAATATTTTTTACCTCACACAAAGGAGGTTAAAGTAGAAATGACACATCTAAACATTTATCTCTGTATTGTTTAAAACAAAGTTTCATCATGATCATCACTGTGACAAGCTGGAATTATAAGCTGGTATATGTTTCAAGTGTATTTAAATAGCATAAATTATTATTTGACAATACCCTCCCTTAGGGTAGTGCAAAGGAAAATAAGTATTTATTCGGGAATTAAAAGAATCTTCCGTACTAAAGAATTGCAAGTTTAAGGGAAAACTGAACTTGGCTGAGACTGTCTTTAGATAAATTATTTCTAAAGTTTGGGAACTCTATGGATTATATGGCAAAATCCCAACACCTAACGTTAGGTGACATATTCCTACAGGATGTGTGCTAATCTTTTTATATTTTTAAAATAAGGATTTAAATAAGGTCTATGTTTCAAATTAAAAATCTATTTTAATTATACTATAAAGAGTTTTCAAACTATGCCTGTGTAATTAAAGCTAAGTGAACTGAAGTGAATCAAAAATTCTGAAGCGAGATGAACTTTTACCAAAGCGTGGGTCAAGCCTTGGGTCTAGCCAAGATGTTGTCTTGTTCTTATGGTTTATGTAGTAAATTTCTCCATCCTGGGTCATAGCTTGTTCCCATCCATCGGGGAGTGGGCCTGCAATATAGAAGGAAGGAGTTCATGGCGGGCTCTTGTTTGCTCCAGCTGAAATTGATCTAAAAAAAATTCCAACATTTTACATATATAACAGTACATGAAGCAAAGGAGTTTCAGGCTCACGTCTAACATTTCTGGGATAAGGACAATGAAATGGCGAGTGGGAAATCAAAGCACAGAAAGCACTATCGTATTGATTTAGGATTTGGAGTTTTATTTTATAATTTGTTTGCATCCTTTTGTATGCTTTTGACACTATCTTTTGCTATAGCATTATAGTACAAAACCAGCAATAAGTCAAGCCTGCCAGAATGAAACCAGCATGAGCACCAGAAAAAAAGAAGCAGCATAGATATTCTACCTTTCATGGGAAAGTTTAGCTAGTGATTAAGGCCCAGCAGCAGCAGCAATAGTGACAAGTTTCAGAAATACTATTTCCCTGATCCTTCACAAGCAGTTAAACAAGTGACAAGACTTATTTGCACTTTTCTTCACACTGTAACTTGCTGTATAAGTGTTAAAGGCTTAAGCAAGCACAAACACAAATCTGAAGAATAGGACGCAAAAAAGCAACGTAAAAGGTAAGAAAACACCAGCAGCAGACAGAGACAAAGCGCTACGACCAGCAGTGCTACATCTCTATGCACAGAAAAGCACATTCAGGGAAACCTACATTTAGGCAATGGTAAACGCAGCTGTGTTCTGGAGTCCAAAGCTATTGTCTGAATACAGAGTCTTGAGGTCCAAATATCAGCTTTGGAGGAAATAACCCTTCAGTGCTCTACAGTTCAGAAAACTCTCATTCCCATCTCTGTATGATCATGGACATTCACCTATATTTTGCATCATGTACAACCTCTCTTTCCAAAGTTCCTCAACGTAAAACAGTAACACATTAGCAAAAGCCATCCCTCTGCTAGACTCAGACTCAGAGAACACTCTGCAGAAGATACATTATCCACAAAGATTGTCATTTCACACAAGATTCAGACATACACCCAGAAATTAAAATATATGGCTGAAATACCTACTATATCCACATTCAAAGTACGGTAGCTCTTTGTCTTTCTTATTGTTCTACACTTGTGCTACTGCTGAAGATTTTCATTATTTAAAGCCTTGGGAGGGCGGAGGATAGATTTTTTTTTGCTTAATCTCAAAAGACATTCCTGGAGGAATGTCAAAAGAGTAAAATCATCATTCAGTTGCATTTCAGTAATATCCCAAGGCGTAACCAGGACAAGAATTTCTTACTGTAGTCTTTGGCCCAAGAAATCCCCTACAAACTACATTTCTAACTCCCTCATTTTGGCCCCAGAAGCTATGCCTTTCTCTAGCAAACCCTCTATTCCACTATCAGAGAGCTACATGCTGCCAAATGAGGAAAACCGGTATACAGGCACTGGATTTTCCTTTCTTCCTCTTAATGCTCACAAGCTTTAAGTGCTGCAGACAAGTAACACCACTACCTCAGCTTTTATCTGAGGCTGTTGAACAGAACAGCAAGAAAGAGTGACAATGCTAGAAAGCATTCAAAAACCCTACCACATCCAGGGTTAACAGGACTTTTATGCAGAATTCAAAGCTCAAGTGCAAAGAACCCTGTACTTAGTAATTACACCCCAAAAGCAGCCAAGCTAATCAGATGCTATTTTATACCATGGGTACATGCCCCATATCATCCAACTGTAAAATCTGATGAACTGAAAATGTTCCCTGACTGCTAAGCCAACACCCTAGCCACGCAGGCAGACCTTCTAACCACTGTTTGCCCCAGAGTCCTTCAAAGCCACACATCCCTAGAAGATGAAACTCAGCAAGAATATCTCTTTTGAACTGCAAAGCCAAAAACCAGCTGGCTCTAGGAAAAAAACAAAACTACCCTTGGGGTGTCAGTCCTCTTGAACATTGAGTAAAGCATATTCTGGTCTGGAATGTTTCTTTGTAAAAAGAAAGGATAAAATGCCTTTGAAGCAGGATGCCAGGAGCTGATCAGTCCACCTACCTCCTGGAAGAATTCTGCTTACTAGATTCAATGATCTGATGAACATTAGTTTACTAGACAAACCTGGCCAAGGTTCTTTCTAAATAACACACAACTGCAGACAGGACAGTAAAGGAGTAAAGGTCTGTCTGCTCACCTGGCTGTCAGAGTAGCCAGTGGTCTTTGTGAAGTGCTGTCAACAGCTGCAGAAATAGGTTTGTCCTAGAAGCTTTTGACCACTATGTTGCTTTCTTCTCTAGCCAGTAAAATGCTCGTGTTCTGCTGACATCCCTACACATTGAAATGGTGAATTAAAAATTGGTTTGTACTGCTTTCTATCATCTCTGTAATTCCCATTTAGTTTTGTGAGCAGTTATGAAATCAGACTTTCAAGTCTGATTGCACTCCTGTGCAATTACGTCTCCACATCTCCTCCAAAGGCTCAACAGGAACAGAATTCCCAGAATTAACTTAAGTCACCTAAAACATAAGCTATGTAAGCTCAGTAATGCTGATGTTCAGACCTTTTCACTAAAACTCCCGTAATTACTGTAGCCCATATAATGCAGTAACAGCCATTCTGGGTCTAACCAGAAATCCATCTAGCACAGGCACTTAGCCTGGGTGGATGGACAGCCCTTACTAGATCACTGAATGACTGATAAATGACTGAAAGGAGACTGTTTACTGTCAGACTCCTAAATCACATCTAAATCTAGAAAGTATAGTGACTGTGAATCCCTTGGCCTCCAGATACCTCAGTTGATTTCCTCAGTCAGATTCTATTTACTAGGTGCTAAGGTATCTGTCTTTCAGATACTTCTCCATTGTCCCCCTGAACTTTCATAAACATTTCGCAGCAACAATATCCTTGTGGCATGGTCTCCTACTAGCTCTGTTTGATGCCTCCTAGGTCAATCAAATACAACCACAAAATTCCATTTCTATTAAATTATTTGCACAGTGAGAGACAAGCCTTCAACTCCCCGTTTACTGAAGTATATTTTTTTTTGGTATTTTTTTTCTGTTTATCCTTTAACTAACGATGACTTACGTTTTGGAAGTTGGAATCTAGCGAACTACTGATAATGCATACCTCTAGAACCAAACATTTATATATTGCTGTAACTTAACGTAAATACATGCATTTTTAAAAGTCCACGTGCATGCCTCCATTCAGTGCAAGTCTTCATTTTTTGTTTTTAGTTTCTCGGTACACCGTTTTTGCCGTGAAATGCAATGAGCCTTGAACACAAAGCAGAGCTCACTGCTGGCAGATAGAAGGCAACAGAGTTACCAAAGCAAAAACATAAATTCAACCTACACTGAGATACAAAAGTAAATACAAGTCGCTACAGTTTCTGATGTGTAAGTATAAAATGTAAATAAAGCTGTTTTTTTTTTAATCACAAGACTAATGCATATCAGAAAGTATCTGTATTTAGCTATTAAAAGAAAATGCTCTGACAACCAAGGAAATGAAATCCTCTAATTCACAGCAGGAATCACCCAATACTTTGATCTTTAAGGACTTTCCTAATCTGTGAAATCACTGCGATTCCCAAACTTTTTAAAACGATATCGAAATCTACAGAATTCACCAGGAGTCCAAGTTTATCTCATCAACTGAGCACAGCTTACAAAAGGATATTATTATAAAATGGCAGGGCAGTAAGGAGTGAACATTACTGTCATGCATATACTTCGAAACTTGAGTTTCACAACAGAGCATACATGGTGTTGACTGTGCACAAAGCAGCACTTGTAGTACAACTGGTTACACAGAAGGGAAATCTGCAACTGAAGTGAGCAAGAATCTAAGAGAAGAGCTAGAACTTGTTTTAGTTATTGGCATATTCCTCCCTCTCCCACAAAGGAAGAAAAAACCCACACCTTAAATTACGAATTAGTCCATTTTCCTACTGATGTTTAATATGACACCAAAACCTTACCTGAAGGGGCAATGCAATAACACTATGGCTACAAATTTTCACCAGGAAGCCCAATTCCAAACTGCAATGCAAGGGGAAGATGAAAGATGACAAAGACAGGGAATCTGCTCCAAAGCCAATGATCTAATGTCTATGTGCAAGCAGAAGAGGCTGAAGTAAGCAGTGCTGTGTTAAGCATGACTCAGGAAATAAAATTATCTGAAGAAGGGAAGTATATAAATACACATTTACTTATCCCATCTATATTATCTCAACTGGTAATTATATAACAAAAAGGCATTGTTTCATTTCTTTGTTTCATGTTTCATTACTTCAGTAGGAACTGTACAGGACAGGTCCTCAGAATAACTATAATTTTATTACTACATATGTTCTTAAGATTAAAAATAAAGACAGAACAACATATTTTTTCCTGCAGTACCTTTAGGGAAAAAAATGTTAGAAATGCACCAAAAATCAGAATAGTTAAAGCTAATTTTTTATATACATTGCATATTTAAAATTAATAGGCATGTTTCTTTCCATTATTGCTGCAAAAATTCAATCATATTTAGTAGAAGATTAAACAACAAACGGCATCTAAAAACACACCATGCTTCTCCACATACATGTGGCACAAAATGTTTTAGCTGATTACGTGATTTAGTTGAGTAAGCCAAGTACAGCAGAATTGGGACAAAAACGCATCAAAGAAACAAACCAAAACCATCCTCCCTTTCACATACTGACACCCTCCTGTAAATAATATATGCTTACATATATATATATATATATATATATATATATATATATAATCATTCATACAGCACTTCATTCACATTCCTATCTAGGAATAGATGAAGCTCATTCAGATGACCTTAATTTCCTTAAAGAAACATAACTTGCAGCAAGATACCTGGCTGCTCTCTCACAGTCTCTGCCTCAAGAGATGGGATTTCTCAAGAAAAACAACCTTAAAATCTCCAACTACATCCTCCCAATGCCAATCTTGATTCCAATCACTTTTTTGACTTGCCTTCATCCTTTCCGCTAATCTTTTCGTTTTGCTGTCTTCCGACTTCCCCTGAGCTCCATTTATCCTGCTTATCCAAAAAGACAACAGGTTTATCTTCAATATGCAGCAGCTTTCCAAGGCCTGTGTATCCCTCCCTCTTCGGTTTGTTTTTCTGTTCTTAACTCTACCTAATTTAAGCCTCTAATAACTCTTAAGGCAGCCCCTAAAAATCTTTGTTTTTGTATTTTACCACAGCAACTTTACTCGCAAGCTCCTATGGCAGTCTGCAATTACATACACTAAAAGTCGATCTGTAACTTCTGATTAAGGGCTACAATTAATTGGTGCTATACAAGGATGAACTGTATAGAAAGAAAAACTTCCTCTTGTGGTATTTTAGACAATTATTTTTTTTGCTGGTCACTGACCCCCAGCTGTCACAGTGCTTACTTGGATTTTCCTACCATCTTTCCTGAAAGGCTCTCACAGCACTAGTGCATGTTTCACTGCCAGCAGTATTTCATAACAGGAAAAAATTTGACTTGAAGGTCTCAGCTTTATTTCCCAGTTCTTGAGGATGAATTTCCAAATTAGAACATTAAGCAGTCCTATCTATACGATGCTAGCACTCAAATTTAAATTCCACTGTGCTGAGGGGATAGTTACTTGGTTTTTCCATTTATCTCATTCTTTATGAGCCACCAAGGAAGCACAAATTGCCATAAATTCAGTAGAAGAAAATAACAAACCCACATATAAAAAGCTTTAGTAAAAACAATTACACAGTTAAAATTTTAAGTTAGTACATGAAGATTTACCGAATCAAGTATAAGAAATAGAATTACACAAAAAATATAGATTCCTTATTATTTAATTCAAAATAGCTTTTTGTTAAACACAATCAAGTTAAAGGGGTGCACCCAAAGAGTCAGTTCTAAGCCATATTACTCCAAGTGATTTAAGTTTAAAAAAAAAAATAAATAAATAAAAAGCACCATTTAAACATGTAATTATCAATATACAGAGAAGTTTTGGTTTCTTCATGCACATGGTCAAAGCACTGGGGAAAACCCCTTTACAAGATTTCAGTTTGTATTCAATACAGTATCATTTATGAAATAAAAAAGGAACGCTCAATAAATTTGTATTCAAATAAAATCCTTCTCAGGCCACAAGATAACCCACAACAAATTTTCATTTCTTCTTTACCACATGAGCAGCAAGATCTATGCAAGATCACTTGCTCGCACTTTTGTGATTACATTTAATTTCTTCATTTTCTTTTCGAAATAATCCTTGAGAATTGCTATTCTTTTAGATTCTTATCCCCTAACAACTAATCATTTTCTTTATTTTTTCCTAAGTATTTTACACTTATTTTTATAAGCATACAAAATGTGTCCTACTTCACTATCAACACTTTTTCCTGTTAATTCTATGATGCAATGGAAGGTTTGAGGAGTTATCTTAAAACACAGAATGTGTCAGCATTCAAACAGTCAGCAGCTAGTTTTAGTATAAACAAGAAGATAAACCAAATAAAAGAACAGACAGAGAAGTTGTTTTCTTTCTCCTATTCCCTGTTCTTCAGAAAGAGCCCTAATAAAACACATCATCTCTATTGCTGTAGTTTCCTGGGATATATTTACAGAAAAAAATAATCACAGATTGTATTTTCACATTAGAGACTGAGAGCTTAATTGCTCTGAATCATGACTTCCTGAACTTGAACAGGACTCTTTCATTTGTTTCAGGATAATCCAACCTCCTGGCCCAGCCAGCAAAACTTTTGATCAGCTTACCCTCTAATACTCAGCCACGAACAGCACAGTTTGGTCATGTCTGTTAATCTTTCAGTATTATCTGCAGCGTATGAATTGCAGCAAGAAACAAAGCTGTCTAAATGGACAACAAAAAGCAGCACCAAAGACCAACCTTTGTGATAAACAGGAACAGCAGACATACACAAAATGAAATCAGACAAAAAATAAATGAAATGTGAACCCCAGAGACAGACGGTGACAAAGCATAGAGAAGAGTGCAGCAGCAAAACTAGCATGGGGCCAAATTTACCTGCTTGCTCTCTGCATCATCAGGACAATAGAGCTATGAAAACATGTAGCAGATTTTAGAGTAAGAACAAACACACTTTACTACTGTCTAATAACAGCCTCCCCTAGGCTAGCTGAAAAACAATTCTAATTCCAGGAAAAGATATCCTATTTCCTCAGCTAGAGGAACAATCACAATACAGGATTTTGAAAATGGTTGGAGAAGAAGAAAACCAAAAGGTCTCTGCTTCAGAATTTCCAGGTGTCTGCTTTGTTTAGTAAAGACAAAAAGGTGCGATGTCTATTACAAATGCAAGAAATATAAATATACAGGAGGACACCAAGTATAGTAAGTGAGCAAGGGGAGGCAGAAAAATATTGCAGAAGCACTAACTTCAATGTAAAATTACACTTATATAACAACATTTCATTCAGAAGAAACAAATGCAGGAATTCACTTTCTTTAAAAACATTTGAAGCATACTTTTTACACAGACCTAGAAACTACAGCATACTTTTTGCTGACAAACGTTACATGTTCTCTTACCTCAAGTATCAGCCTCTCGTTTGATGCATCAGGTTTTTTGTTTAACATTTCAAACTAAACAGACAACTGTGAGATTTCAACAACCCTACAACAACCCTGCGGATTAAAATAGCTACCAGTGTCTTCATTTGTATGACCTTCTCCACAAAATACAGATTTTGCTTACCTGATGCTGAGTTCATTAAGTTCTGTTGCACGGGAGGACTGGTGGGAGCTGTGACATTCATCTGGGAAAGCATGGCCTTCCTCGGATCTTGCCATGTTGTTGTTTGATCAATATGACTGAGGAAACAAAGCCAGAGTTAGGACAGTCAGACATTCACAATAATGACCTGCTAGCTCATAAAGTTTAGCAACAAAAGGTTAAGGCTGCCAACAGCAGCCACATTCAAAACCAAACAAGAACTTTTGGATTCTTGCCAAAGAACTCTCAAACCCTTTACTCTGGTCACCATCACTTTCCCAGCAAAGAGCTGTAGCGATTAGAGCTGCAGCAATGGTCAGATGTGGCTCAAGACGAATACTGGAACCGAGATTATTGTACCATAACACATCCATGAGCTAAACATTATCTCCCTTTCTTGTTTAGTTACTTGTCATTTTTAAACACGACTTCAGTCTTTCAAACCGAGCCAGTTATGCCTGGAATCTCAAGCACAGTCGAGTAACTTGGCGTGATGAGTTCACATCCAGTGCCTGGGGAGCTGTAATGAACTGGCTGGTGAGTAATCATCAGTCTTCCCAAACTTTCTGTGCATAGACCGCATCCTCCGATTATTTGAGGCCTACTCCCCTCCCCACCGAGAGCTGGTTACTTAAGTTACCACAGAGATGTTCAGTCACACTAGAGCAGTAATTAAAAAAAAAAAAAAAGTGATGTTCAGTAGCCTTTCAACTTCATGTGAAAAGATGAAGACAGCTGGATTGCCCAGGAACTCAACTTAGTCCTCTCTAGAACCTAATTACAACACTTTGGGAGCTTTGATTTATCTGTTTTGAAAAGAAAAAAAGCCCTGGAAAATACATTCACCACTGTCATTCACAAAACTATTTAAGTCAATGAAAACACAAAATGTAATGAATGATTACTTCACCTTTTGAGTATGTGATTAGCATGCTTTGCTAATCTAATGAATAACAAATGCAGGCTATTCACAAACAAGCATCACAGTATCCTGATGCCATTAATTGAGATTGCTCAGAAAAGTACATGTGGAACAAAAATAAAACTAATGCATGCTAAGCTTTGACAGCAAGGCTTGTTATCAATTCATTTCAAATTGGTATCAATTCAAACTCATATCCAGTAGCCCTACATCAATTAGAATCCAAGACATCGCTAACTTGGTGCCATTCTTTCCTTACAGTAACCAAAGTTCTCTCTTTTTGGATTATGTGGAATGCTCATTTTCACTTCCTCCAACAAAAAATGCTACATTTAAAGTTGCAATGTAGAGTCCAGTGGTGAGCTAAATTCAAAACTAGGTACTCCAATTTGTATTTGTGTATGTACCCATGTTTTGCATGGTTTTGTACATGTCCTTTGTGGATCAGTATGTATTTGTACAGAACTACTAGTCAGGCTATACATTTTCCATCTTTACGTCGGGATTAAATCACAATTGTGAATTGGGAAGATTTACTGCACAGTTAATGCTACTTTAAGGCATATCTAAGCTTAGGAGGTGGTACTGTATTATTTTACAGGGACAGATAATTCATACTTGGTCACCTCAAGATCTACATCTTTGTGTACAACATCTGACCTTGTCACCCCGCTCCCTACTAAATAGGAAGGAACCTAGAAGAGCACTGTTAGGATGTTCATTTGATAAATTTAAGGAATGTACTGAAGGTGAATCAGGCCTATTTTCTCCATTGAGAAAGGAACCTGAGGTAATTAGGTCAGATCCACTGACATCAGAGGAGTTGAATCTCAAACTTGATGTATTTGCATGGCCACAGCACCCCAGAGCACTGGTCATAAATTAAGATCTCCTCCTGGGTCAAACTGGCTTAACAAAACAGAACATCTCTGCGCCCCAAGCAACCAGTTACTGTGTCTAGGAACTTACTACTGAAACCCTTGACTTCAATTAATGAAACCATTAATTCACTATTAATGTTATAATTATAATTAATTCATTATTAATTCACTGAATTAGTGTTTTTAACATGTTCATTGGTGTTCAAAAATATATCTTTTTTTTCCTGAAATACTAAATTCTGTTAATAGCTATTGATCTCAAACAAGTGAAAATTAATAATTACAACTTCAGAAGATCATAAAATGGGTCATTAGTCACCAAAATAATTACTTGTATACAATTATTTATCGTATTGTAACATGAAGTCCCTTTAACAATTATTAGAAAGTAGAAGGTATCACAAAGTGATTTTCAAAAACAAGTTTTATTTTAAGCTAAGTATCTTCTCCCTTGTATTTTACCCTCTCTAAACACACATGATTTCAGGCCAAGAATTTAAAGCCATATTCTAGTAGGATCACAAAACAGGCAGGAATGTTATTTTACAAAAATCTAAGGGTAAACAAAGCCTTACTTTGTCTACGCGTGGCAAGTAATGCCAGCTTTCCCTTGTAGACAGGAAGCCCCCCTGTTACTAAAGGTTTAATTAAAATGGTATCACTGCCATGGTGTTACTTTCCATGATACAGCTCATTTAATCCAGGTACTATTAAGCATACTATGTCTTTGCTCACATACATTTTTCAACATGCAGCTTAACTGAGAAACATGCCACATGCAGTGAGGCTTCTTTATTTCCTTTTTAGCCTGTTTATTTATAGAACAGGGAAAAACATAGTAAAGACTGCCATATATATACTGGAATGTACATAAAACTTTTTTTCCAAAAAAAATTTCATTTTTCTGCCGGTCAGTTTTGCAAAGCAATGAAAGCAGGAAAAGATAATACAGATGTGAAAACACTGTACAGTAATGCTTCACAGACTGTGTTTAAGTTACAGTACCAGCATGTGCCACTCCTCCCCTCTATTTCTAATTTGTTATATTTGCTCAGTTCAGTTCTGGGAACAGAGGAAACTGGGAAAACACCACTGTGCCCATGATTACACATTTTTTATTTCCATTTAACTCCTATAAAAATACTTGCAACACTACACAGTTATAAAACGTATACCTAGGGTACATATTTTATAGCCTTTGTTTTTATACCCTATTTGAATGCAGAGCACAAAACAGAGGGAAAAAATGTTGCCTCACTGCATTACAGAACCATTTTACAGTTACCTGTAGGGACACACAGAAACGACATTCACCAAACTTTTCCAAACATATCTGAGCACGGGACAGATGAAGGGACTGTGGAAGAAGCCATCTCAGAACCACTGCCAATTTTGAGCACAAAGGCAGCATTATCAGCTCCTCAAAACTGTGCAAGTATACCGTGCAAAGTACAGTTAATGTTCAGATGGGCTTGTTAACGTGGTTAGCTATTTTAGACAGCAGCAGCTTCCGACTTTTCCCCAGCTGAGTATCACTTGAGGGAAGTCAGCATGTTCCTTACTTTATCAGCACAGCTCCAGCCAGGATTCTTAGAACAAAGAGCCACAAGAGAAAAGCCTCAAAGCAATCAAGCTGATTATGTTCGAGTCATACGAATCACACGGCTGGTTCAATAAGGCAACTTTGTCCCATCCAACTCAGCTTTCTGCTTCCTGGCCTACATATACATTTTCCCAACACCTTCACTCAAAAATTCTCTATTTTTCCTCAAACCATAGTCCACACACATACCTCACCTCTCTGTGCCGTATCCTGAGTTTTTGGATGCTACATATAAAAAAAAAACCAACACCCCAAGCATCACAACGCATTAATTCTTTCCCCCAACTTCCAAATCATGCTAATCAAATGGAGGAATGCAGAGCAGGCAGGCACCCATTTCTGAGGATGAAAGGTTTAAGTAAATCCCAGTACTACAGTAACAACAACAGGCTTTAATTTTGTTAAATATCTGCAGTATGTGTGCCACGGTAACTTACTATAAACATCATGCATTCCTCATCAGTTTAAGTATGGAAGCAGGACACTCTCTGCAGGTAGAGATGTTTGCCCCTGTTTTGAGTAGCAGCACAGGGAAGGTCTAAAACGAGAACACTGGCACCAACCCCACATCATCTTTCCCTGCACTGAACAGAATTTTTCCATAGTAGCTCCATTAGCTGCCAACTGCCCCAACCCTTACATTTAGTAAAGGTGATCTGACCCACATTTTGATAAAGTACTACTGTCAACCTCATTAAAAAAGTGACATATAAATCAGTCCTTATATCTAGTACAGTACTGTAAGATTAAAATTAAACCTACTCATGAGGTAGAATCACAGCTCTGCACTGTGTGCACAAAACCAAAACACCCAGAATATGTTAAATATTTGCTAGCAAACTTGTATCCATTCTGGTATCAAGAAGAGTGATTGTTATAAGAAACCACCTCAACCAAAAAGCACTTTAAGTGCTATGCATTATGAAGACAATCAAGCTGTTCCCCCCTATATATGTATTATAACTTTTAATAAAATGTGCTTTGTTTGGTTTTTTTGTTTGTTTGTTTGTTTGTTTTTTTCATGCTAAGCGCATTTCTGCAGTTACTAAGAGCTGTAGTTCTTATGTGAAAGAAATCTTTTTTGGCATTAAACACTATCACATGCCAGATTTGTGGTATTCAATTCCTAACTGAATTTAAAAAAAAGAAACAAACAAACACACACCGCCACATCTGTTACTTCCTACTGAAAATCACCCTTAGGTGCTGAAAGACTAATAAAATACAGCCATTCCTAAAAATGGAGAACTGATCTGCCCCTGCAGTAGCACGATACACCTTCACCTTTGTACTGTAGTTGCTCCACTGAAGAGAAGTGAATGGTATTACTGGAAGCCAGGTCAGAAGTGAGCTAACACAAAAAGGACACTCAACATGTACTTAAATCCTCCAGTAAAAGTTTCATTCCTTAGGAGTTGCATATCCACTGCAGTCCTGGAGTTATATGCAACCACAGTCACCAGCGATAAATATTACCTAAAATGCCTTCGGTTTTGATATTCTGGAGGAGTATTGCAACTGCAGCCCTGTTGCTCAACACACACTTCCCAAGGCATGTTGAGGACTTTGTTCATTTAACGGAATTCTCAGTCATTACAAAATCATGATTATTTCTTCCTCTTTTTGTCCCCAAATCGGCATAAATATTCCTTATATATAGTGCGCACCTCTATGTCATCTGCAGTGAGAATTTTCATCTTACAAGAATGGTTCCTCTCAGAAAAGATATTATTAATGTGAGTGAGTCAGAAATTGCCAAATCATTACCCTAAAATGCGTAAAAACAAACAAACAAAAAACGTGCCATTAAGAAGAAAAGATGTTTTAATCTTAGATACCAGATGAACATAATATATAAAATTTCTGCAATAGCTAACACTGAAAAGGCCTGATCTACACATGAAAGGATGTACACAAGACAGAATAAACAACCCATCACTTCTCTTTGCAGTTTGGACATGACTTCATTAAAGAACATTCCAAGAAAAATAAATAGGCACAAACATTCAGAAAGGCAAGCTGTTGTTCAATACGAAAGCATCCTTAAAGAACTAGCTTAGTATCTGTCGATACAGTCATGCTTCTATGTTTTACTAGGTAGACAAGTCTTATATTTTATGCCTGCATGAGAAAATTATTTCCACCGTCTAGTGAAGTCACAATGACTAACTTGGATTTTGGTGTTGAGATTTCCAGGACTATTTTAAGAATTCACTGGAAGTACTGTTTTATTAGAAACAAAGTAAGAACACAAGCACGTACCACTGACCGCATTGTGACAGACCTACCAAAACTGGTGACTAGGCCTCATGCACTTTTTATACATTTGGGGATGAATAAGACAGTCTGTGTAACATGAGCAAGTGGCACAAAGCTAAGCTTAAGTATTTTCTAAAGTTGGTGTGAAACTTCAGCTTTTCATTATACCCCAAATGTGAACCGCTCCATCAGCAAACACCTCACCTCTGATTCTGTTTTATCCTAAACGACTGAGCCACAAGTTCTGTTCTTCCAGATTTTTCCCCTTGTCTTATTAACCACCTGGTTTCCTCAGGCTACCTAATGCGTAACAATGTGAAAGGTTTTTAGAGCTCTCACCCGTGTATTTCAGTACGTCCGGACAGGATGTATATATTGAAAGCTGGTTCTTCTGCTGGCACCAGGAGAAACTGAACGAGCATTTCTGCTCTTGGAACTGCCATAAACTGCCTCTCACACACAAAAATTAATTTCAAACTAAACCCTGTGCCAAATCTTATACAAACTTGGCGTGTGTCTAAGCAGTTTGGGTTACCTGCAAGATAATCAACCTGTATATAGTGCTAGCAGGCAGAGAGGAAACCAGAATATCCACTTTTGCAGAGGCCTAACCTCTACAGGAGCATGAAAAATGTGGCAGTGTGACTGTAGAACAGTTGTGAAAGTGACAGGATCTACTAATTCAAGAGCAGAGGTGAACACAAATGTCTAAGAAGGGTGGTAACAGCTAAAAGGCCAAAATCTGACACTGTAGCTGTTGGGTCCCCTAGCCCATCCATTTTCTAAGATTCAACTTAAAAATGGGATAAAAGAAAAAGTTTAGAGTAAAAACAGTCTCAGTCTGAACTGCTTTTATTACTACTCTTGAAAACTGGAAAATAGGACGTAGAGATTTCTACATTATGACTGATACGATGCTCAGGATATTATTACACAGAACGGAGCGGATTCAGCTTTTCCTGAGGGTGGAAGCTATGGCTTACTTTGTCCATCCTTTTTTCTACCCTATTAATGGTACTTCCAAAATGGAAGGATTGAAATGTGAAATCAAATCTTCAGCTCTATGGGCCATTTTTAATTAGGGGTTGCTAACTTAAGAGCAAAGGACAGTTCTTTGCCAACTGTGTAATAGCATTACAGATTTACACCTTACCTGCATTAAAACACTGGGATGACACAAATTTCAATGCCAAGCAGCAACAGTAAGAAGAAAAGGCTGAAGGGTAAATGAGCTCTGTTGCTAGCAATGATCTCTATCTCAATCCAATACTCCATAAACACTTTCCTAAATTCGAACCAGAGTTATACAAGATACGCTCAAAATGACCAAAGATCCTTTAAGAACCTCACATTTCTCTTTTTAAATAATAATAATAATATATATATTTTATTATTCTTTAAATAAAATCAACAGAAGGAAAAACTGTTGTTCACAGCAATGAAAATAGCATCCGCAGAGAGATGATACTCCATCTATTGCTGGAAAAGCATAGCTTCCACTTGTCCTCTCCCATTATCTTGCAAAGTTTCCCTAGGCTCCAGGATTATTACAGATTAAGATCAGGTACACAGCAGTAAAACTGACAGCCTCTTAATCTGACTTCCTCCTAGAAATTGCAGAAATGAACTAAAATTCCTACCATGATCCATCTCAAGGTGGGCATGGTCCAACTGCTTCACAGAAATAGGAACAAAGTTTCTGAATATTGTGGCAATACATAACATGTTTGTGTTTTTTTTTTTTTCCCCCTCATCAGATCTGTATGTTAACCAGGCAAAGCTTGTGTTGGACTACTTGATTGACACTGCTGCTGATGTCCTCACCAAACCACACCACCAGCATACAACGACAGAGCACGCTGGTGATAGGATGATACACACAGCTCTATCCTACTTACAGCTTGCAAAAGCACATCCCCAAATCAACATGCAACTGGTAAGTGTGCAATTATGTTGTGCCACAGCTGCAATTTCATTAACTTTGAGAAAGAACATAAGCAAAGTGTATTAGAAGAATGATGGGCACAACACTGCTGTTGACAGCTACATTACCAGGTGGGAAGAGCCCATCAGAGCCGTGTCCCCTTAGAGCATCAAACAGACCTGGGCCAGATACACACGATGCTTCATAAGTACAGTCCTAGGCAGCAGAAATTCATTCCACACATGAATGATCTAAAGCTGAACTAGAGCAACGCAATAAGGAGCACCTAAATGACTTCAATGGTGCTGACAAAAGCCAAATTAGTACAGAAATACATTTTGCACAAACTCACTAGGAGTCAGGCACATTCTCCAACAGACCCCCCTCTGGAATTCGTTCCTGAAGTAGAGCCAGCATGCAAGATGCTAAGAACCAGCAAATTCCTGCAACCACGTCCCATAAAGCCACAGACATTGGTACATGGAATATGAGTTATGGAATAAGAGTTTTTAAAAGATACACGAAATGCTGTGTTTAAAACAGAGTATTCAAAGGCGGCTTCTATTAGCACCAGCCTGTATGCAGACAGCACATAATGCAGATACACTGGGGATTGAGTATTAGGCTCACTGCTCTGATTTGTTTAATCACTTTTTGGGGGTGGCAGACAAGCACAGCTCTTCTTAGGAAGGCACTTTCAGGAAGGCTCTCCCTGAACTTCAGGGGAGCATATAATCCTAAAATGCACAGGGGCAGTAGGCAGTCTAACCATACGGGCATGACTAACATGAGATGAAGGCATGATAGGCACAAAGCTTTGCCAAAGGTAGACTCACTTTTATTATAATGTGCTTGTAAAACAACTGCCATTTGTCAAGTAAAAATGGAAGTCATGATATGCTGATCTCTGGATTTGTTCTTTTTTCCTCCTGTCCCTCTTCCTACTCTGCACTCAAGGACCTCATGCACTAAAAAGAAACCCAGGAGTTAGTACCACAACACTTAAAACTTAAAAACATTTTAAATGTTTAAAAACATTTAAATGGCTTATGAAAAAACACAATTTTTGGATTTCTCTTTGGATCTTCCAAATGAAATGATATTCTTTTCCGAGTTTGAGATGAAAGAAATGAGGACACTTCAATTTCCAGGGCTCTTCCCATTACTTTGAAAACTGTAAGAACTGGTAGTATTGCAGAGATTAAAAAGAAAAGACCTTGCTTTTACTTTCTTTGTATCAACTCAATCATTTTCCAAATTCTGTAGAGGACCAAATGCTGGTATCACAGTTGGTATCATCAGATTTATTTGATTTTATTTAAACCTGCCCTCTCACAGTCCCACAGAAGACTTTATTTAAAGGAAACCTCCCCCTTCTCTCCACCCAGCCCCCAAAGTTAAGAAGTTTGTTTCCCTATGGCTGAGCCACTCAACATGCTCAAAATTCATGTTTCTTTCCTTAACTTTAAATGAGAGAGATTGCGATACCACTGAGGGCAAACCTAAAGGAAGAGCTGTCTCCACCACTATTCCAAGTTAATGGGTTCTTTTAACTTTACGGATGCCCTCCTACACCCCTACTTAGCAAGCACAGAGAAGACCTTCTCCAGATGCGACTGTTTTGTTTTCTGTAACAATAAAGAGGAGATTACAGAAACACTAACTTTCACGTTATTAGGGGAAGGGCAGACCATTTTGAGGAGCCATGTGCCATAGAATCCCTTATCACTTTCCTGTCCTTTTATCTCTGAGATTCTATCTCATGCCTCTCTCCCCAGTCAGCTCATAAAGGAGACAAAAAGCAAGAGGGAAATCAAATGCATCTCTGCATGTGCAGGAGCCAGTTTTATGCCCCCTTCCATATACCTGTTTTTGGTTGCCTGAAGGTTGCAAGTCAGAGAGGCTTGCCTAAGCACGCTGCAATAAAAGCTGCTACAGCCAGCTGCCTGAGGATCTAAAGGGGGTTCCTAGCAATCCTGCTGAATAACCCTTAGGCTAGCCACCACCAAGGAAAACAAAATATGAAGATAAAAAGATTCTTTAGCTTGTTTCCTTATTGCTCGAAGTAGGAAGTCTCGGAGGGCAGTTCAGACTGGTTGCTTGAGTGTTCAGACAATGATCGCTCCCAGATGGCCCTGACAGGATGGGCTGGCTACAAAACCATTAGGTAGGGCCTACTGGAAACAAATGCATGGCATTTTGCTGAAAAAACAAATGAAACTGTTTTTCTTGCCAAATTAATATCATCAACTACTTTTAAATACGTGCTTCAGAACAAGCACTTCACACCTTAAGTCAATCAGCTGTTTAGATGTTCCCAGCTTTAGTCATATGGACAGCCTTATAGGTTATCTTTTCCTCATTTGAGACTAAACACAAAAAAAAACAACCCCCACACCACAACTCCTTTATTTCCTTTCTCCGTACTTCAGTGTTTTGGCTACTGTATCCATCTCACACTGTTAATGTTTAGTTTTTCCTTCTTATTATTCAGTATTCTTTCACCCCCCCTTTCCACTTCCACTTCCTGTGTTACTGGATTTTTCCTTCCCTTTCTGACTCCTCCTTACGATCACGTCTCAGGCAGAGCTTGTTCCACTTCCAGTTCAGACACTACGTGCCACTGAGGTTGGAGGCAATTATTCACATCCCTGAAGACTTTAAAGATTGCCACATAAAACAAAGAAGAAAATCTTCCAGGCATGATGCTGCCTGAGCTGGTACCTGTGAGCTACCTGCTCAGCCAACTGTAGGCAATACAGTACTTTGTATTTTTCACCAGCAGATTATTCCCTTTTCATCACCATGCTTCAACCCCCCTGCAACCTGATTTCCCAAGTTGCAAAGCATCAGAAGCAACAGATTTCTCTGCACCCAGATATGACATATTGTCTAAAGGCTATGATTTGACAAGTTGTTTTTATTTACCCATTTAACCTTAGCTGGTAAAGATGATTCAGAGCAAAAGTGTAGGAAGAAATTACACTACTTAGCTTAAACGGTTTAAAGTGATATCTAAAATAACTAAGTATACTATATACATAAATATTAGAACTACTGAATTTTGATAGTGAGCTAAAAATGGTTTTAAATCTGAGGATTTTCAAGCTCCAGGATCTACAGTTCCTCCACCACAGAGTTCAAAGAGCATCAGTTTCAGAAGTATTTTAGAAGCCCATGGTGTTAAATCAATAATGCAAGGTAAAACTGATTTTGAACTCAAGTTTCATTGCAAACATTCAAAAACCATCAAATGGAAAATTTCCATTTGAAATAGCAATAGAAATCTTTATATTATTACACATGTGGAAGCAACAGAGAAACTTAAGACAGTGAAATCACCAAGAGCAAACCAAACCCTACTTTCTCTCTAGAAGCAAAAAGTAAAGACCCATGCAACTTCTAAAAATAGTCTTTTAAAGAGTTCTTAAGTTTTAATTTATTCCATGAAATCAACATTGTGATACCAATACCTCAGCTCTTATACATTAATTTCACTTGCTTTCTGCATTTCTTTTGATATATAGGGAATGAAAATTAGAAATTATAAATTGTGATGAACAGAAGTTTATTTAAAAATCACATCAGTTAAATTACTAATGATTCTTAAAGGACGAGGGATATGTAACATCTTTATCTTTACCAAGAACAGTAACTAATACGTCTTATCAATATGTACAGTGAAGTACTTACTTAGGAACGGTTCAACCCTATCCTTAGGCACAAAACAGACCACTAATACAATGGATCTCCAACTTTCACTAAATTTCAGCATGGGATTTCCATTAGAGTTGAAGTCACAAATAAATCCTAATTAATGAATATTATCACCTTAACTTAGTATCAATTAATTCCAGCTTTGGAATCCCTTCAGTCTTCATCCACCACTTACCACAATCAGCGTTCAGCCATTACAGAGGGCGGGAGGGGAGGCATAGGAATAAGGGGGAAAAATGTAATATCTGGTTTTTATTTGTTTTTTAATTTACTTATTAAAAAATGTACGTTTACCATTTAAATTCCGGCTTACTAGTTACAGACTTCTCCAGTATAATAAAGATAGTAACACAGATAAAGATGAGGTTTCTCTAATAAAATAGACCCTACCCAAAAAAAGAGACAAGAACCCAGGTCACACCAGAAGTTTAATTGCTAAAAGCATTATCCTAATCAAGCCCTCCTTCCAGCGTAGCCCCTCCCCAACTTCTAGCAGTTCAGCTCAGACTTCCCCAGGCCAAATTTCATGCTTGAACAGTTTGGGTTTTATTTTCCTTTTAGGAAGTGAGGCCAGCTTTTAAACACAAGAACTCCCTTTGAGTGTTTGCTGACCATTAGTCAGCACTTCCCTGTGACCCATCCCTTTCCTCCACTCCCTTTCAGTTCCAAAAGCCAACATTATCAGCTTCCAGCTTTTCCTTTCTTTGCCTGCAAAATTCACCAACTGCTTCAGAAATTCACTTGTCAGTGCAGGACCCTTCTTCCAGGGCTCCACTCTGAATTCTTGGACAAACTGAGAGCCTTTAATCTCTTCTAAAAGATTGGCTTTCTGTAGCCTAAAGTGTCCTCACTTTTCAGGGCTACTTTTGATCTGGGCTTACCAACCAGGTGGCCACAGTTTGTTTTTTTTAAGCCCCTCACATAAAGCAAAGATGTAACTGCAACAATCTCGTATGTTGAAGTTCTGCCTTGCCTATTTGCTTGGATTTGACTTGTTCTGTAACTAGAATGTAAGATTCTGGGGAATAATGTATTTGTTTTATAACCTGTGTTTGAAGCTACACTGACACGGATCTCAGAAGTGCCAATGCGTGCTGTCCTATCAGTGATTTCAGGAACTGAGCAATAGGACTCAACTTTTCTGAATTTTAAGCAGTGAATTACAGATCACAGTTAATGAAATAATCCTGAACAATCTTCACTCCAATTCCACGTCAACTTCTCATGGGCAAGCCTCTACATAGGTTATAGGTTACTGACACACCTGCCAGGACAAGCAGCGTGAACTGCAAATGACTGCAGTGATAGCACTGCTCCATCACAGGAACCCATTGTCACAGCAAACCAGTGTCTCCACTACTGCCCTTTAAAGTCAGTGATCTAGATTACCATCTATATCGTAATCTCCAGATCAGGAGGTATAAATCAGTCCTTACAGGCAAAAAGGAGGATATATCAAGAGAACAAACCCCACTATCTTTTTCATTAATATTCCTTACAAGTCATCTGCAATCCCTTCAGCCTGCCCCGCTCCAGTAATTTTCATTTTCCTCACAAAATGCCTGATCTGTTTTAGTGACCACCCTGCTCTCTTCAGCTCCCAGTTTCTTAGTTTTGCACTGAAAGGCCAAGAAAGTAAACATGCACTTGGCGAATGCCCTCTGAGCTGTGGGTCACTACTTACCCAGCAACTTCCTTCCAGAATTTATCATGCTCTCAGAGCTCAGTGGCAAACATGCACTGGTCAGTGTTATCTTTAAAATTTATTCTGCAATCATTTTGAATCACTACGCAGGTCATAACATCAAGTTTTATCTCAAGACCTTTTAAAAGTAAACTATACATAAAAAATACATTTTTTTAGTTCTAAAAGCTTGCACATTAAAACTTGTAGTTATTCTCTCAGAGCTTATTATATTTTATACATATTTTCAGAAATCTGTTCAGGAAATTGTGACAAAATATTTATGTTCTAATGAGAAAGGGACTGTTACAGATCTGATACCATGTTCTACTCTACAAGAAACCTTTTTTATTTTGTGTTGATGAAGAAAAATGCAACAGCATAACAAAGGCAAAGAATAGGCCACAGAAAAAAAAAAAAACACATCCAATGTGAAACTGTAGGAAAGTGAGCAAGGCCATGGAGTTGAGTGGCTTTATTTCAGAGTCCCCATTTCTCTGTGCTCCCTTTCTCCTCATCTCTGACTTCACTACTTTCTGAGCTCTTCAGTATTTCGGTCTTAATCCACTACCTAAACGAGCCTTGATTGCTGTAGCCCTTTAATCCAGCAGTCTGTCTGGTAACCCACGTACCTTCTAGCACAGGAACAGCTGCTTGGATGGCAGGCACCATCCCAACAGCCAAACACCGCCACGCTCTGTGCTGGAGCACGCCCAGAGCTGGCTGGCAGCTGGTGCTGCCAGTATCACCTCCACATCAGCCAGGAGCAGGGGAGGGCTGCAGGCACGCTCCTCCTGCCTGCTGAACTGGCCAGGAACAGCTCTGCGCTGATTTTTGTCAATAAAATCAAAGGGGGAGGCAGCAGGCAGATGTTGGGTTTGCCCCCCTAAATACAGTACCCGCAGTAAGACCATGCACCATGGGCAAGAGAACTAAACCTGCTGGTGGAGCCGCTCAGCCTTGTCTCACTTGGAAACGGATTGGTGAGGAGGGATTTCAAGCAAGCCCATTTCGTGTGTATCTTCATCAGATACCAAGTATCTTATCTGAGCACCACTGCAGGTGTTGGAGGAACAGATGCCCTGCAGGTGAAAGGTGCTAAAAAAAGAGTTTGCACAGAAATAAATTATCTTAGTGGAAAAAGAGCTTGCGTCCTGTCCAGAACTATGCGAGGATCTAAAACTGTTTAATTACTGAAAACCTGTAGCTATTTTGTTAGATGGTAAAACTGATTTAAATTTCTCCACTTCCATAAAATCAAAGGGCACTGCTCCAGAACAACACAGACCTGCAAACAGCTTACCTGGCCTCAGAGCTGTGGAGCTGATTGCTTGTTTTCAGACAAGTAGGAAAGAGGAAAAATCACTGTCAACCACCCCAGCACGGTACTAGGGGTGATTAACTAGGGAGTGGCTGAGGAAAGGATGAAACATCAAAAGAAAGCGAATGGTTGAAGTCTAAAAGAGGAAACATGACTTGCACAGGAATCTGGCAATCTAGAATATCAAAATCTGCTAAGGAGCCAAGTGGCATGAAGAGAAACTGAGGTAGCAAAGGAAGGAGGTGGAAATTTGCAAAATTTGCAAACCACAGGAAGAATTCTTGCAGAGAATGAACAAAGCCTGAGTTCACTGGACAGAAATTGTCTGGCAAACTGAATTGTGAGGCAGACTCTCACTGAAATGGAAGGAAGTGCTGAATAAAAACAACAACAACCCTGTGCTACTCACAGGCAGAGGAAGGATACAGAGCACTTAAGTTCAGGTGGAAGAATTAATGCCATGTGCTGAGCAGAAAACTATCACACAGCAGGAACACCACTTACCAGAGAGACTAGGAACTGTGTCAGAAGGATACAGCTGCATTTAGAGATCTGCAGCTGAAGAACAGTAAAAGAGAACACAAGGAAGAAGTGAAGCCAAAAGCTAATATAAAATATTAGCAATATAAGAACTGATTTTTTTTAATCAGTACAAGTTAAAACAAAACCTTACATACTTGTAAAGTAAAACCACTGTTTCTTCCACTAGGCATCTGAAATGCATTGTAGGCATCAACTGAGAAAAACACCATCAGAAGTTGGAAAGCAATAAATAGCACAGTAAAAATATATGCCAGCTGCATACAAGAAACGTCTGCCCCTCAGTACCAGAATTATTTTTAAAAGTATTGTGCAAGTCCTTCTTTTGAAAATCCTGCCCAAAAAAATGAGAAAGGAAAAGCTCCGTCGCTCTCACATTGCCCAACTATTAGATGAAACACTTTCACCCCACTGCAACTCGTAATGACCACAATTTTCCCTTATTTCTGAGCAGAAGGATTTTCTAAAACTGTACAACAGCTCTCACCAGACCCTACAGAAATGTGCATGCGTTCTGTTTAAGGTGGTAACACTGCTCCCGAGCAGAGAAAGCCAAGCACTGACTTAGCAGTTTTGTGCACAAAGCTGCCCATTTGCTCCTTGCTCGCCTTGTTTTTGCTTTGCTGATCAAAGCAGTTGCCAAGTTTTTTCTTTACCATTACAAGGCAGGAAAAATGGCTCTCCTCAGAGAGGCCCCTTGTGAAGGTCAGAAAGGTTAGCTCCACAAGCCCTGGAGTCTGCTCTGATGCCGGAGTGATTGGCTGGCTTCCCTGCAGTTACCCTGCATTTCCCCTCCTTCACAATAGTGCGCTGGTTATGGAAACTAAATATGAAAGAACATGGTGGGGGAGGAAGGAATTTCTATGGAGACAGTCAAAAACACTCTGAAGTCCTACTTTTTTCAGCAGCCTGAAAATCCAGCACTCTAAAATGTTTGATTTCTTCCTGGAATACTCAAAGAAAAACTTTGCTATACACTCATTTTCTTGACCCTCCCTTCTCATCCAAAATTCTAAAGAAAATATGTCAATGAGTGTGCTTTTTCTAAGAATACGAACAATTGCATACTGGTCTGCCTTGGTCTGGAAAATGGTTGTTTCTTAAGATGTTTACTTGCCCCATCTCTGGATTTAATCAACTGGAACCCACGGGTCACACCCTCTTAATGAAGCTTGAAACAAAGCCAGCTAATCACAGCCTGCATTTGTAGCACCTTCCCGCTCCTGAGCGGCATCACGCAGGAGTCGTTTCTAAAACCTTGCAGTAAATGTTTATTTACAGGCACCGGACCCCAACCACTTCTAGGTCCTAAAGTCAAGTAAGGAAGGTATCTTGGAATAGCCAGCAAAACACTCGGTACGTTTCAGATGGTTGATTAAATACACTCAGTGCTTTCTATAAAGTCAAATCTACCAATCCAGAGGCAACCACAACTATTTAGTTTTTCTCTTAAGCATCAAAAACCTAACTAGTAGTACAGACAATGAAAGACCTAGCCTCTCTGAAGCATCTACTTCAAAGAAGCAGATTCAACGCTAGTGTAAGCAGATGAAAATACCACAAATTTTCTATTTTGAAAAGGGAGATTTTGAGATTTCATATTTGGTGCTACTGTTCTGTATCACTTCAGAACTGAAACTGACTCCCAGCATTGTTCAAAAAGCTTTCTTACCACCCTGGAAGCCAAGCCAGGCTCCCTCCTCTCTGCATAACTGTAGGTGTCAAGTTCTGCCTCCAGTGCCATCACCCATGTTTGGACAGGTGTAGCTAATTAAAAGTCAGCCCGTGTGTTTGATGCTGAATGCACCTCTGCAGCTGTTTTGAGTTCATTATGTTACCAGGAGTCAAAGTACTTCCAGCAGTAGTCAAGTTGTGCAGCCTCACTGTTTCAGTACTCGCAAGATTTACCAACATGCAGTAAAGAGAGGCCCTATGCTACAGCCCTCTCATCCGAGGAGGAATCAACAGGCTTCTTGTGCTTCCACATCCATCCTGAAACATGGAAAACAGCCCCTGTATTGGAAGACAGCAGTAGGCAGCTGACAACTACAACATCCTCAAGGAATTAAGCCAAAACCAGTAAAATTGCATTGTTAAGGAAGGAAAAAAAAAAAAAACATAGAAGTGGGATTCTGTACAGACACCTCAAAGGGTCTCTGGACTGCTTCACCAAGCCCACACTGAAACGCAGAAGCAACAGGAGAGCAGGAGAAATCCTCATGACAGCCATACTGTAACAAAAAGCAAAAGGTATTCATAGCACAACAAACGGTACATGTGCACACAACGCCACATTTCTCTTTTCCTCATTTGTAGGACAGCTTTTATGACCAAGCCTTGCACTTCCCAAGCCTATTTGGGGAGGGTACAAGGGCCTGGACTGTGAGCACCTACTGACCCCACAAACATCGCTTGAGCTCCCACACAAAGGCCACGCACACAATCTGCTGGCCAGCACAAGGCATAATCACGAAAAATACTTATTTACAGCTCCATCAGACTGTTCATCCTCCCCGTGTGCTGTGACAGTGAAACCTGAGAGAAGAAAGCATCAGTCAGAGTGGCAAAAGCTGGACATCCATTATCTCACCAGTGGGCATGAGCGCAACTTTCACAGAATTACAGAAAGGCACTTTTTAAAGACCATCTAATTCAACCCCCTGCCATAGGCAGAGACACCTCCCAATAGATCAGGCTGATCAAGGCCGAACCAGCCTGGCCTTGAACACCTCCAGGGATCCACAGCTTCTCTAGGCAACCTGTCCCAGGGCCTCATCACCCTCACCTCTGACCACCTCAGCTGGGGAGATGACCTCTTACCTTCTGGCTGATGTTGCCAAGTGGGCACAGGTCTCCCCTGGCGTGTCCTTCACCCAGCGAAGGCACTTCTCCTGCCCTGCCTGCAACCCAGATGACACAAGTATTTTGGCAGAAACTTTCTTTTGCCATCACCTCCTGAATCCACGCTAAGGGGCTCTGCTGATGAAATCTCATTTTCTGAGAGGCCTGAGATGCATGACTTTGTTAACCCTCCTCCATTAACCCACTCCCGTCTACGGAGTTTTATTCAGCAACCAGAAGAGGTAAAGCAGCATTGCTTTATTGTAAGTCCTGTATTACAGATACAGGACTTGAAAAAAATCCGAAAATACTTAAAATATCCCAGAGTATCAAAACCAACTTTAGAAACTAATAAATGAACAAAACAAAATCTCTATCAGCAGCAAGACCAAGACCCTACTCAAATCTAAAGCATGGGAGGAGGCTAAAGCTTTGGACTATGTTTTCCTAAGTTTTTATGTTAAAGGTTCAGATTGCAGTAATTCTTTAACGATGACACAACTGGGCCAAGGACCGGGCACACTGCAACCAGCCCCTTCTTTCCACTGTATGTAATGCAGGCAGAACTTCCCAGACAACTTCTGAAAGCAACCCCCTTCATAAAGATATTTTTAAGAAAATGCTGAGTATTTCCTTGACACAAGACTCCAGTTATGCAAAAATCGATCATGTGGATGTAGTACCATGTGCCCTATATCAATCCTGAAACTGTACAGAGGAAAGATGTCCAGAATTACTGTCCTTCTCTGAGCAAATTAAAATTAGAACAAGATTACTAAAAAGAGCTTGAATATCTATCTTTCTCAAAATCTGAACTGAAAAGAGTTTTGAGTATGGCAAAAAGCTAAAACATTTCATTAGGTGCTTCAGTTTCTTTCAGTTTTATGACTTCCTATGTAATCAACAGCTCAATAAGTTCATGCTTTCTAAATTAACAAGTTTATGTAAATTGATCACACAGACTATTAAGAACAGACAAAGAAGAACAGAAGCAACGATACAGTAAAATTAATTAGTTTCACTATTTCTATTTCAGGAACAAGGATGTCTCAACCTGCCAAATACCACATCTGATCTTCTCCTTCTTCTTTGGTTTTTAACTCAATGACTTTTTTTTTTTTTTTTTTTTTTTTTTTTAAAGTCAGCCTATAAACGTCAGTAAACCTAACATTATTTTGTTTAAACATAGCCAGCATTTATTGGAAATGTAAATTCTGACATCATTTAAAAATGAAACTACTACAATTTTTTTTACACCAGCACAACTGAATCAAAGTCATCTTTCCATAGGCTTATTGTTCACTCCATACAACCTTACATATACCAGCACAGGTTAATCTGACCAACTAAAAACAAAACTGCGAAGTACTTTGCTCCTAATGTTTTAAAATAACACTATATGAAAATATGAGAAATTTGCCAGTAGTAAGAAAGCAGGACAAAGAACCCAACACACGAAAATTCTAGACCAATGGTCTCCAAACTTTTTTGACCATGCACCCCATCAATAAAAGCTTGGAGCACACATCCCCAGTATATGCGTATTTGTAAGTTATATAGATATTGCATATTTGTAAGTTATATAGATGTATGACTGCATGGATGTATTATACAGATTACAAAACATATACAAAACCAGAAATTAAAAAAAAAAAAAAAAGAGAAGATTAAAGCTATATATATATATTTTGATTTATTTATAGTACCAAAAAAAATTTCTTCCCACACCTCAACAGGAGTTGAAAGCACGCCATCCACTTTGGAGACCACTGGCTTACTGTCCAAGTGGTGAATGTCATCCTTAAGAAATGTACTCCATTTCAGAACCCGGAATATGATTTCCCCTAAAGTAGCCAAAATGCAGTTAACTTTTTTTTCTAGTTAGGCAGTTTGACCACACTGCTCTTACATGTTTGTTGCTAAAAACAGACATGCCAGAGAATCTTTGTATCATGCTTTTATCTTTAACAGCAATCATATTTGTTACATTTCACCAAAAGCTGAGACTTCTAGAGGTGTAGGCAGATCACAATCCAACGATGGCAGCATTTAACACAGCAGAGTATTATTCTGCTAGAGATTACATAGTTCCATGTTTGCAACAGGTAAATCCATTAGGCACATCACAAAACCTACCTGAAATTAGCAGTCTCGCAAAACTACTTAAATATTTGCTGCCTTTCTATTCTCATAAATAGAATGAGAATGCTGACCTGATGATTATGCTTAAGATTCATCTCTAATAATTCCCCATCAAATACAACAGTATTAGGAGTGAAAGGAGGAAAAAAGGTTGTTTTAGTACAAAGCCAAATCCAAATGACAAAAAAAATATAACCAACAATTAAGACAGGCCTGATGTGAAAGGTAAAAGCTACAAAAACAAGGTTTTCCTCCCACTGCCTGCTTTATGCGGAGAAGGAATCCTTTAGTTTGCCATGATTTTTGTATCATCAATTGTATTGAGCTTACATGGAAAGGTTTTGGTGGCAAGGGGCTGTAGGGTGGCCTCTGTGAGCAGAGCCCAGAAGCAGCCCTGCAGCCCCCAAGGGGAGTGCAGCAGGAGGGCAGGAGGTGCTGCAGGCACAAGGCAGCACAAGTTCCCCTGCAGCCCGTGGAGAGGCCCCTGGTGGAGCAGGCTGTCCCCCTGCAGCCCATGGGTCCCACATGGAACAGATCTCCATGCTGCAGCCCCCCCATGGGTGGAGGAGCCCCTGGTGGAGCAGGTGGATGTGGCCTGGAGGAGGCTGCGGCCCATGGAGAGCCCCCGCAGGAGCAGGCCCCGGGCCGGAGCTGCAGCCCGTGGAGAGGAGCCCACGCAGGAGCAGGGGGTCTGGGGGGAGCTGCCGCCCACCCGTGGGGGACCCGTGCTGGAGCAGTTTGCTCCTGGGGGATGGACCCTGTGGGACGGAGCCGTGTGGGAACAGTTCCTGAAGAGCTGCAGCGTGTGGGCAGCCCCCTCAGGCTCAGTTTGGGAAGGACGGCATCCCATGGGAGGGACCCCATGGGGAGCAGGGGCAGAGAGGGACTGTGAGGGAGTGGTGGAGACGAAGCGCCAGGGACTGACCGCAGCCCCCATTCCCCTGCACTGCTCAGGGGGATGAGGTAGAACACAGTGGATAGGAGGGAAGGTGTTTCTAGTTTGCTTTTAGCTCTCACTGGTCTGCTAGAGACAGGCTATAAATTACATTAATCTTACTATGTTTTTTGTTTTTTTTTTGCCTGTGATAACAATTGGTGAGTGGTGTCCCTGACCATATCTCTACCTTTGAGCCCTTTTTCATAATTTTCAATCCTTACTTTGAGAAAGGGAAATGAGAAGGCGATTGAGGTGAGATTCAGCTGCCCTGACAATCTATAGAGGTATTCAGTTCATATAATCATAGAATCGCTTGGGTTGGAAGGGACCTTAAAGATCATCTAACTCCATCCCCCCACCACAGGCAGAGATGCCACCCACTAGATCAGGTCGGCCAAGGCCCCATTCAGCCTGACCTTGAACACCTTCAGGGATGGGGTAAGTTCTTCTCGTTGTTCATATGTCTTGCCCGATAAAGTGACTAGGTGTTTAAAATGTATTCAAGTGAACAATTGAGACAGGTAGAAGAATCAGCACTACTAAGGATTTTGAGTACCTGCGTCCCACATTCCCATTTCTGTGTATGGATAAGCAGAAAAACACCAGCAAGACAACACTTTGACCAACTTAGCCTTATCTTGATCCAACACTCCCTGAGCATGTAGTAGCAGCAACCTAAGACAGTCATCAGAAAGACTCTAACAGCATCAGTACAGTTGACTCAAAAAACCCGATGAAGTGGCAGGGGAAATTATGGCCCACTTACCAAGCCTACATTTGTTATGTGAGAATGCTATTTACAACGTCACATGCTGGAACTTGTTCCCAAGCTAGCTAAACCTACATGCTTAATTGACTCAATAGACAATGCTGTATTGTCAAGACTAATCTTTTCCTACAGGCTACAGTTTCTAAACCACAAATGCTTTTATCCATTTTTATTTTCTTAGCATTTCCCAAACCAGAAAACTTGAAAATACACAGAAACTGTGCATTTCAGAAACTATTAAAATGCACATATTCATATGAAAACTGACTCACCAGAAAGTCCAAGCATTTTTAAAGAACCTGAGAGTCAACAGGTTTTTTAGGTTTGTATTTCAGAAATCCAAGACCGAAGAGACTAAGCTAGCAGGAAAGCCAGAAACCAGACTCACGTCACCAATACACACCATGTGAGCAGCAGTTCTTGCATTGTAGCAGATTTTGATTGAGTCGCTGTATGAAGTATTTGTTTCAAGTTACTGCCAAAGAGTAAGGTTTGGACAAGAAAGAAATCTGGTTAAAGTCTGAGAAACTGTCAATTAAGAACTAATTTAAACAAACATTTCATTGGATGCTCCGGATTACTTTTTATTCATATTGATGAAAAATACTTCCAAGAAAAGGCATGTGTAGAAAAAATGGGAGATCAGAAAATAAGACAAGGATTTACACAGCAAACAAGTCATGAAGTGAAATAGAACTTGAGTTTTTCAGCATTTCTATGCCAACTATCAAAATAACTGGTGAATTTTAGGAACTGAAGTGGTTCAATTACTATTTGTTTAAAAAGGCAAACTGACTCAAGCTTTTCTATTAGCAGCTTTAGATATATGGAGTTCACTAACCTAGGAGCCACCAATTTTGTTTAATATTTCTCCTACCTTCCCCAAAACTGATGAAAAGAAACAGCTCAGAAATCAACACTATTAAATCCCAAAAGCTGTCGATTGGTTTGGGGGAGGGAAGAGACAGGGAACATACCAAAAACATTTACACTGTGCTTTCTGAAACTACTAACAGAACTGAAGGCATCACAATGCCATAGAACAACTGTGATTAGTTGATCAGCTGATACCTTTTAGACCAGGTGATTGGTCTAAAAGTACCTATAAACCACAGAACAAAATAAACCCAATAGCCACCAAAAACAGGAACACAAAAAGTCAAGCCAAGCATTAAAAATATCCATATGCTTATGTACCTAATCTTTCTGTACAGAATGGTCATTTAATGAGTTTACTTTTAATATTATTACATTTAATATCATGAAGACTCTTTGAACTTGTTTTTTTTTTTGTCATCAGTATCCCAACAAGATAGTACTCAACAACAAAACAGTTTCCCTTTTCCAAAGCAATGTCTCACTGTAGAGACTGCCTTCAAAATGATGTATTCAAGTATATGCAACAGTTGTTGGATTCATGACTGATATGGTTGAGCACGCTGCATCTAAAACACTGCTGATAAAACCTGTGTCAGATAGTCTGCCAGCTCTTGTGCTTAATCAACTCAAGTTGAAAACAACCTTCTACAACAACAGAGGGTTAAATTAACAACCACTGTGTCTTTCTTCCACTGCCTCTCTCCCCTCTAATTTTCCACATCAAGCTTCCATCAGATTTATACCGTAGGAGGATAAAACAGCTTTGCAAAAACACATTACTCCCTTTAATAACATGCTGAAGTGTATCTGGTTCCATTTGTTTTGCTTTTTCCTGATCTTCACTAAAATACCCTTATTCAACTCAACTGCGAAAATTAAAGAAGTTGTAAATAGAAAACTATTAAATTAAAGTATAAAAAATGGACTCCAAAAAGCCAAGCCATGTTGGGAAGATGTTCTTTCAGTTGCCACAGGGTCTAATGATATTTTGACAAGACTGCAATTATGCTTCTGTTACAAGAACAGATCTTGTTCTCCACGTCTTGCCAGGGTAATACTGCTTTTAATTAATGCTTTTGTTGTGAAGTGTACCCTCAGGCAGTAATAAGTTTTATAATAATTTCAGTATGTAGCATGTATTTCCCCACACCATTTATTCAAAAATTCTCATCATTCAGCTTCATAGATAATGTTGAAGCCTTACTTCCCAGAACTCTTCAAAACATGGTTAAACTCAGAGTTAACACATGGTTCTGTCTACCAAGATGCTGTTAAAACATGTCTTTGTATGACTGCTTTGCTCTGCTCCATCAAGAAGGAAGGAACATTATGTGCCTATCAGACTGGCACTACCACAAGAAAACCGAATTTCCTTTTCAATTTCAGTCTCTATTCCCCTTTCAAGAATCAGCATGTCTTCTTTTCAAATGGTTGAGAAATGCTTTTAGTGTATTGTCTTTTAATCAGAATTATCAGAATTACAACCATTGCCAAAGTGACACGAGATGCTGATCTTCAGTTCCATTTACTGATCACTATGCGCGTTTTATACACGTACACAAGTGCACTTTTATTCTTACAACCCACCTCTCAAATTTGAATAGCCTCACTAAAGGAAGTCACAAACCAGAGCTTCAGCAAACAAACAGGCAATTACTGAAGCCACAGAAATCTAGACACATATTTATCCGAAGTTTGAGACAAGTAAAGTACTGTGTGGGAAATGTTATGAAATCCCCGTCAAGAAAACTAGGCCTCAAATTTAATCCACTGACTTCTCTCTACCACAAACAGCTGTGAAGTAACAAACTAATTTTTGTTTTAAATAATATTACTTAATAAAACACGACTGTCTAATTAACTCCACAAGAAGGTGGGAAGTTTCAAACCAATTCTTATATACCAATTAAAATTGGCTTCACAATTAGTTTGGATAGCTTGAATTGACTTTGAAAAACACAGTCAATATGCAAGCTGTCGCCTTTTCAGACTGCAGGGACCCATTTTTGTCTGTCACATGTTCTTTGATCATATTCTAGATAAAAAATTAAAATCTTAAATCTCACACTGGAATATTCAAGCTTTTTTAAATTAAAGTGATGTCTATATTTTAGTAGATTAAATTCTCTGAAGTGTTCAAGCACTAAAACCTATGCTGAGTTTACACCTTTCTCAGAGAGGAGTTAACGTTACACATTATTTCCATTTCTTTTCCATTACTTTTGCGTTCCACCAATAACACAAATCCAATATTCTGTATGGTCTCTCAGAAGAAAAACTCATTTCAGAAATTTCAGAATCCTAACTCCATTTCATATGGAAATGATCCTCAATTTCTTCTGCATGGCTCTTGCATCACTCCAGTGAAAGCAAACATTTAAACAGGACATGATTTGGCAAGAATACATTTATATATCGTCAGAGAAATTAATGAATGACAGTATATGGCCTACATCAAGAAGGCCAGACTAGGTGACAACCACCTCTACTGCTTCCAAATTAAATTATCTTCCTTTTGCTGGAAGGTGCATCAGCCTAAAAGGGCACCATTTGAATTTCAAGGTCATGTTGGACTTGTTCACACGGTCTAAAATCTGATGAATCAGTAAAAACAACAGCAGGTTGAATTCCAAGTTGTGTTAATGTGTATTTGCAAAAGCAGTCAGTGCAAAAGTTCGAAGGCTTGCGATACCACAGAAAATAAAGTTAGTCTACTTAAACAGCCTAACAGATGTAAGACCACTCACACACACACAATTCTGTTGTTTATGTGTACACATTTTTAGAATCAAGCCTACCACAACTTTGAGCTTTTTCAATCTTAACTGCCAGTTTCTTCTGCACCCTTGAGATACTTGTGCAGCAAATAACTACTGATGGACTAAATAAGCAGTCAAAGCCAAACCAAAAATAAAGATCTTAAGTTTCCAGGCTTTCCTTACAAGAATCAGCAAATTATCAAAATCAACAGAAATCCACTGCTGGCTTCTGAACCGCACGGTATAAGCATTGATTAAATAAATTACCCTTTTGACCCTTTCTTTTTTCTTTAAAGAAAAGCCTGACTTGGTTACTCAGTTCTTAATATGTTTCTTGGTATGAAGTAAAACATAACCTTGGAATGAAAATGGATTCTCCAAACAGAAGCAGATTGAGTAACATGTGTTAACCTATTAGACTTCTGGTAATTGATTTTAATAATGTTAACACCAAATCACTCACTGAAGAAGGAAGTATTCAGTCACATAAAAATCAACCTGTACATTAGCTTCAGTTAACTGCAAAATCAAAAGGTATGTGTCTTGATACAGAGTATTATTTAAAAAGGAAATTAAAGCCATTATTTTTTACAGTCTACTGGGTGACATTATAACCAATGGTGTATCTAGTGCTTATAAAATGAAAAAAATAAGTCACAACCTAGGGTATAAAAATACATAATAACTCATAACCAAGATCTCTCTGTTTTTGTTGTTGTTGTTGTTGTTGTTGTTTTTTAAATGATTTTGGTCATACTGGCTAAGCTGCATAAAAAGTTACCCCATAAAGACTATTAAGGATAGACAACTCTACCTCACAAAATAACCTCAAACACAAAAAAAAATCCAGAATCACAACTACAACCTGTAAATCTTAGACACATCTGGTAATTACACTGCTTTGAAAGAACAGAAATGTCATGCTATATACAATATATGCAAGTCCTTAACTGGATTTACACAACACACAAATATAACACTGTTAGACCTTTTCACTCCATGGGCGTGTCAATCACTGAAGTTCTATACTGAACATCAAGAATTTTAGTGACATTTATTTCTTAAAACAAATTTGGTTTTTAATTCCAACTTCTGAATAAAATTAAATTGTTTACCTTCTCATTTATGTATCTGCTGTCAACCTTTCATTCTCCCATCAGAGTTGAATACATCTTTCTGTAATGAACACACGCACTGAAACTATTTGCTCTATCATCATGTAGTAGAAAAGTTAATTAAAACATTCAAAGTTTACTTTAGTTTTACACAGCACAGCAGTTAAACCAAGCAGGTCAACTGGAAGAACAAGTCATAAATCAAGAAGGAGCTGTGTACATGTATAGCAAGGAACAGCTTCAGTTTTTATTCTGGTTTTTGAGATTAACCACAACTACAGCAACTATTTACACAAGGAACGGAGAAGAGACTAAAAAAGCACTAAACTTTTTACAGTTCGTAAAATATCAATGTGTATTCACACTTACAAACATCTAGAAGAATATCCAATGACAGACAATGGTACAGGCTAGATTTTTTTTTGTTATCATCAATTCCTCCAAGAATAAACCGTGACCAATTCCTATACTAGCAGATGTGCACCTACACATCCCTTCTTTTCTTGCTTCCCCACCATCAACTCCTGTTGGTCAGATACTCAGTGTTGTTTTTTTTGTTTGTTTGTTTGTTTTAAAAATCATCCTGCTTGATAGGCCTATGGGGAACAAACCACCTGTATTTTTAGAGCAAAAAACATCGTATAAGAGAAGCTGATCCCTCAGGCTGCTAAATCAAGCCCAGCTCCACTGCAGGAAATAGTAGCGTGCTAGTTATGCTGCTGAGAAGAGTAACACACCATAATACTGTATAGGCATGCAATTATTTCAAACCATCATTATTACTTACAACTAAGTTAAATCATTGCCTGTTCTATTGCTTTTGTGGAACAACTTTGTTTCGTACACAAGGGAGAGAAATGAGGAACTGCCAGTTCTGCATTATTTCTCAGTTCCCTTCTACTGCAGTTTCCCTGAAAGCCCTCCCCACATTACCTGCACTATGTGTTTGGACTTTGCTCCACACTGCAATTCTGCTGGTAACTGTGCTTCGGGAACTTGCAAGCTCATCAACAAATAACTGTACCTGCACAACTTTTAACAGAGTTATGGTATTGCCCTTTTCTTACTAAAACTTGGTACATTTATTAATTGTTCCACTGATACACACTTCTACATTTAAGATTTTTACTTACATGTGCGTCCTGACAAAAATTCTGAGGACTGGCAGGACTAACTCTGGTTTTACCTGGACCAGAGTTGCAACAGAACTACTACTGAAGAGTTGTACAGCATAAGTACGCTAGCTTCTGTGTTAAATATCCCACTTAAAATAGAGCAAATAGATTCTTTTTCAATAGAAAAATAATCCTTAGATCTCAACCACTTATTTTATAAGAGCTTATTTTCCTCCATTTTATTGAGAGTATGCTTTGATTAAGTTATTACTGGAAATAGCTTTGCGGGAGTATTAAAAGTCACTCAGAAGTCATGCTTTTCCCATCATAATTTTGAACACAAGGTGCACAAAATCTGTAGTGTTAACAAATTGAAATTAGTAGTCTGATCCCTTATTAATAGTTAATACAATAGTGTATTTATTTCATCCGGATTTTAAATCCCATCAAAGCACTGGACAGACCAAAATCCTGTTCAGCATTCACAGGCTTAAATATACAGATATAATTTTACATAAAATACGGACTGATAAAAATCCAAGCTATCTACCTCCCAGTGCTGTTTACAAAAGACACTATTTCAGGTCTTCCAGTTTAGCAGGAGTGTTTTAATTCTGATAAATTACAAGGAAAGAAAAAAAAAAAAGATTCTGTACAAAGGCAAGAAAATTGAGTTTCAAAACAGATGTTAGCTACGTTAGCATAATACATCACACTGACTAATAGCTCAATACCCAAGGTAGCTGCTTAAAATAAATAAAACACAAAAATATAAATAAAATACCCACACACCTTGCTGACTTCAGTTAAACTTAGTTCAAACATCAAGTTTATAACCACAGCAAAGCTAAGTTATGAATATTGTTAGAAGTGTTTAAAAACAACCATGGACATTCGAGTATCAGTTACAGAATGTATACTAGATTACAGCTAAGTATTGTTTTATATATATATGCTTACTTAAATATATATAAAAATAGATATTAAACATATATATTTATATATATTATTAAAAAAAAAAAAAAAAAAAAACTTGCCTGTCCCAATTAACTATGATACATACTGGTGGGACTGGAATGGACTGGAATTACTGAACCTTGGTTCAGTTTTTGTGGAACAGGAAGGTGCTAACTCTACACAGATGTCCGCAATAAAACTTTCCCAATTTCAGTTTACAAGCCGGACAAACACCTGTTTTTTGTTGTTTCCCTTCTCCATACAGCTGTTTAAGAACTGCTTTTTCCCATTATTTTGCTATTTTGAAGTTCATACTAAGCTATACATTAATGCATGGTTGTATTTAAAAAAAAAAAGTCTTTTTATACCAACTCATCCATACCATCACCCATGTATGTATGACACAGTCCTAGTAGATGACCAACATTTACTGTTAGACACAGAAATAGAAAGTCTTGGGCCATGTTTCAAATTCCTCCATTCAATGAAATCTGTGCTTCCATACGGAGCATGGAAATGTAAATTCCACAACAGAAAGATGTGCAGATAACATACCTACAGGAATTCATATACAAGGAGGTTTTTGTTGCTGTTGTTTCTTTCTTAAAATCAAATATCTCAAAATGCAATGTTACAAGTGAAACTCAGTAGGCTTTCTTTCACTATAATTCTCACAAATATTAACTATGTCAGCTTCCTGAATTTTAGATTAAGAGTAGCTGGTTTTGTTGAACATCGCCATCACAGGCTGTGCATAGAGGCTTAACAGGAAAACACAAAAGGATCCCTTTTCTGGAGGTTCATAACAGAACTTGGATTCAAGGAAGACAAAGTGTAAATGTTATGCCTATTGCTTGCTTACTCTTGTAATGACTGTGTTTAAAAGTCACAATGAATTTGTTTGCAACTAGCAACAGAAGAATATTGCTTAGAAACTAGAGTCAAGAATTAGGAGACATTTAAATAAAGCTTGTTTTTTAAATATTTATATAGTTTCTCCTGTAAGTGTAGTTTTATCATTCAATACAGCCATTATACAGTTGTTAAAAATATTTTTTCAGTAGAGTAAAAACAGACTCCTATGAAATCTCAGATATATTTATTGCAGACAATATAAATGCATCAAAGCCAGTCTGAAGCTGCCAAAGATAGAGTAATATAACATCCCTCTATCTCTCTATAGGAAGTGTTAATATGATGTTACATTATAAATAGTATTGATAGTAATTAAAAAAAAAAAACAAAACACTCCTCAAAACATCAAAAACACGTTTACTATGTTCCAAAGGGCAAAACAGAACTGTTTCATTGGCTCCAAAACTGCTTCTAATGTTTTAGGATATTATGAACAATGCACAGGACACAAGAGGAGGAACAGTACAACACACAAAAAAAACAAACTGTCACTCTCATTTACTACAATTCTGTTAAAAGTCACTAGTGCTATACAATTATTTTAAAAGTTTAAGAACTAGTTGGTTTACGTTATATTGAATATTGGATCAAAATACTAAAAGCCATCAGCTATACATTAGTTAAAACAAGTCACTACACTGTGAAGTAAAACTGGATTTCTGTGTCAGATGGAGTGACTCCACGCGCATCTCTGCAGCAGCAGCACTGCTGTAAGGGGCTTCGTTTATTCTCATGCACAGCCCACCTCTACCACCTCCTCTAAGCAGCCTCGCCATGAACTGGGGCAGAGAACCAATCAGTTGAAAAAAAATACCATACCAGAAAAAATGCTTTGTGTGTGGCTCATGGTGTAACTTCACAAATAATTATGCCAGCACTACAGCTCTGAAACTCAAGAAACACTTTCTCAAAGTCTACAAAGCTGTTTTTTTTTTTTTCCACTCCTCAAATTTGATGTGAACATAGAACACATTTAACCGTATAATGCCCTGCCTTCCCATGAGTTTTACTCCCATCTCACCCCATCTCATGTACCACGCATGACAAGGTCTCCCACCACTGACTCATAGAAAAAATTAAGACCAACTGTAGCAATAAGAACTACAAAGTAGCTCCCAAAACAGACAACAAACTATGGCAAACGTAATGGCCATCTCTGTGTATGATTGTGGCCACCTCAATGGTAGCTGAACCCATATCTATCCTTCTTGTATTCATTGTATTCAGCTGTGAGGTTATACTTGCAAGACTTTTTTTTTTTCCCCACTACGTATACATAATCAAACTACATTAAAAATAAAGGACATACTTCCCCCGTGGATTTATATTTTAATCTGTTCTATCTACTCCAGAAACCCATAATTACAGAACACCAGGAGAACAAACATGGAGGATGATTTCATAGGCAAGCAGCAATTTCTTCTACTTTGAATACAATTCCCTGCTATTATGACTTAACACGCAGCGCTGATCACTGAAGAAGTCATCTCGTGTGCTAGTTGAAATGGGATTACTGTGCTCCATACCCAGTAACCTATCAGAGCTCCAAGCAAATTAAAGGAATTGCATAAATACAATCACAACACTGAGCAATAACCTAGAAAACCAGTATACATCATTCAAGCACTCCAGGAAGGCAAATCCCTATATAAATAATTGAACTCTACATACGAGACAATAAGAAAATCCTACCCAAAAGCATGCCACTTCATTTGCTTGGTTTGAAGAGAAACTACACCCCGTTTTAGAAGTCATTAGGTGTGAGCTGTCCACCAGAATCTATGCTATAGGCTTTACTCTGCTGTATAGAGCCTTTTTGTGAAGGAGCATATTAACAGGAGGAAGAAGGGCTGTGGGATCTCCACCCTTGGAGATTCTCCAGACTTGGCTGAACAGTCACACCTGGCCTGATCTAGTGTTAGCCACGTTCTGCTCTGAGCATAAGGTTGGAGAGATGACCAACCTTCATTAAACACTGTATTGGCTACATAGCAATTAAGACACAAACATTTGCATTTGTGAACTTAGAGAAGGAAAAAAACACAAACATATCTAGATCATATGGCACATCCACAGCTCTTTGCATCTTCCTGTCTACTTAAGATTCCTAACAATCCTGAAGCTCCTATGTCAATTCAATCAACCTTCACTGCTTGGAGAAGAAAGTTTTCATCTCACTTGAACTTGAATCACACAAGGGTTTTGGGTTGTTTGTTTGTTTGGTGGTGTTGTTTTAGAAGACCCAGATGATTGCCCCTTATTATACAATTACTGATCACCACATATGGAAACATCAAATATCAGAAGATAGTTACCACTGGTTGACAATCTTAATTAGTGCCAAATACTCTTATTTTGGTAAGAAAACTGTCTTGACATGTAGTCACTATTCTTCAGTGTTGTGCAGTACGTATCCAGTGATGATAAACTAAAATAAGTCACAGTATTGACAGCAGTTATTTTGTAATTGAATTCAAAAGCAGAATTTGAAATGTCAATTCCAAAGCAAAGTTCAGACTGACATTCTTCCAGCATTACTGGAATGACACATATGAAGAAATTACCTGTCTTCCAAATACCTTGGTATTGCTTACTTCTCCAACAACATATGCATTCAATTAAAAACCTACACGTATGTGTGCAGTATCAGCTAAAAGACAGATACTTCATTCTGGAAATGAATCTCTCAGGGTGTTTTTTTTTGTTTGTTTTTGTTTTTTTTTAAATGATATAACGTATCATTTTATCACACCACCACACTATTGTTGGAGCAGATCCCACACATGGGAATGAAGTAAAGACCTTTCCCTTTCAAAGCAAATGCACCAACGTTAAGAGTTTGTATCTCAAAATTCATTAAGAAAACTTCTAGAGACACAGCAATAATAGCAGGCATAATGTTTCAGAAACTGATGACTAGAAGATGTGATTAGGAACAACAAAGTTTTTTTTGTTTCTTTTGTTAAAAAGGCAGCTACAGAATAAGGATAGGTCCTGATACAACGTGAGCAATTAATACTATTAAATAAGAACCAGGAAGTAGAAGTCAGTAGCTTTTACAACACAGATAGGCCTGGTCAACTTCCACAGGGGCCTATGCACTAGGATCTGTGCTGGAAAAAGAAGCACAGCAGCAGCACAAAGTCTCCCAGAGATAGAAGTTCCTCTGCTGACTACAAAGAACTGAAATAAAAACATACAAAGTCAAAGGACAATAAATAGCAGACAGAATAAAACGAACATGAGATTACCTTTTTTTTTGTTGTTGTTTAAGATGGAAGGTTCAGAACAATGGGTGCTGCACAACATCTTAAAAATACAAAAAACTGCAAGAGGCTCACAGAAGGGCTACAGGGATTACTGAAGGGGGAAAAAAAAAAGCTTCTGCCCCAAAAGACCCAGCAGGTTAGGACTCGAGTTTCAAAAAAAGATAATTTGCAGAGAAGATCAATCTTGAGCAGCATGGGCAAGCATCAACTGTTCATTGTCACTTCCAAAATAAGAACTGGGCACCACTGATTGAAGCTAATGGAAGCCAAGTTTAAAACAGAAAAAGGCGTTTCTTCATGCAGTGGATGGATGGCCAGAGTGAAATTTCTTGCCAAAGCACACAGCAGATGCTAAAAGCTTACATGGTCTGAAGGGGAGACAGCACAAGTCTTGGAGGACAGAAATAGATAGAAACCATACCTGGCTCAGGATACTCCTGGAATGAAAGCAGTTGTAAACCAGAGAGTACTCAGAAAGAGTATCACATATACCTTAGTTGTTCTTAGTCCGTCATGGATAGGTTTCTTAGTCATCATGGATACGTTTACAGAGATGCTGCTAATAAACCATCTTATGAGAGCAAAGCTGGCAGGGCTCAGTAGTTGCTAGGTTTTAAAAACTGAACTTCTAATCAAAAACAGTAAATAAAGACTTCGGGAGAACAGCATGGCTACTTCTAACTGCCTCCCTACTGCTAGTATTCTCATTTCTTATCTCCACATCAACCATACAACATCTGATTTATTTCCTTCACATAATCATTATATCTATACCTTAGATGTATTACACAAAAGCTACCTATATGAAACAATGCTAAAAAATTAGTGTCTGATTCCGCAGGTCAGCCCTTCTGTGTCTGCCAAATGCCAAATACTGGATCTGTAGGATCCACCAGAGAGGTAACAGCTAATAGGTTCTCTGAAATGCTGGGCAGGAACACGGGCTAACTAGCCTAATAGCTTGGAAAAAATGTACTTTTCCTTTAACAGAAATATTGCCCATGATGCAAGTGATATACTAACCTCAATGAAAAGCAACTGGTCCTATCAAAGTGAAAACGAAGATTGCTTTATGAAGCAGAACAATGGGACAGAACCAGTCGCTATAGCACTGCAGCCTGTGTATCTGCTTTTCATAATTTTTTTTTGACTCATCAGTTTGATAAAGTAACTGCTTCCAAGAATTCATATCTTATTTATTTTTCTGCAGCTTGAAAAATAGACAAAGATTTTAGTTGGAAGTCAAGAACCGAACCACATCCTGTACAACAAAGTAACATGTGCATCTATTTCTTTTACACAACATGCATCTTGCAGTTGGACTAAATCATGACAAAGTACACACATACCTACTACATATGGTAGATGGGACGGGGATATTTTAATCAACAGCAGGCAAGTAACTGAACGGCTACTAGTCTAAGCTCTCATGACTTCATACCACAGCTGCGGGTAAAGGCAATACAGATCAAATACCTTTACCTGCAGAGATAAGTATACGATAGTTATTCCAGATACTTAAGAATTAAAGGCATCACGTAAAAGCAAACTCATAAGCTTGCAAATCTCTCTCATATAAACAGTTTTACAAAGTTAAAGGAAAAAAAAAATATATGCAGATCCTGGCAAGGCAACAAGCACCAGAATCTCCCGTATTTCAAATAAATTCCATACAAACGGACTTGTTCTGCGAGCACAAAAAAAGTGCTTAATGTCTTCCTGTGGGGAATAAAGACTTCTTCACATAAGCTTATTTACATTAAATTTATCCATTCCAAAAGCCAGCAATCTTCACTTTACTGCAACTCTGTCAACAACTGGGTAAGTAAGCTATTACCTTGGTTTAGAAAGCATTTTAAATCCTTCCCCTTCAGTTTCACAGAGCAAGCATCTAAAGACATTCTGAGAGGGCAGAACTTGGCAGAGGGCAGGGGCTGCACTCCTCCTGCGAGAGGACTGGAGAGTGGAGGAATCAATTACAGTTCACACGCAACCTCCGAGTTGCTCACCATCATAGCATAAACAGGACTCAAATTGTAGCCCTGAGCAAAAGCCACACAAATAGCTGCGCCAGAAGAAAAAAGCTCCCCTCCTGCCCACCCCCATTCCGACGCAACCTTAAAACCAGAAGTTGGACAATGGGCACCACAGCTTCTAAATTGAATTAAGAATCATTTTTCCTGGAGACATTGCCATGCACAACTGACATTTAACTCATCAAGAAAACAATGAATGGTCCAAATTCCTCCACAAATGTCTATAACACAAAGCTGTTCGTGTTAGGACCCACCTAACTGTGAATAAAAAACGGGCACAGATTTGAGTTGCAAAATATTTTTTGAAGAATATAATTAAAACTTCCTTTGACCTTGTTAATAAGGATACTTAAAATGTTAATTTTATGTTAAAATGTTAATTTTTAATGTTAATTTTTAACTAAATTGTTATGCTAAGGTTTGTTTCCCATTTTTCTTCCTTATGCCTAGCCAGTGACTAAATTATCAGGATATTGTGAAATACCAATAGATTTTTTTCAGTTATTAGTCATTATGGTAAAAAAAAAAAAAAAAATGGCAAAAACAAAAACTCACAAGCATACAGATTGTAACAGTTCTCTTAACACTACAAATCTGAAAGTTCCTATCCTCCATTATCTAGTAATTACTTGGTCCCAATATCATAGTTGTGCTTTAGAACAGCTTCAGACTATGATTCCTGTAAGGAAAAACCTGAAAGACCAGCTATGAAAGAAAGAGAATGCTTGTTTAAGTCCAAATGTTAAACTGACTGGCTAGAATAGTGTAAGTATCCCATAAAGATGGAAATTAAGTACTTGCGTATTTAGGGACAGAAGTAGGAAAGTGAAACATGGATCAACACTGATGGTAATGTGATTATGTCAACAGCAGACTACGAAAAAGCTCTCAAAACCTACCCATTCACAAACCAGAACGCAAGCGGTTTTAGCTTAGTCAGGCTCATTCCTACAAAGCACTGCAGCCAGGGAATGTGCCATCGGATGCTCTCACTAAGACTGAGAGAGTTTAAAACTTTTTGCTGTTAAACAGGCATAATTCATCCTGACCTAACGGCAAGCAGAGACATCAAGGGACAGCTAGGTTCCAATTAACGCACACTATTTCTTCATTTCCAGAAACATGTTTTTGTTATATATACAAAAACAGCCTATAAAGTCAGGCATAGAAGGTGCTTCTTAGACTACCAGCTAGGACGCGAAGATTCATGTTTGATACACAGCTACCATTGCATGTCTTTATTACAAAAACATTTTTAAACTCAGGCTAGAGAACAAAAAGTCCATGCACCGTCCCTTGTAAACAAGGAAAACACATGCAATCTGTGCTGTACCACTCAGTCCTGTTACATTTTGTTACTAACAGTAAGATTTCCACTAATAATTAGCATTATTAGTAGCCCTCATGCTAAGAAAACTTTTATTGGGACAGTGATTCTTTAATTTTACCTTTTCTTTGTAACGACCTTTTATATTTCAGATTACACTTTTGTAACTGTACCTCATTTCCTATACTTAATGTAAAGCTGTTCAGTCTGATAAAGATTTTTTCAATAATGAAGTATTAAAGAACACCACTGAATTGTGAATACCAGGTATTTAAAGTCCTCCAACTATACCATCAACACAGTAAATGTGGAAAGAAACTTTATTCTCTCTTACCATTCTAAAGAGACCACGTATATTTTGAATGAAAAGTAGTTGTAGAGGATTTGCCAACCAAGGTTTTGAAAAGGATCATGAAACAAGGAAGAATTTTTTGAGGTCATATGAGAAAGTATACCTGGAATTAAAGCCCACTTAGTGAGTTGTGCTTCTTTCCTTTACCCAAAGAATTCCATTTTGCATATACAACCCGTGCTTGTTTGCTTTCAGATAACGTACTACTACGTCACAGATGGCTAATTTTATAACATATCCGGAAAAGACAAAAAGTTTACTTAACATTTCAGTTACAACAGGTAATTAGAAAGGGAAAGACATCCTTAAAGCAATAACTATTTGAATAAACTCATGCGGTGCAGACAGACTACCAACAAAGCTCTCCATAAATCAGAACCCTTTGGAGATAAACTAGCAATAGTAAATGACCTTTACTTGACTTCCCTATAAAACAGTTCAGCAGGAGAAAGAAAAAAACACCACAACTGGCTTCCCAACCTCAGTGTAATAATCAATAACTAAACTTACTGCTAACACCAATCTAAGTTAACAAACCGCATGCCAGAGTCTCAACAAAAGGGATCTGGTCTTTCACTATGACACAGCAAAGTCTCATTAGTGAAATTAAAGCAAAGTCCATGACTGTTTTCAGGACAGCTTTGTTTCCTTAGCAACTGCCATGACTGACACGCAGCACACTGGTAAAGGTCCTGCTTTACAAGGCAGCTTTATATTATTAGTTTGACTTAACCAGCAATTTAGAAAACCTAGCTATACTTGCCTGAAACACCGCCTCAAGTAACTTTGTTAAAACCAGATTAAACACCAGCTGAGCGAATCCCAGAAAAGAAACTCCAGGAAGCACTTCAGGAGGCTGTGAAACAGGGGCACAGTCTGGTTATGCCTTCCAAAAACTCCTGTTCTTCAAACAAAACTCCAGTGTTACTTAGCAAACAAACATGTATATACACACACATATAATATATACACATATATCTGTATATATACATATGTATGAAGTACAGTTTTCATTAAAAAGACAAACATATTATATGTATGTGTGTATATATATGTGTGTGCATATATATATATATATATATATATATACATACACACACACGTGGTACAGTTTTCATAAAAAAGACAAACTTCCCCCATGCTCTAGATTCCTATTTAAACACACTGAAATATATTTTATCTGGTAAATTTCCAAATATCTCCTTACACAAAAATGAAGTTTAGCAAGCTGGTTGTAAGACTATGTCCTGCCATTACATGGCATTTATCTGCTAACATTCCAGCACAGCCTCCTCCCAAGAAGGTTTCACATTATGCGAACTCCTCAGCCATCAAGCTTCCCCTACAGACAGTCCTGTCTTTCTTCCACAACTCGATGCTATCTTTTAGCATACAGCAGGTTGGGAGGCCTTTGAAAAGTGGTGGAGTCTCCCTGCCATTTTTCGGAGACCTTCAAAAGCCGCCTGGACATGGTCCTGGGCAGCCTGCTCTGGGTATCCCTGCTTGATCAGGGCTTGGACCAGATGGACCCCAAGGTCCCTTCCCACCATTTTGTGATGCTGTGATCTCAGTCACGCCCTAGGGACACCCGCCAGAGGATTGCTGCTACTCATAGAAGATTCACGTAAATTTCCCGCATTCAACCAAGGGAAAATTTCTCTAGGAATTACTGAAGAAATTGAGTCATTTAAATATTAGGGGGGTTACATAATCACACACAGCTTATTTGGAAGGAAAGAAAAAAAAAAAAAAAAAAAAGAGGGAACAACTTTTATATAAAATAGTGAAAGACTGAGTTCTACCATTAATGAGTTTTATCACGTATGTGTGTTTGGACTGTACAAACAAATACAAATACACTGCAATTTACAAAAACATTAGGAAACAAAATTAATAGAACTGAGCTGCTATCAGTTTCAAAAGGTTAAACCAAATCGAATTACATCATCTGAATTTGTTCCCAGCTGTGAAGATAAACACATGCAGTGGTCTGGCCACATATAAAAAGAGGAGAAACATCTCTGATTTGGCTGACATCTCTCTATAGCCATTTACCTCATTTTTTTTTTTTTTCCTTTGGTTGGCTGGCAGTGGGAGGATAGTCTTAATCAAGAGTCTGACTGAAATTGTTTGCAGTTAATACCAGAGCAGGTTTTTTTAACAGTTACTCTTGTATTTCAACCCTGAGTAAAACATCTTGATCTCCAGGGAATCTTCAAGTAATTACTGATGTCTGATATATGAAAATGTTTATTTGGGAGCAAACTAGGGACAAGTACTCCGCTTTCATTTTACACGTGACCCAGTTTAGGTCCCGCAGGTAAACATTTCAGCATGTCCAGTAAATAAAAAGTTCCTTTCTCTGAAAGTCTACTGTAAAGATGGGCAAACTGCGTGAAAAACCCACTCTGCTTGCTCTGTGCTAGCTTTTAAAAACATGCAGTTGTTGTGCCACAGGTGCAGATGGAAGTGGAGGCTTTGCATATGAAATTTTCAACCTACTGATTTTCTTCATTTGCAGAGGAGGAGAGATAACGAAGCAAGAGATGAATCTTATTAAAAGGTCAGATTTTTGCCACGTACTACTCAGAGTTCAATTGCATTTACCCATTAGAAATAATTTTTGTAAAAACTGGTAGGTCCACTGTCTTGGATTTATCGGAGCTTTCAAATTAATATAATTTTATTTTACTGCTCTCTACTGAGTGGGAATTTCCATATTGTGGTTGATGGGTTACAGGTTACACTATGCTACAAACCAAAAGACTACTAAAGAAAACCTTCTATAATTCTTTGTCATCTTCAACACTCAGAAGAAAGGTAAAGGATAAGAGAGTCCAGAAGATACTCATCTTGATTTATATCAAATTCTTGTTTGTCTTTAGAAAAGGTCAAGACCTGAGCAAACAGAAGTGATTCCGTAGTGGCATAATTGCTCCCATGGAGCTTGATGCTACTACTTTTAAACAAATACAACCTGACAAAATCTTGTGTGGAATAGCAGAAGCATACTTTATATAGAATTCTGATTAACCCTGTATCAGATGCTTCTTATTACTGATCAGAGAGACTCTAAGATTTCTCATTATAAAAGACATAGTAAAGAATTTAGTTACAATTGCAGCGGTCACCACATTACAGTTTTCAGACCCCAGTAACATAAACTCATTTCAAATTAAATGTAGGAGATATGTATGTATGGCTATAAAACAGTATTATACATTCCAAGTATATAAACCAAAAGTATTCTCAACAGATAAATAAGTACTAATTCTGACCAACTCCATAACGGAAATTGAAAGGTTTAGCTTTTATGTTTGATACTTGAAACAACCCCTTTTTTTCTGCCTTAATGAAAATTGTGTTAACACAATCTTAATTTCACAAGTATGCCACTGCTTTCTCTCTCTCCAGTGTGTGTATTCGGATCCAACTTAGATTTGTAAGAACCATATTCATCATCTTCTACAGTTGGCCCATGCTCCCCTACAGCACTAGCAGCTCTCAGTGGAGGTTTGATCCAATGCTTTTCAGAATTCATGGAAAAGTTCCAGTAGGCACTGAATCAGACACTATAATGCACAAAGATTATTTTTAAGAGAGATATTGAGAGGCAAAACCTGTGGGAGGAAGAAAGGTGCAGATCAACAGCCAATTAAAAAAAAACATCCTCAAAGAATTTAATTATCTTAAAACTAACTACAGATTCTGTATTTGTCCCAGGTTCTATTTTTTCTGAGAATAATTAATATAAACACACTTATAAATAAAAGGAAAATATGTTAATGAAAACCACAGGGTATAAATTTTGTTTACCAAAAAATCACATCAGCTTAATAAAACTGTTTTTGGAAGAGTCTTATGAAATTATCTTGTATGGCAGTATATTGAACGCAAAGATATTATCAGTACCTCTGCAATTTTTCTTAGGCAAAACAAAATCAAACACAGGAAAAGCACCGTGTGCCATTTCTTTCACCAGTGCCCACCCAGTGAGCTGGCTGCACGTTCTCTGAATTGAGAGAACTGGAGGTGTGCTTTCATCCTCCTTCCAGCTCAGGCTCAGTACTAACACAAATAACACAGGCTTGCCCTTCTGCTTCTTCTTCTTCTTCCTCCCTTTTAAAGATATGGGAATCTTTAGTACAAGTGTACGTTCAAAATAGTTTCTTTCACAAAACAAATTTCAGGTTTCTTCAAGTAAGAGGAAGAAGGAAAGATATACGCTCTAGTACTTGGCCTTCTAAGACCCAAAGTCTTAAATTGCCAAAAAACATACCACAGTGTGTTCTACTTCAAAAGCATTTGAGCTAATATTTCTCTTCTCTAGCTACGTTCTGAAACTGACAGTGCCCATTTTCCGCTGCACAAATCTCATGGAATTTTTTAGATCAACGATCTCATGAATACTTTCATAAAGTCAGAAATCACCAATATAAAGATGAAATGAGTTTGACATGTTACAAATAGAATTTAGCAAACAGAAAAAACTTCCATTTCTTTTTAGTGTAAGTATGAAAAAGTAGTCAAGCCTGCCAAAAGCAGTGGTTGCAGGTTTGGTTTCCAACAGTACATCTCTTTCAATGCCAAACTAGCCTAAACTATAGAACCACAAACAGAGGAGCTCCCATAACTAATGATTCTAAATACACAATTCCCCAGAAAATTTAGGTATTCAACAAAAATATACAACTGTGGCAGCAATTTTTCCAACAAACATTTTCTGCCCTAGAAGGTTAGAAGGGTGGGGAGGAGAGGAGAATGAAGGGAGCAGATGATGTCGCTGAAGCAGTTGGTTCCAGACAGGGGCAAAAATAGAGATGTGAAAGAAATTTAAAACAGCATTGCTGGTTATTTGTCATGTATGACATAATATTCTTGTACACATAGAGTCCCATGAGTTAAAGAAAAAAAACATAGCTCCCTGTTATCTTAAACCCGTTCGGTATCTTAAAACCATTCAGCTTCACTCCGTACAGCCATGGCTCTGTGTGGAGTAAGAAAGAAATGTGTAACAACGATCTATTTTTAAGGTTTCTGCCAGATGGGTAAACACCTCAAACACGCCCACAGATACTAATGAAAACCACCTTGGCCTCCTTCAGGAAGTCATTCAACACTTCACAGAAAAAATAGGAAGTTGTTGATAAACTGCTTGCAAGAACTACTTCCTGTAGGAAAAGTAATTACAAGACTTGTTTGCTGGACAATCAGCTAACTTTTCCCCACACGACAAAATGTGAAGTATTGCACGACCTCTGTAAGGATTAAAAGCGTAAGGCTGAGTTAAAATGGCACAGGAGGAATTCCAAAAATCAAACGGAGCCCGTACACAGTTCTGCTTTGGGGAACTGCCGCCTGCTCCTCCTGCGGCATATTTTCTTTTGCCTAGAGAGTGATCCACTATCTTTCTCCATAGTTCACTGAAATGTCAACCAGCAGCTGGCTAACAGGAAGTGGTTAAAAAGCAATGCAGTTGACATCGCCACAGAAACCAAGCAAGTCTCTTTGACTGCATGCTTAAGAATGGGCTAAAGCCTACCGCACAACAATGCTGGGATGACTCAGCTATGACCACTTAGAAACCAGGCAAGTCTCAACTAATAAGTTCTATTTAAGTAGCAGTTTCAGTAAAAAATAGAATTAGTTTTACCAGCTGGATAGCAAGAGTGTTTGAACTCACCGGCCAAAACCATCTGCATTTTCATTAACAGAAAATTACACTCGAGAGTCCTTCTCATAACAGCAAGATGAACGCTAATGAGTGGAAATCATACGTTGGCCATTCATGCATAAAGGGGACTGTTTATCTAGATGACAGACTGATTTACCAGAATAATTCTGGATCACTCTACACTTCCACTCTCACCCTCTTTCAGTAGGCACTGATAGGTGCGTGGCGTGTATCTGGCCTATATACACATAAACACATGCATTTATTAGGCCAGACAGGTATTTCCCCCCCTGTACTTACTGTTTTTTAATTTATCTCTTTGCACAAACCACTATACGTGTGGTGCTTTACCTTTTGGTTAGTGGAAGCAACTAAAATCCTTACAGTATTAAGTACGAAACTCGCTTTTAAATTATTCAGTTTGCAATGTAGCATATTATGATAACTATAACCATAAGGCTTACTGACATCTGGAAAAAATCTAATACTGTTACCTATTCTGCAAAGATCTTTCTAGAGCCTGATTACCAGACCGTTCATGGAGTGGCTACAGAACAAATGGAAACAAAGAGCAATGCAGCCAATCCAACAAAAAAGCTGAATACTTGGAAGAGAGACCAAAAATCAGTATAGAAGGAACCACATTAAATTTATTTAGCATCAGGAATCTCAGTCCTCATGCTCTGAGCAAAAATGTAAGGTATAACTAGACAAGACATGATTTTAACAAGTTTGCACGTATGAAATTGAACTTATCACTCAACAATGAGAAAAGCTTCTGAGATACAAACTTGCTACTTAAAATTAATTCTCAGAAATTCTTTGGATTTCTTAAGCATACAAAGAAAACATTTTGCTAGTACTTGAAAACATTGAGTGTTTTTTTTTTTTCTTACAAATCTTCATGAACTCCAGTGAAGTTGGGGGGATCTCACCTGTAGACAATATTAAACAATCTTTTAAGAACCAGAAATGTACTTCGAAAGTGTGAACAGAGCCTTCAGAACTGTCCTCATTAGCCTCTCCATACCACGGCATCACCCAAGGAAAGCCAAAAGAAAACAGCCCATTAAGCTGTTTAAAATCTCCCAAGGTCAGCATGTGACCCAGCAGAGAGAGGTTCAGAAAGTACAGCCTTTATTTTTATTCCTAACAACCTGGTTTGTTTCCACTCCTTTCCCCTTCAAGACACATCCTTCACAGCTAGCAGCTCTTTCAATCATTTACTTTGGATGTCTGCTTGAGAACAAACGATCTTGCACATGCAGATGAGTTTGCCAGACTTGTGTGTACTTTCCAGTCTCAGGCTCTTTATTGTTCTTGCTGAAACCTGACCCTTTGAAATGGATACCAGAACACCAAGAAAGGACAAGAAACTTGCAGAAAAAAAAAGGAAAAGATTTTTTTTTTTTGTGGTAATAATGAAGCTGCACAAAAGCTTTCCAAGATCAAAACTTTCACTCTGATTTCACCTGAATAAGCATAATTTAAAAATCAACTTTTTGTGTAAAGACACTTTGTATCTCTTAAGTTGGTCTACTTTCTGCAAAAACCACTACATTAACAAAAACATTTGTAAGAGTAAAACTTAAAAAGCAAGTATCTGTTTTTCAGGTTTCATAAGTTGTTCTTTAAGAGCTTTCACTAACACAGTCAAAACAAGAAAGTTTGCTTTTCGTTTCCTCAAGGCCTAATGAGCCACCAATCTCAAATGGCATAAACTCACATTGTTCCAAGAAATTCTACTTGTGCCCACTGAAGTTCACACATTCTAGAATATGCTGATTTGTTAAACTGCACCAAAGAAAATACCACGTCTTCGACATCTTTACGTAATGCTCATTTTTGTTTTCCTAACATAAAACGATGGCTTTCAACAGTAACATTTAGGATCAACTAATTTCAGACAATTGCTGTAATCTATTTTTGGTTTTTAAAATTGACACTAATTTCTCTGTATGAAAGCACCACCACTATAGGAACAAGAAAGTTTTAAGAAGTTCTGTGATATCCGTTCTTACTGCAGACAGCATAAATTAGTTTTAAAAGCTACAAGCTCAAATACTTCAATCAAATGGAAGTATTAATGACAATGTTGGTTTTTAGCAAGAAAGGTAGGAATACAGATGTTTTACTTGGCAGAAACAAGTTTTACATAAATAACACACTGTGCTGCCCCTCCCCTCTCCCAGCCCTGAAAATGACACACAATGGGTTATTTAGAGCCTTCCAGTTAAATAAAAAGTTCAAAATATAGTCAAGATATTTGAGGGCCAATTATGCATCATGGTGGGCACGCTTGCAGAAAGAAGGACAAGCTCCTGCTGTTTCAGAAATGGCAAAAAAGAAAACGCTCCCTGATGGACTAGCTGTCAGATGGCTGGCATATGTAACCTCTCCTCAGTTACAGAAAAGGTGATACTAATTTCACTGTGTGAAAAAGCCACAGGAACAAGAAACAATGTTAAGAAACAATTTTCCTGGAGAAAAGGAGGCTCAGGGGTGACCTTATCGCTCTCTACAGATACCTTAAAGGAGGCTGTAGCAAGGTGGGGGTTGGCCTGTTCTCCCAAGTGCCTGGCGACAGGACGAGGGGGAATGGGCTTAAGTTGCGCCAGGGGAGTTTTAGGTTGGATGTTAGGAAGAACTTCTTTACTGAAAGGGTTGTTAGACATTGGAAGAGGCTGCCCAGGGAAGTGGTGGAGTCACCATCCCTGGAAGTCTTTAAAAGACGTTTAGATGTAGAGCTTAGGGATATGGTTTAGTGGGGACTGTTAGTGTTAGGTCAGAGATTGGACTCGATGATCTTGAGGTCTCTTCCAACCCAGAAATTCTGTGATTCTGTGTGATTCTGTTAGAAGTTCTGCAATTTCCCTTTCACTGCAGGGAACGCAGATGAGTTAAGAGTTACAGTACTGCAATCAAACACATAAATTAACTTCCTCATGAGTAGAGTAGGCAGCAATGTTTTGACTCTTCACTTACACAACTGTACTTATTGACAAACCAAGAGGTCCTGGTATAGCCTCTAACAGTCTAAAATTAATCTGTATCATGAAAATAAGGTAAAGTGTATTTTGACCTGAATGAGAACTCTGGCAAGATCCAACAGACCCAAAGGTCATGTTGTTTAAAAATCACAACATGCTTTTCATGATTTTTAGTACACAATATAATGGATGACATTCTTCAGCTGAGATTTAGATAGGATAAATATTCACAGAACAACATACAATTTTCAGAAACAGTAGTGTTAATGTGGGAGAAATTCCTCAGTGGCAGAATCTCCTCTCCTACTACACATAAGGAGTGTTTTTAAAATATGTACTTTAAACACAGTGAACTTTACTAAAATTCAGAGACCACAAAAAAAGAAGATACAGATAAACAAAAACAAGTTTTACTTACTTAAGAAAATATCTCTGTCCAGATGGTGTCTTTGCCATCTCCCAACCTGGTGGCAAAGGTACATCATCAGGGATCTCAAAGGAAGACTGGCGGAGATGTTGAGAAGATGGAGCTCCAGGTCCAGTCACTACTCCCGAGGGTGTAAGTGTCCCCGGAGAAACGGCACCCAGCTGCAGCGATGCTGGTGAGGAATGAGCTCGGACATGCTGAGGGGTCAGGGCTCCTGCTGTCCCTGCATCAGTGCTGGCCTGTCAGGAGTGAAGGTATTTCCCGTCAGATTTTTGTACTTTAGCAGAAATACATCTGTTAGAAGACATTTCACATTAAGTGAATCTTTCAGAAGAAACTCCAAAGTTAGTCATTTCCAGTGCTCTGCTCATTTTGCAGTTGTTGCTGTTCAATAGTCTTGAACTGGGTTGGTTAATTGGCATAAGTCCTTGTAAAAGTCAGTATTAACTATAAATAACTCCTTTTAGTTTTATTTTGAAAACTGAAGTTCTTAATCCTTGGTGTGGGCTTAAGAAGAAACCACGTCTGCAGGCAGCAGACCACACACAGCAGGCTGCGTGGTTCACTGCTGGACTGCACCCACCCATCCCCATCGCACCCTCGTCCTGCCGGGGGAGTTAGTTTCATGCTCTCCTGTTGAAACGGGGGTGCAGGGTGCAAGGACATCCCTCACACACCCTCAAGGGATTGCACAAGGAGAAAAGCAACGCAGGCAGGCCCACTGACTGTAGCCAGCTCCGAGAGGAAGACTCCTGAACTCAACAACAACAAAAAGCTACATGGGACTGAACAGAGAATTTCCTAACCCTTGCACAAACTGCACTTTAAGGGTATCGGGAGCTTACAAAGAGCCTGCCTGAGCTTTATCTAAAGCAAGCTTCCGCGCACGGTGTAACCGGTCAGTCAGAAGTGACTCACAAAGCCATTCACGCGAGCTGCCAGCCTGAGGTGCCCACAGCTCCTCTGCCAGTAGTAAACTCGCATCCACCACTAAAGAGAAAAGGCAGCTCTGAAAACCGGATTGAAACGGTAGCTTTTCTATACGTTGACTGATTAATTAGTTCTGTAGATACACCAGAACAACATGGCCACCTACAATAAGATGCACGGCTCGGCCCTTGCCACACCTCCCTACGCAAAGGATTGCACCATACACGAGGCCCCATTTACAACTCGGGGAGGCTTTCTGCTCCAGCTGTGCGTGAGCACGCTCCAAGCTTCACACGGTGCACTGGAACTGAACTGCCTTACTTTGGGGTATAAACACAACATGAAAGTTGCAATTCAACTGAATTTGGGGTGCTTTAGTTGTTGGGAGTTACAGAAACGTGAAGCCCTCTCCCGTTCAACTATATTGCTATGGCACAACTGAACGAAAAAGGGAAAATGAAAGCGGTCTTTTAATATAAGACAGCCAACAATGAGGTAAATGATTCTCTGGTTGCAGCTGAATTTCAGGTTTATGTTTTAGGAAATGCTGACAGAGATGAGGGACAACGGCCCAGCTGAGGAGCGGGTGTTACAGACGTGGGGTAACGTACCCCGGCGGGACAACACCAAGCTTACAAGCACAAGAAGCTGGGTGAACGTCCCGTCCCGCAAGTTTGCTGCGTTTTGAAGGCCATTTAGCTGCAGTTCCCGCAGCAAACACGGCACAGCAGCCGCTGAGCGTGGGCCAGCTCACGTCCGTGCACCAGCACACCGCGACGGTGCTCGCACAAGGGGGAGAGCGCTCGGCGCAGCAACTTTCCGCTCCCGTCCCGCGGCCCGGCGATGTCAGCCTGCAACTCGGGAGCAAGAGAACAAACTACAGAGGCAGCTCAGCCCCACCCCTCTCCCTATTTTCTTTTCGGCCTCCCAACAGAAAGGCCGGGCTGATTTTCGAGTCTTTGGAAAAATGAATCAACCCCTAGGCGAGCCGTAAAACCCCCAGCCCCAGAACTGGGCAGGATCACGGAGGGGCTGGCCGACCCCATGGAAGGGCAGCCTCCCTCCTGCTGCCCCCCTCCACCGCCCTCGCGGCCAAGAGGCGACCAGAAACCCCAATTATTTCCAGAAACCCCCTTGATTTCCCGAAACCCCATTTATTCCCCAGCTGGGCCTCCGAGCCCGGCCCTCGGTGACCCCCTGGCGGTGGGCACGGGCCGTGTCCCCCCGTCCCGTCCCCCCCCCCATTTGGGGCGGCGCCGTGCCCCCGGCCCCGGCCCTGCTCGCACCGGGGGAGGGAGGGCTCAGCCCTCAGCCTGCCCAGGCGGCGAAATGGTGGAAGCGCCGCTCCATCCATATTGTTTGGGAGAGACGGAGGGGGGGGGGAGCGGAAAAAAAAGTTTGGCACGGCCTCCCACAGACGGGACCGAGCACTGCAGGGCCGGGACAAGTTTGGGGACCCCCCCTAAAGAAGAGGAGGAGGAAGAAGGGGGGAGGGAGGAAGGCAGCCAGCACCCCGGGGTCCCGCACCAGCCCCTGGGCAGCACCGGGACCACCCCCCCAGCCCCCCGGGCCCCCCCCTCACCTGCCGGGAGTGGGCTTTGGGCTCGGGCGGCTTGAAGAAGGAGTCGGGCAGCTTCCTCAGCCGCATGGGCAGCGTGTGCGGCACGTTGGCCCCCTTGGGGTTCATGACGGCGTTGAAGAGCGCCTCCAGGTCGGTCTCCGAGTCGCCCCGCACATGGACGATCTGGTGGCCCGCCGGCGGCGGACCCCCCCCGGGGGGCTGAGCCCCGCCGCCCGGGGTCCCCCCCGCCGCAGCCACCACCACGGCTCCGGGGGGCTGCGGAGGAGCCTGCTGCGAGGCCGGGGGCTGCGCTGCCGCCGGCGGCTGCTGCTGCTGGGGCTGCTGCGCTGGGGGCTGCCCGGGATCCATGGCTCCGGCGGGACCCCCCGGCGCTGAGCGGCGCGGGGCTGGGCTGGGCTGGGCGGCTCACAGCCCGGCTCGGCGGCCCCGCATGCCCCGCGGCTCGGTCCTGCTGGCTCCGGGGGTTTCGTTAAGCCCTGAGCGGGGAAAGCCGGGCGGCCCGACGGCTCTGCTCTGCCCCCCCGGCCCCAGCCCGGCCCAGCCCGGCCGGCGCCTCCGTCCCGGCGGCGGAAGCGAAGTGGCGGCGGACGCCAAACAAAAGTTCGCAGTTACGCCCGCCCGAAGCGCTTTCGGCTCCCGGCTCCGCCCCTCCTGAGCCCGCCCGCACCGGATCCCACACGGGCAGCGGCCCGCCTGCCTGCGCCCGCCCGCACCGCCGGACAGCAGGAGGGGTTTGGGGGGGTGAAAAAAGGGGGTTCGCCGCCCGGACCCCCCCCAGCCCGGACCCCCCTCGTACCCCGCAGTCTCTTTTGTGGCAGGGCTCGCCCCTCCTGCCCGGCGCCCCTCTGTGCGCGCCCGCTTCCCCCCTTCCCCTGTCCCGCCCGCCCGCGCTCCCCAGCCGCGGGGCCGCGCCGCCAACCACAACTTTTACGCCCCCCCCCAGCTCCGCTCCCAACTTCCAGGCGCCCGCGCTCCCCTCCCCCGCCACCCCCGAGGGGGGGGCGCCCCCAATATCCCCCCCCAAAAAAAAAAACACACAACCCCCCCAACACCTCCACATCCAGCAGGGGGCTGCAGCCGAGCCAGGGCCACGACCCCCAGCACCCCCCAAGCACCCCCAGCACCCCCCCGGGGCGAGGAAGAGGAAGACGAGGAGGAGGAGGAGGAGGAGAACCGCCTTTAATTAATTAACCGGGCGGGCGCACAGCCCCGCACAGCCCCGGGGCTGTGTTAGGCTATGCACAGCTCTCCCCCGGCCTCGCAGCAAGGTGTGGGGGGTCCCGACCCCATAAGCGGGGGGTGTTTTAGGGGCAGAGCGCGCTGACCCCGTAGCAGTGGTACAGGGCGTGCACGTGGCGCTGCCAGGGGTCCACCGCCAAGTAGGAGAAGGTCTGCTCGTGGCTGCTGCCCGAGGGGTACCGCAGGCCGGCCTCGTCCTGGGAGGAAGCGAAAAGAAGCGTGGTAATGGCGACGTGGAGGCCGGGCAGGGCATTCCTCAAAGCTGGGCGAAACGCAGCGGTTTGCCCCAGCGCCTGGCTTCGTGGCACGACGGGACAAACGCTGGTTTGCGTGCGGGGTCTGTCCCCATTCGGATCCCGATGCTCCAGCAGGCACAGTGCTTTCACCCGTCCCAGTAACCTTACAACCTTTAAATGCACTACTAATATAAAATGCAAAGTTAGGCACGTAAACACAGGCTTACACGATACAAACCTAAAATACAGATGATTGAGTATACAAGGATCCCAACACGTTTCATCAAAATACAAAATTATTTAGGGACTAAGTATGCAAAGCTCTTCTAACAATGAGTCTTCCTCAATGAACATTTACTAATGCATCCATTCAGTCTCAAATACTTAAGGAAAACCCTCACTGAACCCGCACTTACTAACAACTTATTTTTAACAACTTTTGAACTGTTATCAAAAGCAATTTGTGCACCAACCCGCTGAAAGCATCTGAAGAGAACCTAGACACCTAGCTACCAAATCCTAATTCTGAAAAAACACGTTGAGCTGGCACCAGACACTGCAAGAACTGGGCTCTTCCATTTAACGTCCTACTTCTGTGCGTGTCAAGTGAGGCTTCAGCCTTGACAGGGCGGCACAGCTCAACACCCACTTCAAATCCAGGTACACAGGAACTAGAGGGGGGATTTAGGGAGGTGTTTGTTTGTTTGGTGCATTCATTGTGGTAGATGAACATCTAAAAAATCAACAATATGTAGCTGACACCTCCTGTCTTTGACACACTATAGTGTCATGCCGCTCCTCAACACCTTTATACAACACATTTGAAGAGATGTAGGTTCTGAGGGAATTCATATAATGCATGTATTTTCCATTTTCTCCAGGAAAATTTTAAACTCCTCAACTAAAGACTATTCCATACTAGAGGCACATCTATCACAGTCTTTTGTTGAAGCTCTCTTCCCTTGCATAAAATAATCTGTCTTTTTTTTTGGACCAAGAAATCATGGAAACTGTAATCAGTCGGCTTAAAGGAAGAGATCTGGATTCCAATTTCTGCTCCAAAGACCATCTATGAATTTTATCCAGTAGCTGTTGCTGGCACCCCAGTTTCTCTGTTTTTTTCAAGAGGATGAACCCCCTACTATATGTTCTGATAACTTCCTTTGAGGGATTATTCAGGACCATACATCTTAAGATAAGCACCACTGTAAAAACATTGTTTAAGACAGGTAGAGATTTTATGCATCTATTCACTGCATTTTCTGGTGGTAGTCAAATACCACAAGCTAAAAATAGCATTCTATTTTTAAGGAACACAGCATACAAACTCTGTAGCTCCAATTTTAAGATACCTAACTGTCTACAGATGTTTTACCAGGATCCTTGTGTATCAAATGCTGGATTCTCAATAACAGTAAGGAGAGCAAGCTTTACAGTTTTACAGTACTCAGCATCACAATGCCTTGGAGTTTGATCCAAAAATAACTTAAGTTCATGCACAAAACAGAAAGAAAGCAAGAGACCAGTGTCAAGATGTGATTGCTGGTTAGATTAAACTTATTTTCTATTCCTACTGAAGATCCCATTTCTGCAGTCCAGAGTTGATCTATGCCAGCTCAGTTTTTGACTGTTTAAAGACATCAACTCAAGAACAAAAGTAACTTCTTGGTGATAAGGCATTTCAAGAAACTCCAGAGTATAGCAAACCTGGTATGAGGAAAAAAATAAATCTAATCAAGTTAAAAGGGTCCTTAAATTTATTTTAGTTAGTAAAGAGGCCATTAAAACAACAACAAAAAAATTAAAGGATTTGACCATAGAGGCACTGGAATTTATATGGATTTACTCTGCTCCTTATAGCAATTGGGTGCATAAAGGATCATATCAATTCTATCTGCAATTTGGACTTCGGTTCAGACATGTAGTGGGTGAAATGATTTGATGTACTGATACAGAGTGGGGTCATTTTACTTTTTCTTTGTAGGAATACAGATCATGTGCAGATGACTGAAAAAGAGCACATGCATAGCGTAATACAGAAATAATGATACTGCTGAACATCTCGCAGAACAGCATCTTTTAATCAACAGTTTTTTAAGAAGAATTTTTGAGTAAGTTATTTATTACAATGATTTCTAACATTGCTATAGTTAGGTTTCAGATTAAAAACATAAATAAAAAAATATAAAATAGCAGTCACCATCCAAATACTTCATCTGTAACAAAGTTTCACTAGCCCCAAGATTTAAAATGATTTCTCTTATGATAGCCAGGTCTACAAAGTTCTGATGCTAAACAGATCTGTAGACATTTATAAGTACACCCTAATACCTTTAAGTATCAAGATTGAGAGATCTGACTACTTCAGGATTAAATTTGTTCCAAACTGCTTTTTAAGCATACCCCTTTCAGAGATTACGTCAGTTTCCATCACTGGTTTTGATATGATCACATCAGAATTATAGCTCTATCAACACAGACTTGCTAAAAAGGAGGCACTACTCACAATTTTCATACAATATCAATGACAGTTTACTTTCTGATTACCTGATTTTAATAATGTTCTTTTTCTAGATACTGTTTACAAAATGAGGGCTCATTAGCCAAAACTTAAAAACTAAGTAAAAAGAAAGTGATGGTATCAGGATGGTGTTACATAAAATTAAGTCCTGATTCCATTCATACTTGTGCAAATATACAAGTATTTATTTATCCATTTATTAATGCAGCTTGCAGAAATATGGCTTCTTCTAACTTCTCAGCTGCAGTTCAAGTCACCTTTACCAAAACAGCTTTCCTTTATGTCAGGCTACAATGGTATGTCCATTTCTTTCAGGTACAAATCAAGAAAATATGGCTTATAAATTGTTACCTCAACATTATCACACGATACTCTACAGTTATTTACCAAATGAACTCAGAAACTACATCTACTACAGAAATGTGTTTGTCTTTTTGAGAGAAAGTTTTCATCTAAAGCACAAGACATTTGTGTTCTATTAAGTACCTTTCTGTTAATTTCCAAGTAGAGTTTTGTTTCACAGAACCATCAGACAATCCAGACCCAATTGCTTAAGACTCTGTCTGTTTTCAGGGAAGTTTGTTCAAGATTTCTTTAGAGCAAACTAGAATTTTAGAACTTTCCTTCACCTCACAGTTTTTCAGAATATGCAGGAAAGCCAAATTTTCCCACCAAGGCTACAGGAAGGATAACATACTATGTATTTACACTGGATTTTCTTTTGTCCATCCACTTCTTTGTTTTCAAAAAAGTTACTGAAGGATGCCTTTTGTTGTTGTTAATACTGATGATATTTAATGTATGGCAAAGACAGCTATGGGAGCTCTTAAATATCTAAACATCTACCTAAACACAGCAGCAGTCTGCAAAGTTCGTGTCCATATATTTGATTCAAAGATAGGGGGAAAAATGGTAATAACAGTAAAATATCACATTATCAGTTGTGGTGTTTTTTGTTTGTTGGTTTTCATTTTTTACTTTATTTTTTTTATTAAAGTCTGCAGCCCAGTAGAAAGGTGAACTGTGATACATTAAGTAAAGTACTTATTTTTAGAAAACATTTTAGAAGCCTTCTATGAATTACACATACTACATAAAAGATGATGACCCACAGATGAACAACCAGGGTATTGGCAACCTAAAGGGAAGTTTGCACAGTCTGAAATGACATCAGCTATTTCTTTTGGATGTCGGTACATTATCTGCTTACATATTCTGGTTACTCAAGAAGGCTTTGGAGTAGTAACAATTAAACGACAGGTATGCTGAATCTAGTAAACATGCAGCCAGTTCTCAAACTTATCTTGATGGTAAATGCATGATTTTGCAAGAGAAACAGAAAGGAATGAGACTTGACAAGGGAGGGGAAAAGAGATTAGCAGTCATCTCACCATTCTCACCCTTTCATATACTCAATTTTCTTGCAGTCTTTACAGTAAGAGATGCAATACAAGCTATTCAGAAAGCTGTAGCAACATTTCAAAGAACAGAACTATACAAAGTTGAGTGGATTCTTAATCCTTACTTCTATCTTAAGTAGATATAAAAATAGAATTACTCAGACCTAAAGATACTTATTTTTTTTTAATAAAGTAGTTTCTGGATAACTATTATGACTTCAAGTGTAATCCAGTAAACCTATTTTTAGTGAACTACCCAAATAAAATTTTAGCTGGTGATAATTGATGAAGAGTTACTCAAGAGTGCAAGCAGGATGAGATCAGGGATGAATTTATGAATAAACAATGGCAACAACTATGGAAAAATAACCCTCGAAAATGGAGTATTATATTTTCATTGTGTAAATGTCAATTCCATGTTTTCATGTTATGCATGTCACTTCCAGTAAAATTCTGTACTATAAAATTGTTAATACTTACATATGCAGACACTCTGAAGACAGTTGAAGTAATGCTTATTTCTTTTGTTTCATGATTCTTTTGAACACTGAAAACCAGAGGAAATAATACATACTTAATATTTACAGTATTATTTGAATCCTTCATTCAATAAATACATTTATTAAATATATTTAAAATACATTTTAACATATTAATTGTTCTTGCTCAAATATGATGAAGTTCAAATTAATAGTTAAAATTCAACTCATGTTACATTGGCTCATGAAGAGCTACACTGTTAGATAACATGGATATTATGAAAACAGAAAACTGTTGGATGAAAATACAGCTACTCATCTGAATTGGTCTTACTGTTTTCAGCCACTAAATTTCAGTAATATTACCCAGGCCTACTGTATAAAGTATCCAGTATGGAGTTTGCATTTTGATAGCTATGAAAAGTGACTCAGCTAAACATTTTGTTAAAAGCCTTTCACATATTCTGCAAGAAAAAAAAAAAAAAAGCTGCAAAGTGAACCACATCTTAATTCAGACTACAAAGGGTAGCAGTGGTATTTTTAAAGAAATGCAAACTTCAGCTCATTTTTAATCAGTATATAATTATGTTTTAAATTCATTTTTCCTCCTTTAGAATGATGTATGCATGGACAGCTATGCAACTCAGGATGGTATTATTTCTGAATTTTTCAATTTCTAGATGTGTTTGTTGTGGACTGCCAGTTCTTCTGTCACTATTACCAATCACACTAAGATACTATTGCAATTATCTCAACATATTTTTTAAATGAATTATTTTCCTCAGGTCTGCTTTAAGTGATGTTTATATTTCTTCCCGATGTAGATGGTGTAACTTGTATTAATTTATCTAATTTCACAGATTCTTATTTAAGATAACTCAGCGTGGATTAATTGAGCTTTATAGGTCACTTACAGAGTTCCAAGAAGCACATAGCTCAGAACCTGCCTTGTCACAGTCAGGTTCAAGTTCCCTAGAAAGGTCCCCAAAATAGCCAAATTTCTATAAGGTGTGTGTTAAACACAGTCTAGTCGTACACTGCACCAACTCCAAGGTATGAGAGCAGTTCCCTAATCTCATTGCTTTCACAAAGCTGCTTTTTATAAGGACAAACAAAACCCAGACCAACCAGCACCATTCTTGTTGATTCAACCTCTTTAACCAGTTAAAAAACTGGCTTTAACTGATTTCATCTGCAGAGTAACAACAGTCATGTATGAATTAAGCCTATACTGTGAAGTTGATCTTTCCTGTGGTGAGTCAGTAACAAGGCTTTCTCAGAATTTTTTGCTGTAACTCACATGTTGATAGACTCAGCAGTGGATTAAGACGGCATTGCTGAAACTGGTACTGGCCCCAGTTGTCTGCCTTACCACCCCTCATGAGATTAGTGCCTTCCCAGCAGGGACAGCTCAACTGGTTCATGAGTCAGCTGCTGAACCACTGCAGTTTACAGACCAGCATTTTAAGATAAACTAAAATGGATGTCAGTTTATGCTAACGTACAGGGCTGTAAACTCCAGCAGTTCAGGAACTGTTTAACCACATCTGCTAGAAGAGTGACAACTTTTGAGAACAAGGTATAGAGCAGTAGTGGGGTCAACACTTTCTACAACACATCACCACCCTGAAAAGCTGCAGTTGTGTTTAAGTTACTGTGGCTCCACATTTTTCCATCTGAGAACAATAGCTTTCAATTTCTGGTTTCTACATTTTTATATTATATACATATATATCTAGGATACCAAAGCAAGGAGTGACAGAAAATAAATCTTCCTATTTATTCCGCTGCATTGAGAAATTTTCCTCTTGTGGTTAGCTTCCTGTAAGTCATTTTTCAGACTGAATGTTTATTTCTAGTACTTTGGTTAATTTTAAGGCAAAATAACGTATCTGCCAAAATCAGATGAGATACTCCTCTTGCTGGCTTGAAAGAAACCAGGATGTTGTCTTTGACAAACTTTTTTTTTTAAAGGTTTTAGAAAAATACTGCCTTGTCTTCTTGAAGATGATATTTTTTCTGTAAAAATAATTTCATAATACCCACATTTTTCTTCCAAATTGTTAAAAGTCCTACGCTACTCATTGAATATGGAAGTTTCTTCTTCATTTCAATGTTCATCTATCCTCAGTTTATGAAGAAAAAATCTTTCTAATTGTCTCAATTCACTTTGAATTGAACTTATATCCTAACCTTACTGGCAATATTTTACTAGGCTTTCCAAACATTAAAAGAACAACCCAGTGCTTTTACATAAATTCATTTATTTTCAGGGAAAGGAGAAGACACAAAAGGAAGGAGAAGAGGACAATAACAACAAGACACTACAGCAGCTGCCACCAGTGAGAGACACTGTCAGAAAAATCAAGTTTAGTAGAGAAAACAAGATTTATCAACTTAGGAGATCACAAAGATTTGTAAATTATATCTTAACTAACACACTTTTGTGATGTAAATGTGTTCTTTAACTAAACCAAAAATACTACAACCATCATTTTGATTTTTTCTAGGTTAAACAGGACACGACTGAAATTCTGGATAGACTCAGTTGGTCACAGGTTAATTACTGCTAGGTTAGTATCAACAAGTTGTTCATAAATTCATTATGAAGCAATTATTACTCATTTTCCAAAGCAGAAAACCTCTGACATTTCATAGTTTGATTTGGAATTCCTTAGCAGTGCTTGTAAAATAGCGAGAGCAGTTAATTTCAAGATTGTTACACTCTCTCATTATAAAACCGTATACACGGAAATGGTTCAGTAAAACGAAATATCAAACCTTTTGACACTATTTTGAACTTTAGTGCCTAGGAGTTGGAACTCAGGAATGGCAAGGAGAAACTGTAAGAAAAAGAATAGGGAAAACCTCCTAATAGGTCTACTGCTCTGAGCACTAGAGACATTTTTGTGGAACTCTAAATATGAAGGCTCCTTCCCTTAAGAAAAACTTTTGGACCAAACAAACACCAGTGGGTTTAGTCTGGAAGCATACCATGATTGGCCTAAGTTCACCTGTAGGGACTAATTTTTCCATGCACATCAACTAAGAACTAATAATACTGTCAATTTGTTTTCTACCAAGCCTTATGAGCTGTCAAGAGAAAAAAAAAAAAAAAAAAAGTACAGCTTATGGAACTTCTCAATACTGTAAGTTTTCATCACTTTACAAGTTTTTATCACTTTACAAAGAGTACAATGCATCTAATGAGATTGCGATCCAAGATGAGAAGAAACCACATACAGGATAACTGTCTAGAAGAGAAGAATTTAAAAACAGTTGAGTTTCAACAGGAATTTTAAGGTGAACCCTCTGGTAAAACAATTTAAGAGACCAATACTGTCATGAGCTATTGTTTACAGAAAATAACAGGCCATAAGAAAGTAATTTCATCGTTTTACTGTCTAGTATACATTGTGCAAAAATGAAATAAGTGACACAGTACAGACTACAGACTGGAAGTTAGAAATCAAACAAGTCAAGACTGGCATGAGCTCTTCAGAGCTTCATTGTTTACTGTTTCAATGTTTTTTTTCTCTCTTAAGAAGGTGGTAACAAAAACAACAAAAAATAAATAAAAGAAAAACACATCGTCATTTTGGATAAACCAGGGACAGAGGGAATAGAGAGAAAGCAGGAGACAAATGTGACTGTTAATGGGGAGAAAAAGTCTAAAATATGGAGATCGAAAACTTTTCTGATTGGATTGACAAATAATTTAATATGAAAGGAGCAAGATAAAAGATACAGTTACATTGTGACTTGTTTTTTCAAGTACTAGTCAGTGCAAATACCAGCTCCACTGGCAGCGAGACATCTACAGACATTAGTCACAGGAATGGAGAGACACACCGTAGGTAAGTATCAAAGAACAGTGATGTCACATGAGGTGAACAGGTACATTTTAAAACTGTGGAGGATAGAACAGTAGCTGACAACTGAAAAACAAAAAACAAAAGTAACACACAAGAAAAGTCACAGAAATATGTAGTAGGACAACAGGGAATGGGTTGAGGATGTAGGAAAAGCAAACAATGAAAGCAGGATGAAATTTTGGGGAAGACTTTGGAAGGTGCTTTTGTGTTTGTTTGTTTGTTTGTTTGTTTGTTTTAATAACAAGAACTACTTAACATCCTCATCGGAGTTTACCATAGGAAAAGAAAGAAGGGGGAAATGTTTAAGGAGACACAAAAGCAAGGAGGAATGGCTCAGAACAAAACTTTAAACTGTTTAGGGGAAAAAAAAAATCATCATTAAAAGGAAGTAAGAAAGTGAAGGAACTGATTAGATTTGGTGTTTTATCCTGGGTCAACTCAACAACACGAGCAGAAACAGCTGTAGTCAGTGCACAGTGAACTAAGGCCAAGGATTAGTGTAAGGAACAGCCTGTTTAAGTGCAACTGTTTAAGAGAAAAGGGAAAGCAGAGCTGAAGTACTGATAGATCGTTTTACATCATACTATGTATTTCTGAAGGACCCACTAGATTTCTCTCTACGTGAAAAAACAAAAATGAAGTTCACGCTAGTAAGAAAGCTTTGGTGACTAATCCCAAAGTTCGAAATAATAAATGCAGCAACCCAATTTAGTTATTTCTAAAAAATCTTGGAATATTTATAATAGTTTCTTTGTTTCAGAGGTTCCTTTAGAAGTATCAGCTGTTCTACTGCTACTTTAATCATTTATTTCTTTAATTAATTTTATAAATGATTAAGAATAAATTTTATAAATAATTCACTGGAAACAGCATATGACTAAATCAACACAGACCCTGAAAAGTACTGACTATTAGAAAATCTGAGGGCTGCTTAGCAGTTATTAAGGTTTTGTAAAATTCTTTGGTTAAGTATTACAAAAAAATGCCAAGAAAGAAGCCAAATATTTTGTTTTACGTATTCTGTTTGGATGCAGCAAGCTTCATACAAGTGCTACAACGGTCAAGAAATATTCAGGTGAGTCACCGAATCTAATCCTTTCACCATATCTTTGTTCAGACAGATTTTACTCTGAAGTTTAACCAATGGCATTTTAAGAACAGACTCAATGATGAAGATAATTTACACGTGATTTTTTTTTCTAGTGTGCTTGTGTATAATCTTAAAATAGGAGATGAAGTAACAGTTGCTAATCTCACCATTCCAAATACAGCCGAGGAAAAAAAAAACAAAAAGGAGAGAAAAACTGTTTTGTCAGTCAGTGAAGTCATCATATGGGTACAGGGTATATCAAAAAGGGAGAAAGTTGCTTTTTTTTTTTTTTTTTTTTTTTTTTCCCCTGAATTGACATCTTTGATCAATTGCTCTCATCTCAAGGAAAAAATACATAAATGCCAAACAATTCCATATACCAGACCTGGCAAAAAAATGTGTTAGCTCACTGTCATGCTGACAGCCATATTCCTCCACAGCTATATACTGCAAGAAGTGTATCTGTGGAGCAAAGAATGCCAAAATCCAACTGAATTTTTAAAAATAATAATAATCAGATGGAATAGAGCATAAACAGAATCAAAAAAAAAAAATTCATTTGATGTTATTCAGCTTTTAAATCCCAAAACAAGAACAGCTTGAAAGTAGTCCAAGACTATCTATCCAATACTAACTTGATATTTTATCAACAACAGTGGAAATACAATCTAGTTCCAGTGGCATGCGATGTTTTCATTAGAGGACTACAGAAACAAAAATCTTTAAAATGGGAGTGAACTACAAAACATCAATGTCCATTCCTGTGATACAATAAAAAGGTTTTATGTAGGACAACTGCCATTAAAATTGCATATATTTTGCCACTGAACTATTACCATCGTTGCAGGGTATTTTAATAAATGAACATAAATAAGCTTGCAGATTTATTAAATAACAGACCTATTTTTGAAGCAGTAACACACAGTAAATTTACAGTAATTCACACAAAGCATCTATGCCCAGCACATACATACACAATTGTATAGAAAAGGAAACACTTGCCTCACCAGATCTTTATATAAAGCTTTGGTAGTTTCTAAGTATGGCCCAAGCATGTCTTCAAACTGGCAAAGAGCTCCTCCAATACAAAGATGCTTAAAAAGACAGAACAGAAATTCTTTGCGGTCTGATTGACTGAATATATCGTAATGGTCCGAATCTTCCAGAAGCAAGACCTTATGGAACAAGAAAATAATAAAGAAATTAAACAGACGAAAAATTCTTATTTTCAATTAAGTATACAAACAACTACTTTCCTGCATATCACACAGTTATGTTCATTATGTTTTATATGAATAAGGGGTGGAAATAATTAGTACTTTTCTCTAAATCCTTCTTCCAGTGATACAATTAGGTTTAAAATACTGTCAATACGACTGTCAGATTCGTGCCCGCAAAACATAAGGGAATATTTTTCAAGAGTCTTGTGATTCATTGCTTAATTGCTCATCAACCTAATGAAACAATCAATAACCTGAAAATAATCTAGCTCTATCTGGTATGTTGATCACTACCAATTAGTTTGTCTTTGGTAACTTTGACCGCATTTGCTTTTTGCCTTTAAGCTTTTACAGTTATCTCACATTCCTAAAGGTATCCCAGAGGAGATCAGTCAAATTCACACCATTCTTTACTGCAGAGTCTAGTGAGCGTTTATCTGTACCACGGATAAGCCAGGCATGCTATTCAGCTGCTTCCACGTGTCCCACCTGCCTTTTGCTGCAATATTGTGTGAATACAGGGTTCTTGCCAGATTAGCCTCGATGCTTCCAGCTGTAAGGGTGGGCAGGAACTGTAGTTCAGCGTGACAACAAAACGTAGGTACCAACCTAGACGCAGGCAAACAGGTCTAAGCTAGACTTGAACTTACTGCTCTGTGGCCCTCTTTATAGCTTCACTACACGTCTGAGTAACAAAGGATCAGGACAGCAGCTGTTGTTGGTGACCACATACATATCCCAACCCCTCCTCAGCTGAACCAAGAGAAGGCATGCCAGCTCGAAATGAAACATGAAGTTTTACAGCTGAGGGCCACCCTCTGCCACCTGCTGACACCAGGACACTGGACAGCTTGCTGCCCCCTACAGTCTACAATTCTACGGTGCTGACTAATTGAATCTGAAGCTTTTGAGTTCAGTTGTGGAAGATTTGACTCTTAGTTCTTTCTGCCATCTTAAGTCTTGTAAGTAGGAATCATGTTCATTACAAACCAATGTGAATCCTTCATCCTGTAAAAGCAGTCACGCATTTCTTCCAAGGGAAGGAAAATGAAGAGAGACTGAAACTCCGATGACTCATTTTAAATGTTGCCTCTAACTTTATTACATCAAATATACTTAATTTCCAGAAAACGTTTCACACAGACCCAACTTATAAGCAAATAGATAGCATTTTGAACTGCTAGGCTACAGACCACATCTGAAATTCAAACATGAGCTTGAGTTCTCTGCTTTTCCCAGAACTTTACAAGACAGACCAGTATTTCAGGCCACATCCTGTAACCAGTGTCACTGGTTCAAATACATCATCTTCAAAGGATTTGCCAAGTGCAAATGAGTGCAACTCTATAATTATTAAGCACTTATGTTGATTATATATACAAGAAGAGCAAAATCCAGTTCTCCCACACTATGCTTTGCTAATGCTAAACAAACATAAGTAATAAAAATTTGTTTTAGCTTATGAAGTCAAAAGAAACACTTACAATGAAGACGTGTTGATTAAGAAGGTGACACTCTTAAGAGAGATTCTTTTTCAGAATCATCTGCTCTCTAACACCTCCAGTGGAAGGTGACAAACAGAATTTTCACCTTGCAGGCCTGTTTAAGGGTTATGTTTAGTCCTTTTCCAATCTTACAGCACAAAATCATTTCTCTTTTCTTAGTTTCCTCTCCTTTATTTCAGCTCAAAGTATCTGGAGCTATGTTTCCTCAAATACCTTCACATATGATATGGTCAGCATTCCTGGTGAGGAATGCTTCAGGAAGCAGCTACTGAGTGCACTCAGTTTCATAAACTACCTGGATGGTTGGGTGAACCTGCAGCTCTGGGTATTGCAGGACCCTTCCACTGGCTCCTCTTGTTTTTCTACGAAAAAGAGTAGCTGGATTTCCCCACACATCCCCAAGCAGTGAGTGCTTGTCAAAGTGGTGGGGAGAAGAAGGTTTTACCTTTTTCTCCTAATTGAAAAGATAAGAGGGCCCAACTGGAAAACAGCCACTGTCTTGATACTCAGGCACTGCAGTGCTTTAGTCATTTCTATCACATGGCTTTCAATTCCCATTTTTATCTTCAAAGGTACTGTCAGAAAAAAAAAATACTGGAAAAATACTGAAAAATGTGTCCTTTGGAACCTAACGGAGTACAAGAAATTAAAAAGAATTATTCATTGCTGTACTGACCTTCCTTAATTCATCAGAGATAAGAATATCATCATAATACTCATCATAACATTTCACAATGTGTCCAGTTTCTCTAACAAGTCCTTCAGTGTACAGCCGATCAAAAAATGACATAGAAATCTGTGTACAGGGCACCACTGTAGCTTCAATTTTTGTCACTTTGGAACCTGGAATATAAAGGAAAGAGTCACATCAAGCCTGTTGTGATAAATACAACAGAAGAATTTCCATGTAGTAATTGTTTCACAATCATTCATAATTTGATATGGTGTGGAATTAATTAACTTCTCTAAATGGTTGTGTGGCATATTCTTAAAAAAAAAAAAAAATACAGACCACATAAGTATGACTCAGTCATACAGTCCCTCAAAAAAAAAACAAAGAAAGCTGAGAAACAAGGGTAAAGAAAACATTAAATTCAGCCAAACACTAACACTACATTAAGGCTCATGTGTTTGCTCCCCCTGTTGGCAACAGTATCAGTCGAAACAAATAATAGATAAAACACCATGTGAAACTCCACATCACGTTAGATCACACCCTAGAAAATCATATTCCACAACTTAAGCTGTATCTGAGAACAAAATACCACATTTAAAGTAGAAAAGTCACTAGCTGCTAACAGCAGCCAGCAAAGCAAAATAAAAGAAAATCCCACAACCCCAACACATTTTTCTTTTATCTGAACTTTTCACAAAATTATTTTGTAGCTACCTACTGTAAGCTTTACTAGTCAGCTATTTCAGAAGATGAAAAAAGTACTGTCAGCGTTTCCTGCATGAATAAGGAGTATTCTTTCTGCAACCAGTAAGTACAGGTACATTTTCCTGTAATATTTCTTTTTGTTTTCTGTGCTTGTGAATGATCTGAGGCTGGATCTTCTTGCTCATAGACATTTAGTGCCATCTGAGATACTCCGTAGCACTTTGTTTAACAAGGTATCAGTCCATAAGGGAACATATCTTCTTTCTATACAGTGTTACATCTACAGATCTGTATGCATGGTGTTGGTAACTTGAGACATCTTCAATAGCATTGGACTCATACGTTTAAGAAGCACTGGACACAGTCCAGTTCTATCTGCTCTCTATAGACCAAGGGTTCAGCGAGACACACAGCTTTGAGCAACCTGATTTAGTGGGAGGTGTCCTTGCTCATGGCAGGGGATTGAAACTAGATGACCTTTAAGTTCCCTTCCAACCCAAACCATTCTATGGTTCTGTGAACACGTGCTCTGGTCATCTCCGAGCCCCCCTGAACATCCTTCAGAGTGCTTCTGAAAAGGAGAGGAAGAGAGGGCACGACAAAGGATGAGCATGAGGGAAAACATGGGGGAGCACACACTGGCAATGTTTCTCAGCAGAAATAATATTCACAAAATTCCAGCTGTCTAGGAGTTTACTCCCATCTTTTCTCATTTGTAGATTCCCTCAATGGTAGATCAGTCAACATCAGACTATCAAAAGACTGTTAATTATACAATTAAATTAAGTGGTGAGCTGGCAAACTGATCTAAAGGATCACTAGGAGTAATATTTTGGAAATTGCCAAGTTTCACTCTAGACAACAGTATTTCAGAAACAGAAACACATTAAAAAAAGCTGCATGAACAGCGGTGCTTCCAAAAGCACATATGACTCTCCATTCTGATTCTAATCTCTGCAAGCATAGCATAACCTAACATTTCTCTTCCCTCACACCTCCAAAAATCTCAGATATTATCCATAGAGATTATTTATTCACAGGTTAAGTCTGAACAGCGGACTTTTGGTACATAAATCCAGGTAAACTGTACACCTATCTGATCAACACTAAGAAAAGCAATTAGAGAGAAGTTATAAATAGATGGCTTGAAAACATGTCTATTAAGCTAAAAGTACCATCTGAAATTGTACCTTTTTTTTTTTTTTTTTTTTTCTAATTGGGCCAATGTGATGTAAAGAAATTATATGGAAAAGCTTGGCATTTAATTGCTTGAGTTCACATCTACAGATATGGTTATGGCAAAGGATAACTTTTGTGAAAGAATAAGTTTTAGGACATTCTCGCTGTCCACGTAGGGATTATGAAAAAATCATTAAATTATGTAACCAAAATCACAAGTCAGAAAAAAAAAAAAAAAAAAAAAAAAAAGGTGACTTAAAGCCTCTTAACCTAAGCAGGGAGGGGAAGGAGACCTTTATGTAGTTAGTTAGTTATTACTTCCTTCCAACTCCTCATCCATGGACTCACCTAACTTTCAGTTCTCTGCATTCCTTTCACAGGGAATTTTTTTTTTTTTTGAGGTTTAATAAGAAATAAATCATCCTCTAACATATAAATTATTTTGTAAAGATAGATGAATCAAAAACTGATTCAAGATTAATAAAAATCAGATGTTAAACAACTTGGAAAAAAAAAAAAAAAGAGAGACATTTTACATATCTTACATTTTCCCAGTTATCCAGCTCAAAGTATAAGAAAGTGATCTATTTATAGGCCTTCAATTTGTTAGGATTTTACTGGGGGGGGGAAGGAAAGGAAAGGAGACACACTTCAGCTCTGAAAAAAAGATGTCCTGAAAACATCTGTTGGAAGAAAAAATAAAATCAAGAGCTTTGTGTCCTATTCAGCACTTCAGACAACTAAACTGTAAATGGAAAAGTTTGAATATACTGGAAGCTCCTATTCTCCATTTGAGAGGTGAGGCTTGAAACAGGAGATTCAGAATTTCCTGGAAAAGAGTAACCAGCTCTAATAACACTGTAAAAGTGAGCAATAAAATAGGAAGAAGAAATGTCCCGACAACTCTGCAAGTGGAAAACAAAGAGCTAAGTATTGAAACAAAACTTCTTACTTTTGGAACATCTACAAAGTGCTGCCAATATACTTTTAAATGAACATGTTGCTTATCTAGTATGGGGGAGATAAACCCCAGAATAAATACATCTAGAATTCTTCCAATGTTTAAAAAAGACTTGTTCCTCAAGGAAACCCCTTTCAACTTGCTATTTACAAAACAGTTTACATAGAACATATATTGTGCAAACTTAGTACTCAGTTATAAAAAGTTGTTACTTCAGAAGTAGAATTCAAATAAAGAATAAAAATACTCAAATAAAGAAATAAAATTCAAATACAATTTTTGCAAATGAAAACCTGTAACAGCAGCCTAAAAAAAATGTTTATTTAAGATTACCTCACAGATTTTTAAACCCAATTCCAAAACCAGAAATCATTTAAGCTTCAAGTATGTATGGCAACTCAGTCTTTCTTAGACAAATACTGAACTTTTACTTACAGAAAAAAGAATGTATCCCTATCCTTTGAAGATAACTTTTCAAGTGTTAATTGAGTTTAAGCAGATACAGTCCTGCCTCCTTAAGACTGCTGACAGGTGCAAGGCTGGTAATGTGTCAAAAGAAAAACTACCATTTAGTTTTCATTGCTGCTATTTAAAAATACAAGAGTCAATACATAAGTTGGAATGCATCAAATGTATTCCTTGTGCTGCTTCTATTTTAGAAGTATGAAAGTAAGAGATGAAGGGAGCTTAAAACACGTGACAGAACTGTCAGGTACTCTGTTAGGAAGCCAGGAGGAGGGGAAAAAATCCATCCCTACTGCAGTAAGTTAACAAGTGTGGTGTAAGAAGAGGTAATAAAGCATATCTAATCAAAAGAAATAGAGGAGAGAATATGCTTATGTATAGTTTACCTAAAAAGTTGTATTTCGAGTAATGTTAAAACTGGAGTACTTAAGACAATGAATTATTGTGGGATTCTACTGGGAATTCCAGCATGTGGGGGAGCTGGGAAGAGAGGGACATTTTACACTCCTTGATGCTGACTGGGGATATTATGTCCGATAAAATTAAGGTGAGGATGAAAAGCAGAAAAGAGAAACAAACACTGAGATTAAACAACAAAATAAAAGCAATAAAGCCATAAAAGCAGTAAAATTTATAGAGACAGATTTTACAGAAAGGAGATAGACAACTAAAAGAGAAGAGGTGGAGATAAATATGAAAGTGAAACAATAACTACTGAATTCAAAAGGAAAATAAACTCTTAGTAAGAAGGTGAAAGAGGACTGCAGCCTGGAAAAAAAAAAAAAAAAAAAAAAAAACAACTCTAAAATATTATATTGAAGTTTTAAATAAAGCTGACAGGGTCTACAAATACTTTCTGTCCAAGTTCATGCTGGATGAAGGGGGAAGATTTAAGAACCTATCTAAACTCCACTTTATATTATGGATCATCCCCTAAAAAAAAAAATAAAAATAAATCTACATTTTGGTTTGCTAAAGAATAAATAATAAATGCAGTATTAGAATCAATAAAGATTATGTAATTTTCTTCAGGTTTAAACAAACAAACAAACAAACAAACAAAAAACCCCACTACCAGTAGTTTAATTCAGGAACAGAAACTTGTTTTTAAAAGTTACTCCATGGTGACAAGTAACTTGTGTATCTGGATTAATATTTTAAAGTGTCTGAAGAAGGAAATACTAGATGATTTTGTACCTCCTCCCACTCAAAGCTAATTCTTACTATATTTTCAAAAAATGCACATGAAGACTAACTATAGAAAAATGTGCCAACATTCCTCACCAAAAATAGGCAAAGAATGGGAAGATGAAATTTTAAGAGCAAATGGGGTATACCAGCTGTTCAGGATTTAAAAAGGGAACCCTTCCAGTCCTCAAAACAAAATGTATTACTTCTGTGCTGAGGAAGATTGAGCAGAATCAGGAGTTAAGCTGGGATCCTTGGCAAGTGACCCTCTGCTCTTAACATGAGGTATGTAACCTACTGACCTTCACTACAGGGACTGACAATTCATAGGCTAGACAGATAGCAGTAAAAGATTCTTGCCCAAAGCAGGAAGAGGTTCACCCAGGCTTTGAAATATATTTATCTTCTTTTTGCCAGAGTGAAAAAGAGGCTCCTTGACATTTTTTTGCATGTTATATAATTCAATTGTTTTAACAGTGGGATAGTTTGGAAAATGGATTCTGCTGACAAACAGGTGTCAATGTCTAGTGTCAATGTATATAGTGTGGAAAACCTATGCCAATTCCACAGAGATGAAGTGGAAAAGCTAGAAAATTCCCAAAGCTCCATTCAATATTTACACATACTAAACTACTTGCAGACAAAACAGAAGAACTGAGGACTTCTCACAATACCCTTTTTAAGTATTCCTATTAAGGAGAATCACTTCGGAGATATCAGAGCTCACTTTATGTACAATATCCTACTACATTATCATATGCAGTTCCATGACATTTTATGTCTCATTTACACAATAAAAAAGAAAAGCAGTTTCAAAGTGTTGCCATAAAATCATGTGCTATTGGTCTTTCTTTGTCAGCATCCCACTTACATCTTCAGACAAAATCAAGTGTTATGAGTGTATAATGATAGGGCAAACATCAATCTTATACCATGATGGCAACTACAGCAACCTATCACATGGATCTCTCTTTGCACCCAGATAATTTTTAATGTGTGGATATAGCACACCCCAGAGCTTGTGTAAATACAATACCTAATTTTCTGCTTCCTCTACTTTAATTTGTAACAGAGCAATAATCTCAGTCTCTCCTAAATTAGGTAGCTACATACGTAGAAAAGTGTCTTTCTCCAAATATTATCTAAGAATAAGGTATAATAATAATTCAGATTATTCAACTGAATAAACGGTTATGTCTGGATAATGATTAGGTTAACTGGATGTCACAGACTTTAAAACCACCTCTAGTAGCTTGGCTTATGAATCAATGTGGGGCTCAGGAAAAAAAAAGTAAAATTTGTCAACTTAGCCTTTAAAAAAAATAAAATATTTTACTATTATTTAGTAAAAGAAGTCATTCTTTACAGTATTTCAACTAGATGAAGATACAGTATATGAACTGTTATTATTACAAAACAGTAAATTAAAATAAAACAGTTACAGAACAAACTTTTTTCTTTAAGATTAATTTATTCTAAATTTACCCAATGTAGTCCACTGTCCTGAAGGTGAGAGCAACTTTAAACTGGAGTTCACATTTGGATCATTAAAAAATGCCTAATATTCAAATAGAAGAATAAGAGTTAATTAGATCAAACATAAAATCGTCGTATACAGTGCCTTTGATATTTTCAAAATCAATTCTAAGGATCCAATTAGGAAGTGCATTCTGTATGACCTTTCACTTTGGATACCAAATTTCATACCATCAAATACATGTTTTCGTCACTTTGTGTTGCCATTATCTGGAAGACTCAGTATCTTCATAGACACCTACATATGCAGTATGAAGTTCTTGCAGTTAAGAACTTACAATCCAAGAACAGACAAAAAGAATTAATGAAATCATTGGAGGTACAGAAGAAAAATGACATGTAACAATTCTACCTCTGCATGCAATGTTGTTGAGATAAAGAATGAAATGCTAAAATTTACATTTTGTAAGTAAAGTTGAAGTTTTGACAAGTGTAGATAGGTAGAAATTATTAAATTGATACAGAAGAAATCCATAGGTTACTGAAGGAATGGAAAAAATGTCCTGCAGTAAGATCTGCTGTATTCCATCTTATTAATTTATCAGTAAAAAGTGCATAGTGATGTTGATAGTTGACAAGTTTAAATGATATATAAGTCAATTAAGAAAACCCAACCTGATGTATACACATACCACCAGAGTGAATAATCACTGAACAAGCTGCTAAGGAAAATGATGGATTTTTCAGTGTCTGCATCACCAAATCTCATTATCACCTCTCTGAGACACAGAGAGATCAGACTGTGTAAAGTAATGCTCGTCTCATCCTCCATTAATTCACAGTTACTTGGAGTCCATCACTTCTTAGTGATACTTTTACATTTTTAATTCAAAGGAGACAAGCATTGAGAACCTAAATGCATAATTTACAAAGTAAAACTTTTTTACAACTTCCATAATTTGAGATGTTTTCAGTGGGAGATGAAATATTACTGTATTTTTGTGTGGATTCCTTTAAAATACCAAGAGGTTCAATTCTTCCTCCAAGATAACAATATAAAATACACCTACAGCAAATAAAAAGTTTTTTGTCATTGTTGTTGTTTTGATTTTTTTTTTTAAACAGAGTTGAAGACCATGCTGTTTTCAAAACCACAGATGATCATTTTTTTTTCCACCTGCAAACAGATAAACAGATTTGACTTTGCAGACAATATAAGTCAAGGTCACAAAATCAGTGTGAGAGATGAGTCTCAAAAAGCTGAGAGCCCACAATTCCAGTATAAGCAATGGTATCCAGTAAATTTAAAAATGATGCACTTTCAGATACGTGGTGCTTATGCATGTGTAATTATACTGTATATTTACTGTGAGAACGCAGTAATAGCTCTAAGCTAACAGTACAAACGGCATGTATAAAGTCCTAGGTGGACTTCCCAACATTAAGTGTGGTGGCCAAAATCAGTATCCATCTCAGATTCCCATTCTCAGGCTTGAACAAATTGTTCTATCTTAAAACAGTATCAAGAGTATAGACTGAGATACTTTCAGTGGGCAATACAGTTAACCCACAAGACAGGGTTAGAGCACCATACCTAATCACCTACTTTCAAAGTGAGCAAATAACACGTTAACATTGCTCCAGTGTTTTCCATCATTTAGGTTTCCGATATATATAATTTCAAATACAAAGGACTTAAAACTACCCAAACAAATTCATCCTTCTGATAGGGCTTAAACTGCTGGTCAAAACTGAACGCTTGCGCCGTGATCCTGCCGTGCATGGACCTGAAACGGAGAAATGAGAAGCAATGTTCTGCATGTGCAGTAGGTACTTACTCACTGTGCACATTTGCCTAGACACACTACATGAGGTCCCCCTCAGACCAGTGCCTACACTGTTGCGGAGTTTTTTTTTTTTTTTTTTCCTTTTTCTGTCTTTTATCCACACACATACACACACACAGCGCTCCACGGAGGGCTGGGGAAACACAGCTGTGGAGCTGCAAGAGACCGGGGCTGAGGCTGGAAGACAAGGATCAACACCTTTCGCCTCATAACAAGCGCTTTGTACCGCCGGAAAATACTGAAAATACTGAGGAGACTTCCAAGTATATAATAACATGGGGGGGGGGGACGACCCGGACCCGGACCCGGACCCGGACCCGCCGCCGGTTCATATCGAGAGCTCTGCTCCCTCCTTCCCCCTCAACCTCCCCCGGGGGCAGCGGGCTTCCCCACGCCCACCACTTGAGGAGCCGGTCCCGAATGTCCCTGTTCTGCAGGCAGGGGAAGGCTTTCTGTGGCAGCAGACGGAAGGCGAAGCCCGCCGAGCCCTGCCGCTCCCCGGCCGCCATCTCACAGCGCCGCCGCCTCAGCGGTTGCCTCGGTAACGGCGCGGCGCGAGCGGTGCGGCCCCGGCTCGCTCCCGCCGCGGGGCCCGGCCCCGCTCAAAAAGGTTCCGGCGCCTCGTTCTGCACCGCCAGGGCCCAACTTCTGACAGGATTTCTGTGGTTCTCATAAAGAAAATACTCTAATTAAACATCAGCCCGCTCCCTCCTTCCCTCTGCTCCTATCCGTGTGCTGGAAAAAATCAGGCTTGCCGAGGGAGAGCCTGTGCATGCCCGGGAGTGGGACCACCGCTGTTGGCTGAGCCAATGCCACCCGGTCATGCCAAAAGTGAATTACGAAACGCCCAAAGTTATGAATTATGAAGCTGTGAATGAATCAGGGCTGCTTCTTACTTCCCAAAGTGTTGAGCCGTGGGGAAATCCTGAGGTTCTGCTTCCAGGCTTTTCCCAGTGGAAAATTTGAGGAAAGTATGTTGTCACTTAAGGAAGTTATTTGTAAAAGCCCAGTAAAGCGAGAGATGTCTTGCAAAATCTCGGAAATTTCCTGCCCTTTTCAGGGACAGCAGCAAGAGCAGAAGGCTGCTGCCTTATGCTACATCCCCTAACAATCCACCCTGGCTCCAAAACCAGCTATGGTCTCCAAAAATGTCATCTCCCCATTAATCTGCTCTTTTGGTTAACCAGCAGACCCATTTATAAGTAAGAAGTTTAGCAGTAGTTTTGTTTGTTTCTAATATCGTTTGTTTCTTTTGTTTCCTAAAAAAAATAAAATAAAATCCCTGAAGCTGAATTGTGTCCGATTTGAGGGGAAAGCAGAGCACAAAGATGCAGTGTGTGCTGGGGGCAGAGCAGAGAACAGAGATAGAACCACTGGCAATGGCACTGGAAAGACATCCCACAGATTCAACTCTGGGATTAATATAAAAATGATTTTTATCGTGGGATAAAACAAAACAACAACAACAAAACAATCAAACATGCCTTTCTACTTAGTACTTAAATATGATCAAAAACGGTGACACCTGAAACAAATAATTATAACCTTATTCTCAACACTTCTCCACCTACTCCAGTGCTACCTCATCTGGTGAATTCCTCTTGCCACTAATATTACTAGCCAGAGATTAAATAGCCCAAGTGAAAGAACTGGTTTGGGCAGGGAGTGATGTGTAGCAACAACTACCAAACACACATTCTGAATTTCAAGTTGTGTAGACTCAAATATAGATTAAAAAAAAAAAAAAAAAAAAAAAAAAAAAGGTGAAACTTTAGGTCCTAGACTTCTGGGAGAAAATAAATAAATAAATAAATAAATAAATACAAGAACACTGGCTTTAGTGAGGATTTTCTCTGATTAAAATGTCGAATCAACAACTGTATGCTCAAATCCCACTGAAATCAAGAGTGTTTAAATGCTTTGATGAATCAGAGGTAAGGAAATGAGTAAGGACTTCAGAACTGGCTCAGGAGGATCAGGACAGGAAGCTCTAAGCTACTGAATTAATGTCTTTAATGTTGTGTAATGTACCTGTCGTAGTTTTTTAATTCAACATTTCCAATTTTAAGCACTTTACAGCAGTAGAAGTTAGAATGGGACTTGGAATTTGAGTACTGGCTTCATCTTGTGCTGTCATTCACAACAACACAAAGTAGATAGTCAAAGAAGTCTTAAACATGAACATTTAACTTTTTTTTTAAGTTCATGCTGCTAAGGATTTTATGGTCTCAGGGAAGATATTTTGAGGGAGGAAAATATGTTTTTCTGCTGCAGAGTGAAGTCTTGTAAGTAATATATTATTAAGCAATAGTAGTGTCTCAGTCTTTGCCAGACCTATTTTCAGTATTGTTTGTTTTTCATGTATTTACTTACACATGATTTTGAAGAGTTTTACAGTCCTGAATAAACCACGGCCTTTAAGTGCAAAGCAAACAAACCAGCCTTTCCATGGCAAACAAAAATCAAATTACAGAGGACCAGCCCTGTTGCACCTTTGCAAAGTGCATCAGTCTTTGAGGCAAAGGTCAGCTGTTGGCGGAGCAACAGCTGGTTCCAGGCAGGGAGGCGGCAAAGAACCCAAAGAACCCGAGCAGCAGCTCTGCCCTGCTGACAGAAGTCTTCAACATCACTGAGGGATGGTTAATCTGCACAAATTAGTGAAAGAGAGGAGTAAAGGGATAATTATGAGCATACATTTGTGAAAGAAGTAAGTCTTTCCAGTATTAAAATCACTGAATCACACAATGGTTAAGGTTGGAAGGGACCTTTGAAGGCCATCTGGTCAAACTGCCTGCTCAAGCAGAGGCATCTAAAGCAGCTTGCTTGGCACTGTGTAAAGACAGCTTTTGAAGATCTCCAAGGAGGAGACTCTACAACCTCTCTGGGCAACCTGTGCCAGTGCTCCCACACCCACACAGCACGGAAGAGCTGCCTGGTGCTCAGACAGAACCTCTTGTGTTCCAGTTTGTGCTCATTGCCTCTTGTTCTGGCATGGACACCACTGAAAACAGCCTGGCTTTGTCCTCTTTGCACCCTCTTTTCAGGTATTTATAGACATTAATGAGATCCTCCCTCTTCTTTTTCTTCTCCAGGCTGAACAGTCCCAGCTCTCCCAGCCTGTCGTCAGAAAGGGTGCTGCAGTGCTTTCCTTATCTAAGTGGCCCTCCCTTGGACTCTCTCCAGTACGTCCATGTCTCTTTTGTACCTGTGTGTGTGTGTATGTGCAAAACTGGACACGGGAAGAGTCTGACTGAGAGTAAGTTACAGTCCAGATCCTGCATCTTGTTTGTGCTGTGGTCAGAACAGGAAGCACTATGTACGACGGTGCCTTCCAGCATCAGCAGAAGACTTACAGGATATCAACATCCATCTCTAGGTACTTGGACTGATAAAAAACACCAGACTCACAGGTCCATGAGACAGACAGAAGAGAAAGGGCTCAATATTATGGGAGTTAATTAAAATTACCAATAACTTAGCAAATAGGAAAGGCTATGACATGTCTGAACTCTCCCTTTACTCCACCTTCACACCAACTTCTGCCCTTCAGTAGTGCAAAGGTGCAAGGCAGGAGTCCCTGTCCCCTCCAGAGCCAGGCTGAGGAAGACAGACAACAACACCTCCGCTTGCAGATAAATGCCACAGGTTTTCTTTCAAAACACAACCAAAGAGCTCAAAGTGGCCACCTTCATACAGTGTGACTCTCACCCAGAAAGAGGGAGATCTGCATTTTAGCCTTTTTCAGTATGAGAAGGTCCAAGTTCTCTCCTCCTAACTGCCTCAGCTACTGGGGTTGGTGTCGTGTCCCCTATCCTAACAAACTTATTTCTGGGTCACAGTGTCAGGACCTCGGGTGAGGTGCAGAGACTTGGCAACACACTTTTCCCCAGTGATGTGCCTGCCTGCACTCAAGACCAGCTCTGCAGTAACCTTGAGTCAGGCAGCTGCAAGAGCTGTGAGGTGCCTCGATGAGAGCCTGGTCCTCTTGGTTTGGGAACTCCATTATCAGCCTTAGCTCTTGCCTTTGCTCCTTCCTGGATCTGTGTGGATGGCATGCCTGTGCCTGGCTGTGAACCTCACCCATCCTGAGCCTGACCTCAAGCTCAACCCGTCTTGTCACTACTGGCTTGCCTGGTGACCTGAACTCGTGGTTGAATCTGGTCACTGCCACCGGACCTGCTTTGCAGTTCTGGCTGGGGTGCTGTGGGACTGGGCCGTGCCAGGGAAGGCTCTGCCCTGCTGGCCTTATCATCACCCGCAGCTCTCAGCTCATCCCCCTTTACAAAGCAGCCCAGTCTGATCTCCCTGACACACGGGACAGGGTGAAAAGATGGTTATGTTTATGCTAGATTTGTCCGTGTTGCCTGTTTTAGTTTAATCAAGAGACTGTTACATTAATAACCTCCAAAGAACTTGTGTATATTGCTTTATATATGCACTGCAGCCAATTATGAAGCTTAATTCAAAAAGCAGTCCCAAAATAGAAAATTTACAGTTTGCGTCATAAAAAGCATTTAGAGATAAGTAGTAAAAGAAAACATGTGAGGCTAAATACCAAAAGTGAGTGTAGGCATCAAAGCAACAAGCATTGAAATGCCTACATTTTCTTTGCTCCTTGAAAAAGAAATATGAGATGCCTGGAGAAGCGTAATAAGAATTAGAGTGAGGCCCAGGAAACCCAGCACAGTGTGTGTGACACCATCCAGGCCTACCAAGGAAGAGAAGTTTCCTCAGACAAAGGAGGAAACAAAAAAAAGATCAGACACTCTCATCTCATCTCCCCTTTACAATTTACATACTCCCCTGGAAATTCACTGTCTTAAAGCTCTCCCTTGAAGGCTGGTTTCTAAACACCCTTTTTAAAATCAGACACATGTTACAGTTTCTTTTAAACCACCAAGAAAATAAAAGGGTTCTGAGCTGCCGTTCCGCTTTTTGAGCAATACAGGAGTTGTTCATATGCACAAGTAGAACTGGGATGCCCAGTTCCAAATTCATCCACTACCCCTTTCTTCTAGGAACACAAGCCAAGAACATAGCTCACACACAAAGTTTTCAGTCACTGTTTACATACAAAGGCTTACAATGTATCTGGGTAATTGTATCTCAGAAACCATTTCTCCATGTAGAAAATAACATTTGACTATAGTAGTTAGAGAAAACAAACCTGATTTTGTCTCTATAACTTCTTGACTGGGGCACTTAGCAGGGAGGGGTCAATTCTGGGGCCTGTCCAAGTGCCAAGGATCTTATTACTTTGATTCAGTGACTGCCTAGCTAATATGAAATATTGAAGTAATCTTGGATTTAGACATGAAAATTCTTCAGCAAAACTATTTAAAACTCTTCTTATTGATCTTTTTTTTTTTTTTTTTTTTTTTTTTTTCTTTCTTGGTTTGTTTCTTTTTTTAGTATTTATAGACAAGGTAGTAATTGTGTAGCCATATTGTTAGTTTCCCAAGAGAGTTTTTACAGATGTGTTAAGAATTACATTTTGCCTATGGATATGCTTTTGTCCTGACTGATTTCTGATACTCGCATCTTCCCGTTTGAAAACAGATTGTCTCTATATTGTTAACAAGTTTTCCATACTTTTAAAAGTGTAACATTTAATCTCCTTTCTACCTGCATGAACACAGCAGTACCAGGCTATGGGACATGCTGCTTTTCTCTGGGCAGTGATCAGGGTACTTGTAGGAGTTACTGAAGTTCTGGATGCTGGAGGCTTGACTCAGTTGCTTGATCCCTCAAGGGACTGCAACATCTCCATTGGGCTGTCAGATATGACACAAGACCTAGGGGACAACTGTGCTCCTCCAGTCTGGTGACTGGAGGTTGGGTGGGCATTTCAAATGGCACTGGGTCTAGGGATGAGAGCTAAGACCTGGAGGTGTGTTTCAGCTTTGGAGGTGTAATTTGAGGTGTCTACTTGTTAGCACTTACAGGCCAGCAAAGCTTCCATTATCATCAGGGGAGATCAAGATCTCAATTTAATTGCATAGAGAGACATTTCAGATGCCCAAGGTATCTTTCAGATTGCCCTAGATATTCCTTTTCTGATTTTCTGGAATGGCAGCTAGAGGCTGTGTGTGCTCCAAGTAATGATATATCTGCCAGCTCCTTAAAGGGAAGCTCTGCTTTGTCTCAGGTGGAACTAGGTGCTCATGTGTAGGCAGCTGAATTGAGTCCTAAGTCACTGCTGCCCTTAGAGTTTACAGACTTAATCAGCTGATGAAACATCTACCAAATTGTGAGCTGAAAAGCATCCTAAACTCCATACTTCAACTGTCTTGAATGTGATATAAATACGAGTATGATGGCATGGATGCCTACTGTTCACGTGAGGTATATACATCTACCCAACGTATCCCTAAAGTAAGGGTTCAGGGATCAGCTCCAGGTGTGGAGGTGCTGGCTGAGTGACTGAAAAAAAAAAACACGCCTGTCCTTCCTATCACAAATGCATTTAATCTCCCTCCCAGCTCCGTACACCTTATTCTCTGCCTATGCTCTTTCTTGATAAAGGATCTAAGACTGTTATCTATTATCTACCCCAACAGTGTTTTGCACATCCCAGCTTAGCCCCACTCCCCCATAAGTACGAGTGAATGACAGAGCTATCTCCAGGATCCCAGTTCCTGTGCTCCTGCCCTTGCACTGTTGGCACATCCATCCTACTCAGCCTTGAGCTACTTTGTCTCTTCTCCTCCCACTCACGCTCAGGAAGCTTTGCACCCTATGTTGCTTTCTGTGCCACACCATTCATGTTTTACAGCTTCTTCATTATAAATAACAAAGTCACCCAGTTGTTTATATTTAAAATTATTCTTTTTGCATTTTTTTTTTGTGTTTGACTACTGAATTAAAAATGAGTTACTGCATTTATTTTGACACTTACTTTGTTACATCATTCACGCTGATATTCCTTGGCTTTCCTTCTCATTGAATGGGGTTTTCTAGGGGTTCCATTTCTGGATTATCACATCCAAAATTCAGTGAGTACTGAGGGGTTAACAAGGTGTGATACCACATTTGAGAAGATTATAAAAAGTTTCAGCAGGGAAAAGAAAAGCTTCATTTCAAAAGGAAAATGTGTGTAGTTTTCCAGCAGGGCACGTTTACTATATATATATATATATATATATATTTAGTGACTTAGAAGAAATCTGTGTGTGCTGAAATTAGCAAACAACAAGCGAGGGCTTGCCTGCAGTATTGCTTTTACACTGACAGGGGTAAGTCAGTGACAAATCTCAGCATAGCTTGACATGGATCATTTGAAATCAGCATGCTTCGTACCCACAGAGATCTTGAATTCTCTCCTGCAGTGCATGTGAGCTCAGTGTTTACAAATGCATCTCATGTATGCAAGCTACTCATCAATATACTTTGCTTTGAAAAAATTACCTGGTAAAAAATCAGGGTGGTCTCCACTGCAGTAAAAGTCAAAAGCTATGAAGGGTTAAACCTGCCTGCATTTTTTTTTTCCTTGTTGAGAGGGTGGGGTTATGGCAATAGGGGAAGCTATAAACATGTAAGATTTGGAATGTAGCACTGTTGCCTAACAAGACCTCTGTCTTTGACATTAAATTCAGTCTTTTTCAGGGCTGGCAGGCAAAGCAAGTTCTATTGCTCTTTTAAAAGCTGGGTAAGAGGTCATGTGACTGTTTTGCTTTCATAAAAATAGCTTTTATTGCAAAATCCAGTTTCCTTTGTCTACTGTTTATACTGTTTAAACAAAGTTTATAAAGCAGTGTAAAATAAGGTACCCAAATGTCATTGTCCATTCAGTCTGACAAGCATCCTTCATTGCATAATCATGAATCTTAACCTAGGCCATCTGAGAGGCTGGCAATCTAAACCCTGAAAACAGACTGGGAGGGTGGAGAAACTGCTCTGTTTTCAGTTCTGTTTACTAAAATGGTGAGGTCTTTGCTGAACTGCCATATTTGTTCTCTGACCTTTGTGAAATGCCTTATGTGTGGGGTTTTATTTTAAATGTTTTAGTCTAAATTCCTATGCAGATTTGTTTCTTGCTATTGTTTCTGATGGTGTAAGGAAATCTCTTCTATTCTTCTTAGAAAGGGGAGGGAAAGACAGTCTCCAGTATGGACTGCATCTTCTGGGCTTTGGAAAACTGCAGTCAGTTCCCAGTGTGACCACAAAGTTTCTATTGCGATTTAAGCAAGCAATTTAGCACTAGATCCACAAAGGACATAGAAGGTAGCGTTGTTGGGCTGAGATGCCTATCAAGATCCAGATTCTTGGTTACATGTCTGGTCTGCCACCACAAAATGTGAAGAGATCCAAGCCCCCCCCCACCCAAAAAAAAAAAAGTGGCAAAAAGCCACCTAAACTTGCCAAAAGGAAACAGCATAAGACAAAAGGAGAAGTTCCACATGAATTAGGAGAACTGAGACGTGCCCTTGAATTGAAGTCTCCTTCCAGTAACTCTAGATTCATTCTTACGCTCTTCAGTCCAACCCGTATTACATTTCTACACAAAAGAGACAATTTCAACAGTGAGGCTAACAGAGATCGGTGCTATAGTGCCCTCTGATCTGGAAGTTATCAAAGGCGATGTATGGATACATATTTCCCCCATAGGTAAAGCCCAGCTTTCATCCATGTGGATGAAAGGGTAACGCAGACTCTGTCTGTCTTGGTTCGTGTAGGATTCTGTCTACCGGGACAGCAATGGGAGTGCTTACTGAAGCGGGCTCGGGAAGTCACATAAAAGAGGACAGTCTGCACCATGGATCCTGATGGTATTTAGGTATAAGATAGGTATTTAACTGTTCCATAAAGTCAAGCCTGAGGTTGTTGCAGGCTTGTCCAGAGAAAGAAAGAAAATACAACACCAAGAACAAAAAAAGTCATTTGGAGGGAGGGGAAATCTTTCTTCTTTTGAAATTTTCCAATCGCTTTGCTGTTTTCTTCCACAATAATGACTTCTGCAGGAGCCAATAGACTATCAACCAAGACTTTTATTTCTAGTTATAATGCCAGCACCTCCTGTACTGTAAAAGGCAGAGGAAGAGAGATGTTTCATGCAATTCGCCCTGCTCAAAGTGAGATTAGGATTCTGCCAGAGAACTGGTGATAATGAGTTCTATCAGGCGCTGGGACTGTCCTTGGTCACCTCTGCAAATTCAACCCTGGAACAGACAAACATGTCTAAGGATGTAGGGATAATAAACACCTGGGAACAGACTGGCACCCATGTAAATGTCTGAAGGAAAAGATGCTTGTCATTCTACTCAACCTAAGAGACAGGCTATAGCAATCAGGACTAATTGAAGAGTGAGGGTAGCTTTTCAAAGGTGTCTGTTTTGGATGAGTTAGGGCAGCACAGCCTGAAGTCAACAAGTATAAGGTCAATGTAGGAAAGACTGGTGTTGTCAAAACAGAACTATCAAACAGTTTGAACAAAAACTTGACATTTCTGTACTTTGTACCAAAAGGAACAAACAAACAAACAAACAAAAACATTCTAAGGATTGTGCATTTTGGGAAAAAAAGTTAAAAAAAAAAAAAAAAGGTAACCATTTCAGTTGGACTTACAGGAATCATGAGGTTAATTCTATTTACAAACTCCTCCTCCTGGATCAATTGGTGTTTTTCTTTTCTATTTTCTATTCTAAGCTGTTGTTTGATTTTCTGTGCAGTGTTAGTGGTCTTATGATCGTAGTATGCCTCAGAAACTATGCTGAATGAAACAATTCCTCTCCCCAGTCCCATGTCCAAATCTGCAAGAAGAGTGTGGAACTCTGGCTTACAGATGTGAATTGTGTGGCCTAAATCTTGTGCATGTCCTCTGGAAAGGAAACAAATGAGAGAGCTCACCACTTTGTCTACAGATGCCAATTACATAAGAAGACACGTACACTGGTTTGCTTCAGTAATTTATCTGGTGAGAATAAATTTCCACGTGTAAAACAAATGAGCAAAAAGGCTGAAAATCCACAGTAATATGCCAGGACAATATATTATACAGGTGCATGGATTCTTCTGAATTCTGTCCTTGTACTATTTTCCTCACCTGGTGTATCCCCCTCCTTTCATTCCTTGTGTCTTTCAAATCATACTGTGCAGTTAGTGTGTCAGCATCGGTCCCACCCTTTGACTCCATTCTGAAAGGACCAGTATAAAAGAAATGAGCTTCCTCTTAGCCTTCCAAATAAGTGATTATGGCTCAGTCACTAAAGCACTACTGTCTCGGTGAGGAAATGACATACTCCTTCTAAGACACAGGCACAGGCTAGGTAAGAGTCTCCCATGTTTCTTAGTCTGCACAGTATCATTTGAATAAAATCATATGCAGATGCTGTCTTAAAGTTTTTCCAAGAATATATTTCTTCTAATTGGAATAATAACAAGAAAAAATGAGCCAGAAACGATGAAAATTGATGAAAACCAATCAGTTCTATCCCCTGCAAAAAAAGACAGGATTGTTCTTCCTGTTCATCTGACATGGTGAAGAATAGACAATCTGGTTTTATTCCTTAGGAACGAGTCCAAAAGAGAAGCGGCAACATTTTACTTTCAATTATAGTATTTTCTGTATTTCAGTTTCTGAAATAAAATTATCCTTGCTAAAGGTTAAGCTAAGAAGTGATAGATAAAGGTTTCAGCATACAAACTTATCAAAGTCAGAAGTCCTGGCAGAAGGACGTGTTGCCTTTTCCTTCTGAAGGATTCTTGATTTACCATGCCCAGGCTGGCTCCCAGAGGATCGTTGCCATTTTCTCTGAAGTTTCAGTTGTTTTCCTAATCAAGCTGTAGTTCATCTGAGGAATATTTAGACTAGAGTGGTAAATGTTTGGGTATTAAAACCATTTTAGAAAAAAAAAATGGATCAGGGAAGAAACATTTGGAGAAATTATTTATACAACAATAGACCAAGAAATCCTTGCCAAAAATAGACTGGTTGTTCTAGGCATGTGCATACAGTAAAATACTTTGTAATCTGAAGAAGGGGTGTTAAGGGTTTTCAAGCCCGTAAGAAAGACACAACAAATACTTCTTGCAGAGAAGTAGCACCTCTCCTATAAAGAAAGACTGAGAGAGCTGGGGATGTTCAGCCCGAAGAGGAGAAGGCTCTGGGGAGACTCACTGCAGCCTTTTAATACTTAAAGGGGGCTTACTAAAAAGATGGAGAGCAACTTTTTACTTGGGCAGATAATGATAGGACAAGGGGGAATGGTTTTAAACTGAAAGAAGGAAGATTTAGATAGGTAGGGAGGGAATTCTTCACTCAGAGGGTGATGAGGCCCTGACACAAGTTGCACAGAGAAGCTGTGGATGCCCCATCCCTGGAGGTGTTCAAGGCCAGGCTGGATGGGGCTTTGGGCAACATGGGCTGGTGGGAGGTGTCCCTGCCCATGGCAGGGGGTGGTGGTGGAATTATATGATCATTAAGGTCCCTTCCATCCCAAGCCATTCTCTGATTCTGTGATTCTATGAGGTAGGGAAAGGATAAGGTGCTCTTAATAAACCCATGCCTTCCTTCAGAGCTCACAAAATTATCTTTCAAATGTATTCAGAACCCTACACAATTTGATGCTTTATAGTTCTATCAGGAGGTGTTCATATATTTCAGTAAACATTATTTAATTTTCTAGAGAATTTGAAAAGCAAACAAGCATTTCAGTAATCTATAAGCACAAGGAGATACAAAGATTTCTCCAAAAGACTTTTCTAACAGAACTTATGCCTGACAAGTCTGGAGTTGGCTATAAGGTCTTTAAGGCTTTTTTTTTTTTTTTTTTTAATTTTTCTCTTCTCCCTTGAAAAGTAAATTTAAGTTAATTCATAAACAAATTTCATTACTATGGGATTTTTTGTTTGTTTTAATGTGGTCTTCTTTCTCTTTCTCTCTCTCTCTTTTTTTTTTTTTTTTTTTTTTCCTTCTCTTTTGTTTCCTTGCTAACACCTTCTCTTCTCAATTTCAGGTTCCTGAAAATGTTTCAGATGCTTCAGATGCTATTGCCACTACAGTTGTTGGAGTTCTGCCTTTTAATTCAGAGCAAAAGGATTGGAGTTTTACATACTATTCATATGTGAATATCTTCAGATGTAGATACATCACTCGTGGTGGATAACTGGGTTTTCAATCTTCAGACATAATTTTTAAGAACACAGTTTTTCAAGTTAGATTTAGAACACACTTTTAGTGTTAATAAGGGAATAGCAAAATATTCCAGGAATAAAAAAAGTGTCTCAGGAAGCAAATATTATAGCCATATTCACATCCTCATATTTGTCTTAAATTAGATCAATAGTTCAAATATCCCGTGAACTGTAATTCTATCAAATCTGTAAGATAAACTTGATTAAGTTGGAAGAACTGAAGATTGTTTTAGGTGTGTAAGGAGGCTTTTATATTCAAATGTTGACAGAAAAACGTCAAATGCATTGGCATCTGGTTCACTGAGGAAATTGAAAACATAGTCAAAGTTAACTTATTCCCATTCATTATGCAGTTAGCAAGCAACTTAAAAGGTTGGCAAGCTCTACCTCTTTCCCTCTGGGGAAAAATAAACATGAACTTAAAGTGAATGCACTTCCTAGGATCCTGTTTATTTTAAGTGTCCTCCTTATTCCAGATTCTTATTTTACCAAAATCAGCATGCTGAATACCTCTTAGTGAAGCATTGATTGTAAACCTGTACTCTCCTCACAATATTATCAGAATGGACAGATTTCTCAAACCCTTGTCCTATCACCCGACAAAAACTCTCAGTTAGACAATACAACTGCGTGATTTGTGGGTAAGGCAGTGTTAAGAGCCCTAAATTGGCATTAAATGGAATAGGGATTGTTTGCTCCTTTTCATCTCATTGAACATACAGACTGTTGGGCTGTGTTTATACTGCTGAGTTGATTCAAGCCTTGGGGCTGAATAGCGCTGACTGGCTTTGCATCCCCACTCTGCAAGGTCAACTCCCTCTAGAACTGACTTTTATTGAAAACTGGCGTGTCCCACAACAGAGTGAAGGAGAGCTCTAAGAATTAAGCAATAGGACAATAAGTGTGAATGTCTGAGCTCATTCCTTGTTCCTTATTTGTTTAGATATGCCCTAAAGAAAAATAAATTAAAAAAAAAATCCAGTTGCTGTGAAAACTTAAAAACAAGTCACCAGGCTAACAGTGATGATGAACGCATTAGAAGATGTATTATGACTCTATAGGAGTAAGCGTTACAGTCTAGAAAGAGGGTTCCTCCCTGGTATTCTCAGTAACATTCATGTCCAGAGAAGCAAAGAGACCTGCTTCTTAAGATCATGGTCACAGCAGTCACGGATCATGATGAACTCCACTGCAGCACTTGCAAGAATCACAACACATCCTGTTACAGCCAAAGCAGCAGAGCCTGGCTGCACCCAAGGGCTGGTTACCCCTCCTGCATGTATGCATGCCCACAGACATACACACATGGGAGACAAAACTCATGCATATATACACATATACAATTTACACATACATAGATATGAAATAGAACCATCACTTCTCTCCAGCTAGTATGAAACTATCCGGTACTATAGTACTCAGAATAATTTTAAACTGGTGCTAAGAAATCTTCCTGACAATGGACCCATTGATTTGGGCATGGTCCTTTTGAGATGTTGCCCTGGGCTGCTGTTGGGAAGCTGCTTTGCAGCCTGCCAGATATGTCTTTTTGTTGTGTAACACCAAGGGTGGCTTAGGACATGAGGCCATGGAGGGGCCTGCTGAAAGACCGGTTAGTCTGGGAGAAGCCAAATCCGACATGAGTCAGATTCATGCTGCACCTTCCTGCAGTGTGGGGGTGGGATACTGGCACACGTCTCTTGGGCTCTGCTGAGTTCTTCCCAACCCAGAGACTTCTGAGCTTGCTGAGTTAGTTCGAGGGTGAGCTAACACGTAGGCAGCGTAGACGTTAAGGAGTGAAGAGCTGGCAACGCTCTAGCACAACCCAGCAAGACAGTAGAGATGTATCTTGTGTTTACTTAAATTTGATTTTTTTTTTTTAAATTTATTTTTTTCCCCTGTCTTAAGTCTTCTGCTTGGAGTAACTCAAACTTTTATAGTGGAGTTGGTCAGATTGGAATTAGGAAACTTACCTGGATAACATTGAAGATTCTGCCTTGAAAGATCGAGTCAAGAGACCATTGTAATATTAATCCCTCACTCCAGTTTAATATTGAGCATGCTACAGCAGTGTATTGTCTTTCCTTGATATGTTCACAATGCAAGACAATATTAAAAATACAGCCATTTCTCCAATGCCCATGGCCAGATTATCCTTGTTGGAGTTAAAACCAGGTCCTAGGTACAGGGATATATATGAACTGGCTGTTTGATGGAAACCACAACCCACATTCACACGACACTATGTGCCAGTGCTTTTTATTAGACTCTTAAACCACCTCTGTAGCTACATTGCTGTAAGATGCTACATGTAGGAACACAGGGGATGGGTTTATGCACCGAGCTGTTGGTGGTCCATGCAGTTTAACTGGCAGCACTCTCCCTGACAATGTCCAAGCCCAGCTCAGGGCCTACCACAGTCCTGGGACTCTTCCCAAATGCAGTGTGAACAAAGCACCCTGCTCTAGATGGAAAGAGAGCTTAGCTGTGTTGCTGCAAGAAGCAGCAAGGCGCTTGCTTTCGGAGCCAGGGAATTGGCTCTGGTCCATTTTATTTAGTGTTGGAGCTATAAGCAAACTGATCTACACAGAGTCAGCCCAGTGTCTATACACCAAGTGTACCAGTGGCACCAGACGCTTCAAGAATTAGGATGCAGAGATTTCAGATATCCTCAGGTTAGGTTCAGAAGCACATGTTTCATTTATTTGTGGAAGCACAAATCTTCGGTTATTTGGATAAAGGAGAATTCATGGCAAGTGAAGAAAGTTGCATCTACAGGCACATGACCAGTTGGTCAGGATATGCTGCAGGGTGCACTGGTGATAGTCAAGTTCTTATTGCTATCATCTGTTTGTAGCTAAATTCAGTAACCTAAGTTTGAGATTTAGTGGGAAAATGTAAAAAAAAGAAAAAACACATACCCCAAAACAACTACCAAAAATTAACCAAACCAAACCAAACCATACAAACCAAACCAAACCAAACCAACAAAACACCACCACCAAACAATAATAATAGTAAAAAAAAAAAAAAAAAAAAGTGTGCCAAGGGAAGAAGTGAAGTCAGTAGACCTCTCCTGGGTCTGCTACAAGGGCAGACCATCTACCATCTATCATCTATGTCCAAATGTCTACACAGTACTTACACCTGATCTAGTCTCTAAGCTCTTTTTCAAGTCATTAGAAACAAATAGGCAGTGTTAGGGACTGATTCCTCTGACCTATTTTAGATATATACCTTAGGGGCAGATTAGTTGTGCCTTAAAAGTGCTTATTTCTCTGTAGTATTTCTAAAGGAAGCAGAGCAATTATCTCCCACACAATTTCTACACACCTACAGGAAACATGAAACTTATAATTCCTTGGTCTACATTGGTACCGTACATTTATTTTTTAACATCTCCTTCCAACTTTCTCAATAAATCCATACACGGGACACCAAGAGGCAGCTTTCAGCTGGTGCCCCGTCCCCGCACAGAGGCCAGGCAGCAGAAGGCAGGGGTGCAGAGCCCAGAGGGGTGCAGGTGACACGTGGTGGCCCAGGGGGCAGCTTGGGGACTTCCTCAGCACACGGAAAACACGGTGGCCGTGGGCCTGGTGGGGCTATGCTTCTGCTACGGCTGTGGATTTACTGCATGTGAAACCTCCAGCTGCTCAGCTGCCAAAGGAAACAAGAGCAGCCTTGGCAGTAATGTTCTTTATGGGAAATGGTTAAGGACAAAAGGGCCATCCGATACCCCGCGTGCTGATGTGCAAGGACTGTCTTATTAAGGAAAAAAGAGATCTGAGGAGCAGGAAGAGTGTGAAACACGGTACTCCTGCTTCTTAAAATATGTTAATAACTCCATCATCCTTAACCCTTTAGCTTTTCTCTTCCACAGGAAAAAAAATAAAAGTGTAACTTTTAGACTCATTAAGTTTAATATACCTTGAGTTTAATAGTTCCTGGAGGATCTTAAAGTGCTGTATTAATTATGGGCCAGATGTTGCATGCGGTGCCAAGCTAAATTGACAGCACTGTGCAGAGCTTTAAGTGCTGTGCCCCAAAGTTATGTGTTTGTAGTAAGCTCTCAGGGGAAGGGTAACGTGGCTGGCAGCTGCGAACCATGGGAGGAGAATTTTGACCCATGGAGGCAGGGAAATCTTTATAGTTTTAAGAATTATTTTATTTTTAAAGTCTCTCCTATATGACTTCTGGAAAGGATTTACACGTTGGTATTCAGGAACTGAACTATGCATTTCCACTGGATTCACCTTGATCTGCTGCAGTCTGCTCTGTACATTTATTGCTCTTTCGGAGGAAAGGTGCTCTTCAAGTACCGTGTTTGTACTTGGTTTATAAATCATACCTAAGATTTTAAAATCTTTCAGAAAAATATGAACACCCCATTTCCATTAAAATAAATGGGAACACTTTTACTCCCATCAGGGGTCAGTACACACTTCTGAAACTACCTTTTAAAGCCTTGCACTATTATAATACTGTCCAAAAGTTATTCCCTTTCAGTATGTTAAATAGCTTATTTAATCTTCTCTGAAGGAAAGGAAAGGAAAGGAAAGGAAAGGAAAGGAAAGGAAAGGAAAGGAAAGGAAAGGAAAGGAAAGGAAAGGAAAAGGAAAGGAAAGGAAAGGAAAGGAAAGGAAAGGAAAGGAAAGGAAAGGAAAGGAAAGGAAAGGAAAGGAAAGGAAAGGAAAGGAAAAGGAAAGGAAAGGAAAGGAAAGGAAAGGAAAGGAAAGGAAAGGAAAGGAAGAGTTCCTTTTAAGAATCTTTGACATGAAGAATAAAGAACTTGAAATGTCCTTTGTTGGAGCAGCCTGTTTGTATAAAATTCTACAAGCCAAAACTCACTTGCAAGCAGAGATGAAATAAAGCATCTTAGTATACTGTTCTTGTTGGAATAACTGAGCCCAGATAGGGCCGGAGACAATATACCTGTGAGCCCCTCTGAAGAGAGCTGGTACCAGTGTTTCCTTGTGCTGATCTCGTGCTGGACTGAAAGTATGGGGGGGTTCTTCTGTATGGGGTCTCTGGTGCCTCATGACTGGAAGAAACAGAACAACTTCAAGCTGGTTGCAGTGTTATTTTTGTAATGGATGAATGGAAATGAGCCACTCTCAGAATGGAAGGAATAGGCCTACACTGAAAATAAAACAAGCTGCTTTTAACTGCAGTCAGAAATCCTCAAGATGTTCACCCACGTGGACACCACCTACATGTATATGTCTCTGTAGCCACAGTTTTGATGTGCAGTGCCAGGTGCAGTTTCCCTGTTGGAAGTGGTCCCTGTGTACATTTCAGTGCTACCTCCTCTCCTTTGCTGTCATGCACTGAAGGCCAGAAAGAGGGTGAGACATCTACCAGGTCCCTTGAAAGAGGGGGAGGTGGGTGGGTATTGAGAGCAAACAGGGCAGGCTTCCTTTTGCAGGAAAGATCTTTTCTCCAGTTACCTCTTTTTTGAATGTCCCCTGTCTAATACCACGTGGGGATAGCTTGGCAGACAGTACTGCCAAAATACTGTTTTTATTTCCAGTACTATCCATGACAAGCCTTGTGAGTCAGGGCCCCAAGGTGCCCTGTTCATGGCAAATGAATACTCTGGAGGCAGCTGTATAGAGTAGCATTTAACCTCGACAAGGTTGGAGAAGTCTTTTATATTCCTCTTCCATGTCCTAATTCACTCAGATAATATCTGTGAGGAGACAGAACAACCACCGTGACTGTTTGTGTCTATAGAGTGACTAGAAGCCTGGGATAATCACGTAGTTCTCTGAGGGATATTAACCTGTGGGAACATTGTAAGAGTGACATGCACATGTCTAAGGATAAGTAAGGTCAGGACAATGGCCCAGTGCCAAACCCTTGCCCAAAGTTTGGCTCCCGCCCAAGCACAGAACTGCCTTGGGTTAACAGACTGTCTGGGCATCAGTCCTAGGTCCAAGGCTTGATTCCAAATCTGCAGCCAGAAGCTTTTACATAGCATCCTCCTGCTTTTCTCACTCTAGACCTAGGTCCTCAGAAACACAAAAAGGGCAGTTTTCAGAGGCAGGGCTTTCCAAGAAGGGAAACACAGAGCTGCAGTTGAAAACTTTGGGGTTTGGATTGCAAAGGTTTAACAAATGATTCATTGCTTTAAGTATTGCCTTGTTAGATCATTGAACTTTGACAGAACTTTAGTATTTAGTACCTGGAGGAAACTCTCTGGATTGTCTCTTCCAGCTTTTTGTACTAATGGAGGCATAAAATACTGGAAATCAGCTGCACTTGGATAGAAAACTTATAAAGGAGAACTTCCTTGATGGGAAATACAATTTATGCGAAGTAAAGAGATAAAGAGAAATTAATACATTTGGGAAAAAAAATAAAAATAAAAGAAAGAAAAGAAAGAACAGTTCACATTTTTCTGTCACTTAACACCAAACATTCAGCCAAAGAAAAAAAGGTACGGATTAAGCTGAAGACAGTCTAAGTTAGTTAAAGCTTATCATTCACATATTGCCTAGAAAATGTCATGCATTACTATCCTGATTAGTCCATATTTGGGCTGTCTGGCATTCAGCGACAAGTCGTTAGCAAGATAGAAAAGCTGCGATTGCAGTACAGTCTGCTCTTCTGGAAAAAGCTTGCAAAACAACGAATAGCACAAAAAAAAGTGAGCAAGATGTTCCTACTTCCCTGGGCTCACCAGAGAGCAAAGGGACATGATATGAAGCTGAGATAACCCAAGCCAATTTCAAAATCTATTAAAAAAATAAGACTAAAAATACTTTGTGGCTCTTCTTTATAAGACTGAAGGCAGGATTTTATTGAGAAGATGCTGCATTATTTCATCTGATCCATAGTCAGAGTTCAGGCAGAGGAGACCAAAAGGTACAGCAGGATGTGAGGATGATCTCCACTGTTAATTCGGCATGTAAAGACTCATCTGCTGCACCTTTACTGGGGAGAAACGTGTCCTATTTTCACCGTATGAATTGCACATACCACGGGTGCAGGTGTGTGCATTCACAACACCCACCTTCCCCTGCCCCTGCGGTGTTACACTACACGTGGTGGGGCAGATCCCTGCTCTCTACTGCAGTGTGTGCTATTTATCAGCAGTTTTCCATGCTGTGGAGCTGGCTACTGTCTGAAGGTTTGCCTAATGTTTTCTTCTGCCCTGGCTCCTCACCTGCTCTCAGTTATTTAATTTGTGGAAATTGGCCACAGAGTTTGTATTTGGATGTTGTTTCATCTGACATGGCATCGACTGTCTGAGAAAATGTGTTTTACAGGAGTGTTCCCTCAGTGCTCGGTGTCTGTCCGGGCCGTGAGCTGACAGCACTGCATGCTTATTTCTACCCGTGACAGCGCGGCAGGGCGTGCAGGCGGAGCTGCGAAGTCACACGCCGTGCTAATGATAACCTGCCCCTGTTTCAAGGCAGCATGGAAAGCGGTGGTGACAGCTGGGTGGCACTTTGCAGCCTGACATTGCCTGCACTCAGATAGACCGGCCTTTAATCCCCTCAGAGCCATGCTGGAGTTCACTGGGCTCTGCATGGTGCTTTATGAGGGCGTCCTGCTGAGGGGCTGAGCAGGCCTGCAGGCCTCGAGCTGTGCCCTCAGCACACACGGCTGGTCCGGCCTGCTCCATTTTCTGTCACAGCGAGGCTGGGACAGGCCCTCTGCTTCCTTCTTACTGCCCAGCAGCAATATTGATGAATTAATTAACGTTCTGGGCATCCTCATTTGTGCCTGTCAGCACAGAACAGACCCCGGGCCGGTGTCTTCGAGACCCTTCATGTAGCACGGTGGCCCTGGGGGCTGCAGGAGGGAAAGCGGCTTTTGGGGTGTTGTTATTCCACCCAAAAATGTTTCTTCAGCACGGGGAGAAAATTCCTGCAGCCATTATGTATGATTTGCAGCTAATAAGCCATCTTAGAGTGACTCAGCTGTGAACCAACATAAATATGTGAAAAAGTATTTTAGGCCGTGTCTCCACAAATCTTTAAGTCTAATGGGCTTGACTGTGACGTTTGATCCAGTAATCATGCTGAGTCTTATTAAGGCCAGAAACATAAGGCATAGTAAGTGCAGATTTAGACCACTTGATATTTGACTAGATATTTTCCTGAGAACTTTCTGACCCGTGTGTGTGACAGAAGCTTTCTTTTTTAAATAACTTTATGAATGTTTGCTGGCATGGCAAACCACAAGAACAAGATACAATAGCCTCTTGGTATAAATCTCAGTTAATGAGATCAGGACTAGAAACCTCATTGTTCAGCTTGCATTCTGTCTGAACGCAATCTGCTTCTCAAATTATAAATCAGGGGCAAGACACTGTACCATTGTGTAACCCTACACCCTGGCTCTGGAATGTTTCCTAGTCACAAGAGGATTGTCATCGTTTCATTTACGAGAGAACTATCAAACAGGCTTGGGCCATATTTGGTCTACAAAACCCCCTCAAATGAAGGCAGATCCCCCCTCCCGGCCAGCAGGGTATTTTTGTAGCAACCGCACAGAAGCATGCGTTATCATACACCACATCCTGAAATCTAAAAAGAGTAGGGAAAAAAGTTATTATCTCTACCACTCTTGCAAGCAGTGCTAACTACTAAGGATAAAGAATTTATTTATGTATACCCTATATATGTCTATCCCTCCAGAAAAGGATCCTCATATGTATAATAAGATCATTCCACTGGAAGGTTCAGTTGTGTTTGCGAAGGCATATCATGTGTGCAAAGTCTCTGCCATTCTGCCATCCCACAAGACCTTACAGCATGATCTGCTTCAGAAAGCAGATCCTTTCTGTAGAGCTCAGACCACCAGAGAGAGGGACTCAGTCACAAGCTTTGGATGGTGCAGCAATTTTGAGAGGTCTGAAGAACATAATCATTTGCACATTTTCATCCAGCTTTCTAACAACCCAAGAAAAAAGAGGGAAGACTTACTAATGTTTGTTACTGGCTTAGGAGCTGTCTAGGAAATCCCAAGATCACCCTTCAGCTACACTGGATGCAGGTTGTTATACACTTAACCTAAACCTTTCTGGTCGGCCAAGTCTCCTTTCATTTCTGGAAGGAAATGGAAAAAGTTTCACCCAGAGCAACCTGGGGTCTGCCTCCCTGGCTCTGCTGTTAAGAGCAGTATCCTGAAAGCTCTGTGCAAGTACTCACCCTTGCCTCCATATACCTGCCAGCTGAAACCTTGCCGTGCTGTCTCAATATCTCTGGTCTCCAAAGGGATACTGTGGGCATGGGCTGACCAGGAAACACCGAAATCCATGGTGCAATGTGAATAACCAAGAGAAAATAACTCCAGCAAACCGACCATATGATCTCTTAAGGCCATGTTCTCCAGTGTAAGCTCTTTGCCTACACCTAAGAACAGAGTTTAAACATCTTGAGCAGATAGCACAAATAATTTTTGCTTTTAATTAGAGGGCCAAACTGAGAAATCAGAAGGGGAAATAATTTCCATTGGCGAGACATGAATAAAGTATTTAAATAGACCTGAAACTAACCATTTCATATAGCTTCCAGCTAATCTGATTAAGCTACTTTTAGTCTCAACACCTTACCCTGAAGTGAGATAACAGACTTTTAAATATGAACAGAAATATGTTAACATTTCTGATCTTTTTCTTTGACCAAAACTGTTTGCTGAATATGAAGTATTTCAGGATCACCTCCTTTAGAAATAAGTATTTTCATTTATTTGACTTTGTTTAATGGCACAGTTCTTCAAATGCAATCAAATAACAGACAATGGTCCATTTTATTGGCATTTTTACCTGACTGTACAAGGGCACAATGCTAAAGAGATTCAGCATCTTTTAGTGTCTCATCCCAGCACCAGTAGGAAAATCTAAATATGAACAGATGTTGCTGAAAGTTGAAAAAAGGGCACAGGGTCTTTCCTTCTTCTCCTTCTCCTTCTCCTTCTCCTTCTCCTTCTCCTTCTCCTTCTCCTTCTCCTTCTCCTTCTCCTTCTCCTTCTCCTTCTCCTTCTCCTTCTCCTTCTCCTTCTCCTTTCCCGGTTTCCTCCTCTCCTCTCCTCTCCTCTCCTCTCCTCTCCTCTCCTCTCCTCTCCTCTCCTCTCCTCTCCTCTCCTCTCCTCTCCTCTCCTCTCCTCTCCTCTCCTCTCCTCTCCTCTCCTCTCCTCTCCTCTCCTCTCCTCTCCTCTCCTCTCCTCTCCTCTCCTCTCCTCTCCTCTCCTCTCCTCTCCTCTCCTCTCCTCTCCTCTCCTCTCCTCTCCTCTCCTCTCCTCTCCTCTTCCAATTTTCTTTATTCTTTCTCTCCCTGTCACTCTGAAAGATCATGGACTATTGGATACAAATTAAATACAAATGCTGAACAACTCCTTTCTTCTCAAACACAGAAGTAATATATACAATAATAGATTATATGTAGATTTGTGTCACCCACAGTCACTTCTGTCACCTGGATTAGTGCCACCATTGTTGCTGGCTTGGGATTTATATTCAATATTGAAGGAATCCTGTGGCTACAATTTGAAATACAATTCCAAAAACATTGTGCAGTCATCTCTAGTTATATAGGATCAAATTCACCCTGGGTGAATTCTCTCTTATAAAAGCAGTGGTGTTAGAGCAGGACTCATTATGAGCCATCTATTATGAATATTATGATAAGGATGATTAAAGAATGTGGAACCTCCTCTCTATATGTGATTGAGCAGATTTAAGTGTTTCATTGTGCTTGATGACAAGTGAGTCTGATCATTCCCACACACCAACAGCCACATGTTTTTGGTGTTGCTTCCCATATTCAGTCTGTCCATCGTTTGCTGATTTGTTTTCTAATGCGCGTTGTCATTCTGTTTTTGTTCGCAGAACTTGACAGCATCAGTCCCATTCTCGTCCACAGCAGGAGCTTTACCATGGCTCCTGCCATACAACTCAAAGACCTGTGTACTAAATGCTGTACATTTACATACACATTTACTAAGACCAGTAAATGCAACTCTCAAGAGGGCCTTTTAGTCTCAAAGGTTTCGAGGTACCCTCAATCCTAACAGTGTGCAGTATATAGAAAGGCAGTGCCATTTTACACAAATGCTGGCTGCTCCTCAAACATCATTAGAGTAGAGGTTTATGTGTGCTCCTTTTGACAGTAAACATAGCATTTAAAACGTTTGAAGCATGGAGTACAGCTGGCCAGTCCCTTCACAATGCTGCAGGTCCATTATCCTCTGAATCTGGAAGCTGCAGAAAATAATTTTTCCCTACGAAAGCAATTTAGCCAGAACAGTGGCTGGAGGAGGAAGGTCTCTGGCTCCTCCCAGCCCCCTCTTGCCTCCTCTCACCACTGCAGTTATTGCCACCACCAAGGCCTCACCAGAAAGCAAGGCACCTGCTGCCCCTGGATGGCCGAAAATGCCAGAAGGGGATGGAGAATCAGAGTCTTGTCCAAAAACCCCGGGCTGCTGTGGCAGCAACCCAGCCAGGCCCCATCTCCTTGCCTGTCCCCACCAGCACATGTCCCTGCAGCTTCACCCACCCCTCACATCCACAGCTACTGCCTCCATGGCACCACCAGCAGCCACAGCCCCTGAGAAGGGCACCTTGCCTGAGGTGCTTTCATGCCCTGCAGATCCCTGGTGGGCATCAAGATTGTGTTAAACTCAGCTTCTTTCTCCTAACCCCAGCCTTCTCCTGGTGGGAGGCTGCTTTCCAATGACACCTACATCCAGTTCTGCTCTGCTGATGTTTGGGACCTGTTTGGGATGTTCTCCGTGGCTGCTGCCTTGTATTAGTTGACAGGCTTAAAACAATCACAGTTGGGTTTGCCTATGCAGTAGTAGTAGCATTAGTGGTATAGTATTTAGTAGTAGTAGTAAAATATTGTGAGTAGCATTAGTGAAATATTATATTAGTAAGCAGTTGTGTTAGTGCAATGTTACACCACAGGTAAATATCCCTTACAAATCCACAATTCGTGTATGGGCCAATTCAACCAGTGTTGAGCCTCAAGGAGCAAATTGGAATAAGAGGGAGAGTAAAGCAGCAAATTTCTTTCCAAAAAGAAAAACACATTTGTTTTCTGTGAAAAGTGGAAGTTTAATTTCAGCAATGCAGAATTAATTTTTGAGCTCCAGCTCCCCTGTATGACTTCATGTGACATGTTGGACTTCAGATTTTTGCTTAAAGCATACTTCACCAAATGGTGAAGGACAGGTACTGAGGATACAAGGTTATTTTTGAAGGAGAGCATTTAGGCTTGTATTGGAAACCATAATTTTTAACCTGTTTTCCATATGTTTTCATACTAAAATTTAATTTTAGAAAGAATATGGACTTTTTTTTTTTTTAAAGCAACAAAAATGGCAGGCAGACTGAAGAGTTTTAGGAGGAAGTCTAAGGTACCCAAATTTTAATGTTTGTCTAAACCAATCTTGTTGATTTTAGTGCAGTTAACTTGAAAAATTAAGTTATCTGCTTTATTATTATTTATCATCATCGTCATTATTTATTTCTATGTGATGAATAGAAAGATCTGTAGATATCAATCTGAAGAATCCATCAAGTAATGGGAGCAAAAGGGCTCGTTGGCTCTTCTGAAGTGCTCAGAATCCAGCAGCTGCCCCTGGGCTCGCTGCCCTAACGCACATTCCTTACTTTTGAGAATCACACTGTTGAGACACCTAAACAAAAACTATACTTTAATATTGTCAAAGGAGTCAAAGCAATCTAAGAAACAAGGTTATCTTCTTTGAGTTGAAGCCTGTAACCCTAAATCAAGTATCCTACTTGAAAATGTTTTCCTAGAAACTTAAATGCAGGCACCTGGCTTTGAAAAATCTCACTGTGTAATTATGAAAGGAAGCTGACTCTCTGGCTTTGCTTTTGCCACCTAAACCGATTAATGGAAGAAGAAACCTGGTTAAGCTGACATTCTGGCTTGCTGACTAGCAAGGGTTGTTTTTGATCCGTGGCCTCTGGTATTTGGATTATTTGCTTTCCGTCTCTTAATCTCTGTGGGGAAACTTCCCCTCACTATTTAAATATTAAATCCTCACCGTACTGGAATGTTGCAGCATACTGCATACAAACAGAGATGTGAGGGCTGAGTTTTTTCAGTGCAAACCAATTCTGAAGTCAAACTCAGAAGGCCTTTGTTCATTTGCTCTGAAGATACATGAATGTCTTCTGCTGGGTATTTAACATGTATTTGAGCACCAAAGACCCTATAAGGGCTGACACACATTGCAATCCTTTAGGCTTGTGGGCTGCAGCTACAGCTTCCCCCTACTGGCAGCGGGGACAGGGCAGATGGCAACAGCAATCAGAAGGGGACTCCGAGTTTCTGCAGTTTTGGTGTTTAAGTACAATTTATCTTAACAGGCTCCAGACTGACGTCAGCCCTTTCAAGTCTATCAGATATTTTCTCCCAAAGATGTTGCAGTGCCTAGCTAGAGGAGAAAGCTAGCACCCTTCCATTCTTCAAAACATTGTTTTGAGAAAAACAATCTTTCCCTAAACTTCCTTTGTAAAATTTCTGCTGCTATTTGCTACAAACTGGTCTTAATTGTGGCTGATATCACCCACCAGCAGGTAGCCCTAATTTCCTGATAAACTTTCCATTTCTGTGTTGGGCACTTGTTTTCCTTTTGTCTCCGTTTGACAGGTTGCAATGGCAGCACTAATTAAAGGTACTGGTGTGATGGTCTTGGTAGGATTGGGAATAACAGTTTTAAAAATACTTTTGCCAAATATCTTTTGATTGCTTCTTCTGGGAAGATGTGTTCTATCCAGAGAAGTGCTTATGTCCTTCTGAGTGTGTGTTTCTGTGGTTGCATTGGTAGAGCACTCGGCCCACTCCTGAAATACAACTCTTCTAAGCTCCCACTCTAACAAAGGCTGGCAATAACACTGTGTAGCATTTAGGCAGCACTGATGGAAATACGAGTGCTTATGTCCCAAAGCCAACCCCACAATTTTTACTGTGTAGATAATAAAAGGAAAATCAGATATGTAATAGGGAATTATACATTCAGAGATTTAGTGAATTGCTTTTATTGTTTCTTGAAGATGGTTACCAGCTTAGATTTGTTGACCGGTTCTGTGCATTGTGTATGGCTTCTACGGCTTTTTGCAATATTTATCTACTTTGCACTGAAACAGCAGAGGAAGAGAAAATGAGAGGAGGTTAAAAAGTTACTACTCCTTAAAAATTATCAACTGTCACAGATTTAGGTGTCATGCTAGTTAACTAACAAAAGGCCTTTGCTCTAGAACTGGTGTAACAACGCAGACAGGTTTATCACCAAAACAAATCTGTTGACATGTTAATAGTCATACAACAGGTGAACTTAAAATTGAAGGACCAATGTATAAACTGTCAGTCCAAGACTGTCAAAACCAAATTGCCCTCCAAAATAACCACTTACAATGACAACTGCAAGTGCACCAAGCTCTGCAGAAAGACATTTAGTCATGTTCTTGGAATATATATACCCTTATGCAGAATATGTTATTATTTGGCTCCATCTGTGTATCTTAAAGACAGGAATGGAGTCCTCCTCTCCAGGCCTGTTGTCCCCACTTTGATTGCTTGTAACTGTCCTTACGTGGCAATTGTGTAATATGGATTACCAAAGTAAAGCTCATGAGAAAAAACAAAAACCACATTTTGCTGTTGAGCTAGCTGAGTGCTTATGGTGTTGTGTTTCTAGAATAATTATCTTAGCCCAAAACTGCCATTGACGTATAAAGGTTTCCCCAATGTGCTTCAGTGAAAGTGCATCTACATACCCTTTGTTGTATTTGTCCTTCCCCAGGAATTTTTCTTTCTAATTTCCTGCCAGTTTCAGCCTGGGTTCCTTCACATGAGGAGCTGAGGAAGAACTGCTTTTTAAGTGCAAATGTTGGAAAACGTTGAGGAAAGCTGGAGAACTGGAACCTCCAACAAATTCAGGAAGAAGCAGTAGAAGTATGAAGGAGAAGCAGAAGAAGTATGATGCTGGGAGCAGTCAGTTTCAGCACCATCAGATGTAACTACTGAATAAGGTAGTAATTACTGCAGACATTCTGCAATAATTTACAATACAGCCATTGATAATAAAGAAAAAAGATGAAACTCCATGCATTATTTACTGATAATCAAATCACTTTTACAATGCATCATTTACAAATGTAATAGAATCTATTAGCAAATCATAAAAAACACAGAAATGGTTTACACATAATCTAAGTAGTGAATTTTTTTTTTCTTCACTTTAATTACAGGTACAGGAAATTTACACTACCAATATAAATGCTAAAAATGTGAGGTATTTTCATTGCTTTAATATACAGTGTTTTACAATAAAGTGCATAATAAAATAGACTTAATTATCCTAAAAATGCTTAACAGCCAATTGACATTCATTACTCGAGTTACTGCTTTCATCTTTATTTTATGGCTAATTTTATAGTGTCAAATAATACACACATAAAAAGTACATAATGCTGCAATATACTGGAGCAGCTTTTTAAGGAGAATATCAGTATTTCCTGTGCAATTGCAACTGATTGCTAGCTGATGCATTCTGGTACTGCTGGGTGGTTACTGTAGTATTCACCAAAGGGGAGGATATGCATTGCTGAATACTCTATAATAAAATGGAGAATAGTGAGATGTATATGTGCAAAACCAGAAATGCAATTATGTGTAACATTTAAGAACCATCATTTGATGATATTGATGTGACCTCTTTTCCGTTATATGTGAACAACTGTGCAACTTCATCTGGATTTAGAGGTTGGTATTACAGGGCACGATGTCATTCATATGAATTACTGAGTGAATACACATGCTTTATTTGGATGCTCTGAAATTAGACGAGCTGAAGCAGGTGGCCCTCCTTGTGAAGTAAAAATTAAGACTTTTCATCTCATCCCATAGCATAAGAATTTAACCTCAGTTTTCTGCTCTTTTTCTGCAGCTGGGAACTTGCACAACAGTTGTTCACTCATCATTGAGAAAAATTCCAAGCCAGTGCCTGAGATCTGGATCTGTATCTACATGTACACACTCCTGTTTAAATGATCAAGTATATAACCATATGGAAAAAAGCTCTTAAATGCCCATTAGTGAACTTACAGAGACTAGTGTTTTTATTTTATTCATGCAATAAAAATGCTGTAGATGAAGGATTAGTGGAAGAAATGTTTGTTCATTCATGATCAGCTGACCAAAAGGACTGACTACTGGATGACAGAAACTTGCATTGGTGGGGACAGCAGCTATTTTTTTTCTTTTTAAAGTAGAATGAGCTATGAAGAAATCCCCAGAGAAACCCACAGGTTCAAAAATGCTATAGTAAAAGACAGTTAGACGCAATAAAGGTAATTTTATTGCTACACTAATTGCTGAAAAATAGCATTTTTAATGTTGTTGTCCATTAGGAATTAAATTCTTAAGATAGGAGGCAGAGGAAACAACACTGAGGTTCCAGGTCACACATACTGAGGCCCACATGAACAGAGATAACATTGTGCTTTACACAATTCCACTTCAAATCTAGGCAACCACGTTGAATTTAGGGGCCTCAAAAATGTTCTTTTTTTTTTTTTTTTTCTTCCTTCTAGTTTCAAACTCAGTAAGTGGCAAAAGACTTCTGAGTAAAAAGTATTTTCTATAACATTTTTGTTAGAGAGCTTATAAACTCTAGAGTTTATCCAGTCAAGTATGAAGTATGTGAAGGTAAGTACAAGTACAAAAAGTATATGAAGTATACAGTCATCTGGCTATATTTTTTTCCTAAGTTAATAAACATTAATATACACTAGCTTCAAAATATACAATATACTTTTCCTAACAAATATACATTAAAGGAGGAGATTGATATTACAGAAACATAAATACTAACTTCTGAATTACAAACTGATAACGTAAATTGTAAAATGTAAATGTAAATTTTGCACATTGTGCACTTATTTCCCTATTCAGTTCTTTATATGGCAGGTGTCATGATTATTTTGTTTCAAACTGACAAGATCTAGAATACATAAACCAAAACATAAACACTTCCTGAAGAAAGGTAATATCTATCACTTATATCTGCAGGTCCAAGTAAGAATTCATTGTATTACCAATTATTTTATGCACTACCACACATCATTCTCCTTCTCCTCTCAAAATTATTATGAAATACAAATTAATTATGAGTTATATATAGTTCAAATGGATCCTGCTACATTATTATTCCTGAGAAGTTCTTGAAACTTCTTGGACTTTTCAAGCGTCTTCAGATTTCAAAAGGGAAACTGAAGCCAGAGGATAGGGCAGTCGGGTATAAACTCTCACAGCCCGATTACAGTAATGCAAAGTTCATTAATGTATTACTTTTTACATAAATAGAAAGCTGAAAGTCTGGCAAGTCAGTTAAACAGATTGAGGTAAATATTTTCAATTATATTTTTGCTATAAAATAAGCCACTTTGTAGGAACGTAGGTCAATTTGTAGGAAATAAAATTGAATAGCAATAAAGCCGAACTTATTTAAGTTATATACTTACTAAAGGAGTGATTATCTGTAAGACACCTGAGGCAGATGGGTTTCTGGTAATGGCTTCTTGAACATCTAAAAACAGAATCAAAGTATATGACAAATGTTATTTAATCCAAATACTAGGATAGAAATATGATTCACAATCAAATATTCAGCACAAAACTTTGTGAAGAGTGTGGAAATGTAGTTTAATAGAACTGTTCTTTTTTCCTTTACTGATATCTGTTGAAGTATATGACACATCTGTATTTTAAAAAAATTCAGCTAGGTATCTGGAAAAAAAAATCTACTGTGTCTATAAAGAAATCTAAATCTTTAGAAAAGTGTGTCAGGTGGTCAAAGCTGGCAACAAAACTTCCAGACATATTGGTTAGTGACTATCTGTTATTCATTAAACAAACAAACAAACAACAACAACAACAACAAACACACCAAAACCTACAGAGTTTCAGGCACTTAACTTGGTAACATGTGAAAACAAAGCTGAAAAAGGTGAATAAAGATATTTCAAAATGCCATGTACTTATATGTCATCTAAGTACTTTACTTATAACACTTTACTTACTAACTTAGAGGTACATACTTCCACGTACTTACATGTCATATGTCTACCTGTAAAATTTCACAACTTCCTATGACCAATTTCCAAAATATTTAAGCAAGCTAAATTTAGAATACATACATATATGTATTATTTTAATTTGCACAGTCACTTCATTTGTAATCCATTGACTTCTATACTTTAATATTCCTTATGTTCTTTTCTTAGTTTCCTCAGTGTTCTTTTTCACACTTGGCAAACTTCAGCTTTATTGCTTTTAATTTCTTTGATGAATTTTTTTTTTTTTTTTTTTAAATTTCTCTGTTATTCATACAGTAATTTCTTTTGTATTTTCTTGCATTTCTCTTCCCTAATGTATACTTTATTAACCTGAGCACATCATACCAAAACTCCTCTCCTTCTTTACTTCCATTTGCCTTGAAGCAAGAGGAATGAGGTACAGTGTCAGGAAATTTTGAATCACAGCTAGATGGGAGCAAGAATTTTAAGCTATAGTTACAGAAAGTTTCTAAGAGGTTGCAAAGTTCTTTTATCCTGCTGTTGCAATTTACAGGAAACTGAAACTTTTTCCCTAAAAGTCAAGCAATCCATCATTTGATGTGGAAACATATGGATAGTGTGTTGGAGTTTAATGCCATAAAATACGTCCTGGTCTGGTATGATTCCAGGCAACAAGAACTATCGGGGTAAACTTTGGTAAACTGACCACGAAGTAATGGAGTCCACTAGGAAAGGAAGTAGAACAGTAAAATAAAATCAATGGACTTCAAGAAAACAGACTCTTGTAAACTTGAATAATTGGCAAGTAAAATTTCAAATGAAACAAATCCAAGCAGAAAGGAAAAAACAGCAGAGTTAGAAGTTCCATAAAAAGCAAAAATGACAAGCAGAAGTTATTCCAATATGTGGAAAACCATGAACAGACCACACGGACCAAGTCACAAGGTCCCCCATTGATTTCCAATACTGTATCATGGTATCATAGAATATCCCAAGCTGTAAGGGACATAAGGTCAAAAGGATCATCAAATCCAACTCGTGGCTCCACAGGACACTACCTAAAAATTAAACCATATGTCTGAGAATGTTATCTTGGAAAGGATGAAACACACAAAATGCAGAAACTGTAAAACTACTGAGAATTTTTATTAAAGACCTGCATGATTATAGAATCATAGAATAATTTTGGTTGGAAAAGACCCTTAAGATTATCAATTCCAACCATCAGCCTAACCCTTCCAATTTCATCACTAAACCATGTCCCTAAGCACCACACCCACGTCTCTTAAACAGCTCCAGGCATGGCAATTCCGTCACGTAGGTCAAAGCAAATACTAACCAGAAGATACAATAGCAAGAGACTAAAAAGTAAGTTAATTCTACGTGTGTTAGTTCTAATAGGATGACCAATGAAAGTGTTTAACCACTGGAGAGAAAAAATAGCAAGAACAAGTAGAGACTTTTTCTCAACATTCTTCAACAAAATGTCGATTGTGATCAAATAGCTCATATAAGAAACACTGGCATAAAGGTGGTATACAAAAAGAACAGGTTGTAGAATGCTCAGGTAAGTCTGACATTTTAAGAGTATTTGTGCAAGTGATATTCACACAAACATTCAGATTTGGCTGCAGCAATCTCAGAATTGCATTTGTGATCCTTAAGAATTCATGGAAAAGAGGAACATTCCAAAAGACTAGAATAAAGAAAATGAAAACCTTTTCATTATAAAGGGTTAGATATGTGAAAATATAAAGTATATAATAAAGAGTAATTCTTGACAAAATATAATTGAAAAAAAACCAGGATGGATAAGCATCAGAAGAGATTCCTAAGTGAGGCTTGTACTTGTTTAAAGAACAGTTTTAAGAAACACCTATTACAAACAACAGCTACTGTTGTTTCTGTTTACTGTTTCTGAAGGGCTGAACTAGTTTCTGAAGGTGTCCTCCAATCATATTTTGATTTTTTTTTTGACAAAGGAAAAGTCACCATTATTTTAAATTAGTTCTGTTGACTATAAGAAGGTTTAGTGATTTTGATCTACTGTTTGCTACAGTTAGTAAAGAATAATAACAAGAAAATAAGAGGAAAAGAGATTTCTATCATGAGATTAATGTTTTTAATCAAACCTAATCCAAGACAACAAAACATAAAGTTACTTAATCACTTGATGTAGGATCCTATTTATTATCAAACTTACTTTGTAGCCTTTGATTGAGACGATCAAGAGACTGGAAAATCTTCTCTTCTTCTACTGAAAGTGCACTCATGCCTAGACATGGAGCCCTGTTAAGCAGAAAGGGTTGTCTCGCTGGTTGCATACCTTCCATAGCTGCCAGGATTTCATCTTCTGCAGCTGGTGTACTTGCAAGTTTTTCTGCCATAAGAAACTGAGCAGTGCTTTCTGAAACTGATGAGATTACAGGGGTAAACTCAAGCGAGAAGAGCTCATGACATTTAAATATACTGCTTGTTTTTGTGACTATGGGTCTGTGTTAAATTCACATTTAAAAGATCAAAAAGATGGCAGTCAAGAAGCATGATATGTTAGAAAATGATATAATTAAGATCACTAATATGTTTTACAATGGGGATGACTTGTTCCAGAGCAAGTTCTACTAGTCTTGCAAATATATAATAAACCAATACCTGTCCCTATCATACTGTTATGTATGATACATACAGCTAAATACAAAGAGGAACATAATTAAACTTGACTATTTGTTCTTATGCATAAAGAATAAAAGTTATAAAACCATCAATTTCGTAACATATAATGTTGTATTTTACATTTCTGTGAAAAAAAATAGGTCTAGACAACAAACTAGAATCACTGAGGCTAAAAGACACAAGTGATGTTACATAGTGCCTACATTAGGTCACTACTTTATGAATAACAAAGAATTGAAGTGAGAAGTGTTACTATACCTTCTTCAGACTTGTAGGTATTATTCATACTTTGTGCTGGATCAAATGCAGATTGAATAGGACTCAGCTGGACAGCACGTAACGAATTCTATCAAAATATTTTAAAACTATTTTAAGTGTAATTTAAGGTTACTGTACTACTTCCTGAACATTTTAATTTATTATTTCATATTACTAAATGTTTCAAGTGCAAAAATGTTAGTGCATACTAATTCAGTAGATGTATTGAAGTTGATTTAATTATTTTCATTAGTAGTGACAGCAAGCTGACTTAGCACATTGATTCAAAATTGTGACAGAACATTTTTGATACACCTGAAATTATTTAAATTTTGAGGAAAAATAAGCTTTTTTTTTTTTTTTTTTTTTTTTTTTTTAATAGCATCAAATATTTACCTGTGTATGATGAGTCAATGTCTTTTTAGATGCCACAGTTTGGATTCTCTGTTCTGAAAAAGCTCTGTGTTTATGCTCACAGTTGTCAAAAATCTGTTTTTGTCTTGTAACAGAAACAACACCTTAAGTGAGATGCATACAAAAATAAAATAAACACATGTAAAAATATGATAAAGAAAAACTATTAATGGTGAATGAATTTCTCTGTCAAAGTTTAAATGTCTATCTTATAGATGTTTGCATCAGATCTCTCTAGATTATTTTCCTATGGTGAAGAGTAAAACAGGTGCTTCTAAGGCATATTTAGTTTAATCTTAGATAAGACTATAAAATCCAGATGTGGATTATATGCACTGTATAGTATTTTCCCTCAGATAGAGAGGCCTAACTTAGATATTGTACCTCAAATTTATCTCAGTTTTGTCTGGTGTAACAATACATTTTCATAATCAAACCATCAGGTTTCAAAATGAAAATTAAGTTCTACTTTAAAATTCCATGCATGCAATCTGAGGATGCAAATCGCTATTTTCACCTGCAAGTCAGGATCTACATACCCGAGGAGATATATTCTCATTTGTAAATACAGTTATTTGATTTCTTCTTGGGAATATAAATCACCTATTTATTTATGTAATACCATGTAAATTTAACGTACAGCTTTATAAGTAGAACTTCAGGACAAGGCCAAGGAGTCTTTTAGTGATTTTGACAGAATTTTAGTTCTTTACTTGTTATTATAGTGATATTCAACAAAGCAGAATTCTTACTGTTTGCAGAGAAAGAAAACAATTCATTCATCCTAGAAGAAGGTTTGAAAATAGTCTTCTGGCTTCTCTCACCAGCAGTAATACAGGATACAGGAGCTTTAAAAGGTTGCCATTTAGTTATATGTGAATTATTGTAATGTGACACATGACGCTGAATAGCACCTGAAAAGAAAGAGAAATGTGACTGTGTAATATTGAAATTTGGAAAGAATCAAAGAAGAAACCCTGTCTTATATTAGTAATCACATAACCTTTCTCTGAAAAATAAATTCCAAAGTTACTCTATTGATACATCAACATTTAATTGAATCAGTTTGCAAGATTAGATCTATGACTAGGAAAGACTCCTTTGGGAAATTTAATACAAAATATAACAAGCAATAGTGTGTTTAAGGGCATGAGGTACTGAGATATGTCTGTTTAACTCCAAGCATGTGAATTAGTCCCGTGTTTATCACACAATCACAGAATTATTTAGGCTGGAAAAGACCTTCAAGATCATCAAGTCCAACCACTAACCTGACCTACTGAATCCCATCACTATACCGTGTCCTGTTCTGTGCCCACGAGGCACAATTTGTCTCAGGCTGAATGTTAAACACATTTTTAAAGCATTTTACTGGCTGAACACCAAAGAAGTTAAAATAATTCTACTATCCAGCAACAGAGGATAGCTTGTGTCAGCCAGACAATACACAATTTCAAGCCTGGAACCCCAGTTAGAGGACGGTCCTCGTTTACGACAATTTTGTTTCTTCAGCTTATTCTCACTTTCTGTAGCACACATTTGGCCACACAGTGCAGATCACATTTTCTCACAGACCTTACTGAGCCCTGTGATAGTGCCACAGCAGATAATTTACTCAAGAACAACACAGTACTCAGTCTCTCTATCAAGCCCTTCAAAACAAAGATCATGGTGATATATATGCGTTTGCAGGCAATAGAACAAATACTAGCCACCCATTAAGACTTATCTAGAGTATTTAAAATAAAGAAGACTTTCCAAGCACAAAATGTAGGCAGATACTGTGGGCCACCCACCCCAATTTTAAAATGAGGTTGCTCAGCTCTTCCTCTAAGAGCTGCAGCTCTATGACACTGGGGCCTGTTCACTGATCTGATGTGCAAATAAGGGTATCAATAGGCAAGTAGCTCTGCTGGAGGCCACGTATGGTAATGGCAGACTTCATTCATTTCCAATGTAAAATCAAACAGGCTAACTTAAACCACACATATCTTAAGCTCATCTGTTTGCCTTTGAACTGGAATGGAGAAACAGAAAAAATTTCTCATTTTGTCCACCTCCTTCAGGCCAAGAATAATCATCTAGCTCTGCTCCCATCATTAAAACTATGAATTTAGTGTAGATAAAATGAGAAACTTTTTTTTTTTTTTTTTTTTCAAGTTACTAGAATGTCTTATTTTGCTAGAAAATCTCTTTGAGCTGCATGGCTGATGATAGCTCAGTCAGCAGGTTGGAGCGCTGTGTGTACCTGCAGCACAGCTTGGTTTCAGGAGCTCTGCTTCCAGCTGCAGCCCTCAAGAGAAAGCAAAGCAGCATATAATATAGAAAGTACCAGCAGAAGGATGCCATCACTGCCTGAAAGTACAGCATATAGCTGGGTTGCAGAGGAGAAAAAAGCTAAATCAAAAAGTATGAAACATTTTGAAATGTAAACCCCATAGATTAAAATTTATTCTCTCCAAATTTCTTACACATCTTTTCTCTTACCTTACCAAACACCCTCTGCATCGTATTGCTCCTAAGGTTATTTTCTAACAAATTGCAAGAAATTTCTGAAAAATCCCTGAGATTTCTTAAAATTTAAAAATTTGTATCTTAAAGATCTTTACAAATCAGACATTTTGAAGAACAGCAAATTTGTCTAGTAGAAGTTTTTCATTGTTTAAATCTTTTTTGAGTATTAATTGTATTAATGAGACTAAGACTTAATAATTTTAGGCATTTGCAGTGTCAGCATTTTAAAAACATGGTAGATCTACATTTCTTTCACTTTCAGGTGGCAGTGACTTGGATAACAAGCTATGACTCCCAGTTACCTTGTAAAAATTGCTCATATAAACTCACTTCCTCTTATATCATTATTTAGACCACCTGTCACATCTGCTCATTAGTCAGGTATATAATCTCAGGGAAAGCACTTCCTTTTCATTTAATATTGTAGAGAGCTTATAAAAATGGGGATCCGCATTTGAGAGGCCTCTGGGCACCACTAGAATAGAAATGATAATTACAACTGCTGAAAACTTGTTAAAACCAAGTATTGTGTGAATGGATGAAAGGCTGAAGGTTTTAACTGAAAACAAATTTGTGATGTAATTTAAAAGTATGTTCTTATGAATGTCCCCCACCCCAAAAGCCCAGACATATGACTCTAAACCACCAGCAGAGTCCTTTGGAGCTAGGGCAGCATGCACTCCTTTCCATGCACATCTTGTTTTTTCAGCTGTTGGGATATGATCAGGATGTAATCCATTTTCTGCATTAACAGATCTTCTTTCAGTGCAGGTTACTGAATGATCTTGACAAGCACTTGTCTGACCACTATTTACAGAACAAGTATTTTTTTGCCAAAGGTTCGTATCTGGACGTGCTGCAGTAAGGTGTGGCCAAGTCAGAACTACAGGTAATGCTCTCTCTGTGTGCTCTAGTTCTCCTCGTCAAAGCTTGATCTGCTAACAAAACATACCTTTCATTGAAATAATTACCATTTGTAGTGGCAGATTGAAGACCAGAGGAAGGCCGTGGCTGAAACCCCAGGCTGACCATGGTTTTGCCACTTGTGTTTCCTGTTGTACGTGCGGATGGTGGGTGAGGTACCAGCACCCTGCCTCGAGCTGCTGGAACTGTGTTGGCTTCAGAGGCTGACTGCGGTTCGACCAGAGTGCCTCTTCTCTTCTTCAGCATAAAACCCGGCTGGGCTCCTATGGGTCTTGGTCTTCTGGTTATTTTTGGCTTATTTTCATGTTGATTACCTTTATGAATTTTAGATTTGTTATTACATTCCGGGGGTTTGCTTTCTTCATCTTTTGATACCATCCAAGCTTTTTTAGCAAAAGAGGATCCAGTAGACATAAACGTATTGAGAGACACGCATTCTTTATTTGATGTTCCAGAATTAACATTTGGTTTTGATATATGAGAATTTTCCTGGTGATTTCTTGTGAACCTAGTGTTTGAAGGGTGAACAACCATATTTAAATTAGTCCAAGGAGCATCACTTGCATTTTGAAGACATTGCAGCTGTGCAGAAGATATTTCACTGGTATTTTTTTCATAGCGTTTTTCATTATTTTCCATTATTATCTTGTTAATCTGATCACACCATCTTATTTTCCTATTGTTTTTTTCGTTTTCTGCACTTTTCTTTTTCATTTTTGCCAGTTCCAAACTGTCTCTGATAGAAGACACAGGTCGAGTTCCAAAACTGATCCCATGGTTCATAACCACAGCTTTGAAAAGACTGGGTTCATATTTAGATTCCTTCTTTAAGATACTTCTGAATAGTTTTGCTCTTTTTCTGTCATAAATATTGTTTTTCAGGGTTTTGTGCTCTGCAGGGATGCCAAAACTGAATTCTGTATCAGACACCAGTGACATAGTTTCAGCCACATTTGCCTTTTCTTTCTCCTTGTTATTCTGTTGCTTAATATTGCACAGAACTGAAGCATCCTGAAATAAAGATGATCCTTGGTCAAGGTCATCAACACATCTAATGCTTTCTCCTTTTGTTTCAATCACTTTTCCCAAAGTATTTTTAAAAAAATCTTTACTAATGTTTTTGTCCTTTGGCAACGTATCAGCTGTGCTGGGAACACCAGTGGAACACCTCTGATTAGGAAATAAGATTCCAGATGTTGCAATAGGTTCACTGAAGGTTTGCACAGATTTACTTCTATTTTGTGGGGTCATTTTAAAGCTCTGTTCTTGCATCAGATCCTGAATTCTTTCTCCTGGAATAGAATCAGGGCTGGCCCAGGCTTTGCAAGGACTGAAAGCAGGATGACCAGTGGCCAATGTGCTGGCCGTTCCAGAAGATGGATTCTTTCTTTCTTCTTTTATATTTTTCAGAAAAGTAAATGCTTTATTTACAGAGCTTTCTTGATTACCAGAGGTAAAGAACTCTACAGCATTTTCTTCAGATCTGTGAGAAACAGGTAACTCCTCTTCTAAACTATTTACGTCTTCAGCAAGAGTTAGAAAATTATGTTTAGCTAAAAGATCATGAACAGGTAAGTTGTTGTGGCTGTTTTGTGAATCTAAATTTCTCTGACAATTATTTAGATGTATGTTTTTAGAAGTGTTTTCATTTGTATAAATCAAATAATTGCTCCTGGTCTGTGATTTTCCAGGATTATACTGGGCACAGTCACATTGCATAGTCAAAGGTGATTCACTTGGTGGTCTGCAAGTTCCATTTTGTTCTCCAGCCTCAAGACTGTCAAGACTTGATAAACTTCCTGAATCATCTGTTTTCTCAACCTCTTGAAAATTCTGAAATACAGACATAAAAACAGACTGTTAAATTTATCAGATTTTTTTTTTTCTTCACTGATACTAGTTTTTCATTTTAACACTACAGCTTAGGCTAAAATACAATTAATATTGGCCCAATGTTTTTGTGACTTGGGGTCATAGCATTATTAATGTTTTCATCAAGTCAAAATTTACCTGTGTTTAATTGCAAAAGAAAATGATCTGCTTTCGGGATCAAATTCAGAGGAAAGAACTGTGATTCTTGTACTCTAACATGAAATGGAGTTTACAAAACAAAAGAGAATCCATGAAAATGCAGATTCAATATTAATTCTTCTCCAAACTAGAATTATTCCACAACACTAGACCAAACATGTTTGTTTGTTTGTTTGTTTCATACAGAGCTCCACAAGTAAGGCGCATTTAAATGTTGTCATGGCAAATGCGACAGCTGTCATACTCACACTCCTTAACTCCCTCTTCTCATCTTTCAGAAAGTGGAAAATATCATTTGCTCGATCAGGACTGATCAAGGGTATAGGGGATTCCATGCCCTCCCCCAACCTCCTCATCATAATGCAGTGATGAATAAGAGCAACAGGCACCATCCAAATTGCCAGTGGGGTGACTTTATGTGCTACGCAGGTATTTTCTTCACTAATACTTCTCCATCTAGACACTCAGATGCCTGACATGGTTGAAAATACATAATTTATTAAGTACAAGATTTGAAAATGCACATAAATGTCAAGGAATACATGCCTATTATCTGCTTTCACATTCCAGTATTCTTCTCTCTACGTGCTATTAAATCCACTTACATATAACTGAGCTGCTAAATTTTACTCTATGCATTGGAGAAAATTGTGATGAAAAACTAAGGGGAACTGCCTTAGGCATAAAGCAATGCCATTTTTTTGGCTTTAAAAGAGAAAGGTTTCAAGTGGCAAAATCTGTTCACCTAGGTGAGTTATTATGCATCCCTCTGGAAATTAGAATAGAATTAGCATTTTGAAAACTTAATAAAGTGTGCATAAAATTAGAGAATAAGAACATATTTTTGTAGTAAAACTGTTTATTCTAACAAAAAAATACCATAATATTGCATAGTTTATAGCTGTACAAATATTTTAAATTGCAAAATAAAAATCTGAGTGGGTCCTGAAAGACTTTTTATGATTGAATTAAACCTTATCTTGCCCTAAATGTTGAGAGGTTGGTACAGTCTTCTATTATAGTTATGATCTGAGATAAAGAAACTAAATACAAGAACAAAGAACCAAGTGTAGAGAAAGATCCCTTTAGGGAACGTTTTTAAATTAAAGCTATACAAACTGGTGTCTTTCTAATAGAAAAGAATAAATAATGCATTGTTAGTTATTTATTAACCTTATGTTTGGCTAAATTGTATTGTTAACCTCTGCTTGAACTTAACCAAACAAGGAAAAGGCATATGCTCGTAGGTTTCTGTACCAGGCCAAATTTAAGAACTAACTCTGAAATTTTCAAACGGGAAAAGCAAAACAAATCAAAGCAAACCATCAGTAAAAAGAAAGCAGAGGTGTCTGGCTTACTTCTCGTCTGAACTGGAGACTGCACCTGTATGGCTAACCATGCACTTCTAAAATGACTAGGTTAAATATAGGGGAAAAAATGTAATGGTTGACTTAAAAAAACAATCCTGCTTCTATAGCAGGTTAGCTTAAAACTGCTTTGTAGAATGCAAGAAAAGCTGCAACTTTTAAAAATTAAAATCAAAACAATTCAAATATTTTTGGTTCAAAAGTTGAAAACAGATTTAATCCCACATTATATGTAATGTTACTGTCCTGGTACAACAGAACCTCATGGGGACAAAAGATTTCAGGTGAGGCAACCTCCAGAAATAAGTTTGAAATGAAAGAATAAAGGTGTCCTCATTTAAATGCATAATCACTTTTACTTAGTTCATGCAAATTTAGCTCACATACATTTATTTTGTTGTAGCATGCAATTTAATCATTTCACACATGAAGGCTGCTTATCATTCTCATTAAATATTTACATGTTTTATTTTGCTTTTCTAGTGGACTTTGTAATGGACGTGAATGTCACATTTTCTTCTAAAAACGCATAAAGAGTACTATGCATAAAGACCTCAAAAAGCATTCAGGAATTATTCATTCCTTTAGTGGTCAATAGTGTCAGGGAAATAAACCTGGATATCCCAATCATTTGTTTTGATCTTTGGGAATATTATAGGGTGATAAGGCAGCAAAAATATTCATAGAGTGTATTATGCCTTTATTTTCTAGATTTGCATATCTTTTCTGTTACATAAATACGATTTATTGTATTGCCTGTTGCCTTCATTTTCTTATGTCCCTAATACACAAAGTCTAAACCCAGCCTGTCCACATACTTGGTACTTTGGGAGAGGGAATATTTCTGAGGAGTTAAAGAGGTCGCTTACATGTCTTAAGACTTAGAACAGCTGTGTTAAGCCATTTCATTTCAGCAAAGCACTCAAACAAAGAGAAAACATAAGCCTAAAAAACCTTTCATGAGGCAAATGAAAGAATAACATTGCAATAAGTATAATATTAAGAGAAACTGACAAGAGAATTTTCTGCCAACGGACTCTGTCAGAGCTCCATTACACCGAAGAGCTGCCATATATGTATTTGACATTTTCTGCAGAAGTGCTGACTGTTCACAATTCCAAGAAATGAATGAGAACACTCTTCTGACGACAAATGCTGTAAAAATGCTACCTGTTCTGAAAACCCAGGCTCCTGTCTTCTCACACTATTTGCTAATTTTGAGAATTTTGATTTTGATTTTTAGTTTATTTACAGGAGTTCTTTGTGTGTTATATGCAAATAATGCTCTCTCTCACTTTTGTTGTGGAGTAAAAGACACCGATGTTCATAAAGACACAAGGCTACCTTTCAAAGCCAGTGAGGTACCTAAATACTTTTACTGGTTTTGAGTTCACCGCCTTTGGAATGGGAATGTCCATTAGAAAACTTGCAAACTATTGTCTATGCATGCTTGGTAAACACATACAATTCAGGCACTACACAATGCTGATTTCTCAGATGATTTGGGCCAAGCCAAGAAAGCAAATCCTATTGAGGCAGGATTTTAGTTCCTCTGTTAGACAACAGACCCAGAACATTCCACCAAACCCACCAAAGAAGCTATGGAGGTGTCCTTTGTCTTTCCTAGTTCTTAGATGTTTCCTATTTCCTACCTGCTTTTTTTTTTTTTCTTTTTTTTTTTTTTTGATTTATACATACATCTACTACATCCACCTTCCCCTAAAAACCTACTGAATGTAAAGCTGACATTCATATGCTTTTCTTGCCACTATTTGAAAGCATAATTAAGTTGGTTGTTACAACATCTGTGAGTTTCCTGGGTCCCAGATGTTCCCTGCCTGTTCCTGTCCGAATTCTGAGAGTCTGGATTAATGCTCGGTTTCCCAGTTGGTGAGCCATACTTCTTTACAGAGATGTGCCAGTATCAGGCATTAACTGCACAGCAAAGATCAAGCTGCGCATTAACTGCACAGCAAAGATCAAGCTGCAAAGTCCTACAGAAGCACTGCTGGGGATTGATAAGAATTAATACTGCATAAAATTGAAAGAGGTGACTATGTTTCTGTTCCCCAGCCACCATGAGCCTACTAGGACAGAAGAGGAATACTTGAAGAAAAATAGTTAAATTTTATTTTGCTTTCCACTTCACAAAAAGAGGTTTATCTCTTAAAACAAAACAAAATACAGCTCTGACATCTTCAAAGGGCAGAATTACTCCAGACAGAGATACTTTAATCTTGGTGAGAAAGCAATAGATTTCCCAACTTCCCCTTGAGACATTGGTATATACTCTCTCTGACAAGACCAAGTTATCATAATATAAAATTCTGGCAGATCAGTATGCAGAAACTTTATTATTTTCCATTCCCTTTCTGCAAGCAAGCATTTTATTATTACCATAACCACAGTAAATAAGAGATCATATACTGTTGTTTTTTCCCTCTTTTCCTTCCCTTTAGCTGCATTTATGAACATTTTATTCTGTTCCAATAAAACAAGTCACTTCAAAAACAGCTCTGAAGAAATGGAGAAATAATCTAGTGCATAGCTGTATTAGTTATTTCATATATACATACATATATATATGGATATATGTTTATGAATATAAAAACAAAAATGGAAGCATGGTAATATGTATGGCAGTTCTTATGAAAAAGTATATGCTTATAAGGGAGGAACAGGTATGTATTAGATGACAGTTCTCAATTTCCCTTTTTCTGTGCTTTGTGACCAATGTTGTACATGTAACAATTGTTATGTTTTCACAAGAAAAGTCTTATTAACATATTCATCCACCTGTAAAACAAAATCTTTTGTACTGTCAATGCTGTTTCTGCTTCAATTCTATATGATCTTCTGCTAAAGTGGGGCTCTGAATTGACGCAAAGTGCTCTTCAAATAAATGAACATCCAGATTGTCAGACACAAAGTTTGTAATGTCATTTTCTACAGCACAGTCTTGGAATAAAATGCTAATTTACTTTAAAAAAGACTACTCTGAGGAATACATAACAAAAGCAAGTCTGAGTATTAAAATAAGGAAAATAAATTAGTCTGGAGATAAATTTCAATGTGATTAGTAACCCTTATAGCAAATGTGAAGTTGCTTTGGATTAGTGAAATAATGTGGATGATAGTGGTATGTTGCAATACTGGTTGAAAGCCAACAAAAGCTGAGGCTCCCTGATCTTGCTAAAAGGAAAAGCAGTAAGGAAATCACTTGAGTTTGTCATAAAATTCAAGTGATCAACATAAAAGATGTTAACATTCACAGTTAAAAGTCAAAGATGACCAGATTTTTTTTTGGTTTAAGGTGACCACAGAAACGCATTTCCAGTCCCTGAATGGTCTTCTCAAAATCAAATCTGAATTCAGTTCAAATCCCATTTTATTTTATGCCCTCCCCTTAGAAATCTGTTTTCCCAATAACTAGCCCTGACCATTCTAAAATTTCTTGACTCCTGGGAGAGATTTCATATACTGGCACTCCTTTTTTCCATGCTGGTCTCATTTATGCCTCTGAAGAGCTAGAATGATACAATGCATTCTGCAAAAGGAACCTTTGTTTAACTCATTCCAGTCATAATAGGAATGCACTTGAAAATTAATTCAGTTTTTCTGCAAGATACCTGACACATTTCCATTTCATAGACACAGTCCATACTCAGAAGCCCAGTAATACAAAGAGCTAACAGTCACACTGGCCACTCATTCATGCAACTAAGGCAACGTCCATACCTACGTGTTTGCAGTATCTGCTGCTTTCACTCAGTGTAACATCACTTAAGAAATATTCTTCAGTATTCTTCAGTATTTTCCCAGATGCCTACTTACCCTATACATAGAATATATAATCACACACCCTATAACAGGCTACAAAATGTTATTATATTAGAGATAATACAAGAAAAACCCTCCAACCCCTTGGGTTGGGTTGCAGTTTCTAAGAAATGATACCTGTGCCCCTGCTTCTATAAACAGTGAAGTACTTTATGGCAAGGGGAACCACAGAAATAACAATAATAAGTACTTTGATTGATGCACAATATGCTTTAAAACAAAAGGACAGCCAAAGTAAAATTCCTGTTTCAAATCAATCAGAAAAAGGATTTAAATTTGGATTTCACAGATACCACTTGAATAATCTAATTATGGTTATGCAGAGGAGGGAAGAGGAAAATACTGTCTCCATGTTGTAATCTATAGCTATTTTGTCTGTGAATTTGCTCTTACTTCCAACTATTTTGTTTTAAAAAATGAAACAATAGAGATAAAATGTGAAGTCAATCAAACAGTTTAATTCAAGCCTAATGTGTTTTTCTGGAAGAGCATAAAAGTATTGTATTGATCAAAACAGTTTCATATGGGCACCGAGTTGACAATATGATGGAAAGAAAAAGACAAAAAGTTATACGAATAATATTATTCCTTGACATAGTTGAGCCATTTTAATGGGAATTTTCATTATTTAGCTCCAGGCAGGTGCCAGAAATAGAAAATTTCAACACATAACATTTGGCAAAATGATATGCAATTGTGGGTAATGTCTTTTGGTCAAAAGCTGCATGCAGCTTTAGCTAAAGACAGTGCTACCAGCTCCACCTTAAAGATTTTATTTATGCCTGCAATACAAACAGGAAAGAACTGTGCAAAAAAACCCCTTTGATCGAGAATGAAGTTAACAACATTAATTTCTTCGAAGTGGAGTTTATTTATGGGCATAATAATTTGATGTACTGACTCAGATGCAACTGTTGTACAAAATAAAATCTATTGCTCTCAATATTTTAAGCAAAGTAATTTTGGAGAAGGGTAAAAGGGTCACTGAAAACCTTGGTTTACTGCTGAAACTACACAAATCTTTAAGGTTGGAAAGCAGGGAACACACCAAATCTATGGGTGAGGTCTACATAGAACTTTATTGCTCTGTAGGAGAGAAAAGAATTTTAGGAATCTTTATAATCCTGGTAGGCCTGTAAAAACAGAACCCAAGAGAGGTTAAAGGACCTCAATGGATGGTTAGACTGCAAAGCATGTCCACATTGAAATACTTCGACGTTTGTTTCAGAAAGGCAGGCGCTGCTGAAATGACTTTGGACAACAGACAGCAACAAGACCACTGAAGACTATTCATGTCAGTAACCTTAGTAAGAGTATTATAAATACTGCATCACATCACAGAAAGTCACAGCACACATACACACTAGCCCAATCCAAGAATTAAGCTTCCAAACTCAGGCTTTAGAACAACGACGATAGTTTTCTTGACTATTTTTCTAATCAGAGTCCAAAGCTTGAAATTTCAAGAAAGAAAGTCAAATGCTTCAAGTATAAATAGTTATAATTTTAAACTATTTATCAGAGGGAAGAAGATGAGCAACCCCTAGTGGCAGCAGAAAAATATATTCTGGGAGAATCTTAATAGGATCAAAGCATTTTCAAAAACATTAATTTGTAAACACATTAATTTGTAAATTTCTATATTATATGCAGCATCTAAAGCTGATTATTATATAAAAGAATGAATACTAATCAACAGCCTTGCCAGTACAAAATGTTCCTTCTGTCTCCTCAACCTTTTTGAAATTTACTCCAGTTGAGTGAGATTTTCTGTATTAGCCATCGGCTTCTCAAGATTCTCATGAATCCCCACCAGAACAAAGTGGGTACAAAGACTGAGATGAATGTGCCTGGAAACATTAATATCAAAGAACTCCAAATATATCTGAACAGCACACAGTCCTTCAAAAGTCCTTTTAATGCATCACGATGCATTAAAAGTCCTTGCTTTTTTTTTTTTTTTTTTTTTTTTTTTCCTAAGGAAAAGTTCTTGGACAAATTCTTGTCAATCAATGACCTCTAGCCATTTCCAGAGTAAAAGCAAGGCTGCTTCATTGTGTCAAGGTCATCTCAGACATCATGAGTCTCATACTTAGCATTACAGAAATATGAGTGACACCAAAATTATGTCCTTTTGTTTGCAAAAAAATATAATATTAAAGAAAGATATTTCCAAAATCAAAGACAACACTGACTGACCTAAAATCAGACATAAAGGTGCAGTTGAAGGAAATCACTTTGGACCTCAGTTCTTCAGGATTTTCACTGTGTTTCTAAGGTGCCTTTTGAAACTGATTTGGGCTCCAGAAGTTAATTTAGACATGGAATTAAGACGTACCCATGGCTTGTTACTAGAACACTTACATATATTCCAAAGATGACAAAAAAGGACGTAGAATCTCAAGAGACTTGAAGTCAATGCCCAGGAAATCACCGCACATTAGGGAAAACAAAAACAAACTCAACATTTGACCTACCATAATTATATTGCTATAGCTTTTTGTGCTGAGCTATAGCAATCAGCAAAGCAGAAACTTAAGTGCATTACTGGAAGCTGCCAGTTTAAGTTTGGAGCTAGCACAAGACTCCTGTGATAGACTAATGTCTAGCTACTCCAGAGCCAAGAATTCTAGCAGTCAAATCTTAGGTTCAGAGAAAGAAAGACAACATAACTGATGTCTTTGAGGCTTTTGTGAAAATATCCTTACAAACATTTTTAAAGATTTCTGATTTCTTACTGAAAATATGTATACTCTAACTATAAATAACCTATTAGTAAGGCAGAGTGCAGTGTGTCTAGGTGTTGTCTAATTTGTAAGGTGTGCTTAACAGTCTTTCTTTTTTATCATATTCAAGAATATCATTTTCAAGAATTACATTTAAAAAACATCATACAATGAATCACATGAAAATATCGTACCTCCAAGTTGCTGAGATGCTGTTTTTCTAGGAGCTGCTGCATTTCTTTCAGATTTTTCTGGAATAGAAGTTGGTTACTATCCATGCCTGTTGTACTGCTCTCCTGCATTGTGTTATCGTAGCCAACCATTGCTGAAATCTGCTCCTGATGGGAATAACCGTTTCTAGATGCTGATGAGGATGAAGTGTCATCTGTGGCTCTTGATGCAAGCAAATAACTTATTATTTTGGCTTACTTCTATGCGTCAATGATACACTTTCAAACATGTTCCTTTCCAAAAGTATACATCACCAACAAATGCCTGGCATGTGAAGGAAAGCTGAACTCCACGTAACTACAGGTGGTGCTATTTGTACTGTCTAGCATTAAAACTCTCCAACACTTTCCATTTTAAACGTTCTCTTCTGTTATTTATAAATTGTCAGAGTTTTCCGATTGGGTTGTTGGGTGAATGCCTCAGGCTGGATTATTCCAGAAAATGTCAGCCAACAGTTTGGTCATTTACAGGACGGGAACATGGATTTTTTTTTTTTTTTTTTAAGAAGGAAAATGACCTCTATTTTTTTCCATAAGGCTGGCTTATATAGAGGATGACTATATACTGCTTCTGTCAGATATTCCCTTACTTCAGACGGCACAAAGGCCTTGTTGTTTCTAGATGTTGCTTCTAGTGATGACCAGTAATGTCAGTATTGTGGGACATGAAAGAATTTATATTTTCTACCTGAAAAAAATATCTTCAGAGTTGCTACTGTAGCTGTGCACTGTGGTCACAGTGAGCCCAAATGAAGACTGAGGAAATCACAGGTTTCCACAGGTTAGGAATTATCCAGAACCATGGGGCTGACAGACACCCAGGAATTAAAGAGGCCAGGAAGCACGGGAAGCCAAATGACAAGGAAAATGAGCAATCAGAGACTAGGAAGGCAGGGAGTCTGTAACAAGATATGTTCAAGAATGAAGAGAACTGGAACTTGACTGGGTAAGATCACTAGGAATAGGAACCAACGTGTGAAAAACCAGAAGTGAGAAATAAGTAGATATCAAGGATGACAAAAGCAAGAAATAAGTTTTTCTTCTTTGCCTCAGTCTTTAGCAGCAATACTGGTTGTTCTCTGGATACTCAGTACCCTGAGCTGGTGGAAGGGGATGGGGAGCAGGATGTGGCCCTCACTATCCATGAAGAACTGGTTGGTGACCTGCCACGGCACTTAGATGTGCACAAGTCGATGGGGCCGGATGGGATCCACCCAAGGGTACTGAGAGAACTGGCAGAGGAGCTGGCCAAGCCACTGTCCATCATTTATCAGCAGTCCTGGTGATCGGGGGAGGTCCCAGTTGACTGGCGGCTAGCAAACGTGACGCCCATCTACAAGAAGGGCCGGAGGGCAGACCCGGGAAACTACAGGCCTGTCAGTTTGACCTCAGTGCCAGGGAAGCTCATGGAGCAGATCCTCTTGAGAGTCATCACGCAGCACTTGCAGGGCAAGCAGGCGATCAGGCCCAGTCAGCATGGGTTTATGAAAGGCAGGTCATGCCTGACGAACCTGATCTCCTTCTATGACAAAGTGACGCGCTGGGTGGATGAGGGAAAGGCTGTGGATGTGGTCTACCTTGACTTCAGCAACGCTTTTGACACCGTCTCCCACAGCATTCTCCTCAAGAAACTGGCTGCTCTTGGCTTGGACTGGCGCACGCTTCGTTGGGTTAGAAACTGGCTGGATAGCCGGGCCCAAAGAGTCGTGGTGAATGGAGCCAAGTCCAGTTGCAGGCCAGTCACTAGTGGCGTCCCCCAGGGCTCGGTGCTGGGGCCGGTCCTCTTTAATATCTTCATCGATGATCTGGACGAGGGCATTGAGTGCACCCTCAGTAAGTTTGCAGATGACACCAAGTTAGGTGCGTGTGTCGATCTGCTCGAGGGTAGGAAAGCTCTGCAGGAGGATCTGGATAGGCTGCACCGATGGGCTGAGGTCAACTGCATGAAGTTCAACAAGGCCAAGTGCCGGGTCCTGCACCTGGGGCGCAATAACCCCAAGCAGAGCTACAGGCTGGGAGAGGAATGGTTGGAAAGCTGCCAGGCAGAGAAGGACCTGGGAGTGATGGTGGATAGTCGGCTGAATATGAGCCAGCAGTGTGCTCAGGTGGCCAAGAAGGCCAAAGGCATCCTCGCTTGCATAAGAAACAGTGTGACCAGCAGGGCTAGGGAGGTGATCGTCCCCCTGTACTCAGCTCTGGTGAGGCCGCACCTCGAGTACTGTGTTCAGTTTTGGGCCCCTCGCTACAAGAAGGACATCGAGGTGCTTGAGCGGGTGCAGAGAAGGGCGACGAAGCTGGTGAGGGGCCTGGAGAACAAGTCCTACGAGGAGCGGCTGAGGGAGCTGGGCTTGTTCAGCCTGGAGAAGAGGAGGCTCAGGGGCGACCTTATCGCTCTCTATAGGTACCTCAAGGGAGGCTGTAGCGAGGTGGGGGTTGGTTTGTTCTCCCACGTGCCTGGTGACAGGACGAGGGGGAATGGGCTTAAGTTGAGCCAGGGGAGTTTTAGGTTAGATGTTAGGAAGAACTTCTTCACTGAAAGGGTTGTGAGGCATTGGAACAGGCTGCCCAGGGAAGTGGTGGAGTCACCATCCCTGGAAGTCTTTAAAAGACGTTTAGATGTAGAGCTTAGGGATATGGTTTAGTGGGGACTGCTAGCGTTAGGTCAGAGGTTGGACTCGATGATCTTGAGGTCTCTTCCAACCTAGAAATTCTGTGATTCTGTGAAGTAGCTTTAACCAATAAGAAAGGTATTAAAATAGCAAAACAAACAAACAAACAAACAAAAAACTAACCAACCAAACAAAAAACACCAAGCCCCAAAACCCACCAACTCGCGGGCTAACCAACCTGTAGCCTTTTGGAAGTATAACTGTTAGCAGGCTGCCAGCTGTGCTTGAGTGCTTGACTTGGTTGCTTGACTGCTTAGGTAGAACTCCCTAGCAATTGACACTGATCCTTTCCGTTGTTTCTTGTTTCTGTACATGCCTAATACATGTACAGAAACTCAATAATCTCTTTCTTTCGTTTCTCTCCATTTCTTGAGCTTTCTTGAGAATATTTTATATAACTCTTCCGAAAGGTTCTCTTAACTGCACTGACCCAGTCAGAATATATGTTTGGCAAAGTCTGAGAAGGAATTTGTTATTTCTGATGACATGGCTGATAGTAAAAAGGGAGAACAACTTCTCAAATTTATTTTTAGAACTCTGAAAACTGCATTCTGCATTCTTCTGAACGGGAGATATCCTTGTCAACCAAAAACCTGTACCTATTGTCTGTTGAAGACTTTGTTGTTGTGGACCAGACTTATATGCATGTGGACACAAATCTTTTTTTTCCTTTTTTTGGTAAAGTTTCTTGATATCTATTTGAATGTTTAGATCAGTTACATTTATAAAAATTTGTAGGTAGCTTTTTTTCAGGGAATAGTTTTGATTTGTCATTTTTAGTTTCTGTCCCAAAACTGAACATAATCAAATACAACTCCCAGGGAAGTGGTCACAGTACTGAGCCTATTGGAGTTCAAGAAGCATTTGGACAACGCCAGCAGACATATAGTTTAATTTTTTGGTAGTCCTGTGTGGAGCCAGGAGTTGGACTCCATGATGGTGGGTCCCTTCCAACTTGGGATATTCTTGGGATATTCTCGATGCAGCCATATTTGTCTTACATGCTTAAAACAATATTCATTTTTTTTCTTTAGAAGAGGACTTTTGATGAATTCTATGCATTCTGTTGCTGAGGGAGGGTAAATTATAATGATGATATATATATGTATTGGTTTAAATGCTTACAGAATTGTAAGAATAGACAGAAATATAGAAAGGGATCTACTGCCTCATTTGAGTAAGTTTTTTGCTATCCCCAAATTTTGGGGACTGTTATACATATTTAAAGGTTTACATCTCACAACTGGTGAATGGTTACTTTCTGAAAAAGCTTTTCTGTATCAAAACTTGCTTTGCTTTACTGTTTTGGAAGAAATCTATTTGACCTCTAAGAGAATGTTACACAATTTTTGGAACCAAGTCTGAATACACAGAAATGCTACTTTTGTGACCCACACAGGGAGAGAACTATGGCTCCCAGTCAAAAATGAACAGGAACTGCCCAGTGCTAACATTTTCTGCAACAGACTAAAATAATCTGTGCTGCATTGCGTTTGTTCAGTTTAAATCACAGTGCTTACAGTGGGTAAGGCGTTGTGTGAGATGCAGACAAAAATGCTTACTGTATTTTCTGTCACAAGGAAGAAAGATAAATTATGCTAGCATTAGAATAAGCAAAGCTTTATTTCATAATAATTTGCACACTTTGCCCCTTATAAAGAAACCTTTATGGCGACAACTTAATTCTTTTTCTGTTATTTCTGTACCCACATTGTCCACATCCTCCTTCACCCACCTCATATGGCTACTACCCAAGTCTCCCAGTTACTAGCTGGAGAAGAGGCAGCACATTCTGTGGCAGGTTCCAAGATATTCATGTGCTGTCTTACCAATACTGACTGGCTTGTGACCCGCTAATCAAAATAGGTCAATGTGGACACAACTTTAAAGTGTTTTTCATGCTGGGGTCACTTTGAATAGTTTCTTCCTTGCATAATTTCAATTTTCAAAATCAGAGAAGTAAAATTGTATTTGAGATTCTCTATCTCTCTCTTGGATTTGGTTACTAGGGGATTAGAGCCTGTAAAGAAATATCTTAGAATGGTTTAGGTTGGAAGGGACCTTAAAGATCATCTAATTCTAATCCCCTGCCATGGGCAGGGACACCTCCCACCAGACCAGGTTGCTCAAAGCTCCATCCAAACTGGTCTTGAACACCTCCAGGGCTGGAGCATCCACAACTTCTCTGTGTAGCCTGTTCCATACAAACAAATAAACTTAATTTCTATAAGAAATCAAGTTACAGAAATGAAAATCAAGGAAAGAATGCACTACAGTTCTTATAAGATAGCGAATTTAAAAATGATACATTATAATATAGTGACAGCAATGTAATCCTGTAAGAAATTAAGCAAAGAGTTAGTGGTTTGAAGATGTTCTGAGAGAGACCTGTGAGCCCTTGAAGCACAAGAAGTTTGTAGAAAGTTGGGAAATAAATAAAGAAATTTTGATAGTAGGGGGAAGACACAGAGTTGCTGTCCTAAGCCAAGCCTGAGTGAAATGAGACAAAGGAATGGGTGCTTCTGTAGTGTTCAGAAATATCTACATGTTTTTACCATAATTTCAACTTGTATTTGGCAGGTAGTTTTTCCTTTTTGTTGTTGTTTTTTAATAGCTACAATCCACTGGACACAAACATTATCTCTATTCTGAACATCTGCACAATTTACAGCATGTGCAGAATAATTATAATGATAGTAATAACAACAGCAGCAACCAGAAAAAATAAAACACTGAACTGAATAGTTGAAGAAATGTGTGTTTGGAAAGGTGATAATCAGGAAAGAGTATCAAATATAGCAGATAAAATATACATGTAGAAATGTTCTGTGATAAGGCAATGCATCTTAGAAAAAGTGCTCAGGTAGAGTGAAGAGTTTGGGATTCAACTTGTACGTGATATAAGAAAAAATTACAGGGCAAATTGTTATCAAGATGTTCAAGATACATATAAGGGATGAGAAATCGAAAGGAGCAACAGCTGGAAAGAAGATAAGATCATGGGATGAATATGAAAACAACACTATCCTTGACTGTCAAAAGAGAAAAATGTGGATGAGAATAAGAAAGTATCTTGACAGAGTACTTTATACTTCATGTACTTCAAGCAGATGGCTTGGTAACCATGACAGTCTGAGTCAGGCACAACTGAACGGGGACCAGGTTCACCCTGACTATTCCCAGAATTCTCCTGAAGGGAAAAGGTTTGTATCATCTCCTCTGCTGTTGTACCTACTGCACGCAAACAGCTTAAGGATGTTTCATAATATTTTCATTGGAACATTTCACAGAAGTGCCTTCTTTGCCACAGAAAGACGGCCTGCAATTTCTGAGAGAGTAATCATCTGCTGTTTATTGAATACACCAAGTAATTTACTTCTTTTGATCATCAGAATAAACAAAAATGCTTACCTGAAGGTGGTTTTGTTTCTGCTGGGCAAGTACAATCCTGATGTTAAAACTGATCCTTTAATTTGTTCAAGAGCTTCTTCTAGCTGAAAAGCTGCTTTTGTCTGGACTAGAGTTATCAGGATAAAAAACACAACGGAAAAAAAAAATAAATTGGAATATTTTACCATACATGTTTTGGTTTAGATTCTTAAATTTGGAAGCCTAAACCCAGACTGTTACAAAAAAAAAAAAAAAAAAAAAAAAAAGTGGTTTAACATTGTTAGGCATGCCGGAACATCTCATGTTCCTCTGAAATAAAACCCAGTCTATTTAAGTGTTTATTGCAATGCATTTAGTCAACAGTTTTTCTATTTGTTTTTCTACTGCACTGTTGAAAAAGTGGGTGGTTAAAAAATCCAGCACTAACTTTGTTTTCACATCGTGATTATTATGTCCATGCACTAAGCCAAAGTTATGACTTGCAGGTGTTTTATAGAGGCCAAATTGTGACTTAGGAATTGAATCAGTGGAGAAAGAAAGAGTCCAGACAGGCACATGGTTTTGCTTCATACAAATAAGCAAACATAGGATAGAAGTGGCAGAGACAGAATTGCTATTAAGGAAAACCAAGAAAAAAATTATGATTCATTATCATTGCTGCACAGTCTGGGCTGTCAGTAGGGCTATGAAGAAGAAGCCCTAAAACAGTACCATTCTATTTTGTTATTTTAATCTGACATTTGATCTTGAAGTCAGAGACATTACCTCACAGCTGGCGCAATTGCAGTTGGAAGAGTAAATCTGTTGAAGAATTTCTAAGTAATATACCACATCTTCAGAGTTTCAACACTGGAAAGTTGACTGGAAGTCAGACTTGGCTGAAGCTGTTAAGAACTCCTGCCAATCTGCCCTGATTCCAACTCAGAAAGCAGGAACTGCATTGCTTCGATCATTACTTCCCAGCAGTGAAAGAACTGCTTAAAAAGCTGACTAATTCAGCAAAAGTTATGTAATACAATAATATACACTAGGACTGCCTTTACTTAATGATAAACAAAATGCATATTCTTGAATATTTCACATTCAGGGCTTCACACAGGGGATTATCACACTATCCCAGTAACTTTCAATGGCCTTGTAACATCTTATACACAACTTTGAAATCGCAGTATTAGAAGCAGAGGACACTGCAGTGAAAAATTGGGGGAAAAAAAGGAAAACACAATATCCCTGGGAGCTAATTACATGCTGTGATTGGAATATAAAGAAATATCTCACAATATAGTATTTAGAAACAAACAAAAAAACAAACATGCTGTTATTTCATTCCTTCTACCACTTCTGTCATAAGAATCAGACCTGTGCTTCCTGTCAGTTATGTTTTGCTTATTAATTCAATTAATTTGAATTAAGTTAATTGTTTTGTTTTGCCTTAACTACATTTTATTAGCATAAAAAAAACCACACGTGTATTGTGAATAATGTCTAAATTTTAATTTACAAACCTATTTGTTTGTGCTGAGAAGCAGGCAGATGAGCACGCTGGAACCTCTCAGTTGCTTCTTGAAGTTTAATCCTCCTCTGTTGCAGAACTTTTTCTCTTAGTCTCTGTTCTTTGTCTTCTTTTTGCTTTCGTCTTTCTTCAAAGGCTCTGTATTTAGGAAGCAAAAGTAGATGATACCCATGTTTTCTAATTACATGTACAGAAACATCAGCATCTAGTTTATTATTTTGTGGTTTTGGAACGGAAGTTTGCTTGTCCACAAATTAAATGTGATAAATTTCAGCACAGTTGGATTATTATGGTTAGACTGAACCTAAATGGGACAGTGGGTTATGAAGAAGAGACACACCATAATCCTGTTACTTTGTTAGCGTCAACCAGAGATGTAATTCTTTCTTATACATGAATTAACATGCATACTCAAACAGTTCTTGTCACCAGTGTCATTTTCACTACATTCTTTACATTACCACCAAAGTCTGTCACAGTGGGCAAACCTACAGGAAGGTGAACTACAATTACTGTGTGTGCGTGCCTTTAAGGAGCTGTTGAGGAAATAGTTTAAGAGGTGTTTTCAGAAATAACATACAAGAACTACAGCTTTAACCTAGAAATGCATAAGAGTTAGTATCAGCTTCCAATTGTTGAGAAACTTCCTGAAAAACAATCAGTTTAGTAGCACAAAGTGGGATAATAGAGTGGTGTGAAACTATGACTGACTGAATCTGTTGTTAATATCATATACATTTAAAATGTGTCCTTCAACCAGCTGGAAAGCAATGCAGATTCTGATTGAAAAAAAATCACAAACTTCTTCTGTAGGCACAGGTTTGTTGAAGCTATGTGGAATTTTTCTTCTTGCTTACAAAAGCCTCAACTTTTGCTGACAAACTTAAATTGGTTCCTTGAGTAAAACATACCTTCTATCAGTAAACTCATTGGCACAGTGCCTCCATAGACAAAGCAATACTTAAATACACAACTTCTAATGAGTCTGCCATGCAGCAATCACTACAACTGGAAGCAAAGCTGCTCCTCAACAGAGTTACTCCGTAACTCAGGCTATTTGATTTATTCTTCCCTTTTCTTTCTAGGGAAAAAATTCAAATATTCAACTTTAAACTCCCTAGTATCCCTTCAAAATGCTGCCAATTCACCTGAGAAAACAAACAGGAAAGTAATTTGAAATAGTAGGGTTTTGGAAGTCTAAAGGCAGTAAGTGCACAGTAGTTAAAAAAATAGGAAAATATCCAACTAATTCCCAAATACAACTTTTACAGGCATATCCACTTTATTACACCTGAAAGCCAAAGAGTAGCAGATACCTAAGGAACTTTTGCTATTTTGAAAACACAGATATGCACAGTTGTCAAAACCCACTGAATCTAATGTCTGACATTTCCCAATTTTATGGACCAATTATTGCATTAACAGCAAGTGAAGGCAAAACATGTATTTTTTGAAGTGGAAATGCACTGTAAAGGGCTTCCATGCAGCTATTCAAAACTTACGTTGCAAGTAACACTTAATAAAGTTACGCTTTCAAAAATCCAGAGGAATTCCTAAGTAATTCAAGGTAATCACAGAATCACAGAATGGCTGAGGTTGGAAGGGACCTCTGAAGATCACCTTGTCCAACCCTACTGCTGAGCAGGATCACCTAATCTTTTCTAGAGATGAAGAATTACAAAGCTCTATAGCTCAAATGAAGAACAAGACAGCAGACTGACTTATGCAAACCGAAACTGAATCATAGAATATGTAAGGTTGGAATCCACCTCCGGAGGTCCAACCCCTGCTCAAGCAGGGACACCCAGAGCAGGCTGCCCAGGATCATGTCCAGGTGGCTCTTGAAGATCTCCAAGAAGACCCCACAGCCACTCTGGACATCCTGTGCCAGGGCTCCCTCACCTGCACAGCACAGAAGTGCTTTCTGATGGTCAGAAATAGTATTAAAACATGATCCCATCACTGCAGGTTTCATTTGCAATACCTCTTCTCAGCAAGTAGGAATAATTTGACATGAGGCATGAGATGAGGCTGGACAAGCAGTTATCCAAAACCAGAAAAACCCTTCAGAGAAATATACCCACATAACTTTAGTTGTTCATATAATCTAAAAATTTCAGAAACAGAATGAGAGTTTATTTTCAGCTTTCAGTATTTCTGTGTTTCACTTGGGTTAAATAGAGAAATATGCAATATTATATAATTTTTATGTTGACTGAAAGTATAGGAAAATCACAATTGAGGAAACAGACATGCTTACCCCAGAAAGTATTTTAAAAACATTCTTCTCCATCTCCTTAATATTTCTAGAAGCTGCTCAAGAAAGACTTTAGTTGAACTATAACTGTTAAATTCAGACATGTGGGAAATTCTACAACTTCGCACCTGGAATAACTCCAGAGTATAACTCCAAAAAGGAATGAGCAAATTCTGACAGAGCCTTTCACTATTTATTTTTAAAGGGATTTTGGAGTATGACATAGCTGCGCTCTTCCACATTCCTTACAGCTGGAATTAAAAAAATACTCTTGTTCCATATAGCTGGAAATGGGAAGGTACAACTGCTGATGCAGTCTGGAGTAAGACATGAGGGAGAAATAGTATTTTGTTTTAATTGGAAGGAAATGTATCTTTAAAGATACTCAACGAAGCCTGCATCATTAACTTCTTGACCTTACAGAATGTAAATTGGGAAACCCAGGTGCATTATGTAAAAGAAATCATTTCACAAATGCACAACGACATCTTACAGAAAACCAGTTAAAACAAATGTTTGTCCATCCACCAGATGAAGCCACTAACTTTGGTTCATATCGCAGATGTAATATTGACAAAAGAGCATGGCTTTAAGATGGGGAGTTAGCAGAAGAATTTCCTGATTGGTGTTTTTTTAACCTGGTTTTTCTGTCTACTATAAACAATCCGCTGGTGCAGCAATTTTTGCAACGGCTGCCAAAATGTTTATAGCAAATTTGGAATACGAACCTTAGAAGATTTAGCATATACAGACATTATGTGGAAGGTATTTTCATGCTAAAAACAGTGTAACCAGACGGTAAAACTATTTCCTGGTTAATTTTATTAAATTACCTTCACAGTGAAGTGATGGATGCTATAGTCATAGGTGGACTAAATGCTTATTACTGCCTTGGATGAAAAAAAAACACAAAACAATATATATATATATAGAGAGAGTGCATTTGGAATGCTATGAAATGAACCTTTTGATACTGAGGTGGTGATATTCATCAAGATACAAATATCCTTTGTCATACCTTCATTGCAAACCAGTGCACAATAATTTAAAGTTGATGCAGAAGGGTATCTGTACACTTAATGACTACAGCAAGATCAAGGAAAGGGTAGAATGGGGTGTCACACTCCAAATGTTATCCATGAGCAAACAGGAAATGCCCCGTATCATTAAAAGGTTCCGTGGAGGTTGCTCGTAAATCAATTATTTTATTTAAATGAAATACTCGCCAGGGTCATAGGAACACACATTAACTGTACTCTGTCATCTTCTGTGATGAAGATTTGCTGAATGAAAAGGGACAGCCCCAAAGTGCTCTACTGGCTTCAGAAGGACTGACCATTAGGGCTCACAGGGGGCTGTGCTCCAAAACGCCCCAAGGGTTCACAGCAGAGATGCCCACACTATCCACCAATTTGCTGTGCTCCAAATCTCTTTTATCAGTGAAAAGGAAGCCTACCTTATATGAGCCAGGATTTTTTTTTGTTAGGATAATTCAGTTCCTAAGGGACTAATTTGGACACCGTTAGCCCAGATATAATTGTTACTGAAAAATAATAACACAGTTGGAATATTTCCATACAGATAAAGACTCAACAATAGTAATAATAGTTGAAACTGCTATTCACATGCTTAGTTCCTTCCCATTTTCTGACGTTATGCTCACTCTTCTCTTTCTCTTCTGGGTCCCAATTCTGGTGCTCCTGGGCTGTTGCAGTGAGTTGTCAGCATCTAGAGTCCCTTCACCAGGAGCAACACGATGTTTGTGCTAACGCTTTCTTCTCCCTCACCTTAGGATCCACTTGGAGCGTTTTTGTTTGCTGTGATGCTTTTACACCTTTGCTCTTCCTTCATGCATCTGCAGCCCCACAGTCCATCTAAACAGTCCACACAGGGAGACTTTTACATGTACCACATGCCATTTCGTTTTTCTCTGTTACCCCTAAAGTCAGTTTTGCCATCTCCAGGTCTGCATTTCTTTAACTGACTAGCGGTGAGTTGTTTATAGCTGCGGGGTCTCCTGTGCCAAGCCTGTGTGCCAGCTCTTATCATCCCGAGCCTGCATTCCTCTACGCCTCAACCTGCGCCCCCAGATCCTGAGACCTCTGCTCTTGTACCAGGCCTGTGTTTCTCTGAGCTGTGTCATCAGGTTGGTCGTAAATTCTTCATCCTGCACAGACAGCTGCTTGTTACTGCTATCTGTATAAAACCATGCTCATACCATAAAAAGACAAACAACGTGAAATAAATTAGCCGCAGATACCTGGTCAATTAGAAAAATTGCTGTCCCAGCTAAACCAAGCAAAACGAAGCTGCAGGCAGGTCACGAGAAGTTCAGACAGAGCAAACTTGACAAGCCCCCAGCCTGAGACCTTGCAAAGTCAGCACAATCCTGTGGCCCGTCTGCAGCGGTGGCAGCGCTGGATTACAGGTCAGCGTGGTTGCACTGACCGCTGCTTTTTGCAGCTTCATTCTCATGTAGAAAGCAATACCAAATTCTTAACACTTGGTCTCCTCTGCTTGCCAGGTGCTAACAGTTCCCTCACATTTCTGGCACTAAAACCTTTGTGTTTCTCTATCAAAAACTGAACTTAAAGAGCTTTTATTAAATAATCAGTGATAATCAGCCAGTAGGTGGAGCACAAAGCTTGTGCATACATTGAAAATTATTATTTTCTTTTTTGAAAAAAAAAAAAGCAGCAGTGATTAGATTGAAAACTGATACAAACTGGGAAAATATTTCCTTCCCCAATTACAACAGATGGGTTAGCTATTCAGATTTCAAGGTAATTCAAAACACTGACCCATGGCAGCTGACTGCGGGGTTTATTTAAAAATGCACGCACACAATTGCATAAGATTTTCTGCTTCCTGACCCAACCATCTACCTGCAGCCAGTAACCTCACGGTGAAATGGGATATGCACTTTGCAGAGCAGTACCAGCAGGATGGCTGCAGTTCCGTGCATAGAAACACAAAATATGATCTCCTATTCATTTCTATAAAGTATGTGCTTAGTCAGTAGCTCTTATTTCTGAAATACTGTTATTTAAACAAAATATGTCAGCTGCTACCCCAGAGCTCATTTAATTCTTAAACTGGTCTTGAAATTGCAACATTACGTATTAGCGAGACAATCGAGGAGTGACTCAGGCAATTTAAGTGAAGATAATCTGTGTGGCTGTTCATTATGTTGAAGGACTGTTGTTAATACAAAACGAAGGAGTTTGGTCTGTACAAGGATGCAAAGAAACTGACAGCATCAGATAGGATGTAAGCATGGGTTCCTTTAAGTATTCACCTTGAAAAAGATCTGTGACTGAAGTTGTTGAGGCTTTGCTTTCCAAAGCTACACCTGCTTTTTTTTGGTGCAAGTGATTTTTTTTTCCTTACTAATATATTAATTAACTGAGCACATCTTGTCAGAAGTGGATGATTTTTAATGTTGAAGCTGCTGCATTTTAGATGTATTGACAACAGGTCAATACAATCTGTCAGGTAAAATTTCACTACAAGTCCATTTAGAACAGGTGGAAAACAAAACAAAACAAAAATTGAAAAATTCAATTTGCAACCTCTCTGCATATGGAGATCTCCTTAGCTTAAAAAGTGTTGGGCACTAGAGGCTAACACACTTGGCCCCATACTTGGTATAAGCATGTTTAAAGATAGACTGGTGGTGGTTCTTCCAAGAAGAACCCAACAAACCAACTCATACACATACACAAAAGACCCAAACGTGTAAGTTTTTCTTCACAGTGCAAAACAAGGAGAAAGAACCTAAATAAAACAAGATTAAGAACAGAGCAGAGGCTCTGCTATTTCTTCCCTAGGTCTGTTTGTAAGAGGAGATTCACTGCAATTGCTTTTCAGGAGAGGCTTTGTAAATTTAAGGGTGACCTTAAATTTGGCCATGCTTGACCAACTTGATAAGCTTCTACAATGAAAAGTCTGCCTGGTAGGTGAGGAGAGACCAGTGGATAGGCTACCTAGACTTCAGCAGGGCCTTTGACGCTGTCTCCCATAAGATCTTAGTAGACGAGCTGTTGGTGTATGGGCTGGATGAGCAGGCAGCGAGGTGGATGAAAAGGGGGCTGAAAAGCCGATGACAGGATGGTGACCATGGCACCCAGCAGTGCTCCCCAGGGGCCAATGCTGTGTCCAGTCCTGTTTAGCATCTTCTCTAATCATCCAGATAATGGAGCAAAGTGTACCCACAGCAAGTTTGTAGATGACACAAAACTTGCGGGAGAAGTGGATACACCAGAGGCCCATGCTGCCATCCACAGGGATCTCAACAGGCTGGAGAAGTGGGCTGACAGGAACCTCATGGAGCTCAACAAGGAGAAGTACAGAGTCCTGCACCTGGGGAAGAACAACCCCAGACACCAGGACATGCTGGGGTGCACCTAGGTGGGAACCAGAAAAGCAGAAAGGGACCTGGGGGTCCTGGTGGGCACCAAGTTGAACAAGAGCCAGCGCAGCAAAGAACCCTGACAGTATCCTGGAGTTCCCTCCTTGGAGATCTTGAAAAGCTGTCTGGACATGGTCTTGGGCAGCCTGCTATGGGTGTCCCTGCTTGAGCAGGGGTTAGACCAGATGGACCCAGAGGTCCCTTCCTACCCCAGCCATTCTGTGTGAAGGTTAGAAGTAGAAAACAAATTGTCATATTAAACAGTGCATTTCCGTCTCCTCTGTATATTTGAAAGGAAAAAAAAAAATCAAGAGAAAATTCCAGTTTTGAAATTATAAAGCAACTGTGCCAAGAATAACTTCTGATACATGCCTGCGAGCCCTGTCAGGGAGAATTTAGGATGCTGTCAGGTGAGAATGCGGAGCTTAAAGAAGTCATGCTACCCTTGAGAAACCATCATCATAGCTAACACCTTTACAATGTGTTACAAAGCTAATGGATCTTAGCTCATACACAGGTTTGGGATGTAACCTGATGGCTGATCCATCAGAAGATAAATCACTTCCTACCTCCATAAGTTTTGGCAAAAAATATTCGATTTCAATGAACTTTTGACTTCTAAATTGCTTTCCATCATATATGCAATGGCCCGAAGTTTTGAATTATATTTCACAGTTTATTAATACTGTATGCACTCACTACCTTTTTAACATTAGACAACTAACTCATTTGCAGTTAGCAGAAGACTTGTCACCACAGATTTCCATCTGAACTGCTTATGACACTTGTTTTCAGTTACCACAAATGGAAACAATTTCCTTCTATGAATACCATACCTACATTTTTAACTGGCTCACCTGGGTAACTTGGATTTATACTGTTTCTTAAGGCCACAATGAATTCATATGGAAATGTATTTATGTATCGACGAGCATTAGTTTAGCTACCCCAGTCCATCAAAAATATGCAGGCTGTCTAGTGCTTGCTTTTCCATCAGAGTATAATATTTCAAGCCCAACATATGATAAATAGTGTTCGTCTGAGATGCATGGTGTTACAGGAGAATGGTTCCAGAACACTAAACAAGATATTCGATCTTTCAGCTGAGGCTCAGTTTATTATCTGCAAAGGCTGTGGATCGCACACGGTCTTTAATCACTCCCAGGTGATACTACTGCCTCTTCCATTTTTCTTTATATTTCAAAATATATGCAGACAGCACATTATGCTGGGCTTTTGTGAGGCAAAAACAGCAGTAAAGCAGTATCTACTGCCTCTAATGACTTCTCAACCCATGTCAATAAATAAATGTTGCACAGCAAATCACCTGATATGGGTACTATGTGGGATAAGTGTTTCAGAGAGTTAACACTAGGCAGACAAAGCTGGTCTGAGGCTGGGGCTGGCTCTGAAATGTCTCAGGGAGGAACCTATCTGTCTCTAGAGCACACAGCATCAGCCCCTTGTATATGAGAGTATGACCTAAGTCCCAGGGAAAAGCCCCCTGTGCCTACCAAACTACCCACACCTCTGCACTGAAACATCTCAGTGTACAATTTACTTCACCTATTTGTCACAGAATATTTCACGACATTGCATTTTCACGTATGAGGAAATGCAGGATATTCAAAGTTCCATTAAAAATATCAGTACATAATAACTTGGTGAAAAATATACTGCTTAACTAGGGAGACTTAGCATTGCATTCATTGGGCAGTGGGATTACAAAGCCACATCCCATAGGGTAGGCTGTCCAGCTGTTGCTTCATGCACTCACTGCATACACTTTAGTAAGCAGGAACAATGGCCTGCCTGCTCTTACCGTATATCTGAGCTCATGTGTTACAACTGAAACTAATAAAAAATGGAAGTGTATAATAAATGCAAATCAGAGCCACAAGAGGACCTGATAGTTACCTAGTTACCTGTATTTTATACAATAAGAGGTGACTATATTGGCTGTCCAAAGAATAGTACCTCTGAATATTCACCCTTTATAATTTATTTGTCCTTTAGAAAAAAAAAAAAAAAAGGCCTAGATGCCTCTTGATCAAAGCACTGAGGCTGCTTGGCAAAGTGAATATGCACACAATAGAAACATATTGACCTGTCTCAAACTTCTGACTCAGTTTTTTATGATCTGCAACCAAGGAGCCCTAGCTACTTACCTTCTTCTTCTGTTTGTCTCTATCAGATATTTCTGTGCCTTACTCCGAAACAGCTTTTGATCTTCTTTCAATGCCCAGCGCTCTTCTTCTAAATCCCATCCAAAACGAAATGTTAAAGCTCCGTCCCTAGTCTTGTGTTAAGGACAATGGGAACCGTATCCAAGAGGTCGTTACCAGATGCGATAGCCTGTTTGACTCGACATGTCTTTTTGGGAGAGGGCAAACTTTATCCATAAGATACAAAATTGATATGCCATTTTACTAACTATGCAACAGTTGGTCCCATAAATATATATTATGGTCATATCTCACTCAATGTTCATCCAGAGAAAAAATTTAATTGCATTTTACTACTTCCAGCGATTTTAACTGATGCTTTGCACTCACTTTTTACGATATGTGCAGATGAAAAATCTCACCTTAGTCTATTTGCAGATACATTTTGATGTTCTTATCTAAATTTGTACCATATGGATGCTTGTATCACAATGAAGATGTTTAAAGAGCAAAAATACCTCCCCTCCCCCCCCCCAATATATAAAGGATTAGTTGTTTACGTGGTGAAATTATCTTTGTTGGATAATAACAACTCTCCACAGAGTCACGCCTCACTGAAATAATGCCTTAAGTAGTACAGTACAAGCAGAGCTGACAACTTGTGTCAGTACATCTTACACCATTACTTAAAACTGCAGAAAACACAGATTTCCCAGTGAGGATGGAAAACATAATTCCCAAGGGCAGTATCTCTGAGAAGAGGGAAAACAAGGAAGAGTATTATGGAAAAGTTGACTTGGTAGTTTGTTGTTAGAGTTGTTTAAAAACAACGGCGGAGGAGTTTTACCCTTAGCCACCTCTGAGGCAGCCCCTGACGGGGGGGATGCTGACGGGGATGCCACCGCCATGTACCGATACCCCACCACCCCATACCTTACCACCCCATAACCCCACCACCCCACTGGGGGTCCGGGCAGCCCGACGACCTCGGCAGCGAGCAGAGGTCCCCGCTGCCGCCCTTGAGGTCGCCTCCGTGGTGGGCTCCTTGAGGGCTCCCCCGGCCACCTCAGACCCCGGCCCCGCGGCGGCGGAAGGATACGCGCCGGGATCCGCCATGGCATCCCCCTCGCCCGCTGCCCAGCGCTGGAGGCGGCGGCCGAGCGCTGCCCCGCCGGGCTCCATGAGGCGACCCGGGCCCGCTGCCGCCCTACCGGGGGACCGGGAGCGATTCTCGGCTCTTTTTTGAGGCACTTTAGCCTCGCTCCGCCGGCAACAGGGCCGCCATCGTAGCAACCGGCGACGCCGCTTCCTTCGCAACGGGGCGGGGCAGCGGGGCAGCGGCTGAGGGGACGACGGTTTGGCAGGTGCTGCCATGGGGTGGCCCTAAACCAGGCCGGGCCGGGCTGGGCTATGGAGGTGTCCGGGAGCTGGTCCTTGCTCCCCCGGGTGCCTGCCCACCTCCTGAGTGTATCTGAGGGTCTCTGAGGTCCCACTGGGCTTCCCAGCCTCTCTACAAAGAGCAGGATGCTACCTGATTATCAATTTATTTATTTTAAACCGGTCTCTCGAAAAACCACGTTTCTCCTTTTTTTTTGCAGGGCCAACGAAGCGCATTCCTGAGCCCGCTGCTGTTGATGGGCTTGCAGATCTCTCCGGGGATGTATGTGGAGTCTGTCGGTGGAGAAGACATGGCAAGAACAGGATAAACACTTTTTCAAAGCACAGAATGCAAAAAACGCAATGAAAAATAAATAAAAAGACATGTAAATAAATAAAAACAATAAGATAAGTAAAAATGTGTATTTTTGTATACATTTTATTAAAAATGTAGTTCAACAAAATAACATATGTACAAATACATTAAAATATGTATAAATTTTATTTTAAAAAGTACATACATCTGCAAAGTAAGAAAAAAAAAAAACAAAAACAAAAACAAAAATTCTTATGAAAAGTCTTCATTTTATTTTTCAGGCAAAGCAGGGTGTGTTGTCTTGGGATACTGCCATGCCTTGGATGAGTTGTCAGCAGAAGGCTAAATGCCTTGGTGATTTCCTGGCGAGACGTTTCTTGGCTGTTGTATTTGAGCTTAAACCAATTCTTCTCTTTTTCAGTGTGCAGCTGTTCTATGTCTTTGACCAGGAGGGTAAAAATAGTACTCTGCATTTGTAAAATACTTTTCTCCACAGACACCCCTGCACATATTTGCAGCAGCTTATGAAGTAGTTGTTTCTCTTGCCATTTTACAGTCAAGACCACTGATGCTCAGATTGCCAAAAATGCTTCATGTTTACAATATCCCAGATATCACTGTTGAAAACACCCTAAAATGGAAGTCTTCTAGTTTCACCTCTAGTTCAGACAAAACAGCCCCACATTCACCTCCTTGCCCAGTCTGAACTTTTCTGCATTGTAGGTGGAAAACTGGTTGTCACTTTTCTGCCTCTAGATGGTACTTTTCACATGCTTTTTCAACTCACACTTTGAATATCCCAGTTATCCTGATAAAATTCAGCATTTCACTTAGGAAGCCTTAGAAGACTTGATCAGTATTGAGAACAGAGTCACCCAAAGAAGACTGCATCAGAGCTGTGAAACAACTACAGAATTTGAGCATCTTTCTTTAAACTTACTGCAAATTTTGACCTTAACTAGCAAAACTCACAGCTTCATCTTGGATACTTTCTGAAATTTAGGATTATGTTATATTAATAATTCACGTCTTTCAGACTGTTGGATGAAAAGATGACAAGCTGAGGACCATGTATTAGAGAATTGTATGATTATTCTGAGACAGCGAGCAGCCTGATCTCAAGTGGTTACAAAATGGAAGGTCCTGCTCTGGCAGCTTATTTGAAAGAAGTTTTATAAATTTTAATGTGAGCTAGAGACTGATATTCCAGTGACAAGATCAGCTTTTAAATATGTGCAGGACAGACTGAATTTATTACAAATCCTATTTGAAACCTGAGCACAGCTATGCTGGTGCAGAAACACATTTTTCTTTCCTTCTTGTTCCTGGGGGGATTAATCTGCTAGTGCCCTTTAGCTTTCGTCCAAGCTTTAGTTTATCTGTGTAGGTGACTGCATGGGAGGAGTTCAGCCAAGGTTCTGACCATTTTAACTATTCCCTTCCAAAATTTGCCTCCTCTTCCCATTTCTGTGTATAGGGGGAATAGTCATTCCCCCTTAATGTCGTTTATGGTTAGCAATGGAAATCTTTTCACCTTCATACAAGGCTTGACTATGGATCATAACATGCATTTTTTTTTTTTTTAAGCCAGCATCCACTGAAGCAATTGTAAAATTCTCGTAACTCTTATCTTGGAAAACTATAATGTGGGTTGTGGTACTTCAGAACAAATTAAAAATTTGATTTAGTAAGTTACTGGAAAACCAAAGTTAGAACTTTCACAAGCAGTTGAATGTGCTCCTCTCAGGAAGACACCAGTTGCAGGTGCTTAGTGCCCTTCAGCTATTAATTTCGAAACAAAACATTGGGTTAGAAAAAGGATTAAAATCTGGATTTAACAGTGGATTAACCCACAACTTGCAACTGCTTTCAGATCTTGTTATGGTAAAGGCTATTTCCAATGTAATTTCCAGTGTATTCCAACTTCAGACAGGAATGGAGATGAACCACAGCATTGAGACAAATTTAGAACACTGGCTGTACTAGCATAAGGTGATGTTGAACAGTCTCAGTGTCCTTTAGACAATATATATCCCAGCTAGGAGCTGAAGTTTCATTTGTTCAGCCAGATCACAAACAGTTTAAATTCTCTAATGTTCATGTGTAGCTGAAATCTCTTGGACCTTCAAGAACTTTCAAAACAATTTCCCTTTAGATCTAGCTGGTTAAAATACCAGATCTGGTTAAAATACCAGATCTAATTTTTTAAGATACAAAAATTGTGTATTTGAGTGTGTGAAAACTGTAAGCGCCTGCTGCATAGTTTTAATTAAGTTTCTGTGGACTAAATTTAATTTTCTTTTTTTTTCAGGACATTCTCTTTGACATTTTTCAGGGGTAAAAATTGCTGTATTTGAATTATTGTCCCACTCTCAATACCACTGTTGCCGAAGATGGTCTACCAGTGAGACTGAGCATCTTCCCAGTAATTTTTAACATAACAAAAAGTATTAAAGTAATATTTTTCACTTTTCTATGTAGAATTTGCTGCTGGGACATATTCTTAAATTGGCTCCGCAGCCAATTCTAGTGCTCTGCTATCACACCAATGTAAACACCTTCATTTTAATAATGAAAACCTTTGTAAAAAGATGAAAATTGATAATTACTTCCCCCTCCCCTTTCTACTAGCCCCAGATTCTCAGCACCGAATATACCAATTCTCAAAAACAGCATATAAGATATCTGTCACATAAGAATTCTGAAGAAGATTTCTGTCATATAAGAAATCTGTCACAGTTTTGCCACAATGACAATGTATGTTTGATGTGTCGTCTACAGGTAATAAGCAGTAATTGCTCTCAGGAGACAAACAGTGTAGTATATAAAACCTACTGTGCAACTGAAATATGTTTTATTAAATGCAGGCATTAGAGGAGTGATGTGTTGGCTGCTCTTTGTGCTCTACACATTCCCAAATAGTTAGCTCAGGACTTCATAGTGTACAATCCTTTCCACAGAAACTTGAAACCCGTCAAAACATTTGCATTTCTTCAAGTAAAAGATGAACTGCTTTAGGGTAACTTCATTGATATCTCTTAGTATTTTTTTGGTCAGCTGGGGAGAGACTGTCATAAGTAATGTCAAACCTTGTTCATCTAAGGTAAGATTTTCAATTACTATGCTGAGATAAGATAATGAATATAACTGAATAGTTTCTCAGAAAAGTGGCTGATGCTTTTTAAAATATAGACTGCTCTATTCAGGATAAGTATGAAAATACAAAAGAATCAGGTATTTTCAGATAGAGAAAAGAAGCTGTAGAAATTCAGTATATTAGGAGAAAAAAAGTTGTCATAATGTCTTTTATCACAGCTCAGTGGTTAGGCCATATTTTTATCCCATCTATATCACTGTAAAGGCAGAGTACCTCTTGGTCTTGGCAGCGTCACAGTTTTCACTTGAATTTCTGAGGTTAGATTTAATTGCCTCTTTCATGTTGGCATTTTAAAAACAATTATTGATTAAAATATTTTCTGAACAGTATTTAACTGAACAGCTGGTGAGTAGCTGTGGTAAAGCCCTGGAACAAAACTTGGTTTCAAGCAACCTATTTGTAAGTTTCAGTTGATCTATTTATAACTGTTATAGAATTTTTCTTCCTTTATTCTGTGTTTATTTCTATATTTCTATATTAAAGAAACATATTATTTTAGATCTCTAGCATTTATTTATCTCTAATCACAAAAAGCAATTAAAATAATTCAGAAACTTTTTTTTTCTTATAATATATTTGTTAATAATTTAAATTTTTTACTTATTTATTAATGTGTATTGATAATTAATTTATTTAATTTCACTTTGAGGACACAAAAATAGGAAAAAAAAACATGTCAGTGTAGTGCCAAAACCAGAAGGAGAAACCTGAAGCAGGAAAGGAGAACAAGTATGCTGAAGATACAGTCAAGTCTAAATAAATTTTCTTTTTCATTAAAATCCTTGCATTTCTATGGGTCCTATTTACATCTGAAAGTGCAGCATAGGAGCATGCCACAGTGCCTTCTGAGATTATGGAATTAAGAAACAAAGACAAAGGAAAATATGTTTCTTAGCCTTTATACAATGACACATATTTCAGGGATTACTTTTAGCTTTTCTTTAAGTGATGAATCAGAGACATTCACTTATATCATATTACCTGGTGCCGTGGAGGAAAAAATGTTATATATGAAAGTACTGTTTTAAAATAACATTTATAGGTGCAGCAGTTTGAAACTACTTTTACCAATGCTTTTATTGTTACCATTTCAGATATTTTATCCCTGTAAATACAGTCCCTTTATTCTCTCCTCTGAAAGAGCACTTAAAATATTTTAAATGTTGGGTTTGTCTGCAAATCTGTTTGGGACTACTCGTGTGCAATTAATAATCTGTGGAAGTATTTCCATGATCAGAGTCTAAGTCATGGATTTAGGGACTTTGTAGAGTAAAAGTGTTTTGGTAGTACATGGTAAGTCCCAAAGCCCTCTCCTGTTGAGTGAAATTAACTTTGTTAGCATTTGAGATGTCTGTTGGGAGTGGTGGATGTAGTCGTCTTAAGTGAAAGCACTTACGAGCTGTAGCCTCCAGTTCACAGTACTCACAGGTAGAGATACCACAGCAGAAATGTTGGTGGTATTTTTAAAATTGATAGAGGTTATTCTTTGCCTCTGATACTCTTGAGAGGTATGGCTAAGCAGAAGATACTTCATAGGCCTAGGTCTCAGCTCTGTCAAGTAGTGCTTGATAAAGCATTAAAAAAAAAAAAAAAAAGGTTTTAAAGGAAGATCCATGGAGTAATCAGCTTCATTTTGGCAGACTGAGCTATTTAACATACATTTATGATCAATTTGTTTCCCCCTTCATTGTTTGGTACAACAGGGCACAAGGAATGTTGGAGCTGTGGACGAACCACTCAAGGCAGAAGAGAAAAATAAATCTGCAGATATTTCAAAACAAAAAGAACAATGCCTTGTACCATGTGATGTTCAAGCTAAAATTTTACGAGGGGAAAAACAGTACATGTGCAGTATGTATTCATAAAGAATACGCTCAACAACAAGCTATGCAATGCCATGCTACGCAATCCTCTGCTATGCTATGCTTTGCTGCGCCAATTTATTTTTTATTTTTCTTGAGCACATGTGACAGACTTTGACCCATCTACCCAAGGTGAATATTGTTCAAAAGATTTGGGGTGTTGTGTGCAGCTGGGATGACAAAGTTTATTGTAGTAGTTTCTTTTTATAATCATTGATGGGGACAAGCACATCCAGGCAACAATTTGCTCCATGTAAGTCTGTGTTGTCCTCTGAATGTCTGTAGCTCTCCCTTAAAGAGGAAGACTAGGGTGTCTGTCCCTCATTTAAATACCAACGTTAGGTGTCTGAAATTAAGTGAGAAGAAATTGTACCTCAGCTTGACGTCTGAGATACCTAGACAAAACTACATGTCAATGGATGCTATCTATCCATCCTCAGAAAAATTAGTCAAAATTATTGTCTTTTTCATATGATTTTTAATATGTACTATTAACTATCTGGCAAGTTGTATTATTATTATTATTATTATTATCATTATCATTATCATTATAATTATTATCATTATTATTTTATTGTATTTTATTTTTAGCATCAGGGCAAAAAGCAGGAGCATGAGTAAATAGCATAGTGAATGAATGAAATTGTAGAATGGCAGGAAACCATGTTTATCCTTTATCAGGTACATTTATATTTCTGTTGTATCCACTAACTGGTTATCTGAGTAGGAAAATATGAAATTCTTTAAACCTTATGAAGAGTCATCTTTTCTTAAGATGTCTGCACTGCAACAAGTGAGGCTGAGGTATTAGCATATTTGTATTTAATCTTTGGTCTCTGTACTACTTTAATTTCACTTTTTGGTACCCTAAGGTTAAACACCTTCAATATTCACTTAGATATCATAAATAAGCATGCCATTATTTGGTCAAGAATATTTCTAATTTGTGCTAATGAAGTAGGTGAACATATTTCTTTCAAAGGAAATTTACAGAACTCTCTTGTTGAATATGCAAGAAGCACAAAAAAGTTGGTGAGAAACATGATGGATGATCAACAGTCTTCCTTGGATTACCTTTCTAATCAGGTACTTTTTATCATAAGGATTTTTATTATTATTTAGCACTACACTTATTGTCTTATGGAGGAAAAATATATTTTTTATTTATTTTATCATTAGAACAGTAGAATTAGAATCTCTATCACCATCACTTGTACTTTGGGTAAGGTGTGAGTTCCATGTTATAAGGAGTGATTAGCACTCCTTATATTGATTATATATTGATTATATATAATTACCTGTTACATAACCTAGGGGCACACATGGCAGTAGGGTGACAGCCCATTCCTGCATATTGCTTGCTTTATTCAGTCTCAGTATATTTGTGTGCATGACATTATATCATCATTAACTCTGGTAGTAATTTACAAACACTGTACACTCAATACAGGTAAAAAGGCTTAATCTAACTGAAGGACTTTTCTTGAATTAACCAGAGTTGTGCCTAAAAATGATTTTGGATGCAATAAGTGAGAAGTTGGAACAATTCATATAATGAAGTTACAAATCACTAACATATCACAAAAATGAACTTCAGATTATACTTATTAGAGGTAATCTCCTCATTTTCTGGATGAGGGGAACCCCTCATTTTCTGGAAGAGGGGAACGAGTGCACTCTCTGTAAGTTTGAAGATGACACCAAGTTAGGTGCGTGTGTCAATCTGCTCGAGGGTAGGAAGGCTCTGCAGGAGGATCTGGATAGGCTGCACCGATGGGCTGAGGTCAACTGCATGAAGTTCAACAAGGCCAAGTGCCGGGTTCTGCACCTGGGGCGCAATAACCCCAAGCAGAGCTACAGGCTGGGAGAGGAATGGTTGGAAAGCTGCCAGGCAGAGAAAGACTTGGGAGTATTGGTGGATAGTCGGCTGAATATGAGCCAGCAGTGTGCTCAGGTGGCCAAGAAGACCAACAGCATCCTGGCTTGTCTAAGAAGCAGTGTGGCCATCAGGGCTAGGGAGGTGATCGACCCCTGTACTCACAGAATCACAGAATCACAGAATTTCTAGGTTGGAAGAGACCTCAAGATCATCGAGTCCAACCTCTGACCTAACGCTAGCAGTCCCCACTAAACCGTATCCCTAAGCTCTACATCTAAACGTCTTTTGAAGACTTCCAGGGATGGTGACTCCACCACTTCCCTGGGCAGCCTGTTCCAATGCCTCACAACCCTTTCAGTAAAGAAGTTCTTCCTAACATCTAACCTAAAACTCCCCTGGCTCAACTTAAGCCCATTCCCCCTCGTCCTGTCGCCAGGCACGTGGGAGAACAAACCAACCCCCACCTCGCTACAGCCTCCCTTGAGGTGCCGATAAGGTCGCCCCTGAGCCTCCTCTTCTCCAGGCTGAACAAGCCCAGCTCCCTCAGCCGCTCCTCGTAGGACTTGTTCTCCAGGCCCCTCACCAGCTTCGTTGCCCTTCTCTGCACCCGCTCAAGCACCTCGATGTCCTTCTTGTAGCAAGGGGCCCAAAACTGAACATAGTACTCGAGGTGCGGCCTCACCAGAGCTGAGTACAGGGGGACGATCACCTCCCTAGCCCTGCTGGTCACACTGTTCCTGATACAAGCCAGGATGCCGTTGGCCTTCTTGGCCACCTGAGCACACTGCTGGCTCATATTCAGCCGACTATCCACCATCACTCCCAGGTCCTTCTCTGCCTGGCAGCTTTCCAACCATTCCTCTCCCAGCCTGTAGCTCTGCTTGGGGTTATTGCGCCCCAGGTGCAGGACCCGGCACTTGGCCTTGTTGAACTTCATGCAGTTGACCTCAGCCCATCGGTGCAGCCTATCCAGATCCTCCTGCAGAGCTTTCCTACCCTCGAGCAGATCGACACACGCACCTAACTTGGTGTCATCTGCAAACTTACTGAGGGTGCACTCAATGCCCTCGTCCAGATCATCGATGAAGATATTAAAGAGGACCGGCCCCAGCACCGAGCCCTGGGGGACGCCACTAGTGACTGGCCTCCAACTGGACTTGGCTCCATTTACCACAACTCTTAGGGCCCGGCTATCCAGCCAAGTTTCTAACCCAACGAAACGTGCGCCAGTCCAAGCCAAGAGCAGCCAGTTTCTTGAGGAGAATGCTGTGGGAGACGGTGTCAAAAGCCTTGCTGAAGTCAAGGTAGACCACATCCACAGCCTTTCCCTCACCCACCCAGCGCGTCACTTTGTCATAGAAGGAGATCAGGTTCGTCAGGCATGACCTGCCTTTCATAAACCCATGCTGACTGGGCCTGATCGCCTGCTTGCCCTGCAAGTGCTGCGTGATGACTCTCAAGAGGATCTGCTCCATGAGCTTCCCTGGCACTGAGGTCAAACTGACAGAACTACTCGGCTCTGGTGAGGCCGCACCTTGAGTACTGTGTTCAGTTTTGGGCTCCTCGCTACAAGAAGGACATGGAGGTGCTTGAGCGAGTCCAGAGAAGGGCGACGCAGCTGGTGAGGGGCCTGGAGAACAAGTCCTACAAGGAGCAGCTGAGGGAGCTGGGCTTGTTCAGCCTGGAGAAAAGGAGGCTCAGGGGCGACCTTATCTTTATAAGGTCGACCTTATCTTTATAAGTACATTAAAGGAGGCTGTAACAAGGTGGAGGTTGGTCTGTTCTCCCACGTGCCTGGTGACAGGATGAGGGGGAATGGGCTAAAGTTGCGCCAGGGGTGTTTTAGGTTGGATGTTAGAAAGAACTTCTTTACTGAGAGGGTTGTTAGGCATTGGAATGGGCTGCCCAGGGAACTGGTGGGGTCACCATCCCTGGCGGTCTTTAAAAGACGTTTTGATGTACAGCTTAGCGATATGGTTTAGTGGAGGACTTGTTAGTGTTAGGCCAGAGGTTGGACTTGATGATCTTGAGGTCTCTTCCAACCTAGACAATTCTGTGATTCTTTGAAAAAGAGCTTCCTATGAATATAAAGTTTCTCACTGCACCATATTTAAAAATATTTTATTTAAACTTGCAGGTGAATGAACTCATGAACAGAGTTCTTATTTTGAATGCAGAAGTTTTGAGAAAGCATTTGGATCCACTTCCTTACAAAGCAGTTCAACTCCTCATTTTTTTCACATTTAGATGACCTCCTCCTTTTATCTTGAGAACAAGTTAAAACAAAACCAACAATTATACAAGTACAAGTACAGTATTCTTGTAGTATGCACACAGTAAATAAATCTGAAAATTGTGAACTACGTAAGAATCTATGTAAGAACAGGTTAAATATTCGCAAGCTGACTAAGGACTAATTGTGGGCATTCTTTTTAACATCTTGTTGATTTTTATGCAAAATAACAAGCATGATCATCAGTTCATGAGTTCATGTCTTATGTTGCTAAACAGTACTTTCTTTTGTAATGAAATAATTGTGCTCAGCATTTGCAATACCCATTTTTCAAACGAAATGGAAGTCATTTCTACACTGTTCATCTTTATAGTGTCTAGCCCAACTACAGGAAACGTTACCTCTAAGCACTCCTCCTAGCCTTAGGAACTGCTTCCTTGAGTCTAACACAGACCTGGCTTAACACTTAGAAGCAAAGGACATTTTATATAAACATTATGATGTGAAAGCTTTTATAAATATAGATACAAATATTTCCAGGAAGAAGACATTCTTCCCTGGATAATTCGTGTTTTTACTCTGTACAAGTGTTGCCCAAATACAATCTGTAAAATAAGACCCGGATATAAAATCTTTACTTTCTGTATCATATCAGTTGAGATGAGATAGAACTTTCTCAACAGAATGCAATTTATTCTTCTTTCCAAGCTTAATGGAGTTCAAAGAATTTTCATTTATAAGGTAAATTCATGACAAAACATAATTTTAAGTTTTCATGACAATATTTGAGTGATTATGTCATTCATAAATTCCCAACAAAATTAATATTTCTGTGCTTAAGCTGTATTTTTTTAACATGTTGTGCTAACAAGCTTCATCAAATACTTTGTTCTCTAGGGTTGGATTGCACTGATATTAAAGATACCATTGGTTCTGTTTCAAAAACTCCAACTGGTCTGTACATTATTCATCCAGAAGGATCAAATTATCCTTTTGAGGTAATGAATTTATCTCTCACGATAGTCACAATTTACTTAAGAATATGCACTTAGAATATATTTAATAGATTTAAAGTGTTTTCCTTGACAGTATCCCAACATATGAATAAGAAGTTTATTAAAACATCCAAATGTGCCTGCCTTTACTATAATTTGGAAATTTTTCTCAGTTTCTACAAAGAAATTTAATCTCTCATAATAACCCATCATCAGTTTTCAAATACAGTGAAAAATATACAGAAGAGAAAAATTGAAGAAAATTTCAAGCCTCCCTTTTGGATATTGAAAAATGCTGTTCTCTTCTATGTTAGAGGTAGAAAGTGAAGAGCCAAAAGTCTGATCCATTTGGACCTGAAATTGGACTTCTTGCTTTGCTGGACAACTGTATAGTGTTGCCTTCTCTTGAGAGGCAATGTTGGTATCTATACCTTGGACTGTGATATTTCCCGGACATCTTAATGTAGGTGTTGATGTACATTGCTAGAGAAATAGGTGCTTAGCTTTTGTCTGAGCATCATTATTACTCAGTCTTAAGACAGAGAGCGTCTAAACTTATAGTCTTCATATCCAGTCATTGTAGGACATACATACTTAAAATGAAGAAAAAAAGGATGAAGTGCAGCATGAAGTCATGTTTCCTATGACCAGATCCATGAAACCATAAGGAAAACTTTTTTTTTTTTTTTTTGTCAGTTTATTTCTGTTTTGGGTTGTTCTACTTAGGAATTCCTTATGCATAGTGGGAAGGCAGATATGGCACTTACAAACTTTCAATTTTGCAGTACATTCTGGGGTCATTACTTTTTGGAGAAAAAAATATGTGGAGTTTTAGCCAGCTAATAAATAGCAAAATTTAATATCAAACTTTAAAGTCCTCCTTCATATATAACAGAGGAAGGATGAATCCCTTTATCTCTAGCCAGTTGGAAACCTACAAAATGCTATGAAAAAGAGCTCAGAGTTGTTATGAAAAAGCTTCAGAAGTATCATGGGATCTCAAAAGACATAATGGATTTGGTTCTGTAGACCCCTGATAGAAAAGCCTGTTGCTTGCTCTATACAATGCAGTGAGCTCAAGGCGAGTATCTGTAGCTCATCAGCAAGTTCATTCCAGGTAAAATAAAGGCAAAGACACATAGAAGTGTTTGCAGAATAATCACACTTATAAGTATGCAGAAAATACTCTCTGCCTCACCTCTGCTGAACCATAGCACAAAATGCATCTGCTTTCTTCTGGATTGAGGGGTATCGTGTTGAGGAAATATTCATACGTCACCCAAATTACTTTTACTGAGAGATGGTATGACTTTTCTGTCTATGTGAGAAAAGTGATTTCTTGGTCTAGTCATAGCTTTTGGCAAATACATGTGAAATGGTAAAGCTCCTTTCACTTCAAAAGTATATTTAACATTTTTCCACATTTGAAGTTACTGCCAGTGTCTAAGGAACCAAGAATCAGTTATATATGTGGAAAGGTTCCCTAAGGAGAACAAGAAACAAAAGGAAAAATAATAATTTGATTAAAACCACAAGGTAACAATAAATAATAAGAAATCTCTGCACTCATGAAATGGGTGTCTCATTTCTTGTCTGGTAGATGTTACACAGAAATTAAAAGATAGTGCCAAAAATTCTCAGAGAAAAATATCTAAAGGATGTGGTGTGTTCCCTACAGAATGTTATTTTAAGGAAAACTGTTTTAGGTATTTTTAACATGTGTTGAAGCATACAAAGAGTACAAGAGAAATTCTGGATGAACAAAAACAATCAAGAAATTAAAATATAAACAATAAATTGTAATGCTTTTAAGAGGTTGATGCACATGCATTTTGAAAGATTTGAAGACTAGCAAAATAAGAAAAATACAAACAGGTAGAAAATCATATAAGAAATCATTAAGAAAATAACAATAATAATAATAAAAACAGAAAAGAAAGACAGTATGAAACAATTTGTTTAAATTAGGACCTTTTTAGCAATGGAAAATTAGCTGCCCCTTAAATGTATCTGAAATCAAAACAAAATTTCTCTAGAATAATTTGCATATATAGATAAATGAAGAAAATTATTTTAAAAATTTCTCATGATCTCATGACTTCATGTTTGAAATGGCATGTTTTCAAAAGTGAGCATATGTTTTAGGTGTTTAACTTGAACTAATTTAAAACTGAATTCAGGGAGTAATAATATGCAGTTTTGGTGTGAGCGGCAGGTTCTTGTCATCTCAGAAAATTAGTCTCAAATGGCTTTTTGTCTGAGCATCCAAACACGAGGCAATTAAAAACAGTTTCTCTTCTGGAAAATTGAATCATTCTCACTTTCTGATTCCTTTCCTTGTGGGTAAATTTTAATCGATGACACTTCCAGGGTGGGTCAGTGAAACTACAGTTGTTTGTAACATACTTCTTACGCACACTAAAGGTGAAAAGGGAAAATATTCAGTAGAAGCAACTTCTTGGTCATTTAGTTGAAATTGTACCTGTCACAGTCATGTCCTGGATACCTTGCATGATATGGGACATAAAACAAGCTGTAAAGTGGATTAATGATTACAAGGCTTTAAGAAGGAAAGCTGTCACATGATTTCCAGCATATAAGGAATTAAGAAATACTGCAATGACAATTTTTTGTGTACCTATTTCATATTCTTGCTTAGCTGCAGTATGTTTAGGTGCCATATCTAAATAATCGGCTGATGATCTTTCATGTAGACCCAAATCTGTTCCTTCTGAGAATTATCACCATTCCCACTGATTTATATTGGATCAAAGCTTGATGTTGTGACTAACTGGGCTCCTCTTCTGTTTCTGATTGATAGTGAGAGGAGTAGCCAAGCATGCAATCCTCTTCTCAAGACAATAGATGAGTTAGTAGGATTATTTTTAATACATTTTAGGTATCTGTATCTAAACACTCATTTTGGAATCATACATATTTCTTTTTATTCTAGTTCCACCTCCCCTGGGTGACTGAAATAAACACATGATTCTCCAGGGAGTAAAGCCAATCATTTTCCAGCTGTACTTCCACGCACATGACCTTTACTATGATTCATTCAATATTTGGGTTATAAGAATTGCTCAAAGCATCCAATGGCATTGACTTGCTTGAGAATCCAAGACTGCACAAGCTGCATTAATTAGATCAAATTGCAGCTTTGTTGCCTGCCTGTCTTTCATAGATGTTAAGTCACAGAAGGTCTGAGTATGATGTTGATGTGCTCCTGCCAAGGGAAGAGTCTTTGGTTTCATGCCAAGTGTCTGAGTGGTACAAACCATGGGGGTGCAACATACAAAACTCAGACTGCTCCTTAGGTGGTTGCACTGTCTAAATGTGCAATATGTACCTCTCTGTATTAGGATGTCAAGAATGTTTAATTCCTGTTAGGCCTGGTGAAGCACTGGCACTGAGGATATACATGAAAAATATCCAAAGTGACTGTGATGCATTGCACTTAACTTTGGGCACTTTAGTGAAACCCATAGAGTGCAGCCAAGAGTCTAAGGACCCTTTCTGTAGACTGTAGGAGGTATCTGCCACCTGCAGAGGGTGATTTAGATCTTGGTTTCCCAGAGCCACAGTATGAATGCCACTTCTCTCTAGATGGGGAATTAGAGGGGAGACAAGCACAATTAGGTGCCCAATTTAGGGAACTCAATTACATGTCTAAAGTTAAATGGGCTGAGGAGAAAATGTGCCACGTAATGTGATACTCCATAGTAGAGCAGAGAACAGGTAGACCATTGCCATTTGATTGGGCACAAAAATCACAAACCATTGGGCACAAATTTTAGTGATGTCTCATAAAGCAAAGAATTTGAGAGTCAATTTGGTGTATTCAGTGGGACTGCTCAGTTACAGGCTGTTAAATGTTCATATTGAGACTTTCCTGGATTGGGGCCCCTTTTGATGTAGAGTTTTCCACTGTTCCAGCATAAATGATTATATACTGGCTTATCACTATCACTTTTTCCATTCCCTCACCTTTTAAGGGCTCTGAATCTCCCAGGGATCACAAAGACAGCCTTCCTTGGGAGGAAGGTATAATGGTAGGGGAGAACACAAAAGAAGTAGTGTCTATTTTTCTTTGTTGAAATAAAGGTATATTCAGTATTAGTGCTTCTATCTGTAAGTTTTTGCATAAGCAATACATGCTGTTGCATGTTGCTTCCACTTCATGGTTTTATTAATATACATTAACAATTATGAAAGTGCATTTTTTACATCTGATGTGAACAGACACTTGCATGCAACAGTTTGCACTGGTTGAGGAAGTCTCCAAATGCAGCAGACTAACAAGAACATAAAGGAAAATACTCCAGGTTAATTACTTAATTTTGTTCAAGATTTTTCGTTAAAATAATTGGAAGGTACATTGTTTAGCAAGAATCAGAATAGTCCACCTTTATTGCATTTAAATGTTATTTACTTCTTTATAGCTGCTTCAAGAATACTTAATAGTATCTATGTTTATGTTAGGTTTTGTGTGACATGGATTTTCAAGGAGGTGGATGGACTGTAGTTCAGAAAAGAACCGATGGAATCATTACATTTCAGAGAACATGGTCTGAATATCTGGATGGATTTGGTGACCTATCTGGTATTAATTTTAGATACTCTTAAGTACTTTGGATCCAGTGTTTTTGCTGTCTTTATGTAAGCTACATTTACACTGACTTGTATGGTTTTTAGGAGTATGGAGAATAAAGTTCTTGTTTCTTAAGAAGTATTCTAGTTATACTTCTAGTTAGAGTTTGTTTGTTTGTTTGTTTTATTTTCCCTCTCCATCAAATCTATTCTCTAATCTTCTCAATAATGACATCACCCTACAGGAATCTTTAACCATTGTATTCTGCTCACAAGAAGTGTTTAATATGTTGCAATATTTTCATCCTGAAATACGTATAAGTTGCATTTTCCCCATTTTTTTTTTTTCAGATTTAAAAAGGCCTTATGTGGTTTTAATAATGCTTGCAAAATATTTCCCTGAAGGAAAGAAAAACCAGTAATATTACACCATTAGGAATGGTTAGAAAGAGAATGGATATATTTCAGTAGCTAATACCAACACAGTTGTGGTATTATTTTGTTTAGTGCCACCTCTCATCCAGCTAGCCTAAAAACAGCTGCTTTTTCGGGATTTTGTCTGGGATTGCAATGAAACACACACATTTTCAACTATAGAAATAAGTTCAAGTCACATGGAGCAACCTTTCATGGAAAAAAGTGTGATTTACAGGGGCAGCAAATCTCAAGAACAGGGTTTGAGCTTTGTTGCATTTCATACAATTCTATCATTTGTTTCTTGGTATTGCCTGTAGGAGCACTACTGAGTTCTATTTAGTCAAGAGGACCTTTAGCACCTCTAGTTCTTGTGCTCTTCTGAAGCAGGCTGGAGATGAACATTTGAAAGTCATCATGTGTACAGTGTTCTAAAATTGTTGCTGAGGAAAGCAATGATGCAGGCATATGAATTCTTTCATGGATTTTCCCAGTGAAGTAAGGAGACCACTCATTAGTCTTTCAAATGGACATATGCCCATCAGACAATTTTTATTACACTTGGTTCAGGAACAAAAATAGGAAAACTAGAAGACACTACACTTTTTGTTTCTAGAAATTTATTGACTATACATTATATTCCTGTTTTAGGGGAATTTTGGCTTGGATTGAGGAAGATTTTTCATATAGTAAACCAAAAAGCAACTAGTTTCAGTCTTTATGTGGATTTGGAATCGGAAAATGACAAGCATGCCTATGCAGCGTATGATGGATTTTGGATAGAGGATGAAGCATGTTCTTTTAAAATCCATTTGGGGCATTATTCGGGAAATGCTGGTAAGAACTTCCTTATTTAATGCATTTAAAGATTTCTCTAATTTTGTTTTGACTCATGTTTACTAAAATGCAAGAATATTCGCTTATTATCAAAGTATTAGTTATTCTCTGAAACTGTTGGTGCCTTATTCTGCCTGTAAGAAACATTATTTTTTAGTAAGATAATAGAACCAGTAATCACTGACGTCTGTGTTTAAACAATTCAGTTTCATCTCATGACTCACTCTGGAACTTTGGGCACATTCCTGGAAAATCTTCAGTTAACAGCTCTTCTAATTTCTTTTATCTTTTTTTTTTTTTTTTACTGTCTTTGAGGACAGAAGCCTTTACCTTCAGAGCTAGTGTGTATCACTAAGAGCAACAGGAAGGTAAAGGTGTTCCATCACCTCTTCCATACTTCTGAGTATTTTATATTTTTCCTTTCCTGTGTCTTCATCACATTACCGATTCATTAGTGCTGTCTTGAACTGCTTTTGAGGAAATCTGTTTTTCTGGTAATTTTAGAGGAAAAGTTTGTAGTGTTTATCCATAAATAACTCCTTTATCATCATTCTGTTTTATCTTTTGCACTTAGGTGATGCCTTTAGAGGATACAGAAAAGAAGATAATCAGAATTCAATGCCTTTCAGCACATTTGATGTTGATAATGATGGGTGTAGGCCAGTGTGCACTATTAAACAACAGCCCGTAAAGAGCTGCAGTAACTTCAGTGAGAGCACTGGATGGTGGTTCAACCAGTGTGGCCTTGCAAATCTTAATGGTGTTCATCGTTACACAGGTAGATTTCTTGCAACTGGGATTCACTGGGATACATGGACAGTAAACAACAAACCTGTCAAAATTAAATCAGTTTCAATGAAAATTCGGAGAACCTTTAATCCATATTTCAATTAACCTATGAAAATAGAAATGCCTTTCTTCTTGCAGTTATGTGGGAAAATGTATCACTGCAACATTAACACTTTTAATTTTCAGTAAAACAGTTCAGTCTTAAAACATTATTAGATATTTGCATAATACAGTTACTCACTTTTATTATGAAATGTCAGCATTTGTAGTGTTCCCACTTGAGTGAGAAGGCCCTAAGAAAAGAATTTTCAGAAAAAAAGATGAAGCTTAGTGCTTGTCAGCTTTTGTTTAGCTGCTTCTTATGCAATCTCAGTCAGTGGAAAAATTATAATAAGGACAGTAATTCTGACTTTTGAATGTGTTTCTTCTATGCTCTTTGCATATCTGAATTGCCAAGAAATTGCAGGAAGTTTTCTTTAAAGCATCATATACCTGCCACTCCAGTAATCATATTTTGTAAAAATACCTTTTTTTTTTTTCACCTTAGGTTTATTTTCCATAACCAGCTCTTCTTTCTATATTCCTTATCAAGCAAGATTACACTGGCTCATGTCAGAGCATATGTAAGGTTTCTTACTTGTATACCTTGTAATACCTTATCTGTATAAAAATCAGGCCCTGAGAGTATTGTATGGACCCTGACCACTCTGTACTCTCAAGATCTGATTTTTATACAAGTAAGGTAGATCCTGATGTGCAAGAACTATGGTCTGTTTTATACTTAAGTTTCATAGTCAACGTGTTTCATATTTGGGTTTTTACTCTTCCGTTATGATTTGTCTCTTTCACAGTTCACTGAAAATGGACAATTGTTTTCAAAGAAAATGTATAACATTTCATGTAACCTTTGGAATTTTAATATTTGGATATATGGTCACAGTCTTGTCTTTTTCATTCTTATTGGTATTTACTTTGTGAATGTTAATGTAATAATGAACAAAAAATTGGAGTAGTGTAAATACATTTTAAATTAAGCAGTGTGAAATGTTTGAATTCCTATCAATAAAAATGGAATAATATCAATAAAAATGTGAATATTGTCTGTACAGCAGTGTTTCATGAACTCAGCACCTATTCTGTAGAAACTGAGCACAGTGTTTTTCATTTCTGCTTCAGTTTCAGCAGGTTAGCTCTGTAGCAACATGTGGAATTAAATCAGTTAAAAAATATAGTCTTCATTTTTACTGTCTCACACTTTCTATAAGCATTAGGACAGTGACTGCAAACCATCTTCAGTTCAGAATCACAGAATCTCTCTTTCCAGTAGCTCCTCGTCCCTCTTGTACTGGGGAGCCTAGCAATGAGCACGGGACCCCAGGAGTGGCCTCAAGAGTGCTTCTTTGAGGGGAAGGATCATCTCTCTGGACCTGCTGGTGACTCTTTTGCCTAATGCAGCCCAGCATGCTGTCAGGGTTCTTTGCTGCACAGGCACACTGATGACTCTTGTTCAACTTGGTGCCCACCAGGACCCCCAGGTCCCTTTCTGATCTTCTGGTTCCCACCTAGGTGCACCCCGGCATGTCCTGGTGTCTGGGGTTGTTCTTCCCCAGGTGCAGGACTCTGTACTTCTCCTTGTTGAGCTCCATGAGGTTCCTGTCAGCCCACTTCTCCAGCCTGTTGAGATCCCTATGGATGGCAGCATGGGCCTCTGGTGTATCCACTTCTCCCGCAAGTTTTGTGTCATCTGCAAACTTGCTGTGGGTACACTTTGCTCCATTATCTGGATGATTAGAGAAGATGCTAAACAGGACCAGACACAGTATTGACCCTTGGTTATTTGACACTGCTAGTAACTGGCCTTCAACCAGATTTTGTGTCACCCTCTGGCCTCCACCATTTCTCCAGTTTTCTATCCACTTCATTGTCTGCCCATCCAGCTCATCTACGACAGTCTTATGGTAGACAGTGTAAAAGGCCTTAATGAAGTCTGAGTAAACTACATCCACTGCTCTATCCTCAACTACCAGGCTAGTCATTTCCTTATAGAAGCTTATCAGGTTGGTTAGGAATGACATCCTCTTGGTGAATCCACGATGATTTTCTTCTCTTTCATGTGCCTAGAACTGTTTTCCAGGATTAGCTGCTCCACTACCTTCCCAGGGGTCAAGGTGAAGCTGACCATCCAGTTCCCCAGGTCTTCCTTGACCTTCTTGAAGATCAGAGTGACATTTGCTTTCCTCCAGTCTTTGGGCACTTCTCCCTTTCACCATGATTGAAGATGAGATTGAAGTGGCCTCGTAAATACATCTGCCAGCTCCCTCAGCACTCATGGGTGCATCCCATCAGGGCCCATGGACTTAGGAATATACAGTTTGCTCAAGTGTCCAGTCACCTGATCCTTGCTCCAGTCTTTTCCACCTGGTTTCTGGGACCTGAAATTCCTGAAGGCCAGTCTTACTCATAAAGACTGAGACAAAGAATGCATTCACTACCTCAGCTGTCTCTCCTTGTGTAACCAGGTCTCCCATCTCATTCAGCAGTGTGACCACATTTTTCCTAGTCTTTCTTTTGTCACTGATGAAGTTATGGAAGCCCTTTGTGTTGTCCTTGACATTCCTGGCCAGATTCAATTCAATAAGCTTTAGCTTTCCTAACTTAATCCCTGGGCACTTGAATAATGTTTCTGTGTTCCTCCAATGTTACCCATCCTTGATTCCACTCTCTCTGTGCTTCCTTCTTGGCCAGGAGCTCCTTGGTTATCCTCCCAGGCCTCCTCGTATTTTTGCCTGACTACTTACCTTTTGTGAGGGACCACTCTCGGGTTTGAACTACCATGTTTTAGAACTTTCCAAAATTATATGCAGTTATAGGAAGAAATGAAGCTTCTGCTAGGTTTTATGTAATGCTACAAAGTCAAGGGAGAGAAGAGTTTTTTCTTTGTCTTTTGTGCCTGACTAGTCTTAAACAATTGGAGCTAAAAAGTTTCTAAGAGCAGAAGGAGGTTAGTCTTTGCTGGAGAGAAACTGAGGACTGTCCTTATAGTAATGGAGCCCTGTAGCAGAAGCATGGTTGGAAGTAGCTTGAGGAAAAGTATCACAGGCCCTGAAGAGGGATTGTGGGAGTGAGGGTATCTGACACTCCTTGCAGAGACTGAACTCTCTGAGCATGGGGTATTTTGTTGTCAGACCCTGCGGGGGGTGTGATGAGGATTAGAGAGGATGTAAGAGTCTGAATAACTCCTTGCAGTACCTAATATACTTCCTGTAGTCTTCGGAGATAGAGGTGGTAAGAGGGCATGTACACCTTCTTTATTGCTCCCTTCCACTCCAGGTTTATCAGGAAAACAATCTCTTTCTAACAGCAATGTGGACCCAGCAGACCTATAAAGGCAGATACTAAAATGAAACAGCTTCCACATTAAGATTAACAAGCATTAGAGGAATATGTCACTGCTTAAAGAGTAAGAACTCTGGCTGCAAGCCTGGATGTTGTTACTCTGTTAGGGCTGTTATGTCAGAAAGAGTCCCCACGCTGCAGTACAACAAGCCTAGTGGAGAATGGCCGCGGACAGATTTGACATTGATGAAATTTTGGTATTGATGAAAGACTGAAAATTTGAAAGTAGGAACTGTGTGCTGACAACTAGGTCCAGGCTTGTGAGAAGAAAGAAAGAGTGTAAGTAGGAAATCTAGTCTAAGTAGTTCAGTTTTGGGCCCCTCACTACAAGAAGGACATCGAGGTGCTTGAAAGAGTCCAGAGAAGGGTGATGAAGCTGGTGAGGGATCTGTAGAACAAGTCTTATGAGGAGCAGCTGAGGGAGCTGGGTTTGGTCAGCCTGGAGAAGAGAAGGCTCAGGGGCGACCTTATCACTCTCTACAGGTACCTTAAAGGAGGCTGTAGCGAGGTGGGGGTTGGTCTGTTCTCCCATGTGCCTGGTGACAGGATGAGGGGGAATGGGCTTAAGTTGCACCAGGGGTGTTTTAGGTTGGATGTTAGGAAGAACTTCTTTACTGAAAGGGTTGTGAGGCATTGGAACAGGCTGCCCAGGGAAGTGGTTAAGTCACCATCCCTGGAGGTTTTTAAAAGACGTTTAGATGTACAGCTTAGGGATATGGTTTAGTGGAGGACTTGTTCGTGTTGGGTCAGAGGTTGGACTCGATGATTTTGAGGTCTCTTCCAACCTAGAAATTCTGTGATTCTGTGATTCTGTGAAATCTGGGTGCTAAGTATAGTGCTAGAGTCTATGGACACCCTGAGACTCCTTTTGAATTTATAAGATGTCCTGCTTAAAAATGAAGGTGGTAAATGAAGACAGTAGACCTGTGTTTGCAGATATTACCATATTTAATTACCAAGTTTAGTTTCTCCTTTGTCTACATTTCTTAGATTAGCTGGTAGTAATAAATCACAGAGGAGATGAGCCTGAAGAGGTAGCTGAAGCTTGAAAGATCATTCTCACAAACAGACAGTGAAAATTGAATCTATGTCATATTGTAAAACTGCACCAAAAAAACAAACCAAAACAACAACAACAAAAAAACAAAAAACAAACAAACAAACAAACAAACAAAAAACTCAAAATCTGTACCGGGGGAGCAAGAGAATATTTACCATTCCTCAGAAGATAAAAACATTTCCAAGACAATTTGTAGAGTCTGTATTGCGCTCAGCAAATATGCTTTAATACCACTGAATACTGTTTTATTAGCAAGGTCACAGGCAGGCAGTGTGTTCTCTGTAGGTTAGAATTTCTTCTCTTTGTAAATGTTTTGGGTTAACCCCATTCGGCAGCTAAGCTCCACACAGACACTTGTTCACTCCCCCACAATGGGATGGGGAAGAGAATCAGAATATTTAAAATGAGACAGACAGTTTAATAGATAAAGTAAAAGCTGCATGTGCTAGCAAAGCAAAACAGGAAATTCTTTCACTGCTTCCCACTGGCAAGCAGATGTTCAGTTATGTCCAGGAAAGCAGGTCTCATCACACTGAACAGTTGAGAAGACAAACACCATAACTCTGAATATCTCCCCTTCCCCATCTGTTATGATGCCATATGATATGGGAAATCCCTTTGGCCAGTCTGGGTCAGCTGTCCTGGCTGTGCCCCCTCACAGCCTCTTGCCCACCCACAGCCTGCTCCCTGTTGGGGCTGGGTGAGAAGCAGGAAAGGCCTTAATGCTGTGTAAGCACTGTTCAGCAATAGCTGAAATATTAGCGTGTTATCGACACTGTTTTGGCCACAAACCCAAAACATAGCACCATAAAATCTACTATGAAGAAAATTAACTCTATACCCACCAAAATCAGCACAGTAGATAAAATGATTCAATTTTACCCCAGGCTTGACTTGTTTTGAGCTGTAGGAGTAGGATCTGCAATGTAATCTGTAAACAGAATGATGTCCAATTTACAAATACTACTTACATTTTAACACTTTAAAATCATGCAGGCACAATTCAGGCAGCAAAAGAGAGACAATGTTTTAGTCCTTTTTCAGATTAAAAAACAGACATGAAAATAGATTGTTATGATTTTCTCCTCTTGTATTTCCCATATTATCAATTAGTCATGATCACACTTATTGCTTCTCTGATGTCTACAGCAATTAATCAGATAATAATTAATAGCATGTAATGATTTTCATTCCTTTAATGGAGTCTAGCAGCTGAGAAGATCTGAATAAGTTTTTGATAAAAAGTTTTTGAGCATGGGATCCCATGCCAGGTATAGCCTGTTTTTGCTTTAGAATTCAGTTTATGCTTAGAAAAGCAGAGTGCCAGAAATGAGTTGGCAAATTGCCTGGTGCAAATCTGAAATGCAGCAATGACAATAGAATATTTTCTGTGTGATAGATGTCTACTGCCTTCAGATTTATTCTATTTCCTCTCTTAGAATAAAACAACCGTGAAAACAAATAATTGTTTTCCTTAAGTACAGAGAATTTACAAGGACATTCAACTGATTTTGGGGCCTTGTGTTCAGTATTTACAGCCTATGGTTTCCAAACCCATACATAAGATTTTTGTCAACATATATTTAGGACTTAGTAATGAGCCACTTACTACCCAAACAGACTTGTTTCAACTAAATAAGGAACCTGTATGGTGTAGCACATTTAAAGAAACTGATTGAGTGCTCCAAATAAAAAGGAGCTTGGTTAAATGACATTTAATATCTATTCCAGGAATGATACTCCAGACTATGAAAAATCGTCTTTAAAGGACAAGTAATCTCTGATGTTATGAAACAGCATTTCTTTTGTTTTCTTTTTCCAAGAGTATGTCTTCAATTTGTAAATCTTAGTTTGGTGAACTCAAATGATTTGACCCAGTTTATGATGCTACAGTAATATAAACAAATGACAACATGGTTTCCATAGCCTGAGTACTACTGACGTGGCAGTACAGGGTTTAGTGTATTAGACATCTGGAAATAACAAAACAGTACAACCAAAGGCATTTTACTTTCCACTTGGAAAGACCTTAATTGGACAGTAAAAGATCCTCTAAACTATTAGATTACTTTTTTTTTTTTTTTTTTTTTCCCTCTCTTTTTTAACTGTAAATTCTGGTATTAATTTAAAACTTTATAATCAGCCGTGTTTCATTAACTTGAATAAACATTTTGGTTTTATTAGCGGTCTCTGTTACAGACCACATCTACAGAAAAAATATGCTAACATTATATATACTGTATTTATGCTTCACTAAAAATATGGTGTTTATGTGCGTCATACAGTACTCCAAGTTGTAAGTTGGAAACTTTGATGCATAGCTTGATTCTAAATTTTAGTTGGTTGCATTCAACAATTTACATAAGTTTTTCTAGTTATTTAGGGATCACTAATATAATATACAATTAATATGCATTTATTTAAACTACCATCTCAAGAATCAAGAACTCTTGCTTGAAATTTATTGTGTTGGGTGTTCTGCAAATGTTGGCAGCATGATCCTTGACACTTCTGCTTGTTCTGAATGTCCAAGCCCACTATTCTTTTACTGAAGACTGCAAATATAGCTTATATATATTGAATATATATATTATATTTAATATATATGCAATATATTAAATACACTTCATCCTGTAAATGCCCAGTTCTGTAACCTCAGCTTCATATGGAAACTGTTCAGTGATTGGTGTCTGTAGAGCTGTTTCCTTTTCCTAGTTATGTAAAAGTGCACAAATTAAGCCCACAGCTAACCTAATAAGCATGGGCTCTCATTTTCCCCAGCCAAAGCTGGTGGATGATCCAACAAAACAGAGACAGTCCTGATTTGTCTTGATCTTCTGAGAAAATAGTGATCCTGCTTTGTACAAGTCATCCAGAAATAACAGCCCCAGAAGATGATATTTTTTTATCTGCCTTTGCCTTTAACAGAAACCTTTAATAGGCATCAGTAGCTGTGGTCAGATGATGTTGCTGGGTCAGTATAAGGAACTAGACTCCATTCAGGCTTTACAAATACGGGGGAAAAAAAAAAAAAAAAGCTTATGTCCTTAAGAAAATTTGTGTATGTGCATGCATGGCATTCGATACATTTTGACTTTTTTTTTTTTTTTTTTTTTTTTCTGGGTGCCTTCAGTATAGATCTGTTCTAGCTGTTCTAGTTGCATTTTGCCATGATCCATGTAAATAACTCAGAGACAGATGTTTTCATTATGTGGGGTTATAAAATGAGGTACAGGTCATTGAAGAATCATTGATGATTTATGAAGCTCACTTAGTCCAAGTCCCTGCTAACAGCATATCTAATTAGATCAGGTTGCTCGTAGACTCCTCTATTCCAAATACGAAACAAACTCTCCAGGCAATATGTTCAAGCATTTGCCCACCCACATAGTGGATTTGTTTTCCTAACATCTGATTGGAATTTCCCATGTTCCAGCTTGTGTTTGCTGCCTATTGTCCTATCTGGACTGCCTCTGTCTTCTTGTATATGTCTGAACTGGGTTAAGTTAATTCTCTGTTCTTCTGCTGTGGGTGCTGCTTCACTCCCATAGACTCTGCTGGTAGGCTTGGGGGACCAAGGAAGCCAAAGGACAAGGCTCAGCAAAAACAGGCAAAAAAGGCGTCAGGTACCTCAATCTTTCTCATGTCCCTGGTTATGAGATCCTCTGTCCCTTGAGCAATGGGTCAACCTTCTCCTTGCCTTTCTTTAGCTGTCAGTGTATTCATAAAACCTTTTCTTGTTGACATTCATCTCCCTTGCTAGTTTCACCTTCAGCTGAGCTTTGGCTTTGCAAATTCTACTGGACAACTGGAGGCAATGTCTTTTTGTTCTTCTCAAAGAGCTTGTTGCTGCTTCCACCTTCTGGGTCCTTCGTTTTTGTGTTTGAGCTCAGTCAGGAACTCCACATCCATCCATGCTGGACTTCCATGCTTTCACTACTTCTTGTACTGTGAAATGGACAGATATCTGTGTGCATTTTGGGGTATTTATCTATATTCTAAAGCTCTCTGAAGACTATTTATTTATTCAATAGCAAGTAATATAACAGAGCACAGACTCGGGCCAGAGTGCATTACTATATTTCCGCTACAAGACCTCTACTTTTTTAAGAATTGATTGCTCCCTTTTCTGGAGAAAAATCTGGCTCTGCATATATACATACTAAATCTGATGTAAGAAACTCTCCAAGCTCACTGCAGTACAATTGTTTGTTACTAAGGTGGTGACATCATCCTGGTTACAGAACTATAGACCAACAGCAAACAATAACAAATTTTTCCTTCGTAAAGTCAAGTTTCTGCAAGAAGTCTATAAGGCATAGAGAAATACATGTCAGCTTTTCCTGCCATAATAGTAGAGTGAATAAGTTTCCTGGGAATGCAACAGAATAGGATCGTTCTCCTCAAACTTAAAACTAGTGCCTTGCAACTTCTTCATAAAATTTTATTTCTTCCCTTCTTCCAAAGTTGAGAGATGACTCTCATCTCAGTAATGGGACAATGGCAAAACAATAAGCCTAGAACATACAATGCTATAAAAAAAATAATACAATGAATATTGTATTCAATATTCATAAATACATAAATTCATGAATACAATAAAAAAATACAAAAATAAAACAAAATTGTTTTGTTTTGTTTTGTTTTGTTTTTCAAATCAATGGAGAGAGATCACAGAATTACAGAATTGCTGAAGTTGGAAGGGAACTCTCAAAATCATCTGTGCAAGCAGGGTCACATAAAGCAGGTTGCCCAGGACCGGCCATGTCCTGCTGTGTTTCCAGTATTCCCAAACTGTAGTTTCTAGAACCCCTCTGGGCAATCTCCTGCGGTATTCAACCAGCACCTCAGTATAAAAGTGTCTTCTACTTACCAGAGGTCCACCTTTTGAACTCCTATGGAGACAGTTCCAATGTTTTATTCCCTTCTTTGACAACACAGGAAAAAAAAAAAAAAAAAAAAAAAAAAAGGAGAGATATTTGTGCCTTCATTAAAACAGTAATTCTTTCCCTTTTGGGTGGATACATTTAGATTTCATAAAAAAATGATAATCAAAGTGGAAGAACATGCTCCTTGCTTGCATAACAGATTACAGTTTTCAGTGTCTAAAATATTTTGCCATTAAGTAGGGGTATAGATCAGTTTCAAGTTTAGAGTTTAAAACAGATCACTGTATATAGCAGGTTACCTTGGCCATAAGCTCTAGGGTGTATTTTTTTTTTTTTTTTGAAAACAGGCACTCAACAGTCTTGATGATAAGAATCAAGGGACAAGGACACCGTCTATGAAAGACCTTGGCTCACAGGAGAAAGGCTTGCTTGCTACTTAGAGTATAAATGAAGTTTATTTTAGATAGGCACACCTGAATTCTCTGTTTTATGTGCTTTTTTCCCAAGTTGCTGACACTTGGGTTCCTGATGAAAGTGTAACTCCAGGTTTCCACATTAGGAGTAGAAATTGTTTTCAGTAAGACATTAGTCTGGTAGATAAGGACACAGTTCTGCTGTATTTCTGTCTGCCTAAAATCAGATGTCCCATTTGGTGGCTGCTCTAACCACTGATCTGTTAGGCAGAAGATAGTTGCTACCATGATCAGCTATGCCATTAACAAAATGCTTAATGAATCTCTTAAAAAGTGGTAGAAAACAATACTTTCTGAGCTGATAGTTGGATCCATAGCTGGATTTTGAAAAATACAGTGATGAGCTACATTAGGTGATTTCACTCCCAGTGGTAGGCAGAATTAGGTTTCGTAAAACCATATCTTAAACCAATTATGTGTTTCTGTTCTACAAAGGAAAATTATAATTGGCTTCTGATGATGAGTATTATCAGTCCATGTCTAGTCATGATTCAGTAATTGAGTCAGTGTTCAAACTTAAGGAAAGATTTATGTGCATAAAAAGTTATAGTATAGTCCCATAGTGGTAGTTGAAATGTCACACAAGAAAGTTGATAAATGGGTGAGAGGGATAATCACAGAATTCCCACAGATGAAAGATATTCAAGAGTAAGACTATAAAGATGATAGTAAGAGAATAAAAAATATACCGGTGTTAGAATAGGTAAAAAAGAGAAAAGAGAACATTGCAAACCTTCCCTGGTTATAGATGCTTTTGAAACTTTAAGAGACTCCAGTGCACAAAGGAGAAAGTTCAGACTTAAACAGCTAAAGCAGACATTTAGTAAACAACTGTGCAGAGGCTTTGCACCTCTTTAATGACCCTGACAAGTTGTTTCCAGCTCCTGTGATATAAATGAGATTGACGTGATGAAGAAGGAAAGAATGCATGCTGTCTGCTAGCATTTTGCTGGTCTGAATAAAGATATTAGAACTGTGGGGGAAAAAAAATAATAAAAAAAAGGGCTATGTGCCATGGAATACTTTGACATGAGTTTTGAGAAATTAGGCTAATTTTCTGTTGACTCTGCAGTTTATAATATTTAGAAATGCAACACAGTCCCAGACAAGTATATTTTGAAAGATGGGTAACATCTGCTTTGAACTTGCTAGATGCTGCAAAATAGAATATAGGCAGAAAACAAGTGTTTAATAACATCCTCCTTCTTTGGCAGGATCATTTCCACTGCTGAAAGCATGCTCCAGTTGCAGATAAAGAACATGGCACTGGTATCCTCTTTGAATTGTTTTGAAATTTCAGGGGAGATTCCAATAACAAATAAAAGTTGAAGTTGTGTTGCATGGATGAAAATTGAATGGAATACAACTCTTAGTGGTTTGGCTCAATCATTTGTCGCTTTATGTTTAAAAACAACTTTCGGGAGAAACATGCGAAAGGAAAAAGAATAAATAATAACTTCTCAAGCGCATCAACAGCAAGAATCCTAACAAAGAGTTTATGTGATGAAGAAATAATGCAGATTTAAATGGTGTGCCTGCATCTTGAACACTGCATTCATACAGTTCTGGCCACTCCAGTTATGAAAGGTCACAGTAGGGTAAGAAGAAAGTACAAACAAGAGTGACAAGAGCAACTGAAATATTAGGTAAACTAAAGACACTTTTTCTAGGTTAGAAAAACAAAATTATAAGAAGGAAATCTGTGATTAACCATTATTGGCACAGGGACGAGGAATCCTTGATCACTGTTAAGTGGCTCCCAGTCTAATCTGATAACAGTTGCCTCTATACAAACAGGAAATCCTTTCGTTATAATCTGTGATTAAATGTAGGATATTACCATCATATATTGTGAATGCCAAAAATACAAGTGTGTTCAAGATGAGAAGAGACGTAATCATGACCCTTTAGGTACTGCTAAACATGATGCAAACTCCAAATGTAATATCCAGTTCAGGAGGTTCCTAAATACCAGACTTAAAGAAAGTGGGTAGGTATGAGTGAGAAGTCACTCTTTAACTGCTCTCATCTCACATTGATTCCTGAAGCATCTGAAACAGTCACTGCAGGCCAAGTCTAAGATGTGATGCGAGGCCAGGTACATCTCTGAGCTGTGCTTGGGGTCTGGTGCTCAGTGCATAGTAGAGTCGTGGACATTTTTGACTTGCAGTGGAAGAAAGACCTCTAATGAAGAATCAACTTCCAAAAGGAGAAGAAGGCATCAATGTTGTCAAACACTTTCTTGGAATAAGTGAAATTCTTGACCGGAAAGTAATGACATAAGTAAGATACTGCAGACACAACAAGAACACGTGGTGAGGGAGAAAAATCAAGGACCACAAAGCCAATGTTTTTTTTGATCTGAAATCAATGAAAGTAGGGAGAGTTCGAAGGGTAACTGTGCACACTGAGCAATTTATAATTAAATACAAATGGAAGAGACCAAAGCAGCCAAGTCACCACATTCTGTGGCTTGACTGAAACACATTTGTGAAAGCTGTCACGGAAGGTCCTTGTCTGAGAGAAATAAAAATAAAACTGTAAGTGGCATTCAGGGATTGTGGTAGGTAAGAAAGTCTTGAAGTTTGGGTCTTTGTCCTTGTAAGCAAAAAGAATGAATTCCCTAAGAGGTGAGAAGTCATTACATATAATGAACTGGAGATCATAGAATAAAAAACACTAGTTTTTCCAAGATTAAAACAGAGAATAAAATCATGACATTTTTGCTCAGAACTGTGGTCTGATGAGGCTAGCCCTAACACTTAGTCTTAGTCTTTTATAGCAGAAAAAATGATACAGAAAATAGTAAGATCATTCTCTGTTGAGTATTTATTTGCTCCCCCAATATAATAAAAACAGGCAGCATTTTTAAGCTTAACTTTAATTAGGTTAGTGGGAAATATGATGACTTGAAAAACATTGCAGATAAGATGCAGAAGAGAGAAATAAACCAATACTTTCCACATGCAAAGATCTGAAAGCTAGCCTTAGTATAAATTTGGATACATCAGGATCAAATAATATTACTTACAGCTCATGATTCTGTACAGACCAAGGTTATTTTGCTCTAGTGGGAGATGTCCATGCTCATGGCAGGGGAGTTGGAATTAGGTGATCTTTAAGGTCCCTTCCAACCCAAACCATTCTATGATTCTGTTTTGTGTTAGTGATAAGTCAGTAAAATAAGGAATCTGCATCCAAGCAGTGCTCCTCTGGTACCAAGCCTGTGCTTATGCAGAGGTTTCCATCTGCAGGTGCCCTGAAATCCTTACAGCTTACTTTCTGAATTTGTGTACATTGCTTAGGCAGCTATCTAAGCAGCCAGGTTTTTACGTTGGCCTCATCACTGGAAAATAAAATAATAAATTCTCACACGCTGAGACTTTCAACTAGGGAGTTCAGCTACTCAGTGCTCCCCATCTTATCAGCAAAAGACATGCATATTAACAGATTGATCCAGATTTTAAATTGCCCTGAGGAAAGTCATACTGTCCCTGTTGATTGCACAGGGAGCAAAGAAAACCTGCGCTTCTTACCTGAGCTCTGGAGGGTACCTAGAGCTTAGCAGGACAAATCAAGTCCTGTGAACATGGCAACCTTTAGAAAGGGATTAATCTGCCTATGCAGAAGCATTGGAGCTATTGGAAATATCATTGCACACAAAGTGTCCCACACAAATTTCATGGTAGACACTGGCTGCTCTGGAGCTGGAGTATATGCCAGGCAGGATACCCAGGGACACCTCAGTTGGCTTGCAATACCTGAACCTTTCCCAGAAGGAGAGGCCTGACTGTTAGCAATGGCAGAAAAGAAGTTAGAAATAATTTTGTCAGTGACGTCTGACAGGGCATGCCAGAATGAACCAGGTTATCAAGGAAGTAATGCTCTGCCTCCCCTTGAGATCCCATGAGATCCATGATCTGTTGTCTCTTTCAGTCTCCACCGTGGTGGTTCATACCAGAAATGCTGGCATAGATGTATTTGTTGCCGTTCCTGGAGATGAGCTTCCATCTGGCAAACTGCATTCAGCCATTTTTAATTAGGAAGGGTCAGGCTGGGTGTTAGGAAAAGGTTCTTCACCAAGAAGGCGGCTGGGCACTGGAATAGGCTCCCAAGGGACTTGGTCATGGCACTGAGTCTGCTGGAGTTCAAGAAGTGTTTGGGCTATACTCTCAGACATGTGGTCTGATTTTGGGGTGGTCCTGTGTAGAGCCAGGAGTTGGACTCGATGGTCCTTGTGGGTCCCCTCCAATTCCTGATACTCTGTTTCTGTGTTACATGTATGCCAATTCTACTTCTGATGTGGATCCTTCTACATGCAGCCACTGTAATGCACCTAACAGTGAAGAATAAACATGATTTTATATTTAGATCCAGTGAATCAGAAATTTTTCTGGTGACATTAGCTTTGTTTTGCAGCACTCCTTCTGGAGCATTCCCTGTGTGGGTCTCAGTACTAGCCTGGCAACCAGCAGGGATAATCCATCGGTGTAGGAGAGCTGCTCCATGTGATTTGTGTTTGCATGACTGTATGGAGACCAGAAGTTATTTATAAAATGGATACTGGAAACATGCACACCAACTTCCAGGCTGGGTATTGATCCACCGCATGTGCTGATCAATAAAGACAGGCTGTACTTTGTTTTGCAGCTCATTGTAAAATGTATTAAAATTGAGGGAAGAAGTACATCTTGGGCTCTCAATGGATGCAGTTGATTTTCCTACGTTCTGTGATTAGTCATCAATCAAAAGTTTAATTCTTACTTTACAACAGGCTCTAACAAATCCTCACATGGAACACTGCAAAGCTCTCTATTGTGTGCAGCATTTCATAAAGACATAACTCATGTAATTAAATGAGTAGTCCTTCCATTAAACTTTCTTTGCTTCAAGATTTTGAATTTTAGCTGTGTGTCTGTTGTCGTGGTTCCGCTCGAGTGGGCAGCCGAGCTCCACCACAGCCGCTCTCTCACTCCCCCTCCTCAAAGAGGAACGGGGAGAAAATATGTGAAAAGGGCTCAAGGATTGAGATAAGGACGAGAAAATCACGCAATAATTATTGTAACGGGCAAAACAGACTCGGCATAAGGAGATAGTAAGATTTATTGCCTACAACTAACAAGCGAGAGAAGTGAGAAAACAAAGGAAAAAAAAAACAAAAGCACCTTCCCCCCATCCACCCTCTTCCACCTCCTCCCCCCGAGGGGCGCAGGGGAACGGGGAATGGGGGTTATGGTCAGTCTACAGCACTTCTTCTCTGCCGCTCCTTCTCGGTCACTCTCGTCCCCTGTGCTGTGGGGTCCCACCCACGGGATGCAGTCCTTGATGAACTGATCCGGCGTGGGCTTCCCACAGGCAGCAGCTCTTTCAGAACTGCTCCAGATATGGGTCCGTACCACGGGGTCCATCCCTCAGGAGAAAACTGCTCCAACGTGGCTCCCCTACGGGCAGCAGCTCCTGCCAGGTCACCTGCTCCTGCGTGGGCTCCTCTCCACAGGCTACAAGTCCGGCCCAGAATCTGCTTCGGCAGGGGTCTTCCACAGGCGGCAGCCTCCGTCGGTGCAGGGCCACCTGCTCCACCGTGGTCTCCTCCACGGGCTGCAGCGTGGAACCCTGCTCCACCGTGGTACTCCATGGGCTGCAGGGGGACATCCTGCTTCACCATGGTCCTCACCACAGGCCGCAGGGGACTTCTGCTCCGGCGCCTGGAGCACCTCTCCCCCTCCTTCTACGCTGACCTTGGTGCAAGGCTGTTCTCTCACTCCCTTGACTCTCCCGGCTGCTGTGTGACGCAGCGTTTTTTCCCTGTCTTAAATATGCTCTCACAGAGGCGCAAAACAACATCGCTCATTGGCTCGCATCTGGAAAACAATGGGGCCCTTCCCAAACATGGGGCAGCTTCTAGATCTTTCTCACAGAAACCACCCCTATAGCCCCCTGCTACCAAAACCTTGCCACGTAAACCCACTACAGTCTGTGTATGTATGTGTATAGTGATCACGTGTGAAGACATACCCAGACATTTCTATTGTAAGGCTCAATGAAAGAGGTGCCTGGTAAGATCACTACAAAACTGTCTTGACTGCATTTATTTTCCACGTGGTTTTCTCCATCGCCTGAGTGTTTCTCCAGGCATATGTGGTCTGATGTTTTTACTTTTTTTTTTTTTTTTTTTTTTTTTCCAAAGACTGTCCTTGAAAGGTGGCACACAGACAGGTCTGTAACAAAATCAAGCCCACAGAAGCAATCACCAGGCTCAGCTTTCAGGCAAGAAAAGAAAAGAAAAAAAAAATCCAAAACCTGAAAAGTTTTTCCAGGTACACCTCTTCCTTTTGCCAGCGACAGAAGACTGCCAAGCACCTACATTCCTCTTGATGTTCAAATCCTGAGGGGACAGACTCAAACTTGGTGAAAGCCAAGGGGATGACCAGGCCCGGGGGGTTGCATGGATTTTTTAGGGGGGCTGTTCTCTCCCCCGGGGTTTTATGGATTTATGTGGGGGGAGCTGCTCTCTACCTGCTCAGCTCAGCCTCCGGGGTTAATTTCAACCTAACCCGGCACAGGCAGAGCACAGACACCCGCTATGCCGCGCTCCTCGCCCAGGGGCAGCGCCACAGACATGGCCGGGCGGGCTACAGGCGCTGCCATGGCAACATTGCTCGGTGCCACCCGGCAGGGGGCGACAAAGCACCGAGGACATGTCGCCGTGAGGGGACGGGGAGGGGACGAAGCCGCCAGGGGGGGCCGGGACCGGCCTCGTCCCCTCCCCGTCCCCTCTCGGAGGCAGCTCCGCGGCGACTCGCCGGGACGGTCTTTCTCAGGGAGCCAGGGGAGATGTTGTACCTCCCAGCCTCCCTCGTTCCGCTTTATAAGAATTATTTATTTTTTTTACACGCTATCTTCCAGCTTTTACATCAGCTGTCCTCACCTGACTGCACCTCAGCCCAGTTTGCATGGAAGTTACTGGTTTCACACCACAGCTGGTGGTGGTAGGAAGGGCAGCCCTGTGTTTGTGCTCTGCCGTCAGGAAACCCGTATAGCTCACACTGACCCTCACAGCTCCTACGTGTTGTGTTTTTTATGCATTTCCCTTTATTTTACTGTGGTTATTTATTTATTTATTTATTTATTTATTTATTTATTTATTTATTTATTTATTTATTTATTTATTTATTTATTTATTTATTTATTTAATATTTCCTCCATGCAGTCTGAGATAATTTAGGGGTGCTTTATGAGGGGCTCGTGGTGATAAATTTCCACTCTTAAAAGTGACCACATCGAATTCTCTGCACATGGTACAGTGCAGACATCCAGTGCTAAGCAGTAAAACAGAAAACAAAAGTGTAGTTGCGCTGGATATCTGCACTGTGTTCAAACTGTGGTAACCAGAGTTGCGAAGGCAACTTCCTAGGGTACATCCACAGGATGGCATGGAGACATCTATTATGATCTTCTGGATGGGCAATGGGTCTTTAGGGCAGGTGCTAGAATGACTGGGAAGAAATTCATGGTTCTCTGTAGGCAATCTGACAGATAAAACAGGGGAAAAAGCAACAACAAAACAAACTACTCCCCCCCAAAACAAACAAACAAACAAAACACACACACACACACAAAAACAAAAAAAACAAAACAAAACAAAAAAAAAAAAACACAAGAAAACAATAAAGTTACCCCAAACTTTCTAAGAGCCCACGCAGAACCCCTGGACAAGCCAGGCAGTCCAATAACCTCAAAGTTCATCTCATTGACCCTCTGCCACTCATTGTGGCGATGGCCATTGTAGACAGTCCCGAAATTTACCCATGAGTTATGAGCTGAGCAAAATGACACAAGAAAGACTCAGACAAACAGTTCTAGGACAGGTAAGTCTGACAGTGGCTTAATTCCTCTTCTGCATAACTCTTGTGCCTGGGTGCATGCCATACACTTCTTCCCCTTGTGCACTAAGTTTTCATGGAAAAGTATTACATGGTGTTTCCTAGGTGGGCAGTACAGCATACTGTGACCAGGTCAGAGCAGCTGTCAGACCAGGACTTCAGGGGCCACCATGCAGCCATGTGTCTGTACAGATGGAGAAAGTGACCCCTCTCCCTGCTCAGGCCTCTTTCTCCAGACCACGTACAAACCGTAGGTCCCTGTTTCAGTGTTCCAGTTCTAGCCTGCCTTCTATGTTGGAAGTCAGCAGCTTGTGCAAAGAGCAGTGCTGTGCAGGTGTGCAGAGCAGTTGGTGTGCTTGGATCTCTGCGTGCTGACCACATGGCCAAGCCTGCAGGAGAACACTGTCCAGATGCTGCCAACTGCAGCTGTGTCAGGGTTTGGTCAGGCCTCTTGATAGCACTTCTCAGAGTCACCTTTGTTTCTGGTGTGTTTGACTGTGCAAGTTCCCATAAATGGACACTTGGACATGTTATTCTGAGACAACAGTCTCTTAATTTTCATTAGTGTTACAGTACAGCTCAGGCTGCCAGCTCTGGGCTTATGCAAAAGCTTCTGTACATTTACAGGAGCTAGGAATTTAGGAAGCAGCTGATATGTTCTTTCCGCCTTTGAATGGCAAATAAGGAAGCAGTTTAATTGCCAGTGCAAGCAGAGGTCACTTTTAGGAAGTTGTCTCATAACTGCTGTGAATATTGCAATTATAAATTTATAAATGGACACAAGAAAACATTTTCTTAATGAAATAATTTCTTCCTGTCTTCGTTTTCTATTTTCCCCTTATCCTTCCAGATTGTAGTTTATTTTCATATTTTCTTTCAACAATCAGTTCACAGTAAACTTCTGACAAAGCTGTTAAAATGAACCAGGGATTGGGAAACCATGATACATGTTAAAATACAGCAGTGGTTTCCAGGTCTCAGCTATTTTGTGGCACATAGCTGCAGATAAAAATGTCAATAACATCAATTAGTTTTCTCCAATGAGCAGGTATGAAATCGAAACTATTTTTTTCTTCTACATTTTTGGTAAGCAAAAGTAAATACAAGCTATGAAATTGAGAACTCAGAAATGAAAGTTTCTTTAAAAAAGCATTCATTTTGCATGTTTTCTGCCTATGACAGTAGATTCCTTTTTATGTTTAAAACTGTTTTTGCCTCATAATATTCAATAAAGTCCTGCAAGTCTATGTATATTGCAAACCTTTCTAGTGCTCTGATTTAATTGTGATCCGACTACATAGACTGATAGTCCACGTAGAGAAAAAAATAGAACAGAATTGAGCAGACCACTGCACCAAAGCTGAAAAGATCCAAGTAATATAAAAGAATATTTTGACACAAAGCATATGAGATATTACAGTTTTAATAACCTTTTTTCTTGATAGAAAACTGCAATCAAGAAGAAAAGGCATACTCTATTTTTTTGGGTGAAATATTTGAAGTAATCCAGCTATCTAATTGTTCAGACATTTTTGGTTAAGTTTTGCTTTATGTCCATTTGCTAATGTCTTTTTAGATGCTTAAATGATTTCCCCCCACTTCCTTTCTGTCCGTTTTAATTAGTAATTAGAAGGCAGAGGCAGAAATAACTCCTTCATACTAATGACAATGAATGAGTGATTAATGCTTATCATTTTTTAACCACCTTCTACTTAGAGGTTTTTCAAAAGAATTTCAAATCTGACCTCCTGCACAAAATGGTGCTTTTTCCATGGTGTATAACAAGCAACCACTGACTGCTGACAAGCTGGGGTAGGTCTGGGGGCGGCTTTGCTCTCGGGCTTGGATTTGTGAAGGAGTGTCCTCCATGGGGCATGTACCTTTCCAGCAGAACAATTCCCCATGGTCTGTCCAGACCCACACAGTAACGATAGGCATGTTGGGGTAAAATACGCTTAATCCACCTCTAAGTGTGTGAGAGAGATGCTTGAGTCCTTCTATTTATAACCTTTCTAGTTTGGAAATCTTTTTTTTTTTTTTTTTTTTTTTTTTGTAAATCAATGTGGGTTTAATCATCTGCAAGTCTTTATCATTTTGCCATCTTCTCAAGAAACTTCTTTTCCTTCAGAGGTTTCTCTTCGAAACAAAATCATCATGTAAGGTCCAGTCTCACGACCCTTGAAGAGCCATTGGACAAGCCTGCGTGCAGATGCCAAGCATCAGTGCATGGAGGCTGGAAGGCTGATGACTGAAGGTTGATGCATCCTTGCAGGGTTAGGTATGACAGGGATTATTACTGCAGGGCTGTGTGTGCCACTGTCTGCTGCAGACATTGCTCCTGAGCAGGGATGCTCCCTTGGAGGACTCGCTGCTGGATTCCAGGGTGAAGATACAAGGTGTGGGGATGCTGCACAAGGAATTTGCCCTCCCCACCTGCCCGAGGGCTTGTTCCTTCTCCCTGAGCTCCTCCACAGATGTAGGAAATGAGAACGCTTCTTTTGGATCCTCTTCTGCATGCATGCAAAAGCTGAATGAGGAGATGTCAGTGCGTACAGCCTGGCTGCTTCTACAAACCCTCAAGGTCCCAGTAATAGAGCAGACAAGCTGAGATCTTGGGGACTTTAAAGCAAAGGGGAGAAAGTTTCTAAACCAACTGGATGGGGTAATGATCAGTAACCTAATCCCATCCCTAATCCCAAGTGAAAGGTGAATGTCTGGGGAGAAGTTTATAAGTCTTTGTAAGAACTAGGGAGAGGTCTGCTTCCAGGATGTCCACTGGACTAGACCAAGTAAATTCAAGATGGAAAAGCAGTCCATTCCTAACCACAGTAGGATTTTAAAATGAAATTGAAAACATAAAACCCAGAGGAACAGGAGAAATACTAATTCAATTTAGATTTTATCTGTGTATCTTTACCCCAGTAAATCTGTATTTTTTTCCTCAGTGATAGCTCTTTTTTTTTTTTTTTTAAATGAGAATTTTTCTCAAAAGTGTTCCCAGTTAGCCTGTCTTAACTCCTTTTAGCATCATTCCCATTAGTCTGTGATTATGGAGAGGTTTTAAGGCCATTTTGCGTTGGCATGACCGGGAGGATTCTACTAATTTATTTTCCCATGTAATACTTACTTATAATAGTCATCACAGGAAGATGCAACACAAGTCAAAGAAGCTTTATAAAGCCATCTCCACTGAATCATTTCATTTCTCAGCAGCGTCCCCAACACTAGGGGACAGTGGGACTAGGAGATAGAGCAGCACAGGTGTGGGATGGGATGGGGGGTGGAGGCTCTGTGAAGGGAGGTCTGTCTCAGACTAGAAAAGCAATCGTCCTCTGCTGTGGTGGGCATAGTAACACCTGCAGCATTTTCAAGCCTGGCAAAACATCATAATTTGTGTGCAAAATCTGAAGATATCAAGCCAGGATAGCAGGGGGAACAGTCTCAATTGATAGGATATTAACACCTAAATTGAAGTTACATTTTTTAAAAGAATAAAAGGAATAGCTTTAGGCCTTGTTTTCCATACCACTAAGAAAACTGGAAATGGATATGAAATGTGCTGGAAATGACAGATAAATAAACACTAAAAAAGAGCTAGTTCAAAAACTTTGTCTACTTATTTTGCTATAACTACAGATGGAAATTTCGTCATGTTGCCTCAGTTTAATTTCTGTGACAAATGTTATTTAACCATAGAAAATACTCAAAGCCCGAAGCCAACTGCACTCAAAATGTAACCCCTTCATTTACACATATAAAAATTCATTGGAGAGATCTATAAATAACACTTTTTATGTTATTGTCTTGAGACAAAATGGCTATAATTTTAGATTTTAATCTATCCTGCTTGCTGTTAATTTCTCTGATTGAGCTAAGATTTTCTCTTCACCTTTAATGCAGAACAAAAAGAAAAAAAAAAAAGAAAAAGAAAAAGAAAAAGAAAAAGAAAAAGAAAAAGAAAAAGAAAAAGAGGGGGAGTAAGTGTATGATATGGTAACTCTTAAGTGTTTTTGCTGTATTGCTGTTGCAGCCCAAATCTCCTAAAAGGAAATGGAAACTTGAGTGAAATCAGGAGATTAACCACAGCCAGAGAGGCAGCTTTTTGGGCATCCTTTGGGCTCTGACAGAGGAAGGTATGTACCTGGGGAGCCATACATTCCTTTCATTGGATACATCTATATAGGGAGTCTGGGGACACCTGAACTTTCCCTATCTGGGCCTTGGAATGGATCTCCCCTCTGCCCACCCAGGGCCCTACCATTGGCTCCTGCAGCTTGGGCACCCCAACCTAAAGTACTTGCATGTTACCTTAATTAAATGCTTACCTGAATCCAAGCTGAAGTCTTAGTTTAGGACTCAAGATTAGACAATCAAGCTAAAGATTTTTTAGGTGAAATCTTTAATTAAATTTAGTATTTAACATATTGGTGCAATACATTCTCTTCAATTGCATTTATAGAGTGTATTTCTGCTTTGTTATAAAGTGAAACTTTTTTATGCTCTTCCCTGAAATACTATTGAGTTGAATTAGCTGTGATTAAGTTCATTTACTGAAGTAGGTATGTAACAATTTTAAACCTAGATGGCCATATATTTCTGTTGCCTTTGAAAAATGTATACGACAAACTTTGATTTGGTGAGTTGTGGATAACATTTAAGATGAGGAAAGCCTCAGGTTATTTTATTTTCTGGGCTGTAAGGAAAGAACATATAAAAGGACAGGAAAATTCCACAGTGAATTCACAGATAATCAAATATAGTTTTATTGACTAGTTGGTGCTCTTCATTACAAAATCTCTGTCTTTTCCTACATCACTACTTACAAAGTTACTGAGGAGAGCCACTGTATTTATGACTATATTAATAGATGTAATTAATGCCATCAGCAGCAGAAGCTTTTTGTGATTATTTACAAATTTGCTTTTTCAATGAAGGAAGCACTCAAATTCTGGATTCAACTTTTTCAGAAGCCAGCTACAAGCGAGGAAAGCTTGCAAATATGCATCACTGCATCAAACTAAGTATGTACCATTTCTGATTAGAATTACTGGAAAAAAATCTAGGTTGACAGAGACATAGGTGTGTTTTGCTTAGTATTCATTGGCCTTTGAGAAAATAAATGCCCCAAATTAGTCCCTGTTGCATATCGTGCCATCAGTTTGTGCAGGCTCACTGTGCATTGAGAGTCAGGCCCTTCCTCTGGCTTTCCTGGTGATCCTGAAAGCATATCCCTGGTCTCGAGTTCCCAGTAACTCCAGTAGTACCTGTACCTAAATTAGGTACCTCTTTAGATGATGTTTTTGGTTTTCAGATGGTGCTGATACCTAACTTTTTCCAGGCGTAATGGAGCAAGCCCACTTACCTAAAGGAAGAGGACTCCTATATCCCTACTCAGTCTCCTTGTTGTAGGAAAATTCCTGGAGATGTAAGTGATGCGTGTTTGTGAGCTCTCATATCACAGGATGCTCCTGAAAACTTGTAATTGTGGACAAATGGAGTTTAGCCATGTAGCTCTTCTGAAAATCCTCCTGGGAAAGAGAGAACCTCCCCCCCCCCAAACAAAAACAAAACAACAACAACAACAAACAAAAAACAAACAAACAAACAAACAAAAACACATTAAATATGCTTCCTGACTGGAAAAGTAGAGAACCTTGCAGTGCACTGTGGTGTGTAATCTTAGATTGAAAGACTTCTATTTTATTTAGTTTTTATTTAGTTTTTGAAAAAGAACCTTCAAAAAAACATTTTCATTGAGAGTAGAGCATGGTTGTTTTTGTAGCTGATAATGGTCCGTATTATTCTGGAATCAGGTCTGCTATAGAAATATGTGATTATTATTGTGAATAGATGGGCAGACCTCAGCTGATCCTTTTGCACCAGGTATATTTATAAATTATATAAGGCTTTTTTGTAGAGTCTGATTGGTGGAAAATTTCCAGTTCATTAGATTTAAAAAAAAAAAGGCAATGTAAACTTTTCAGGGCAGTTCTACAAAGTATCTGTCATTTGAGTCCTTTATGGCTGTGAGCATAATGAGTTGATTAAATCCTTGAGGTAACAATATATCTCCTTGTTTCTGATTTTCCACATCTATGCAACTATTTTCTCCAGAAATACTGAAAGCTTTTCAAGGTGTTTGCTTCTTAGCTGAACTTCTGTACATTGTTCCTGGAGAAATGAAAAATAATTTATTTTACAGCTGGGGAAATGAATAAGTGAATTTAGTGGAACTGGTCAGAAGTTTCCTGACCAACATTTTTCTTTGGTAAAATACCATTTTTTGAAGCTATTGGAAGCTTGTTTGCTGTCTCAGTTTCTGTTTATTTGTGAGTTTTTCAGCTGGAGTCTTCAGCAGCTCTTCAGAAGCTTCAGATCCCACAGGAAACCTGAAAATTTCTGCCAGCATGTGGAGTGGGAGCCAATGTTAGGCATAGAGGAAACTGGCAGTTGTTTAAGAGGTAGCAAAAGCACAGCAGTAGCAAGATAGACCTGCATGTGCTTTTCTGCTCCAGGAAAATTAGCTGTACTCAGTAGCAATTGGCTGAGTGTTGTTACCAAACAAAAGCCCATCTCTTTTATAGAGGGTAGAAAGGAAAAAAAACTGTTGGTGATCTGTTGGCAGAAAACAGGTGCAAAGGAGAGGAGGAGGAGCAGAGGTGGTTGAGGAGAGGAGTGAGTGGAAGGTAGAGATGGAGAGAGGTGGAGGATGAGGCAGACCAGGCTACAGACACCATCATCCTTGAAGAATTAAGAAGGTGAGGTAAAGAAGTTTGAATCTGTTGCAAAAGTGGAGAGGATGCCAGTGCATGAAGGCAGGAGAAGATTTTTTTATAGTTGTGGTTAGATAAGAGCAAAAAAGAAACAAACAAATTTTGTCTCTGAAATCAAAGCTTAGCTGCCAAGCATGCATTGCCATGGAAATGGTTAACAGTAGTTTGTCACACACCGAGTTAAGTGACACCGTGTTATGCTTCTCTTACATACGTTTTGTGCGATAAACAAGCTGCGATTTTGTAAATTATTGAGGCTGGGATAATATTCCTTATGAGTTCTTATTTGACTTTACACACTCGGGATGGAGTTTCCTGACATTGTCATTTTTCCCTGAGGGGTTGTTCTGCCTTGTCCACCAGATCTATGCCTGCAGTAAATAAAAGCTTGAATTTGTTCACTAATTTACTTGAACAAAAGCTGTCATCAGATCCCAGAACTCCCCAGACAGTAAGATGACGTGAACAGAGGATTCTGTTAAAGATTTCCCATCTAACACTGATTTCCTGAAATGCCAGTGGTGCCTTGAAGATACTTACTCCTCATGTGTTTCATTCTTAACTCAAACAAATAACACAACTTAATTGAAGGATTGGTGAAACAGAAAAATTGTGATGTTCATTTCTCCATTTGACTATTCAAATGTTATAGGAAAAAAACAAACAAACAAAAAAAAACAAACAAACAAACAAAAAAACCAGAAGATTTGTGTTTAGAACTCACCTGAAAAGAAGCAGAGCTGATGCATGAAAACAGGAATGCCATTGCACATGAGCTCCAGCAGAGGAAGCTTTTGGTGTACTAACAGCAGTGATCTAAAATGGGAAAAAAGCAGGTAGTTTTTAATGTTAGAAGTTATTAATGCAAAGATTTTATGAAGTATTCTTACAGATAGCACACAAACTTTTTTACACAGGTATGCAAGAGATAAATAACTTTTTCCAGTGATCAAAGAGTGGGGAATTTATAGAGCAAAACACTTTAAAACATGTGCGCATGTAAATGTTCATGATGTGATCACATATTTTTTTTTACAGAGGTACGCTTCCTCATTCAGTGCACAAGATGGACTGTGTTACACTGGCCAGTATTTTATTTTATTTTATTTTATTTATTTTAATGTTCATTGTTCAAGCTATGGCCTAGCCCTTTATTTACTATATGCTTCTCTGAAAATAAAACCAATCCTTTCCTTGTGGTGTTTTTATGGCAATCATTGTGTGGAGTACAAGACTTTCTAACATACTGATTTATTTTCACAAAAAACACAGTGAGATGAAGGACTGTTTTTATCCCCATTGTGCATCTTGGGAACTGAGGCACACAGCGATATCTACTAAATATGGAGACTTTTCAAAATATGCTTCATATTATACAACACAGATGGAAAGGCTTGGTACCTCAAAAAAATTGACCCCGGGGCTGCTTGTCAGGTATCCAGAAAACAAGAAAATTACCATTTAGCTACCACTCATGAATATCTTATCTTAGGTTAGTCAGGCATAATCAAATTGGCAGTCAATAAATGATTTATTATTATAATAAACATCCATTCATTATTATTATTATAATGAACATCACTGGCCCAGCCCTGCTGCCTCTTTCCTGCAGTGCATTTAGTGAGGGGGGACCATGGTCAAGGAGGAAGGGAGTCAGGACAACTGCATGAGCACTCTGAAACTGTCAGAAAGTGCATGTATCAAAGCCAAAGGAAGGTTTGAAAAGCCCTAATACTAATGCTAGACAGAAATAACATGCTACTCACCTTGCATTGGTATTGGCATCAGATCTGTATCTGCATTTGGTGTATATCAGGAGGAAGGGTTGTTGAACATAGGGGTGGAAAATGGGAAAACTTGAAAATTTCACCTTCTTCCATATAAGACTGGGAGTCACAGCTTGAAATCACATCTCTGATTTGGGCACTTTCGTTGTTTGAACTGTAGAAAATTAGCTCATACTTTGTTTTCCCAGTGGCAGGTGCTTTTTATAGGGCAACTCAAGTGATTAGAGAGCTCTTGAAAATAAGCTTCACTTTCCAGCCTGAGAGGCATCAAGGTGATGTTTTCCACTACCTTGGCTCATACACAAATGATTAGGTTTGATGATATATACTCAAAGGCAACATTTCATACTTCATTAAGGCTTTTGTTTCAGTTTGAACTCATTCATCCAAGAATGTGTTCCTGCTTTGAATATCTGCTGCATATGGCAGTGATAATAATGATTGTCATCCTCCAGTTGTGCCCTGTGTAAGTCTGTGTACCTGGGTTGCCACTATTGCCAGATGTAAAAGATCACACGCAGTCCAGAAGTATGGTAAATCAGATAATGGAGACCAGACAAGACATGTGAGTGGTCCTCCTTTATGGAGGACATAAAGCGAAATGGGAAAGTGTAGGAAAGATGATTGTAAAAGTCCCAAGTAAATTTATAACACATTTATTTATTCATACTGGATTATGCTTCATTAAAGAAAATATTTGCAATAAACATGTGGAATTGCAAGGGCATTTCTGTAGGAGATGAGAGGAGTACAATTTCCTCTAGGCCAGGCCTTGCAACAAAGCTATGACAGCCACATGGCTTCCAAGCAAGTGCTAGAAATGAGCTGGGACACAGTAGCCACTGAAGAAAGGAACGTCATTTAACATTTCACTGATATAAAACATTCTTTGTACAGAGAGATAGGATCTTAGCATAATGGACTGGCTTTAATAGACTTGGAGCAGGAATGTGAAAAGGGGATTTTTGTCTTAATCTAAAGATAAATGATTTATGTGAATTGCTTCAGCATTGTGATACCATGTGTGTAACATAGATGGATGGCAAATCCACATTCAGTCTAGGAGTGATTCTGCTGACTTGTTGCTTTAATAATGTTCAATAACATTTAGTTCATTACATCTGGAACCTATAAAGGTTCCTGCTTGTGAGTGTCTTTGTCCTCCTCATATCAGTAAATTGATGCAGGGATGCAATTGTTTACCTCTTCTGTTTTCTGTGCAGCGTTGGGTACTTCTCTGTTCTACCATCAAATCAACCCAAGCTACCGCAATCGACAATAAGCATCTCTAAGCATGGATGAGACCATTCAGGAGCACTGTGGAACAGATTCAGGCTGCCCAGGGTCTTATAGTTCCAAGCTGGTTATGGCCCCACATCATCACCACATACAGCAGGAGCATGAACCCTTATCAGATCTTTGATGACTAACTCTATTAACATGAGCCTTGCCATTTAAATAGTTTTGGGAACAACTTTCTACATCATTTGATTACTTTTCTGTTGCTGCATAATGGGACAACATAGACAATATTCGGTGGGGCCAGACAGTATTTAGTTTTTAGTTGCATCCTTTATAGGTGATTTCACTCAGTCTGGTAACTTATTTAAAGGAAGAGCAGTGATAAACATATACGTAAACTTGAATTTAATGTTTGTTCAGCTGCATAACCCCAATTGAAAATGAAATACCTACTCCTTGTGTAAGAATCTAAGTCAGTTCTTGTAAGGGCAGGGTACCAAGTCCCCAGTAAATGCATTGGTAGCACTTTTAGAGCAGTGCGATGTTCAACAAGGGGGTTTTGAGTCGTTTCCATGAAAATAAATCCAAGATCCAAACTTTGCCCTGCCTAACATTGGGATGCACAGTAGGCGGAGCAAACATCTGAAACTATCCTGTGCTTGATAGATCTGCTGTAACGATTTGTTTGTGTATGCTGTGGAAGTACACATGGCATGATTCTGAACTTTGTTGGTTTTACAGGAATTTAAGAGGAGATCAACCCCTGGAGTTTTTACTGGCTAAGCTGCTAAAAGTTTAAGAAAGTTTTATTGACCCTCTGGGAGTTGTAGGATTTGATTACTGGTAATGTCTTGAGATTTTTTTTTATTTATTTATTTTTTTTTTTTTTTGTGTGCTCTGATGAAATGGAATTTTCTTTCCAGTTCATGTCTGGTTTACTTGTTTTTTGCTTTACAAGGTCACTTGCACAAGATTGTTCTAAACTTGTTCTAAACTCTTGGGTAAGCCTGATGATCTCACACTTTTATAAATTTTACTTAACCAATAAATGATATTGGATTGACCATTGTTCTGTTTCATCATAATAATGAAAAACTCTATTTGTGAATTTGGTCAACACCTTAATGAGGCTCCATTTCTTGATAAGTAGTTCCTGAACATACTGAGTTAGTACAAAAGAGCTTTATTTTCACTTACTGACAAGAGTAGCAATAGTGTAATTTTACAAAGACTGATACCCAGTAAACTGGGCAATTTCTAACTCTGTATAATAATAACTATTCTGATTTATGGTGAATTATTTTAAGATTTATACAAGCAGCATGCTTTCTTTTGTTTCCTCTGGAAAGAGTAGCTTCACATAATGCTGGAAGTGATACACAGAAGCTACTTTATACACATAAAATATAAGAAATTGACAATAGTCTTTCTGTCCCAAATATGAAAGACCGATGTTAGAACAGCAAACATATTAGCTCTTTTTTAGCTGTTTTATTTATTTATTTTTTTTTTGATTTTTAGTGTCAGAATGGGAGATTATAATGCAGAAGAAAAATAAGTGAATCAAACTAAGTCATTGTTACTGACTAATACTGGGAATACTATTCATGGTTTGTTGGCATTTATATGGCCCTCCTTGCCAGGACAACATCTGAATGCCTTGGAGTTGTTAATATATTTTCTCATACCTTTAAAACAGATGAATGCTGTTGTCTACAGTTTAGAAATTGGTAAGTTGAACCACAAAAATATATATATATATAAATATATATATATATTTGGTAAGCTTAACTTTCTAATTTTCTCTTAAATATCTGCTCTTAGTATCATCTACTGGGTATCTGTAAAAGCTATCCAACCAACTAGAGCCAAACAACTAGGAAATCAGTTTTGTGAATTGAAGCAGTTTGACCATGGCCCTTAGTGATTCACCTACCATCTCATTAGGAACTTCTGGTAATGACAAGAAATCAGGATTATTATTTTTTTTCCAGACTCACCATCATGCATTTACCACTGGATCATCAGACCAAATTTTGCCCCAAAGAGTGGAAGACATGCAATTTGGTTAAATTGTAGCTCCTCATTCAGCTTACTGGCAGATTTTGGATATTATGCATAGATTTAAATTAAAAGGTCATTCCATGCATGCTGAAAGTGATGCAAAATTGTGCATGGAGGCTGAGCTCCTGTGTGAATTCTCAGAGTTGTAAGAGGCACCAAGCCTGTAGTCATTCATTCAACAGAGAGAAATGGGAATTATAGAAAGCTCCAAGAAGGCCTAATATATTCAAATAAGCTCCAATTAGAACTTATTATCACAGAAATGAGAGTTCTAATAAGATTTATTTCCCTGGCTGATTAAAATTGTTATACCTGTGAGACTGTTACTGCTGTTGAATTTGAATTTGACCAACAGGTTTTGAAATTTTAGAAGGACAGAGACAGAATAAGGGGGAAGACTGGCAAGCCAACTGAGGTATGGACAGTGAAATGCCATGCACTCACAAAGAAGAGCTGAGCACCAACATTGCAGAACAGGATATACTGCCTAGAACTAGCAGCTATATATCTGAGCTAATGGTGTAAAAATAATAGTGTAACACCACTGTAAGAACTTGTAAGCCTTGCAAGCTAAGTAAGATGTTGTAAGACCATTGTAAGCCTTGTTATGATAACTCATGTCTATGGCATTAGTGTCACTGTCCTATGTATGACACCATGGATTGTCATATCAGTGGGTGCTGGCTTGGCCTCTTTCCATCTCATGTGTCATCAGTTAGTATGCTTTTGAAATAAAATAGAAAAAACACTTTCCTCTAGCACTTTGTGTAAAATACATAATGGAGAATGAGAGAATTTAATCAGATTAAAATTATTTTCTACTGACTTGCCAAAAGAGCACATGATGTAAAGGCTGTTTAGCAGGTCCACCCAGCTAGGGCAGGCCTTGGGAAGGACACAAAAGGCAGAGCAGTGTGCTGTGGCTGCCTAGATGGACAATTCTGTCTGGAGGAGGAGAAAAGGGTGTAAAAGAAAATCTGAGTGATTGTCGTGGTTCCGCTCGAGTGGGCAGCCGAGCTCCACCACAGCCGCTCTCTCACTCCCCCTCCTCAAAGAGGAATGGGGAGAAAATATGTGAAAAGGGCTCAAGGATTGAGATAAGGACGAGAGAATCACGCAATAATTATTGTAACGGGCAAAACAGACTCGGCATAAGGAGATAGTAAGATTTATTGCCTACAACTAACAAGCGAGAGAAGTGAGAAAACAAAGAAAAAAAAAACAAAAGCACCTTCCCCCCCCATCCACCCTCTTCCACCTCCTCCCCCCGAGCGGCGCAGGGGAACGGGGAATGGGGGTTATGGTCAGTCTACAGCACTTCTTCTCTGCCGCTCCTTCTCGGTCACTCTCGTCCCCTGTGCTGTGGGGTCCCACCCACGGGATGCAGTCCTTGATGAACTGATCCGGCGTGGGCTTCCCACAGGCAGCAGCTCTTCCAGAACTGCCCCAGATATGGGTCCGTACCACGGGGTCCATCCCTCAGGAGAAAACTGCTCCAACGTGGCTCCCCTACGGGCAGCAGCTCCTGCCGGGTCACCTGCTCCTGCGTGGGCTCCTCTCCACGGGCTACAGGTCCGGCCCAGAATCTGCTCCGGCAGGGGTCTTCCACAGGCGGCAGCCTCCGTCGGTGCAGGGCCACCTGCTCCACCGTGGTCTCCTCCACGGGCTGCAGCGTGGAACCCTGCTCCACCGTGGTACTCCATGGGCTGCAGGGGGACATCCTGCTTCACCATGGTCCTCACCACAGGCCGCAGGGGACTTCTGCTCCGGCGCCTGGAGCACCTCTCCCCCTCCTTCTACCCTGACCTTGGTGCAAGGCTGTTCTCTCGCTCCACTGACTCTCCTGGCTGCTGTGTGGCGCAGCGTTTTTTCCCTGTCTTAAATATGCTCTCACAGAGGCGCAAAACAACATCGCTTATTGGCTCGGATCTGGAAAACAATGGGGCCCTTCCCAAACATGGGGCAGCTTCTAGATCTTTCTCACAGAAACCACCCCTATGGCTCCCTGCTACCAAAACCTTGCCACGTAAACCCACTACAGTGATCCACCTCCTAATGACACCACTTCTGAAGCCTAAAAACAGACAGGAATTTGTCTTATATTTGTTATTTGTCCTAAACAAAGAAAGGGAAAAGGTTTGTAAGGAAGATGAGGAAGGGACAGAGTGGGTGCAGGAGGACTGTGAGAACAAGAAATTTCACTACACTTTTATTACATGCAGCATATTTTTCCTTTTTTTTTTTCTTTTTTTCTTTTTTTTTTTTTTTTTTCTGATTACAACATATTCCTCTTGCTGGCATATGATACCTTAGTCACAGTGTGACAGGTGATCTTAGGGCAACCATTTCATGTTCAACTCAGAGTCATTTGTCCTGTTCCCCTTTACTATGATGGGGGCAGTGGTCCTCTTCAGGCAAACTGTAACATCACTGAACATGTTCCTGTCCCATTTTTCCATCATTAAGCACTACTGGAACATCAGTCTGGTGTCTGATACCAGTGTGGGCACAGGCAAGATGGTATGTGTAGTCAGTTTGCCTGGTCACTGGCATTTTAATAAAAAAACTCTACTGTTTTGATTTTGTCACTGTTTGAACAGTGGAGAGTCAGGCCACTTTGCTGAATTCACTACTAAGGAGACAGTTGCATAGCAGTTTCTCACTTTCCACGCATGTTGGTGGCACCATTTGATCCATAGCACAGTCTAATGATGAGAATACAATTGGTCATTTCTGTGATTTTCAATTGCTACTAAACTGGCTTCACACCAACAATTTCAAAGAAGAGACATTGATGTAAGATTGGTGTGGCTGCCTGTTGAGTCAAGGTTCTGCTTTCCATTTGTTTGGCAAGACTATTAAGAACATCAGTTAGGAGAACTCATTCCATAGGCAGACACTAGCATAGAAATGCTTATTAGTTGTTTGCATTAAGGAAATAAAGTTGGGAAAATTGTGAATGATTTTTCAATAGAGACTAAAGCAAAAAGCAAGCCGTGATATGTTCTATCCAGAGATTTTGAGCTCTAGCAGGTAACATAAAGGGGATGTAGAGAACTGAGATCAGATTTTGACATATTGGAGTTAGATTATGTAACTACATGTGTTTCCCGGCACAATAAAAAAGACATGTACTTTCTTAACATGAGATTTTGTTTGCTGGAACTTCAAAAGAAAATATAAACTTCCTTTTATGTTGTTGGTAAACTGGAACATTTCTACCCCTGTGATTCATATTGCATGAATAGGTCCTTGTTAGATATGCTTCTTTTCTCATTAAAAATAAAAACATGAGCTTGTGTCACCCGCCACGAGCTATTTAAAGGGCTTCTTGGTATTTAAGGTCACCAGTTTTCAAACAGGAAATGGAGGCAAGCTGTGGGAAAAATCTCTAGTGTAAATGTTTAAATAATACTGACATAGTATAAAAATCAACCATACACACAGGAATTAGAAGTAAACTCTTTGTGTGTGTATTCACGAATGATACAAATCTGACATCTGTTACAATAATAATTTAATTATTATGACTATCATTATTATGTCTCTCTATTACTACAGTTGTTCTTGTTAATTAGCTTCTGTAAAGATCATGTGAATGTATGCTATCTCCTATTATTTACTCACATTCTTTGTAAGATCACCGAGTAGAACAGTATTATGATGAATCTCATAAGTAAGTCCTGAGAGATGTCTAGCTTCACTGCTGCATACCCTTCATTCCTTTGGCAAAATCTCTTGCTCGGAAGTGGCTGGGCCACTGTTCAAAGAGGATTGAAAGATTCATGGGGCCAGAGACAGATAGAAGAGGAAGCTTGACTCCTAAGCCTGGCAGGTTGGGGTTTCCCCAGAGACAGCAAGCATCCTGGTTTTGCTCCTGCCCCCTATTGCCGACTCCCCAAGAAAAATACCTCAGCAGATTCAGGAAAAGGGATGGCTTTTAGGGTGTTTCCATCCCAGTAAAATTCTGCATTCAGTCCCTACCATGTGCTTTCTTTTAGTTTCCAATATTTTTGCATTGCTTTCAATAGCAATATACTCAGCTTGTTCCAGTGATCACTTTTACAGAGCTGCTTTGTCATAAGCAATTTCACTGCAGCTAATGTGGCTGCAAGCTATGGCACTGGGGACAGAAATGGTGGAAGGGGAGACAAACATCTTCAGATGAATCATGAACCCTCAGGACAAGTGATCTGAACCCAGCTGATTCAGTTCCAATGGCTTTTCCTTAGGGATTCTACTTTACACAGGATGGAGTCATTATCTAGTTACAGTTCAGGATTATGCTTGTTAATCCCTTGCTCATGGGATTTTGTACAGATGAAGAGAGCAACTTTGATACCACCACAGTTTATTCAGAGGCAAGGAGGAAGGCTTCAGCATCATCTTCAAGATCAAAGTTCACAAACTTTATAGACTCTGTTAGGATTAGCCAAGTGAGAGCTAGTCCCAGTGCAAAGTTGCTGATGGGCGTTATATCACCTTCTGCCACCAGTGCTGGTCCTGAGCAGTGGTTTTCACTGCAGTTAGCATGGCAGTGCCAGCTGCAGGTCTCTGATGAGGCCCAGTGTTGCCCTGTTACTTTCTCAGAGACTCTCCAGCTACTTTTCTTGGGGATGAGATGTATATTTGTTATTTCCCATCAGGGAGCTCAGTCCTTTGTATCAGACCTGTGTTTTCATGTTCCTTCAGCACGCTGTGAGAAAGATGACCTTGTTTATACAGTTAGAATCCACCAAGCGAATGCTGAAATTTGCTTTTACCTTAGGTTTGGTAATTTCTGTTTTCTTCTTCTCATTCCCGCTGGATAACCTGATTTTGCCCCCAAGCTAAACTTTGTAACTCTATGTTAGTAGTTATTTTGGGAACATGATGAGATTATTTATTACCTGTTCATCCTCATTTCTCAGAAACCCTATTTTTTCCTTTTCTTTCTTCCTTTATCCCCACACTTCCTGGCTACTTTAACCATAGTTTTATTTCATAATCAGATGGGATTTTTTTTTGCATTCTTTATAGACTCCACTCCATTTACACCCAGTCTTTAGTTCTTAAGACTTCCATAAAAGATTTTTTCTCTCCTTACCTGTGTTACTAACTCAAGTTAGAATTTTCCTTTTTGTCTTGTTGATTAAATATTTGCTACCTTTTCAATCTGTTATCACTATATACGGACTTAAGAACACAAATCAAGGGAAATAACTATCAAAGTAATCCAAATGAGTAGAAAATGGTTCAAAATGATACATGGATTTACCAAAGGTCCACTGTACATCATTAACTCAGTATCTTCATTTGAAAAGAATAATTATTAACTATGTAAAAGAAGAGATCTATCTGGACATAAGCATAGAATATGACAGACAGTCACCATGGAAATTATTCATTAAATGGAAGAAGTTGGGGATTAATGTGGAAATTATAAGATGCGTGATTAACTGAGTAAGTGAAAGACGGAAATGCTTAGAGCTGAAACAGTGGGAGCCAGCTTTGGGGGATTTTACCACTGGAGTTCTTTAAAGATTATTTTTGAGATTGGTTTCTTTAATGTTTTGATTCATTCATGCACACATTCACATGATTGTATAACATGGGGACAGAACTTTTGGACTGTAATAGTGAAAGTGGAGAATGATGGATGATGTGGAGGAAAATAAGAAAAGGGGAGGTATGGAGCATTAAGTATTGAGTGATCATTGCTATTGCAGTTTGATAGTAGGAGTGTTATCTCAGTTTGTGGACAACCATAAGTTTCAAGTCTTCTTCCCACTCTTCTGCTTCTTGGAGGAGTCTTTCTGTGTTACCACTTTCTGAAAATGTCCTTGCAAGTTCATAATAAAAATCTCTGCACACTACTGAAGGGACTTTTGGTACTATGTGGAGAGTAGATGTGCTAGAAGTTCAGGCAAATATCAGTGTTTTAAGTTCTCAGCTACATGAAGAAAAGACACTTTGGTTGGTCACCCATCATGAAATCTCTTTTAAGACTACAAAGAAGCTGAGTAAAATTTACATGACTTTATTATATTGAAATGCAAATCTCAAAAATTCATCTCTTATAGTTGAAGATGGGCACTGGAAGATGAAGTCTAATGTGCTTTAAAACAGCCTGGAGGCTGGTACAATTCGAGGTGCTTTCTCTGTTCCCTACAGTTAGCGGACCAATAACTTCAAAGAGAATTGGTATATTTTTCCAGTGCTGGAGCTGTTGTTTGATATGTCCCATCCTCATGCTTGCCTCCCTGAGAATGATTCAGATAGCATGTGAGGATTCCACTTAGAAGGGCTTCTGATGAGTTTCTACAGGCATGTTTCTCAGCAGCAAACACTTTATCCCAACCCTAACTAATGCACTGCAACTGTACTGATAAAAATGTTGGTAGTGATATATGGGGAAATAGATCAGAGAGCCTTTTTCTTCACTCTCATAAATCCTCTTCCCCATATGCTGAGGATTTTTGGCCAATAAGGTCTACTGGACTTTAAAGGAGTTGATTTTTTATACTTTTGCTGCCCACAATTGACAAAAAATGACTCTCATCTTTTGAAAAACTCATTAGACCTTTATGAAGGTTGACTTCTTGGACTTTTGCAAAGGATGACTGATGACAAGTGATGTAACTTCGTGACCTACTCAAAGATGGAGTGAAATTTGGGGTCCCATTCCAAAAGCAAATGAAAGCAATTGATTGTCACTTGGTAAGTCTTGAAGGATCAGTTTATCTTGATACAGTTAGAACTCTTCTCTGTATCAGTAACATACATTCAAAATTTCTGGTTACTTAAACTTGTTGGTCAAAGCTGGGAAAAACAGTGAACTATGTGATACTTCCATAGCAACGTGAATTGTCATTTTTGTTCAGGGAAGAAATTACAGGGAGCAATCTCCAAATGACCTCTATTGATGTTATATAAAGTTGACATATTAGTCTATTAATTTCCCCTATGCAAATCTCTAGAGGGTGATTCATTATATTAGTGACAAACAGCTGTGTGCCAGCCCTCAGCTGCTCTCTGAGATGCAGTTTGTTTCCCAGCATAATTTCTGACATCCAGAACTTACGTGACAGTAGGAAATATCTGTACTATTTTGGTGTGAGGCCAGAAAAATGAAATAAAATGCTTTCTTTATCTTTCTAGAGTGTGGCATTATATAACCAGCTGTATTATTACTACTTTGATATGATTTTCTACAAATACTATTTCTGGACTGTCTTTCACATAGGTTTCTGTAAATCATGAAGAGTTTAAATATAGTTACAGCAGTGTAACATTGAAAATTGGTAGAATCATTATCAAAGTTCTAAGATGATTCACTTTAGCAAGAAAAAAACACAGAATCACAGATGGTTGTGGTTGGAAGGGACCTCAGAAGTTCTAGTTCGGATGCTGAAGTGGACTGCACTTATATATGTATATTATGCTTATATTTCCATATAAATTACTTGAAAATATCCAGTTGTAAAAAAGTTGTTTTAACTTTAACTCAGACCAATCCAGAATACATGTGTTGAAATTCAAATGACTGTAAAAGTACTTGAAAGGTAATTACTTAACACCACAAATGATTATTGAACTGGTGTAATTACCAGACTACAGAAATAGTGACAAACAGAACACACAAAGAATAAGTTCCTAGAAATGTGCTCCTGGTGAAGCAAGTTGGAATTTCTAAAAAAAGGCCAAAAAATGTATTTCATTAAAAAAAAAAAAAAAAGATTTTTTTGGTGTACAATTTTCATTTAAGATTTACTAAAACTAGAGATTATTCTGTAGCAGATTTTTTTTTCTCTCTCTCTCTTTTTTTTTTTTTTTTTTTTTTTTACGTCTTTATTAAAGAAATATTTATTTATTTATTTATTTTGTGTGTGTGTGTGTGTGTGTGTGTGTGTAGAAGGAAATGATGTCCTGGGCAAGTCTTGTATTCATATTGATTTCCTACTTATATTATAACTTGCAACTTGCATTCACAAAAGTTTTAAGAAGTGGGCCTAACAGGAAGTGTTTAACACAGTCCATAATTTACAGTCTTTAAAACAAAATAAATGCAAATATTAGCAAGTACATTAAGAGATTTTAAAAGCATAAATGTAAACATTTTTCTGTATGAGTAGTTTAGTATCAAATAAACACAAAATTACGTCAATATTGCAGGTTTACTCTTCCCACTTTTATTCATCTCTTCTTATTGTTGTGTAACCTTAAGTATAAAAGAAAAAAACTACCAGAAGCTGTACGTATCCACTTTTCTTGAAATCTCTCCCCTACTAGCAACACAGAGCATCACAATTAACAGAGGAGCAAAACATTTTTCATTTTACTCTAAGGAAGTTTTTACAGACAAAAAACTTGCACTGCATAATTCAGAATCCTGTCATTGTTGACATTTTTTTCTAACTTCTGAACCAGATGGTGATGCAATATTCTTCCTGGAAGCCAATGACTTGCATGAATACACCCAGCAGGACAGCTCTTCAGATGGGCACCAGATGCAGATATAAACATTTTCTGTTATTTGCTGCTCTACACATTTCACATCACTGGTGGAATACCTTGCACGAGTAGTGATGCAGTAGCTTTAATCAGTGTTGATTTAAATCAATTTAATTAATACTTTACATCTTTAGCATTACACTGAAGGCCCCAAATACTTTTTCAAATCCATAGAAGCAGCTCAAGAGTGCTTTCACAGTGTTTAGTGTGCAGCTTCTCACATATGAAGTATATAAAAAGGGCTTCATCCTGCAGCCTCACCTGCTCTCCCTGATGCATTACAGCAGAAAAAAAGCACCAGCATGGCTCTCTTAACATGCCTGGCCCACTGGGGCCTAAGAGGGTGAGAAGGAAATTTGGCACTTCATTTTCAGTCAGTGAGAAACAACCCAGTGCCATTTCCCTGGAACATGGGATTGTTCCTAGTGGAAAAAGTTTTAGACTAATGGTCACACAATCCTTGAACTAGCAAACAAATGAGCAAGCACAATAGCAACCAGTATCATCATTAGTAAGGGATTGGAAGAGATCAGAAGACCATAAAATTGCTTTAATAGTTCCTTCTCAAGGAAACTCCTGCACTCCAGAGTAAATTGTTGTTATTTGATAATAAGAAAAGGTAAGTATGTTTGAAAACAATTTGGATTTGTACAAAAAAGAAAATTACATTATCACAGACTGTGGCTGTTTCCCATTTTGTCTGACATGTCCCTTCCTATTTCTAATGCACTTCCTGGGGAGCAGGTTTGTTGGGTACAACTGCTGCCCTGAAGCCCATTTGCTTATTAGTTTGGATTATGTCAACAAGACTGCTGGGAGCTAGTATTTTTTAAAGTGAAACATATGCTCCACAAACATCACTCTTTCCTCTCTAATGGGCACAAGGGTTTAATTCTGAATGAATAATGGGCCATTTCTCTGCAGAACCACCCACTGCTCCCATGGAGACCATGGAAAGCAGCAGGACCTGTTGACTGTTCATGGTTCAACCTCAACAATGAAGCCTAAGTGCAGATTTTTGTACCCACAAAGTAGAAATAGGCTGAGAAGGACTTAGTATTAACTTGCTTTGAACTCAGTCATAAACAAATTAATATAAATAACTGGTAACCAATAGATGAATATTTTTGTACACAGTGACCCAGTTAAAGTCATTGTACCTTATGCTTAATTGTTGTATGCTAACTGAACAAGCCCCAGCCTAGGGTTGTTACCAACTTGTGGTGAGAGCTTGCTGTCTGAACTGGAACATGGTGTTGGGTGTCTCCAGTCACGGTGTGAAGCTGAAGCATGGGGTAGCAGTGGAGACCTTGAAAGCATGGGCACAGGTTAAAAAGAGAGGCCTGAGAACTATGAATAAGTAGCTGATGGTCACCTACTGGTCACCTGCTGATCACAGGGGAAGGGCAATAGTAAGATCTGACAAGACTGCTTTTGCTTTAAGACAAGAAGATGCAGTTTAGCAAGCAAGCAAAAAAAAAAAAAAACAAAAAAAAAAAAACCACAGCTAAATTGTAAAATAAGGTACCAGCTATAGTCTGGAATATAACGCCATCAAAACATCACATAGCCCATATGTACTTCAGGAACAAGGGTAAAAGGCCTAGGAAACATCCAGAGACTGAAAATTTACAAAAGGAAATCTCAGATTTGAGGACAACAGGAGAGAAGTATGAGGTCTATTTCAGGTCCAACCTCCCTTATGAAGGAGCTTTAAGGCTTGATTACCTCTGCCTAGGTAACTAGGATCACCAAGGACCATAGCAATTAGTGCTGACTGTGGATTCAGCTTCATGGTTCTGTAATGCAGACTTATTTATCAGTCTTCTGAACACTCCCATCACAGCAGTCTCTAATTTGTGGATATATACACATATTCAATTGCAACAATATGCAAACAATTAAGATATTTTCTCAGATTTTTATTTCAGGATTTCTCTGGTGAAAGTGTTTGAGAATTTTTATTATGATCTTGGACCCTCTAAGGTTAGATGGGAAGAGTGTGATGACCTGCTGAGATCTCTGTGAAGCACCAGCCATACTTCTCCCATTATTGCTCCATACTATGTGTTCCTCGAGAAAGCCATTACAAGGGTGAACTTCAGCTTTTCTTTGCTGTTTGTAAATAGAAAAATACATCCATTTTATCTCACCATTACCAACATTTTGCAGAAGAGATGATTTTTATGTTGAACTGGTGAAATTTTATTTTCACTTTTGTTGGATCTTACCTTGCATCTGATGGACTGCAATCACAGCTCAGAAATCTTTTGTAATATTTTACAAACAAAGAAACCTGAATGTTTCTTCCCACACGTGCATAAATATTATTAGGATTGCATCTATTTTTTTTTGTTTGCTTTTTCAGAAGGTGCTAATGGTATTTGCCTGTATTTTATGGCAACATTTCCACTTGCATAATTTTGCAGTGTCTGTGGTACAACTGCTGAAGTTGCTCAACAATTGCAATAAATCTGATTTTATTAGAACTGATAATAAACACAAAGAACATTAATGGTAAGACTAATTCTCAATCTCTCTAGACTCATTAATTTCAATGTTTCAAATCAGCACAGGATGCAGCTAGCTTAATCCTCCAAGGACTTAATTCAACAGAGAATGTGGCCATTTAATAACGTAATTGAGGTACTTAAGTGCAAAGTTATTACTTGGATTTGTCTCACAGAACTTTAAGTATCAGGTTTTTGCTACTACATCTGAACTAGACAACTTAGTTGGGATTTATCTTGAGCTAATGAAGAAGAACACCCTTTTTTTCAAGTCTATTCCCTGTTAGCCCATAAAGCCATGAACTGTTTAGCTGGGGCAGCTCTGGCCATGAATAGATGCAGATGTACAGGAGTAGAATTCACCTCCCCTGCAGTAAGTCTCTATGAAGAGTTGGATCTCCTGAATGTCTTGATCCACTAGGGCTGCTTCTTAGAAAATACGTTTTTGACACTGGTGGTGTCTATCTTTTATAGCACTGAGAACACTCATCTAGTCCTGAATTCAAAGCCCTAAGCATAAGATCATCTTTCTGCCTTACATGAGATAATAACCTCATGAGATGATAACCTTACATGAGATAATAACCACAATGCTACCATCTAGGCTACAAACAGATATTTTCCACCCTCTCTGCTGAAGTTGGCCATGACACTTGTGCTCCTCTGTAGCAAGTGACATGGTATTTATTCAGCTATGCATGTGAATGCTGTTCTTAATCATTTTTACCTGAGCTATGTAAACATTCTATCTAAGGAATGTGTAATTGTAAAGGATCTGGATGTAGGCACCAGAAACCAGATCTTTTGCTTTCTAGCTGCTTAACAGACCCAGGTGTATATTCCCAGTTCCTATGAATTGAGTAGTCATTGCCACATAGTCATCCATCTTCAGCAGGAATGGAGAATAACGTCCAGCCTTTTTCTTCATATCAAGGAGATGTGAGAAAGATCTTAGAGAAAAGATCTCAGACTTCACAGATAGAAGCAAAAAGTTTCTGAAACTGCTATGAAAGAGAAATCTCCTTTAGGCCTCTACATCTTTCTTTGATGTCTGTAATATTTTTCTCTGGTAAATGATTTTTAAAAGGTATATGAAATTCTAAAGAATCCTTAGTTTCCAATACTTTCAAATTATTTCCATGGTATAATGAACTGAACCTACAACTTTGAGGCAGAAAATTCATTGAACATCTGAGTTACAGAGAGGGAGGCACATGCTAGAGTATGTGGCTGAACACAACTCAGCTAAGTAATTGGTCATTAGGGTCAGAAAACTGATATCACTTTGCAGTTCAGGCTAAAATATTTATTTATGACTAGCAAATTGCAACAAAAACCTTCCATGATAGGAGATGTAAGGCATAAAGACAAGCCCCCAGTCTTTAACACTCCTCCATAAGGAACGTGAAGACTTTAAGTGCTCAGTGAATTCATTAGTGGCAAAAATTGTTCATCATGTTTGATACTAGCAAAATTAAGTATTTTTGAGGCATCCCCTGCCTTTTAAAGACACCTATTGCATGGCAATGCAACTGGCATGAAACATCTCAGTACATTTTTGAAGTAGATAATGTGGAAAGAAAAATGCACAGATTGTATTACAGGAATAAAAAAGATGCTCTTTGTTCCCAGATGATGGAAGTCCATGAATTTTTTTGTTAAACAGTTGTCTTACCTTTGACCTGTACCTCTCAAATATATATCTATATAGACTCTTGCCCTTGAAAACTGTAAAATTTGACAGGAATCAGGTCTTTCTCAGTTTCACTATTGCTGTATTTCAGTCATGCCATCTTTTCATAACTCAATTTTCTTAGCTATAACTTGTTTTCTAAAGGCCTGTGACGCTTTACGTGCTTATCTGAGTGCTTTGAGATCTTCAGCTGAGAAATATGTAGGTTGTTGTTTTATTAGTTATTAACTCATCTCAGTTGGAAATTACTGGCTCCATATTTTACAACTCTTTCAATACGCTACACTAAAAGCTGCCTTAGTATCCTGAGAATCAAATGGTGAACATAACATACAAAAAATCCAGACAAAGAAAAGCACAAATATGCGGAGACATGTAATTTGATTTAGCTTCTAATTTTCTATACTCTCATATTTCATATCCAACATTTTGATGTAAACAATTAGCAAAGAAAATTAACGTATTAATAGGCAGAGGAAGAAATTTGTCATATACTAAAAGAAAAACGGTAAAACAGGAGCATGTGTACCTTAAAGAGCTGTTCCTTTACTGGTACTCCATTTTGATGTGTCTTTGCCCTGCTGAAGCCTTAGCCATAGGAAGCTGGAGAGTGCATATCTCTGATCTTTACTCATTATTTGAAGAAGAGGCAGTGGTTGCTGAGAACTTTTCTATATTTAAATTGTTTGTCTCAGTGGAATGACACAAGCTAATCTAAAGGAGTAATCTTCCTGCAGCAGGAAGTGATAAACCTCTAAGAAAAAACATTTTATACTGGAACAGCAATGCCTATAAGAAGAGAATACAGGGCTGTGGGGAGCTGTTCACTAAGCAAACAGCTTCATGGGTTCACAATGTCTGTCCTCCTGCTGAAGTTTACAGACAGCGCAATTTTTCCTGAAGGAGAAAAATTAATCTATGTTCCCTGCATTCTTCTTCAGACATAACTTTTTTAAACACTTTAATGAAGGGTCTGGATTATTCTGACTGAATAGACTGGGAAACACCCACCTGGACCCCTTTTCTGAGGGAAGCAGTAGGTACAGCCACCTTCAGCGGGGAGGGGATGGCAGGGACCTGGATGTAGCCACACTCTCAGTGTCACATCTGGAGCCACAGAAGTGCTGCTTGCTTGAGTCCACACCAGTACGAAAGCTCTGGGACAATCTTAGGGATATGGTTTAGTGGGGACTGCTAGTGTTAGGTCAGAGGTTGGACTCGATGATCTTGAGGTCTCTTCCAACCTAGAAATTCTGTGATTCTGTGTGATTCTGTAATAAACCCGCATTCTTCTGGACGGGATCTCTCTGAGGGTGGATTCCTACAGAGTCTTCAATTGGATCTGCAGCTGAAGGTGAATTGATACAGAGATGAGAGGAAAACTTGGAGAAATGCTGTGAGCTGAGACTCAATGTCACTGAGTGCCAGCTCTGTCCTCAGCTGCTTCAACCATCAGGTTGGCTCTGAGGTCAGCATTTCTATTGCTGTGTGCCTCAGTGCTGTATGCCTCAGGCTAAAAGCTTTTCTCCTGCCATGGGGTCTCTTTCTTTGTTTCCAGCTCTGTTTTTCTAACACCAACGGAAGGTGAATCCACTGCTGAAGGATCAAAAGTACTGGATACTGGTGTGAAGTAAATCTGTAGCCTTGAATAAACTGGCAAAAAGCAAATGTAATTATTTTCAACTTTGTTTAAAATAACAAGCTTGAAATAATGCCTTGGCTTTACCAGCTTGCATTTCCTGTAAGCTAATTCAAAGTACTAAACCTGTTATCAGGCGTTCATTGCATTGAGTTTTAACTGCATTAATGGGTACGTGCACAAGCGTGTTGGCTTGATATTTACTGTCAGTGCGTCAAACGGGACTCGTAGGGGGTGTGCATGAAATCTCATTGCTGCTAATGAGGGCTCTAATGCTATGCTGAGTGTTGGGGTCCCCAGAGTGTAGTGATTGCCTGGCTGTAAGTGGTATCGTATGGGTAGTGCTTTAGTATTGCTGCCAGTACTGGGTACATTAGCAAGCGCATTGTATCTCTTTTGTGTTCACTCCTTCCATTTTTCTCTGATAAGGAATTGAGTACAGCCTCCTCTGATGTAAATTAAGTTAACTTTCATTAGTTTTGGTGAGAGCAGGACCATAGTCATAGCATTTGTGTGTGCATGCATCTAGAACATATTGCTAGATTTGGCAGTAAAAAAGAGTGTCTAGTGGGCAGCTGGAAAATTTCAGTTTTGTGTTTACACTGCTGATGTGAGGTCTTGGCATCAGAGGCCAGGAGTGATTCCAGAGGGCCAGTGGTCAAAGCTGAGCTGGTGACAGTATGTGGGGTGACACTGCAATGAGGTCAGTGCTCTCTCTGCCCTCTCAAAGCAGAGGTGCACAATTGCACAGCTTTTGCGCGTTGATGAGTATGCACAGAAGAGAAGTGCTGAGACATGGCCCATGTGTGTTGTAGATGAGCAGAGGACCCCTTGCAGACATTGCAGTTGCACCGAGTGCAAACCACATCTAAGAACAGCGTGTGAAGGCACCCAACGTGGCTTAGTATGAGCTGAGAGAGGCTGGGTGTAGTGTAGCCACGGCTGTGCAAAATAATTGCAATCAAGCTAAATATATATGCCAAGACCCAGTGTTAACAGTAAGTGCTACCTAAGCACAGCGAGCCTGTAGCTGGATCTCCACAGACCAGTCCTTCTGTGCTGGTTTAAAGATATCTGCCCAGCTCCTTTTGCACACAAGCTGTTCTTCTCCTTCACCCTCCATGCTCTAAGGCGGTAGCTAGAGTATTCAGCTGTCTGTTTAGAGATGAGGCACTATATAGCTTTTAAAAAGATTTTCATTTCAAGGTACCTGAGAAGCCAAAATTATCTGACATCTTTTAACCGAGCACTTGCAACTCCCAGTTGACAGCCAGCAACTGAAATATGCAGGAGAGTGTGCCCTGTGCCCTTTCTGGAAGTTAATTTAGTTCATTTAGTGGTGCAGTAAGAAAGCAAAAGCTGGCTTTTTCCAGCAGGCTGAGTTGTCAGAGAAGGATTTAATTTCTAAATAGTAATAGCAAGTGATGGCCTTTACTGCTGAACACTGCCTGGAAACAGGCTTCCCAAGGTAATGAAGGAAAGAGAAAAAAGTAGGATGCAGTCAGCGGATTGTTTCAAACACGCACTAGCTTCATGGTGATGTTGAACACTAAAAGCTTCTGATAACCTCTGAGTTGAGTTATTTTTGTTGATATCATCTTGTTTCTGCCAAATGGATTCTGTCTGGCTTACAAAGAGTATAATCCACTGGTTCACACAACGTGAGGTCGGGAGCGATCACTGTGACTGCTTAGTGCTGTAGTCTAGTAACATACGCCAGCTGATTTTGGTTGGTGCATACCTAACTTAAGGCCAAAAGCAAATTGCTTTTGGTAAAACTCTGTGAGCTCATTGTTATCAGATTTCTGATCCCCACATACTGCTGTTTTCAGGCTGCTGGACTCTCTGTCTTTATATTAGTAATGTTATATGCAGCACCAAGTCTCTTTCCAGTGCAGGAGGCTGAGCATCCCAGACTGCATCTATGCTAGCTTCTCAATTTAGGCTGGGAGTGCACTTCAGAAGTGAATCCCGATGTTCCATAATTACAGTGCTGCTGTTCATGTTGTGGTTTGGTCTCGCAGCACACAGACACAGTTCTTTCTGGAGAAAATTAAACTGGGAGATAGGCTCCAAGACCACATACAATGCAGTCTGACCACTGAGGGGTATTAAATTTCCAGGGCCAGACTAGTTCCAGTCTGGAGTTCAACTTCCCTGTCTGAATCTATCATGCACATAGGGACCTTGGAACCAGGCGTGCCTGCCTACCAACCTGCTTCCATTGTACCACACTGTTTTTTAGTTTTGGTGAAGTCTTAGCATAGGACTCAGTGCCTGAAGCACCCCTGGTCCCAGTGCCCACCAAGGACAGGCACAGGGCTCAAAGGAGGGCAGGGGCAAGTAGTCTCTGTGCTCATCCCCAGAGCCTGCCTGAGAACTACAGGCCAAGACCTTCTACAGAAATAAGTTCTCATCATTCTCTTTTAAAACTAGAGAAAGGGTTAGTCTTCATAAAAGAAAGCAAAACAAAAACTGGGTGATGAGGTCTTTGCTCTTGCCTTTTTCTTCATCACTTAGGAGGTTAGGAAATATGTTGTCATTGAGATGGTTTTTAAGGTAGTAGTTGAAAGTTTTCCATTTTGCACTTAGAAAACTGACTTAGAAACTGACTTAGAAAGTCAGATTTCTTATGTATACTTTTGAGTTAAAGCTCAGTGGACAGACCACTCACATTCCCATGTGCCTGTATTGAACATTTTTTTAATGTCTGCTGAGTCAACCATGTCAGACAATATTAAATCTAATAAAATTAGTAATAGAATGCATTGAATTACGATATACATTTATTTTACATCTGTATAGATGATTTATTACCTTAGCATTGTAACTCCATTTCCTGAGAAGGTACTTAGGGACACCCTCCTTTTGATAAAAGACTAAAAATAGAGTTTGAAAAGCTATGTGACAGATTAGATAGCAATCAGCTTTTGCTTCCCACGACCATTTCCATATTACATTGAACATGGAGGGTCTCCCTCCAAATTTTCTAAATATTGTTTGGAAGCTTGATCAAAGAAACTGAAAAAAATCTACTAGTTTTGGGTTGATCCCTCAAAATATTGACAAATTGTTCTGAACATAGAAAATCATTTTGGCCTTGCAGAATACAGGATGCCCAGAAGGGGATGCACTTATGTGCTGCTTTGTGCTCTGTTCCTAAGAACTGGTTATTCTACAGGAAGGTAGGTACAGGGATTTTTTAAATTGCTGTTGGAAAGTTTTGAATAAACAGTCTGTTTGCAATTTCAAGGAAAGAAGAAATCTATTTGCAAGGTATAAAATCTTAAAATAGCAACAAGCCTGGGTTTTAAAACCTCCATGGTGTTTTTTTTTTTTTTTTTTTTTTTGGGGGGGGGGGTGGGGGGAGAGTCTGGTTTTCTTACACAAAGGACTTAGCTATAAGACCATTGAAAACAATGAATTTATAATTGCTCAAGCTGGAAAGTGGGTAGAACATTTTTTCTTCTCTTTCTATCTGAAAGAGAAGAAAAAATATGGCAAAAATATGGCAAAATTCACTCTCCAAATAGGTTTTATAACAAAACTCAAAAGCCATAACTGAGTTGCTCATATCAGTTTAATTAGTACTTCCATTACATGGGGAAAAAAAGTATAAATGGCATGGCAATTGAACTCAATACATTTTCACATTTCATGTGCAGAGGTGGAACTAAAGTTTGTCTAAATCAAAGAATCTGTACTACTCAAAGGTGATATATACAAAGTTTTAAGAAGCTTGTTTTAAGGAGTCGGACCAACTCTATTTTAGCTCCAACATGTTCAATACTGAGCAGTCAAACATTTGAAAATTTTTCAGCTAGCTTGACCTTAAATTCCAATGTTAAACTTCAGCCAATGTAAAACAAAACATGACACTTAAAACATAAAACATAAGATCCTTTGCAAACTGAAAAAACTGAGTTTTTCACAGCCCTAATGATGACTACAGCCAGCTGCTCTGATTTGAAATACTATAACATTGTTAAAGTCACTTCAAATTAATTACTGTGATAAAGAAAGTGTTTGATAAAACCACTTCCATGGAACTTGTTACAAGCCCAAATAAGACTTGGAAAGAAGTCTGATTTTGCCCTTATTTGTAATAATGAATATGATATCACTCCAGAAATCAATGGTTATCTTTACAGAAATGTAAATGAAGACAAATCAGCTCCATTGTGAAATACTCTCTTTCAAATCATCTGTTAGAAAAAGTACCATGTAAAGAACATCAATTAATAAAGTAACGATAGAAATGCAGCAAGAATACTGTTAATGAAGTTACATATTAAGAACTGGGGGGAAATCACTGTCTTACTTCACAACAAATTTTGAGAAATTTGAATCATATCTGAAACTATCCTGAAAATTCTCAATGGTTCCATTAGCCAGATTTAAAAATGTCATCAGTTTTGGACAGTAGAAAGTTTTGCTTGGAATTTAATGTTTCGTCTAAATATTTAACTTTGTAGCAAATTTTCTTTGTAGAATATACTAACTATTGTAATGAAAATAATTAGACTTAGAAGCAGAGTTTTTTTTTTCTTTTTCTTTTTCTTTTCTTTTTCTTTTTCTTTTTTTTTTTCTTTTTTTTTTTTCTTTTTTGTTTTCTTTTTCTTTCCTGTAAGGAAGACATGTCAATGAAACAATTATGAAACAAAACCACCAGGAGACAGAAGCAGAACATGATTTTATCCCCATTAGTTTTTCCACCAAAATTTCCCTATTTTTTTTCTATCTCATTTCACATTCTAAGTTTTTCTTTTGTTGATTCTACACTTTTGAAGTATGAAGCACAACTTACATTATCAGATGTTCTAAAGATACAAATGACTGCTGTGAATTACCATATCAATGTCTTTTTTCATGCAGAGGCAATGCTGTTGGGGAAGCAAAAACATAAACAGAGAATTTTTTCTTCAATTAAAAGAAACTAACAGCAATGGGCAAGTCTGTTTTTTTTTTTTTTTTTTTTTTTTTTTTTTTTTTTAAGTTGGAATCAAGTGTTACATTTTGATCTTTGGAGCTGATTTTCTAGTCAGTCTTTTCCTCTTCAATTTAGCACAGTTTGGCCTGCCTTGAGTCTAGTTGGTAGTTCAGCAAGACCCAGTGTAAAGTTGTAGAACAGTCACACTTCATAGCTGCTGAGTAAAACTTATGCACTTGCATTAATATCACTGCTTGTTCATACGGAAACTCTCATAGTATCTCAGGAAAAAATGCTTACAAATGTCTTCAGTTTTTAGAATCTGTCTGTTAGGTAGAAACCACAGAGTTCATTTTGAACTTCTCTCTGAGAGGAGAATTTATGAGAAAATCATCAGATCATCAGATCATCAGATCTTTCACTGCTCACAATCTGCAGCTAAATGTGAGGCTGAAGACAGACACAATGTCCCTACCACTCAAACCATGTTTATTTTTAACAAATGCAGGATTTTAGTCTGTCAAGTGGATGAGATTTCTTTTCCTCTGATTTCATTCCAGCTTCACTTAGGAAGAATAATATTCTATGGTATGATATAATAAATTCTCATGTAACAGAAAATAACTGCTATTGCCTCTTTGTGAAAACATCATTAGTTTGGGAAAAGGTCAGAGAAGGGCTTCTGTCAGTCATTACCAACATGTCATCACCAGTCTTTCCAGAATGTAACAAGAGCCAATGAGTGACCAGGATGGATATAAGCCCTACATCCTTCTGGATCCTCCTTAGTGCCACCTGTTTCATTTTAATGGTTTGTATGTAGTTTGCTAATGAAGGCTTCTCCATTAACCAATTTACTGTTTTGCTTATCCATCTCAATGACCAAGAGACAGAGAGTGACTTAAAAGGTACAATGTTGGCCTCCAATGTTGGCCTAAATTTCCTAGGATTGTTATGGGGTATTGTGATGTGGTCGGTATTTAGGCTTTGACATTTAGGTAGGGTTGGCATACCTTAGCACATGCCTTGCCATTAAACTCAGCTGTTAGTTTGCTACATCTCAGGTAAAGAACTCTGGCTACCTTTCATTTCATCACAGAATAATCATTTAATGTTTCCCACATAAAATAACTGGGGTAAAAAGGAGTGAAAAAACATTATACAAATAAATTCTGTGGAGAACTGGCCCATTGGACTTTGTAATGTTGATAAATAGATATCTCCTCTTTCAGAAACCACTTAGTTATTCTTTTTGGGTATTAACTATTCATAAATTATTTGGAAAACTGTCTGAATATAGATACAAGATAAACCAGAAACCTTTAGTAATCCACTCTGTGATTGGCATAGCAGAAGGTTCAGATACTTGCCAAAGCCACAGAAATGGGGAGCCACTGGAATAATTGGTAATAATGTGTGCAGTTTGGTGGTGTTGAATTTTCTCAGGCAGCTGTATCAAATGAGGAGAGGTAGCCTAGAGAAGATTGTCTTAGCTGGACCTTAACGTGTCTGAGCCATCAGGATTTCGTGACTTAACACACTATTGTGCATCACGGAGTAGCGATGTCTGACTGCATGGGTGGTTTCAGCTCCTTGCAAATGTGAGATAATGTGGACTAGGTTCAACTCATTTCATCAGCGTGCATCACCTTGTGTTTTCCTAAGACTGAGAATATAAACATGATTCATGACTGTGGGTCAGCTGATGAGCAGCAGTTCATGACACTGCAGAAATCCCTCCTGTGTCCCAGGCTTGAGATGGGAAGTAACTGGTGGTGAGGGTCCTTCACGATGAGGTGTCTAACCAGTGTTCCCTGCATTTTTACCCATATGTATTTGGGATTAAAGATAACTCTCTTTATATCCTGGGGAAGGAGATTTGCTAAATTTCAGTGCTGAGTTTTGTCAAATATGCTGAAGTGATATTTAGGTGGCTTTAGGGCATCATACTCTGCTCCATGGTCTCTTAAGTGCAAGGCTTAAAAGTAGCCATGAGAGGTGAAGAGACTTTGAAATGTAGAAATATTTGTCTGGAGGAAACTCTGGGTTTGAAAGAAGACAAGTTTTAGTCCTGTTTGGCACAGTTCTTCCAAATAAAAGTGTTGCCTTTGTTGAGAAAATGTTAGATTCTTATTTATACTTGCCTTATTCCCTGAAAAATATGGAGCACTGTTGATCTGGGCCATTTTTTAAGCTCCAAGTAAATAAGCCAGGAGAACTTGTTGAACTTTTACTGGCCTGCTTTGGGAGCAAGTGGAGAGCATGTTCTCTGGAAGTGAGTTTTTCAAGTGACTCCATTTCAGAATCATTAATCCCTATGTCATAGGCCACAGAAAATTTCAACAGAATCTGAGTAAGCCTGTGAATTTTAGAACACTTGGAGCAGCCAGTCTTTGATAGTGACCTTTTAAATCATTTTATGAACTGGAAATAGTAGTGTTTCATATAGAAAGGAAATGTATGGCACGCTTGAGCAAGAGGATCATCATAGGTCGTGGAAACAAAGACCATATTACTCAAGGGAGCAATTCTACTCTGTCTCACTGTCTTTGTTTGTAAATGCCATGTGGTCTGGATGTCAAGACACTTGGCATCTCTACTTTAAATAATTTGTCATGATTGCTTTTAAAGTTCAGTGCACTTGTTCATGACCTATCTTGAAAACCAGCAATAAATATTAGCATAGTAAATGGTCTTTGAAGTTATTTTGATTCAAAAATTGTAATAGAGCAATATTGCAATACTTCATTCTAAAATTAAGACACTTGTATACTTAAGGCATAAAAAAAATATGTACAATTCTTTTTTTCCAACCTGAGGTTCATTACTCCAGAACTACTGTGGTAGACTGCACCCTTTCCTTTCCTTGCCTTGCCTTGCCTTGCCTTGCCTTTCTTTATCTTTGTTGTTGGTGGTGTTGTTTTTTCTCCTTATTTGAGTGAAAAGTAACATCAACAGTCACTGTAGATTAAACTATTTTGACAGCAGAGGGTATGACTGTGGGATAAGAACAGCTGGAAGGAAAAAAACAGTTACTTTTTGGACAAAAAACAATGCATCTATGACAAAGAGTCTGGATTCACGTGATTTTCCCTAAGGCCTGCAGAAAGAAAGGTCTAAGTCTTGAAAGCAGAACTGTGGGAAGAGGGATTAGAAAAGCCTGTGTTATTAGAAGGAAGTTTGATCTACAGCATTTTTTTTTTTTTTTTTATGATGACTGACGTTTCCAGCCCCAAATTTTGAACAGTGATGACAGAGGACCTTCATCATGAGAATGTTACATTTTGTTATAAGGATTCTCATTGATACACTAGATTTTTGCTCATTGAGCTTAAATAAGAACCAACTTTAGAGTGTCACAGGAGGTTGGTAGCACCATGTTTTCTTGAGAAAACTGAGTTTTGTTTTACCCTCTGTAGCTTTATTTTACCAAATCTATTTTACCATAAGGCAGCTAGAATTTCAAATTCTATCTGAGAAAAAGAGTCTGGAGGCTGCAGTCTCATTTTGCTAAGTAAATTAATGTGAAATATTGATGCTACGACTGCCTAGATGCATTTTTTTTTCTTGTTTTGAAATAACCTACCAGGTTTTCTTGTTCCTTCCTGTTCTTAATTTGTTTTGATTCTTATAATTATTTTCTTAGCTTTGTCCTTTTTTAGTTTTGCTTTTGATGATGATTTTGTTGGGTTTCATTAAGAGCAATCATTCTATTATACTCTCTTGCTTTTAAAGGTATTTCTGCTTTGTTTTGCATGAAAGATGCTGTACAGAGTGAAGCTGTTTTGTACAATTTCCTTGCTGGAAGCACCAATCAATCTTGGTCTGACCTGACCCTTCTGTCAAATGTGTTTAACCAGTAAGAAAAGGATAGGTTCAATTTCTAATGATTTCCATTAAAAGCTTAAAACAACTTCAGCCCATGCTCCATCTCAGACACTAAATTGCACCTTCCGGGGTGCTTCAGAGGGAACAGCAGTCACAAAGAGATAATATTTTTAAACAAAGGCCTTAAGGAAGATCAAGGTCCTCTTTTATATATGTGAAGAAAAGCATATTGGAAAAGCAACTGATGGAGTTTAAAGAGGTAAGGACAAGTCTTTAGGAAATGTTGATAACAGTATTCCTTCAACTGAAGGAAATGTTGATAACAGTATTCCTTCAACTGAGATTTACTGATGTGGTTGAAGATGCAGGCCTTATTCCCTGATTATGCCGCATTACGTGCTTATTGCCCAGCTCCTAGTTAGTTCAATAGCTTGTTCTGAAACTACTTGCTTTGCCTGCTACCCTCTTGCTGCTCCTTTTATGCTTCTGACCGCTGTTTCTATCACTGTTTCTTGTCACTGCTTTGCTGTTGCCATTCCCACTTTGCTGAACACATCTCAGTATCACAAGTTTTCTGCTCCCTGGGAATATAGCTACATCAGGTGTGGGTCTGAGAATGGGTCTGAGACCTAGCCCATACCTCTTTATTTTAAAACCCCAAATCCAAGTTTGACTACAGGCATTTTGAATGGGATTAATCTCAGAGACCTTAATCTGTCTCTTACAAAGACATTTATATCTGAGTTAATCTTGCTTGGTTCCCTCTGTAGCCAAAGAAGAAGTAAATATTTTTAGAGCATGATTCATCTCATTTTGATAGTGATGCTTGAAGTAGGTCAGGCAAGTTTCACCAAATGCATTTTCCATATGGTGGGATTCCCAAAGTGACTATCTCAGATGTACACATCTTTGTTGTGTTTGTCTAAATTTAGATGAGAAATAGTCAGGAGAGTATTAGAGTGAAGAATTGTATGTTAATAAGCTGCTTTTTTTCTAACAGCAGAAGAGGACTAGGAAAAGAATGAGGATCCTTGCCTAGACAGACCTTTTTTTGGCCTCAATACCGACATTTGCATATTATAGAGGAAATTACCTTTTATGCCTAAAACAATGTTTGCCAATTGGTATTCAGAAAAGTGGCTGCAGTGGTTTAAATTGAAAGATCAAAGCATGAGCTGTAATTTGTAGTGTGAATATAATCCCTAGTGTCACACAAGCCTTCTACTTCATCCTTTTTCCCTTTTGCTGTTTACTACCTTGTTTTAGGTTTTCATTCTACTGCAACAGCTGTATCAATGCTTGGTGTTACTTCTTCATCTGCACCATGGAGCAAGACATCCAATAGTGTCTTAAATAAAAATACGGTTAGTATATTAATTCTGCCTTTTAAACATATGATTTTTGAACAGAAATGACCCATAATGTATGCAAGGTACAGGAAATGAAAAAAGTCAGAAAAAAACTATGGAAATGAAACAAATATTAGTCAGGCCACTTTTTTCCTCTTCCATAAAAAAATACCAAACCAAGCAAAAATCATGTCTAAGAGACACATTCACAGAATCACAGAATAGCTGAGATTAAAGTGGATCTCTGGACAGATCCACTTTAGAATGGATTCTAATTAGAATAGATCTCTGGTCCAAACCCTCTGCTCAAGCAGGGCCAAAAGGTTGATACTGGATTAATTTCATAAAAGGAATAAAATATATAGTTATTTTAGAATTTACTTGAATCACTTTAAATCTTCCTATGAAATTATGATATTTTTCCTATTTTATTCAAATTGGATTCTATTTTCATCTCATTTAATATTCAGTAATTCAGAAAAAATCAAACACGTTGTCTGTCAGTGAATAGGGTGGAGATAGCAAGGAGAAGGAGATGGCACTGATACAGTGTTAAGTGATAGAAAGCTGACTAAAACATTCACTTAGAAATTATTTGACAGTATATGTGGTTTCTTTCTTACAAAACATTATTATTGCAATCACAAAGGCACAATTCTAAACTGAAAGTAATTTCATCTGATATATAGAATAGCTTAGATTTGCAGGTACCTCTGGAGATCACCTAAACCCAACCACCCTGCTCAAAGCTGCTCAGTGTCAGCTTTTTCTGGCTAAATGGCCTTGTCCAATTAGGTTTTCAATATCCCCAATGAGGAAGACTTCAGACCTCTCTGGTCAAACTGTCCCAGAATCTGATCACCCTCACAGTAAAAAAGCTTTTTCTTAAGTTTAAATGGAATTTCCCTTATTTCAGTTCCCATTGCTTCTTGTCTCTGGACACCACTGAGAAGAATCTGGCTCTGTTTTCTTTACTCACACCATCTGATATTTATATCCATTACGAAGATCCCCTGAGTTTCTCTTCTTCAGCTTGAACAGTCCCAGCTCTCTCAGCCTTTCCTTGTATGTGAAATGTTCCAAGCCCCTAATCACCTTTGTGGTTCATTTCTAAACTCCCTCAAGTATGCCCATGTTTCTCTTGCACTGAGAAACCCAGCACCAGGCACAGTACTCCAGGTGTGTCTCACCTGAGATGAGCAGGGGAGAAGTGTCAAACCCCTCAACAGGCTGGCAATACTCTAACTAATGCAGCCCAGAAGGCTGTTGGCCTTCTTTATAGCAAGGGCATATTGATGGATGGTCAACCTGGTGTCTACCAGGACCCCCAGGACCGAGAGCTGTTTTCCAGGCAGTTTGCCTCTAGTTGGCTTTCCCATGTACAAGATTTGGCATGTCCCTTTATTGAACTTTGCGAGGTCCCTGATGGCCCGTTCTCCCAACCTGTTGAGGTCCCTCTGACTGACAGCACATCCATCTGGTGTATCAGCCACTCCTGGCCATACCATCAGTGCCCATGTGGAGGAGCAGCAGAGAGTTGCTGTGTAACAACTGTCTAACAGCCTTAGCAACCTCTAACAATGTCCCGGATCTACACCACCAGCAAGCAGAAAACCTGCCTAGGTGACAGGTTGGGTCTCACTTCCCTTGCCATAGAGAATCTCTCACCAGCCCATCACTCGCTACTTCATCCTGGTACTCCCATGTAGCTTGGGTTCAGTCCAATGGAGCTGTGCTGGATATGGCTCCTGACCCTCCTCTGCTCCACTGAAACTCTTCTGTAACTGCAGATCTGCAGGCAGAGCAGGAGCCAGAGTTCACCAGCTACCAGACTGCAGTGTTGTGGAAATCTCAATTTCCCAACCCAGTAAGCAGAAGCACTGCAGATCCCACACAATGCATCTGGGGCTGGGGCTCCTGAGCCCTCATTACTCCAATGCTGCACTGGCTGCTGGCCTCCTCCATCTCTGAAAGCTTATGGGCAGTTGCAGCCAACCTTTCCTGGCAGAAGCAGGCACCCTGCTGTTCCTTGGAGGGCTCCCAGCCGTCCCTTGACAATCTCAGTTAAAGTTCCCAGAAAATGTACAGGATCTCAAAGCAGAGCCCAGAAACTGTTGCTTGAACTGCAGTGTCCACTAGCTGCCTCTGCTTTGCTGTAGAGCTCTATGGGACTGAAGGGATACCGGCTTTTATCATTCAACATTTTTTGAGAGGAAAAAAAAAATAAAAATCACAAAACAAACAAAAAAACACACACAAAAAAACAGGAAAACTAACCACAAACAGAAAAAAAAAAAAGATACATTAATCTTCTGTGGACAGTAATAAATGCTTCTAAAAATACTTTTAAATGTTTACCCAGTCCTTCAAATTCAGGAACTAATGTCTGAGAATGTTTGAGAATTTTGATATGAATATATTATTTTATTAAAACCTACAAAAACTTTTCTATTTGAAAAGCAAAGATCAGATTAAGTCACACTATTGCAGGAACTGTCAGTTCTCATAGCTGGCATAGTTGTGAGTAGGGTCTTAATGGAGTGTTGTGATAAAGATGAAGTGCTTTGTTCTGGCTTTATCATGTTGACTTTTATATTAGGATTTGTCATGGAAAACTTTAGTGAAAATACTCTTTTGTCTGTATTGAAATGAAATTTCAGATAATATTCAACATTTCTGAGGTGAACTCTTCTAGAAATTTAGCCTCATGGGAGTTTTTGACATTTAATTTCAATTTCTGTTAAAAGGCAACACCAAAGAACTAAATGGCCACACAGAATAGAAATTCCAGAATTTGGCCACTTCTGACATACTCTGAGATAGAGACTGTGGTGTTTCTTCCTCTTCCTACTCTATTCATTTCTTGCCTTTTATCAAATTATATGTTAGTACTAAAATCAATACTGGGGAAGCGGATTTCAGTGTGTGTTCTAATGAGCTCCATGTGGGAATAAAAAGTTTGTGTTTTCAGAGTTGCTCATATTGATCTTACATATCTGTTTGAATCCCTTATGTTACATAGCACCACTACCCAATGGCCCAGATTTTGCCTGCAGTCTCTTGCAAAGACCAAATTGCTTTAGAAAACAAGATGAGTGTTGTCACGAGAAACTACAGCTTAAAAGCTTTTACGTACAATATATTTATTTTTTTCTCCTTACTGAAGAACAATTAATTATAGGGAATCTATTTTCTGTTACTCTTGACTGTGAAACAATCAAAAAGCCGGAGCAAACAGAACTGTGTTCCAAATAAATGTTGCATTACATTCTGTGAATTGATGTTTGCTAGAGAATATAGACAGATCTGATTACTCAAGCAGAGGGCTGAATTTGGTAACTCCACTAATTGTTCTGTTCTGCAGAAAATAATTTCTAATCTGCTCTTGAAATAACTGGCTTCTTTCCTGGAAGTTATAACACTTTAATTTGAAGATATTTTTCCTATTTCTAGACTCTAGGATTTTAAAAACTCCTTACTATGACTGATGTTTATTCCTGCCCTAGTGTGACAGGTCCATGAAATTAGATGTGAGGAATGATCAGATAAGCTTATAGCTAGTTCTTGGACCTAAATCCGAGGATGAAGGACACCACAAGTAAACACACATTTTTCTCTGAAATTAATTTAGTTTTTCCTAATTATTCCCTCCTAGAAATGTCCCTGCAATAGTTAGGTTTGGATGTGAAGGCTGTTTCCACCTCTTGGTTCTTCCTCCATCAAGCCTCTCACATCCCTGTGTTCTAGTCCAACCTTAAAATGAGCTGCCACATCACTGAGAAATTGTCTCTTCAAATGTATCCTCCCACACTAGAAAAAATGGTATGAAGTTATATAGTAGGAAGGAACTAACTTTTAGTACTGAACAGATTCCCAGGCCTTGGGAATTTTCTTTCTCCAATTTTCCTAAAGATGCTCTTTGTGGATGCTCAATGATCTTTTATTATGCTAACATGATAGGACCTCTGGGGCCAATGAAAACTCAATGGCCTTTGTGGAGCTCCCCAAGAGCAAACAAAGGAAGAGTTTACATTTGGGGTGCATTCCTTTGTATGCTCACCTGGTGGTGCCCCCCACTTTTGACAGAGTACATAGGAAAATCTACCTCCCCTTCCAAGCATCCAGCTCTGAGGAGGTGACCAGTTGGTACATCCCCAAGCAAGGCTGTCAGCACCTATGGGCAGGTTACATATGGGCAGTCTAATCTTGGCTGACTTTACAAGTCCTTCATCTTACTTGCAGAGATTGTATTACACTGAACTGCTAAGTAAGATGTTATTTTTAACTGGGACTCCCCGATGACAGTAACTGCAGAATTCAGAATTTAGTGATGTACCAACATTTGAAATCATTCTGTGATTGTTACAATACACTTCCAAGTTCTAAATTTCTGTTAGCCTGTTCTAATGTTTAAGCTTTGAATACTTCACTGACCTTGATTTATTTAGTATTCCTAGTGTTCTGCCTATTATGCAAAATACCAGGGAAAAGCCTGTTTGTATCCCTATCATCACAACTATTATTTGTGATTTTTGATGGCTTTATTATACCTTATCCCTGAAATCAAGGCTAGTTTGTTTTTCTTACAGTTTTGATTATATGTATATGTACATGTATATTTATACTTATATTTATCCAATGTAACAGTATTAATAGTTAAAACACAGTTTAGCAAAGCATTCCAGCATATGTTGGAATCTGGGGGTTGATTCGCCTTTTTAGTTAAACAAAAATTCAGTTATTTTTCAACTGAGATCATGAAGCGGAGTTTTGCATTGAATGAAAGCACATTCTGGGTTCCTATACCTAATATGAGACCCTTTGCAGCAAGGTTTTATTTGTATGTCATGGCAGTGTGTTTCAGATGTCTCTTTTCTGTGAGTAACAACATTTTCCTGGACATTGCTAAAATATGACTACTGTAGGTCAAGGTCATTCAAATCATATCTCCCCAGGAGACACATTTTGAGCATCTGTCACTGAGGGCCTTACAAATTTTAAGTTTATTATTCATCCCTTATTTTTTTGGCACTGAAAGTAATCACTGAAAAAAATATATATCTATTATCATTTCCAGTAGTAATCAGAAAGTTAGGCACTGGAAGAGCCTTTACCAGATTGTCCTAAATTTAAGTTCATGTCCAAAGCAAAATTATTATTACATAGTTCCTCCACATGCCCTTCCCTTTTTGTGGTTGACCCCACAAACTCTGCACCTTGGGTATCCTTTTTCCCCACCCTGGGTCTTGGTGGGTGCCTGTGTCTCCTCCTGTTCTGACTGTCCTCCTTGTGCCACAGGTTCTCTGGTCCCTTCCCAGAAGCATCACCTGCCTATGCCTGTGAACGTTAACTGAAATCCTATTTTATTTCTTCTGATTGGTAGGAGGGCTAAAGAAAACTTTGCACTTAGCAGTGAAATAAATGAAATTTTCAAAGTATTTTAATATAAGTGGAAAGCCAATGAACTTATTTACCCTCTTAAAAGATTGAACACTTGGAAAAAAAAAAAAAACAAAAAAACACAAAAGTTCAGAGTAAAATGTTGCTAATTTGGGAACAGAAGAGTTAAAACCTCTCATAAATTTCAAACCATTTCATCCCTGTTCAGAATATGCCAAAAACTCAAAATGCCTCATAGGCATACTCTGGTGCTGAAAAAAACATTCAACATCTACTTTGCTGTTGCCAAAACCAGTAACTTTCACTACAAAGCGTGACAGTGCAATGATCTTTATGTTACTATGTCTGAAAAACTGAGACCAAGAGTGATATCAGTCACAAGGCAACTGCATGACGGGTGATGCCTGATAATTTTACAAGTAATTTGATTCTTCCTTTAAGCTAGATTTTGAAAGAGTTCATAGCTCTGTAGCACCATCTGCAGCTTCCAAAGCTAAGGCCACACTTGAAAAATGACCTTCCTGTGGTAATTTTTCTAGAATTCTCCAAAGGTTAAAAAGACTCACTAGCACTGCACTCATGTGAATTGGTCTTGTGAATAAAACAATACTAATCTGGTATAGAACTGAGTTGATATCTTCGCTTTCTTACTGCTGACACTGTTTCTTGTTGGAAACATCTTATCCAGCACTGCCCTAAACCATGTTTAGAAGACTTTAAATTTTGCATAATACAGTTTGGCTTCTGAAGAGGTTCTAGAACTAATCAAGCAATTATGAAACCCCCAAATGAAGTGCATTAACAGATTTATTTGGGAAGTTTTCACAGTGTCTTTGCTCCGTGCCTATATTAAACCAGGGCTATTAATAGGGTGGAAATGTTTTGGATAAGTCTCATGAACTTTCACATCAGACTTAAACCAAAACTTTTTTAAGTCTTGAAAAAAATCCTCATGTTCTTTTCTGACTTGTTTTGCTTACCTCTGTGCTTCTTGTTTGCTAGAGACAACAAGAAAGGGAAGGTTCAAAACGCAGTTTGAGAAGCTGTTCTCATGGTGCTCCTGACCTACCTGGCAACCAGAACCATCAGAAATTGCCAGGGCGTGTTCCTGATTATTACCAGTAATCACAATAATTGCTGGAGCTAATACAGATCTATTGTAGTTGGTAATTTTCTGATTAAATTGATTGTTAGAAATTAGTGAATAGTCAAAAGTAATGAGTAAAAGAGACATACAGCTAGAAAAATCTGAAATGCGAGGGGGTTTGTCTTATACTGTTTATGACTGCATGTGTTGTTTCAAGCATTCATCACTCAACATAAACTGAATAGGCAAATTGTGAATAACATCTTGTAAAAACCTGAAGTTTGAAATTTGCAATTATTCATTAGATTCTTTTGCAGGTAATAAGGTGTATGTCACACAAGCAAACACAGTGCAAAACAGTTATTCAGCAGTTCTTCACCTGCAACTAATTCTTCAAGCAGCAGTTCAGCCATTAATGCCTAGACAACTGGGGTGCTGGAGCGCATCCCAGTGCTGGGATTTGGTTCCTTGGTGTCATCCAGCAAGCCACTACACAGATTTCCCAATATGGATGAATTTTCTAAGATTAAACACTGTTTATTGTTGTGATCATTAAGCTAACTAGTCACCAGAATTAAATTAATGTAAAGAATTAAAATACCTCAAAAGAGGTATGACTTTGCACTTACTGAAAGTTCTCAAGCATCTTTTTCTTTTCAATCTGCAAACCTTTTTCTTCATTCTTTCAACAAATTATACCAAATTATGCTTATAACTCTGCTTGCCATAGTCACACACATAAACATACATGAACACATGCACATTATTTTATAGAGGAACAGTTATTTAGTGTTTGTTTCCATTGGATTATTGCAAAAGGAGTGGTTAACATTGTTTCATATATTTCTAGCCAAGTACATTACATTTATTTGCCTCTTCCATTGATACACTTGATTATGAATCAGAACTAAAATGAATAAATTACATCACTAATTCAAAACATGAGTTTGGATGCCTGTGAAACACATGCTGTTGAAAGCATTCTCTGTTCCCCTGAGCCTGGAGAGTCTTCTGCGCATTGTTATGTTTATAAAGTGGTATCATTCACATTATTGGATTACAGGTGTATCTTTCCTTCTCATCCACACATCAGTCTTAAGGATAGGCTCATCTACAAGTCCCATCTTGTCCATACGTTCAGAGTTAATTTATAATACTTTCTCTCTTGCATTTTATCCAGTCGCCTGAAGTAGAAGTTGGCATCATCCAAGAGCTTATCCACTCATCCCCGTCCTTCATTCATATTGTCTTTCTCATTGCCAGCTTTACACCTGTGTAGCCTGTTCTAAAAACTATTAAAAAGAAGAGAAAATCAGATTGAACAGACTGGTTGTTTAGAAATATTTTAGTCTGGTTGCCATGACTTTGCTTCTCAGTCACTTTTTCCCTACCTTTCAGACTATGTAGATTTGGCTTCTAATTTCTTCTGCTTGTTTTTTAATTTGACATGAGACTTGATAAAACAATGGCTTTGGGTTACCTGAGAATTGCCTAATTTATTTTGTTTCCAGATAAAAGAATTCTATACTAATTTAGGTAGATCCCTGAGACTGGCAGTGTTCAACATACAATCAGTGAATGGCAGAGTTAAATATTAAATATTTCACATAAAATGGTTCAAATCAAAATGATATTCTATAATTCTGATTTAAATTACAATGAAGAAGTGACTGCTCAGTACAGGTAACAAGATATAAAAATGTTTATGATGATCCTGTGTAAAAGTGAATCATTACAGAGAATCAAGTTATGTATGGTAGAAAAGAATGATGAATTCTCATATAAACAGGAAATTAACACAAAGACAAGAAAGACTTAAAAACCAGAGCAGCACAGTAATTAGCTATAAATAGTCTTGATTCAAAAGACTTAACTTTCTGTTTTGGAGCATATTTCACAGTAATGAATAATATGTTTTGAGACTTAATTGACAGGAAACGTAGCACAAGGTCATGTAATGACTTTTTTCAAATATAGTATCCTAGAACCTTGCTCTCAGCTGTGCTATAAATATAATGTTAGTTCCCTCCAAGAAGTGATAAAACCTCAGAAGGAATACTTGTTCAGTTCTAGTATTGTGGGTGGCTTTGGCCATTGGCTTAATCACCTGTGTGCTCACAGGGAATTCATGTTACCAAATGCTTTAAGGGGAGTGCCTACAGGTCCAATGGGACAATTCACTATTGCTTGCATCCATGAACCTGGTTGACTTTCAAAAGGTATTTTTTTCATGGAAAGACGTGAGAGCTTGGCATTTGTATTTTGCTTTAGCTTGCCTATTAGTAAAGATGAAACAGGAAATTAATACTGGTTTTGTTAACAAAACACACTGTTTTAAGCCTAGTACTCCAATAGCAACCCAGCTACATATAGCAACTCTCAACCATTACTAAGTTTCCTGAAATGAGGCTACGTGCTGCCTGACTCTTGCCTTTGTGACAATTTTCCTGTTTGTTGATATTAAAATCCTCTTCCCAGGACCATAAGTATCATGCAGTTCAGAAAGGCACATACTAAGCACAAATTCACACTGATTTTAAAGGATATTTATCACAGCAATAGTAGTCCCCAAAAAGTAATTTTCTATTTTTAACATATGGAATTACACTGACTTGCACACAAGAGAGGCATTTATTAAACAAGGCCGTTAATACCTCAGTCCCAAGTAAAATTCCATGCAGCTTGAATTTCAGCTGTAAAACTTCTGATTACTAAAGACTGCATCTTACCTGGAAATCAATGCCTTATCTGAAGAAGTTAAGATCCCATATCAATAAGGCACACTTTAAGAAAACTTCGGTGTTTGCATGCTGGTAGGGTGTCTGACTGGCATTTGTTAAAAGTGCCAAGACTTTTTAAAGAAGATAACATCACAAATGTTTTGCCTGACCGTGTCTGTAACTATACATATATATACTTATATATATGTGTTATTACATATATATATATATGTGTTATTACATATATATATATGTAACTACATATATATATATGTACTACATATATCTATGTAGTTGGTTATATATATATATGATATATAATATATTGTAATAAAACATGATTATATATATATTACATATATATATATATAGTTATTACAACTTTCCTAGATTTAGAATGCAAACTCAGGGACCCCATTTTATCTCTATGAGTTTGTATAATTCCTACAGCTGTAGTTCCTGACTAATGATTTGGAGCCACTGATGCATACTGACGTGCAAATAATATATTATTTTATATGTATAAGTAGATGTTTCAGGATAGAAGAAAGCTGCTATGGAGGCTGCTAACTCCAGACATAGGAATCATTTCAATCACAAATAAGAATAATATAATCAGAATACTGTAGTCAGGATACTATAGCCTACAGCTCAGTGAAGTGTCTCATTTACAGCCAGGATGGACAAAATATTCTGCAGTTAAAATCAGTCCCATACTGGTAGGGAGATGAAAGCTCTAAATAGTAGACTTTTAAGATTGTTTCGTTCTCATCTCTTGTTCAAAATCTAAACAGCCAAACTTAGAGCAGTTTTTTGGCACATCAGGAATGGGTTTCCCAGCTGTCCAACCATAAGTCCCTGCAAAATCATTGCTCTAGGCAATGGCTGGGATAAAACTCATTCTGTAGTACATGGTACTATCAAGAAGACCCAGATCATGGAGGAAGACAAAACAATTTGTTTTTCTCTGGTCAGTATATTCAAAACTATGTTACACATTCCTCCACTGTCTGGGGAAGAAGAAAAATGCTAATACGATTAATCTTGTCCTTCTGCACAAAATCAGTGCAAGGGTCCAATGTACATAAATCATACTATATTTGTCCTCCACATTATTTGCTGACATACATACTGTGCAAGTTCATTAACTTTTAGTGAGGCAGCAGGAAACACATAACCTGGATCAAACTGAAATCCATCACACTTTCAAGGAATAGAAAGAAAATTTATTTCTTCAGTTCCTAGGGCAAAATATTAGAAGTATTCACAGGGAAACAAAGATCTTTTGTCAAAGGCGACCATGATCGGTGTAGAGCCAGGTATCACTGCTTTGTCAGTCCCTCTAGTACATTTACTACTTTGTTGTCATGAGCACATTCTCAGTACATAGGTCATGTGAACGTGACTTACGAAGCTGTATTTTTAGCTTGAATGAATACATATTTTATGAGAGGAAGAGAGCTTGCAAATGATGTGAGACTTATTTTTTTCCCACAGACTCTTACACATACGTTGCAGACATCAGGAGTAACAAAAGCTTTTAATGCAGCTAGCTAGGACAGCTGCATGAGTCAAAATACAGTGCTAAGTTCATTGATACTTGTCTCTGCTACCAGATGTTCATCTTGTTTGCCCTGAAACTCACTGAGTATGGTGTAAATTCAAGAATAATCTGTGATTACATTATGCTCTGTACTCTATCGCACTATAGATTGTAGCAGCTCTCTCAGAAAGATGCCCAACAGTTGAGGAACTAATTATAGCTCAACATATGCTGCATTTGCTCTATAAATCTTTTCTCATGCAGAATATGGTTCAGTTAAAGCTGGCTAAATATTTCTATTGCCTGACTGATTCCACATGGACCTTAGATTCAGTCTCAAGTCACTGCTGTATGAGTTTTGTGACTCACAAGTAAAGGAGAGCCAGGTCCTTATATCAACTTAATGCAGTACATCACTTCTCCTCCCTCATCCCACAATGGTAATACGAATCTTTCCAGACATGTCATAAAGGAAATACAAATTACAATATATATATTTCCCTTCCCTTCCCTTCCCTTCCCTTCCCTTCCCTTCCCTTCCCTTCCCTTCCCTTCCCTTCCCTTCCCTTCCCTTCCCTTCCCTTCCCTTCCCTTCCCTTCCCTTCCCTTCCCTTCCCTTCCCTTCCCTTCCCTTCCCTTCCCTTCCCTTCCCTTCCCTTCCCTTCCCTTCCCTTCCCTTCCCTTCCCTTCCCTTCCCTTCCCTTCCCTTCCCTTCCCTTCCCTTCCCCTCACCTTTCATCACCTTTCCCTGCCTTTGAAAATAGTGTAGTTCCTTGCCTAAAGAAATCTCCATTCCTAAAAGCTTGCAGCATCATTTTAGGCATAAAATCTCAGTGAGAGAAGTTTTAGTGAATAAGGGAAGTAAGATTAAGGCAGTAAGATTATGTTACCATGAAGCACATGCATTTTCAGTCAATTTGGGGGATTTGAAAATATTTTTATTGATTCATTAGTAGTGTCCAATAACTAAATATTTCAGTGGAATAACTGAGAAAGAGGCAGTGGAAGAACTGACAGCAAGTCTTGAGTGACACAGAGGAAAGGGGATTTTTGACAGGAGCAGATAAACTGCATTGATATTACCACAGTTGTGTAGTGGGAATTTGACTTATTAAGAGGCTGGATGTGGAGAAAGGGAGAGTAATATGCAACATTTAAGGCAAGGACAGATCATTTAAACTGGAAATAGTGTAGCAATAGAAGTCTAAAACTGAGAGAGAAATCCAGTGGATCACTGTGTGTGAAGAAGCTAACTGCAACCTACTAAGACAATTGCAAGGACTGAGTAGAGCTGGCTATAGAGAACATCTTTAAAAAAGCAGGCTGAATTTATCAAGAATACATTTTTTTTTTTTTTAGCAACCTTGGATGTCAAGCATGTCCCTCAGGGTCTACTTTGTTGATCAGACTCACACATAACAACAGGATGATGTAAGATTACATATTATGTATTCAGAACAAGCTATATCTGCTGTCACAATAATCTCTTCATTCTGAATTGACACAGCAGGCTCTCACATTAGTGACCTCTGCAGGTGTGTCAGGGACTTTGTGCTGAAATATTAAGCAGGTTTTATGACTTAAATCCTGAAAAATGTTGTTCACTCATTGAACATTGACAGTGAACATTTAACAGTGTGACCAGCAGGGCTAGGGAAGTGATCGTCCCCCTGTACTCGGCTCTGGTGAGGCCGCACCTCGAGTACTGTGTTCAGTTTTGGGCCCCTCGCTACAAGAAGGACATCGAGGTGCTTGAGCGGGTCCAGAGAAGGGCGACAAAGCTGGTGAGGGGCCTGGAGAACAAGTCCTATGAGGAGCGGCTGAGGGAGCTGGGCTTGTTCAGCCTGGAGAAAAGGAGGCTCAGGGGCGACCTTATTGCTCTTTACAGATACCTTAAAGGAGGCTGTAGCGAGGTGGGGGTTGGTCTATTCTCCCACGTGCCTGGTGACAGGACAAGGGGGAATGGGCTAAAGTTGCACCAGGGGAGTTTTAGGTTGGATGTTAGGAAGAACTTCTTTACCGAAAGGGTTGTGAGGCATTGGAACAGGCTGCCCAGGGAAGTGGTGGAGTCACCATCCCTGGAAGTCTTTAAAAGACGTTTAGATCTAGAGCTTAGGGATATGGTTTAGTGGGGACTGCTAGCGTTAGGTCAGAGGTTGGACTCGATGATCTTGAGGTCTCTTCCAACCTAGAAATTCTGTGATTCTGTGATTCTGTGACTGAGCCTACTATGTAAGACAGACATGTTTTGCTTAGCCTTTCTTCATGTATCACAAATGTCAAGGGGTTGAAAAGAAGATATAAGTCCACGTCTAATTCAGCATACAATGAAAAATTGCACCAGGGAAAGGAAAGGAAATTCTCATATACAACAGTGATGAGAAAGAGATAAAGGACAAAACAAAACTGAATTAGAAATTAAATGATTAAAGACAACCAGTGACCTTCTAGTGCTGGAAAGTACAAGGTAATCATGAGTCCCTGAAAAGAAATTGCTCAGTGAATTGGCCAACAGCCAGTTTTTACAACTGATTACAATTTCATTAGGGAGACATCTAGAACTACAAAAAGTATAAGCAGTCCAGATTGCAGTAAGTGCTATGTACCATGGGCTAGGACCTGTCGGCTTTGTATTTGATTGCCTATATTTCATGTAGTATTCAAATTGCTTAAGTATACTGAGACTTAAAATGGTAATATTAAATAAATTCACAAGTAGTTAACACAGTTTACTTATTTTTACTTTAATAATTATTTTTTTGGCACAGAATTGTATTTTTATGCTGTAATAACAAGTGGAATACTATGATTCCTCAAATACAGATCTATTTTTCTTCAAGACCACATAATTTAAATCTTAAATTACTGTAAGTAAGGACTTTCTATAGACTAAATTAACTTACCAGTGTTAAGTTTGAGAGTAAGCAATACTTGACTGTTTTCTTTACCAACAGGTTTACAGGAGAAAAATTTTAAGATGGTAAGATAACATATTAACGTACTATGATGGAGTTCGGGATCCTTAGAGCAGTGAGGAGGGTGCAAAGCAAGATCACAAACCTGGACTTCAGGAGAGCAGTCTTTCTCCTCTTCAGTGATCTGCTTGGTAGAGTTCTGAGGGATAAAGCCCTGGAGGGAAAAAGGGATGAAGAAAGCTGGGTAATATTCAAGTATCACTTCCTTCAAGATCAAGAGCAAAGCATCCCAACACAGAGGAAGTCAAGCAAAAATGCTGGGAGGCCTACACGGATGAACAAGGAGCTTGTGGCCAAACTCAAACACAAAAAAGAAACCTACAAAGGGTGGAAGCAAGGACAGGTAACCTGGGAGGAATACAAAGACATTGTCCCAACAGCAAGGGATTGAATTAGGAAAGGCCAGTAAGAATTTAATCTAGCCAGGTATGTCAAGGACAACAAGAAAATCTGTGAAGCTATTTTATTTGTGATTGCAGTGGCAGGCTCCCAGCAAATAGGAGCACACAGTAAAAGTATTTCATAACCGTATATTTCCTATTACACGACACTTGATTCCTCCTCTTTCCTCATTGGCTGGGTACTACAGGTTCACAAACTACTCAACACTTATTATTTTACCATGTATGTACAATTTTATTTGACCAACCATTAATTTCTCCTTTTCCTTTTTCTTTCTTTCTTCCTTCTCTTGTGACTAGAGGGCCTGTGATTTTTTATTTATTTATTTATTTTACTGATTTTACACTGCTCATAATGTTTTTCTTAGCCATCTTCCTTATTTTGGGACAGTGGAACCTTCCCCTTATCTGCTCAATGTTCTCCCCACTGCTATGCCATTGTAATGCATGCATGATCACTTTTGAATATGCAAGTTCAGTGGAATTTTACACTGCAAAACCAACATTCTACATTCACATTGTCCACTGCAAAAACACAATGTTGCTTCTCACAAAAATAGCTCTGCAGAGAACCTGGGTGTCCTGGTAGACACCAAATTGAACATGAGTCAGAAATGTGCCCTTGCCACGAAGAAGGCTAATGGTGTTCTTGCCTACATTAGGCAAAGGCAGGTCAAAAGAGGTGATCCTTTCTCTCTACTTAGTATTGGTGAGGCTGCATGTGGAGCACTGTGTCCATTTCTGGGCCTCCCAGTACAAGAGAAATGTGGATATACTGGAAATATACAGTGGAGGGCCACCAAGATGATGGAGGGACTGGAGCATCTCTCCTGTGAGGAGGGGCTGAGAGAGTTGGGTGTTCAATATGGAGACTTGGAGGCTCAGGGGAGATCTCATCCATGTTTCTAAATACCTGAAGAGAGAGTGCAAAGATGACAGAGCCAGGCTGTTTTCAGTGGTGCCCAGTGCCAGGACGAAAGTTAATGGGCACAAACTGGAACACTGGAGGCTCCCCCTGAACACCAGGCAGCACTTCTGTGCTGTGCATATGATGGAGCCCTGACACAAATTACCCAGAGATGTTGTGGAGTCTCCTTCCTGGAGATCTTCAAAAACCACCTGGACATGGTACCAGGCAACCTGTTCTAGGTATCACTTCTTAAGGAGGGCAATTGGATCAGATGACCTCTACAGGTCCCTTCTAACCTTAACCATTCTGTGATTCTTTGATACAGCTAATTTACTTTTTCTCATAATCAAATAGCTACTGCTTGGACTCTAGAATTGGGTATAAAACACTTAGCTGGAAAGATGTTTTAAGAGTTCCAGTGAAGAAAGAGTATGACCTTAGTCTGGATGCCTAGGTGGAAGAAGATAAACTTTGCTCCCAAATGTATGAATGATACACTAGACAGACAAAGAAAATTGAATTGTTCTTGGAATCTCTTTATAATTTTACTTTATAATCATTGTTCCTGTCTTATTCTTTTCAATGAGCTCTGAGGCAAAGAGTTTTTTTCTTCCTTAACAAAAGCTGTCTTATTTGCTTTGACACTGGAGAGAGAGATGAAGTTTGGGACCTTGAATCTTCCCTCTTTTTTAGATGAACTATTGATATTCATGGATACATTTTTTTTTCTTTAAATTTGAGTTTATCTCCCTTGAAATAATCTGTAATGTGGGAGGAAAGAGCTAGAGACCATTTAGACCTCTGGATTGTTGTTTTCTGGAAATGATTGTTTCATCAGAAATATATGAGTGCTTTTTTTACTGTAAGTTACAGCTTCTTGCCTTCCCAGACTGATTAGGGAAATAGTCTAAACCCTGGAGAACTTCCAGTTTCATTTGTACTGTTTTCTCTATTAGTTATATTCCCCAGTGAGATTATCCTAGCTGGGAGGTTTTATCAGTGAAACAATTATTTTATATTTATCCTGTTGCTTATAGTCTTTACTTCAAAATTTGCTGCTTTTCACTGTTGGAGACAGGATACTGTGCTTGCTGTACCTTTGGCCTGACCTTGTTTCTTAGAAGTTTTGAACATGAAAAAACTCATTAATCCTGAAGTTTCTAGTTTTGAACTCCACTTCAAATTATCTCTCTGTACCATGGGTTTTGTTCTCTTCCAGTAGGTGGTCTTCAGACACATACAATATTTACTGTGGTGTTATTGAGCTAGGGCAATATTGCCTTCAGATAATTCATGCCTGCCTTTCCAATCTTGCTTCTCCCCAGCTCTATTTCTGTGGATCTGTGTGCAACTTGATGAAAATGATAGCTCTTTTATTGCTGGAGAACAGGGTTTGATTCCTCCTCTAGCCACTCAGTGGCCATAGTTGAGCCACTTAATTAAAATGCATATTCCATTAACTCAGGCTTATTACTATAGTGTTCACCATGATTTCTCCACATGAAAGACACCATGCATTAACATGTCCGCACTTTAATGTTAAATGCATTTAGACAACCTAAATTAAGGTAAAACCAATCTCCATGTTGAATTTTACTTCAGTGGTGGAGAGCAAACGAATCAAAATTCTCTTCTCTATTTCATTCTCTATAAATATTAATTTAAATTTTGTCATTGGTAAATGTCCCGTTTCAAGGTACTGACATAATGTTCTCTTCTTTTTCTTCTCACTTTGCTGTAAGTCTGTAGATCTCCCAAATTCCTTTTGAGAAACTGCTAAGATATGAAATAAATTGTTTCTTCCACTGAGGACCTAATATGTTTTGCTATAATAACCTTATCTATTGGTAGCAATAGCCTCAATAAATAGGGATGGGAAGGAAGAAAAAGGAGTGTGATTGTAGCATGCTTCATGACAGCTTTCTTCCAGATCAATATTATGAGCAAAACCTTTAGACTCATATTTGAAAGCTTTTTTTTTAAGGAAGTACAACTACAGTCTTGATTTTCAGGAATTCAAAAAACATACAGTTTGTGTCACTAATAACTATTGTTGTCCAACATTTTCTAATGTAACAATTGTAAATATTATAATCATGTTTATACTTTTATATTTCAATCTAATTATATTTACAACTATAAATCAGGTTAAAGGTCCATCTAAAGCTGAGGACTAAATATTCCAGCCAAAGACCTTCATAAAACAGGTAACTATTATACAGTTTGGTATAGAGTGGACACCTTATTCTTCCATTAGAAGTATTTCAGCCACTGGTGCAAATGCACCTCCCACAGTTAAGTTGGATAAGCAAAACTCTATTGGGGCTTAGCTTCTATTGGGATGCTGTCGTGGTTCCGCTCGAGTGGGCAGTCGAGCTCCACCACAGCCGCTCTCTCACTCCCCCTCCTCAAAGAGGAATGGGGAGAAAATATGTGAAAAGGGCTCAAGGATTGAGATAAGGACGAGAAAATCACGCAATAATTATTGTAACGGGCAAAACAGACTCGGCATAAGGAGATAGTAAGATTTATTGCCTACAACTAACAAGCGAGAGAAGTGAGAAAACAAAGGAAAAAAAAACAAAAGCACCTTCCCCCCATCCACCCTCTTCCACCTCCTCCCCCCGAGCGGCGCAGGGGAACGGGGAATGGGGGTTATGGTCAGTCTACAGCACTTCTTCTCTGCCGCTCCTTCTCGGTCACTCTCGTCCCCTGTGCTGTGGGGTCCCACCCACGGGATGCAGTCCTTGATGAACTGATCCGGCGTGGGCTTCCCACAGGCAGCAGCTCTTCCAGAACTGCCCCAGATATGGGTCCGTACCACGGGGTCCATCCCTCAGGAGAAAACTGCTCCAACCTGGCTCCCCTACGGGCAGCAGCTCCTGCCGGGTCACCTGCTCCTGCGTGGGCTCCTCTCCACGGGCTACAGGTCCGGCCCAGAATCTGCTCCGGCAGGGGTCTTCCACAGGCGGCAGCCTCCGTCGGTGCAGGGCCACCTGCTCCACCGTGGTCTCCTCCACGGGCTGCAGCGTGGAACCCTGCTCCACCGTGGTACTCCATGGGCTGCAGGGGGACATCCTGCTTCACCATGGTCCTCACCACAGGCCGCAGGGGACTTCTGCTCCGGCGCCTGGAGCACCTCTCCCCCTCCTTCTACACTGACCTTGGCGCAAGGCTGTTCCTCGCTCCTCTCACTCTCCCGGCTGCTGTGTGGCGCAGCGTTTTTTCCCTGTCTTAAATATGCTCTCACAGAGGCGAAAAACAACATCGCTTATTGGCTCGGATCTGGAAAACAATGGGGCCCTTCCCAAACATGGGGCAGCTTCTAGATCTTTCTCACAGAAACCACCCCTATGGCTCCCTGCTACCAAAACCTTGCCACGTAAACCCACTACATTCCACCCCTCGCCTCTGTTAAAAGCATATTTAAGATTACTCACAATATACTCTTACTTTACAATTATCACAACAACCTTCACAAAATTCACTTAAATCAAAACGAAAAAGAATTCACCACACCAAAATAAACATAACATCATCACAGCACCGACAAGGTGGACATTTTACACACACACCACCCCTCGTCCCTTCACCACACTAACATATCACAGTTACTGCTTTCTTAAATTCTTCACGACTTGTACATTCCTAACAATCATCCTGCACATATTTTTGCCCGTTACTTCTACTAACTATCATCCTTATCTCAAATTCCTCGAGCCCCACGTTGGGCACCAAAAAAGACTGTCGTGGTTCCGCTCGAGTGGGCAGTCGAGCTCCACCACAGCCGCTCTCTCACTCCCCCTCCTCAAAGAGGAATGGGGAGAAAATATGTGAAAAGGGCTCAAGGATTGAGATAAGGACGAGAAAATCACGCAATAATTATTGTAACGGGCAAAACAGACTCGGCATAAGGAGATAGTAAGATTTATTGCCTACAACTAACAAGCGAGAGAAGTGAGAAAACAAAGGAAAAAAAAACAAAAGCACCTTCCCCCCATCCACCCTCTTCCACCTCCTCCCCCCGAGCGGCGCAGGGGAACGGGGAATGGGGGTTATGGTCAGTCTACAGCACTTCTTCTCTGCCGCTCCTTCTCGGTCACTCTCGTCCCCTGTGCTGTGGGGTCCCACCCACGGGATGCAGTCCTTGATGAACTGATCCGGCGTGGGCTTCCCACAGGCAGCAGCTCTTCCAGAACTGCCCCAGATATGGGTCCGTACCACGGGGTCCATCCCTCAGGAGAAAACTGCTCCAACCTGGCTCCCCTACGGGCAGCAGCTCCTGCCGGGTCACCTGCTCCTGCGTGGGCTCCTCTCCACGGGCTACAGGTCCGGCCCAGAATCTGCTCCGGCAGGGGTCTTCCACAGGCGGCAGCCTCCGTCGGTGCAGGGCCACCTGCTCCACCGTGGTCTCCTCCACGGGCTGCAGCGTGGAACCCTGCTCCACCGTGGTACTCCATGGGCTGCAGGGGGACATCCTGCTTCACCATGGTCCTCACCACAGGCCGCAGGGGACTTCTGCTCCGGCGCCTGGAGCACCTCTCCCCCTCCTTCTACACTGACCTTGGCGCAAGGCTGTTCCTCGCTCCTCTCACTCTCCCGGCTGCTGTGTGGCGCAGCGTTTTTTCCCTGTCTTAAATATGCTCTCACAGAGGCGAAAAACAACATCGCTTATTGGCTCGGATCTGGAAAACAATGGGGCCCTTCCCAAACATGGGGCAGCTTCTAGATCTTTCTCACAGAAACCACCCCTATGGCTCCCTGCTACCAAAACCTTGCCACGTAAACCCACTACATTCCACCCCTCGCCTCTGTTAAAAGCATATTTAAGATTACTCACAATATACTCTTACTTTACAATTATCACAACAACCTTCACAAAATTCACTTAAATCAAAACGAAAAAGAATTCACCACACCAAAATAAACATAACATCATCACAGCACCGACAAGGTGGACATTTTACACACACACCACCCCTCGTCCCTTCACCACACTAACATATCACAGTTACTGCTTTCTTAAATTCTTCACGACTTGTACATTCCTAACAATCATCCTGCACATATTTTTGCCCGTTACTTCTACTAACTATCATCCTTATCTCAAATTCCTCGAGCCCCACGTTGGGCACCAAAAAAGACTGTCGTGGTTCCGCTCGAGTGGGCAGTCGAGCTCCACCACAGCCGCTCTCTCACTCCCCCTCCTCAAAGAGGAATGGGGAGAAAATATGTGAAAAGGGCTCAAGGATTGAGATAAGGACGAGAAAATCACGCAATAATTATTGTAACGGGCAAAACAGACTCGGCATAAGGAGATAGTAAGATTTATTGCCTACAACTAACAAGCGAGAGAAGTGAGAAAACAAAGGAAAAAAAAACAAAAGCACCTTCCCCCCATCCACCCTCTTCCACCTCCTCCCCCCGAGCGGCGCAGGGGAACGGGGAATGGGGGTTATGGTCAGTCTACAGCACTTCTTCTCTGCTGCTCCTTCTCGGTCACTCTCGTCCCCTGTGCTGTGGGGTCCCACCCACGGGATGCAGTCCTTGATGAACTGATCCGGCGTGGGCTTCCCACAGGCAGCAGCTCTTCCAGAACTGCCCCAGATATGGGTCCGTACCACGGGGTCCATCCCTCAGGAGAAAACTGCTCCAACCTGGCTCCCCTACGGGCAGCAGCTCCTGCCGGGTCACCTGCTCCTGCGTGGGCTCCTCTCCACGGGCTACAGGTCCGGCCCGGAATCTGCTCCGGCAGGGGTCTTCCACAGGCGGCAGCCTCCGTCGGTGCAGGGCCACCTGCTCCACCGTGGTCTCCTCCACGGGCTGCAGCGTGGAACCCTGCTCCACCGTGGTACTCCATGGGCTGCAGGGGGACATCCTGCTTCACCATGGTCCTCACCACAGGCCGCAGGGGACTTCTGCTCCGGCGCCTGGAGCACCTCTCCCCCTCCTTCTACACTGACCTTGGCGCAAGGCTGTTCCTCGCTCCTCTCACTCTCCCGGCTGCTGTGTGGCGCAGCGTTTTTTCCCTGTCTTAAATATGCTCTCACAGAGGCGAAAAACAACATCGCTTATTGGCTCGGATCTGGAAAACAATGGGGCCCTTCCCAAACATGGGGCAGCTTCTAGATCTTTCTCACAGAAACCACCCCTATGGCTCCCTGCTACCAAAACCTTGCCACGTAAACCCACTACAGATGCTAAATAATTTTCTCTATATCTCAGAGAAATTGCAAACCAATGAAACTTAAATCTAGCAGAATCTGATGAAATGCATCTTGCCAAGCATATGGTATGCTCTATGTATTCACTAATGGACTTAACTGGCATGGCTCACTCTTCTTTAACAAGTTCACTGGAGTCAATTATCTCCTCTGTCCTTCTCCTCTAATTCTGTGGTTTTCAATCTTTTTCCATTTCTGGATTGAAAATATTTTCCCAAGAAGCCATGGACAGTAAATTAAAGCAAATTTAAACCTTAAAAGACTACACTTATTTTTCTTAGGGAGTACTTGCACAGATAATTTTTCCAATAGGAGAAATACGTAATGAATACCTATGTCTTCCCCACAACTGCTCCTTGTTTCTATTCTATACCAGTTAATCATGCTTTGTTTATATAACAGATTGTTAAGTAATAAAACTGACGTGGCCAAAAAATAAACTTAGTAGGAGAAAAAGAGTTGAGTTTCTTTGCTTAGTATTTGTTCACTCTTTTTATCTCATTGATTTTGGCTTTGTTTCCAGGAGTTACGTTCCTAGTGGCCTTCACATACCCTTCTAGATATAAGTCATAGATACCAAGACCTTTATGGTCACCATTTGGCTAAATTGTATCCTGCAGTCTAACTTTGCACAACTCTAGACTGTCATATCACCATCAGTAAGAGTGTACTAGGAAGAGTGAAGCCTGTACTAGTAAAACTATAGCCAGAGGGCTGGATGATCATTTCCCCTTATTCAGCATCTGTGAGACAGATGTGGAGTTCTGCACCCAGATTTTGGCTGCCCTGTACATGAAAGATGGACATATTGTTAGTTTAACATATGAAGATGCTCAGGGAGCTGGACCACAAGACATATCAGGAGTCTTAATGCCTTTTTTATGGTGAAGGGCCCAAAACTGAACACAGTACTCGAGGTGCGGCCTCACTAGAGCAGAGTACGGGGGAACAATCACCTCCCTGGTCCTGCTGGCTACATTATTCCTGGTACCATCAGCCTTCTTGACCACCTGGGCACACTGTCAGCTTATGTTCAGGTGAGCATCAATCAGCACCCCCAGATCCATTTCCTCTGCACAGCTTTCCAGCCACTCTTCCCCAAGCCTATAGCACTTTGTGGGGTTGTTGTGGCCAAAGTGCAGGACCCAGCACTTAGCCATGTTGAACCTCATCCCATTGGTCTCTGCCTATCGACCCATCCTGTCCAGGTCTCTCTGATGGGCCTTCCTACCCACTGGCAGATGGGTAGTTCCTACCCATCTGCCACTACCCCCAATTTGGTGTCATCTGCAAACTTACTGAGGGTACACTCAATTACCTCTTCTAAGTCATCAATAAAGATATTAAAGAGAATGGGCCCCACCACCGACCCCTGGGGAACACCACTGGTGACTGGTTGCCATCTGGATTTCAGTCTGTTTGCCACCACTCTCTGGGCCCAGCTCTCCAGCCAGTTTTTAACCCTGCAGAGTGTATCTGCCCAAGCCATGGGCTGCCAGCTTCTCCAGGAGAATACTGCGGGAGACAGATGTTGTTGGGTCTCTATTCTTGGAGGTGTTCAAGACTGGACATGACCTTGACCAACCTGATCTAACTGAACCTGCTTTGAGTAGAGACTTGTTCTACATGAACTCTGGAGGTCCCTTCCAACCTAAGTTACTGTATGATTCTATTGAAAAAATATTTATGAAAATATTTCCCTAAATGAAAAATCATCTTTGAAAACTAATTCAAAGGGTGAGAACTAACACCAGTTGTATAAACTTGAGGGGTCTAGTCTAAGACAGCTGCCTAGACTTCTCCCTAGTCCCTGATGATAAAAACACCTTTCTGTGGGGTGATTAATCTCATCCTAATTTATGTGTTGAAAACATGTGAGGTCAGATTCTTTTGGGGACTGTCTGTCTGTCCTCATTACAACTGAGGAACTAATAAGACTTGTTTAAATTAAGCCTCTAACATTTTTATGGTTCTAAAGGATCCTACTCAAAAAAAAAACAGAGGGCACTAAGACTTTACCAGGCATGAAGAGAAGTTGTTTACGGTTAGGATTACAGATTTTGGAGAGTACAGGAAAAATGTTTTCTATAACATAAGGCTTTTTATTTGTAGTACCTTAGCTCTGCTTCTGCCCTAAATGTCATGTATTTCTGACAGTATTTGAGATGACATGAAGACTTAAAGCCTTATGGCCATAAGATGACACAAAAACTTAAAGGATTTTCAGAAATTCTTTCAATATTGTCTGCTATTTATATAGCTTCACTGATTCAAATTATGTTGTGAATCACAAATTCCAACTGTTATCAGTGATATTGCCTTACTACATTCCCATAATATAGATAGCATAGTCAGAAAACACTTGAAAGGACTCACACCTCTTACTTAAGATCATATTTATAAACATTCCTACTCCTTATAAGCTGAAAAATTAAACAAAAATCTGCATTTAAATATGATGACTGCAAGAATGTAATTGCAGACAGCTGTCCAGGAAAATTTTGATGAATGAAGGATGAAATGAAACCACTCTAAACTTCCAGTAAGGGACAGTGCCCATTGCAGTTTATGCTGGATACTGGACAGTTCACATGCATAAGGTTGGCAAATTGATTCCTGCATTCCTTGCAATGGTTGTTATCTGTTTAAGACATGCATCTATTGTTGACTTATTTTCTACTCACAAATTCTACCTTCAGATGGATTCCTTCTACAAAAGTGAGAAAAAAAATCTATAAAATCTTATTAAGAGGAAATTATAAAAAACTATACCAGTGAGAAATTAATAAGCCATAGGATAGCTCTTTACCTTCTACTGTCCATCAAAGGAACACTATCCTTACCAGCTTCTGAAGTTACCAGCAAGGCTGTTTCCTGCACATATAAACATACATGCTACTAGATTTAGAAGTCATTCGGAAAGTTTTGGTATTTTTCTTTGCTTTCCTCAGTGATTTAGAAAGCAGATTCCCTGCTAGCATAATTTGTAAGGTAAGTTTTAGTGAAAGGAACAGTGAATCTTTTCCCCAAGTCTTTGAACAAATTATTATAGCTCCATCCTGAAACACTAATTCATCACTAGACAAACATCCCCTTTTTCCTGTCTATAAGAACGATATGTCAGGACTATGTGGCTGACATTTGAGGCCAATACTCCACACTTTTCTACAATAGGTGTCACAGTGTTGATTTGCCAAAATAGGCAATTCAGGCATGTATTATCCAAAGTAGTAACTTTTTTTTTTTTGGTAACAGAGAAAGAAAAGAAGAGAAGAGAAGAGAAGAGAAGAGAAGAGAAGAGAAGAGAAGAGAAGAGAAGAGAAGAGAAGAGAAGAGAAGAGAAGAGAAGAGAAGAGAAGAGAAGAGAAGAGAAGAGAAGAGAAGAGAAGAGAAGAGAAGAGAAGAGAAGAGAAGAGAAGAGAAGAGAAGAGAAGAGAAGAGAGACAACCAAGTTTATTGTGAATGTTGTTAACCATTTATCTGATAATCATTTACCTGAATTAATAATGTTCCAAAATAACTGATGTTAACCAGCTGCTGTTCTTCAACTAACTGCTGTGTTAATGATCATGCAGACAGTGATGATGTAGAGCAGGAAAGGAGGGGAGAACTACAGTTTTCCAGCTGGCTTTTCCTAGTAATCAACAAAACGCTTACCCTCACTGCCAGTGGTAGGCAGAGCCCATCTGCTTGTTACCTGCTAAAAGGTCATTTAAACATCTACAAACATTTTTTTTTCCTCTCTCTCTTTTATAGTTTATTTACTGTTTGCACAGTTACCTGCCAGTTTATGAAGGGATGGATGAGCACCTGTGAACTGAAAATCAGATCCCTGTTTACAGAGTGAACTGTCCGGCACAACAGGCCTTATCTGCTCTGTCAATCAGACCAGGAATAAATCTGTCTTTTATTTTATTATTTTTTTTAATTTTTCCTTAACAACTTTCAGAGTTATCTCTAAAGCCTATCCCTAGTTTAGGTGGGAATGAACAGCCAGGAAGAAGAGAGAAGTATGGGATATACTAGCATCTCTATCAAACATGTTCTGGCCTTAATCCACAGCCTAAGTGAGGACTGAAAAGACCTCAAAAGATTAAAGTAGAAAACAAGGAAAATGAAGTAAACTAGCCTATGCTTTTCTGACTTGCAGGTAAGTTATTGACCCTGGGGGATTAGTGGGTTTTGAAATACCAAGCTAGGAGATCCAGGACACAAGTTTGGGACATAACAATTTAATTTTTAATCAGATTACAGTTTAAAACTCTATCTGAATCAGGCGTAAGAGTTTTTTTTTTTTTTAATTTATTTTATTTTTCTTCTATTTCTTTTTGTTCCCCTTACTCTGAAAAGCATCACTTCCTTCCACACAACTTAGACTTTGTAGGCTAAAAAGTGCGTTAGCAAACACAAGAACATTTCAGAAAAGTTGGAACAAAAAAAAAAAAAACAAAAGAAAACAAATATGTCTAGTTCTTAGAAACAGGATTGTTTCTAGTTCCATTCTTACCATCTGGGAATTTGGTTAAGTGCAGAATTAATTTAAAAATAAAAATATTAAGTTGGTAGATGTAGATATTTTTACTGCTACAAAGATCAGCCAAAATACACAAGAGTTCCTTTAATATCAGTCATTTGACTTCCCTTTGAGAGTGTGCAGAGGAGTCTTGAGGCCTCTGAATAAGTAGTATCTCAGAAAGAATTGATCCAGACTCAAAAGTTGGTCTTATTTAGTATGTAAGACACCAAGTTCAAAAAACAAAACAAAACAAAAAACTTGCATGTGTTGAGCATTTTCTCATTCAGCTTTTCAGACAGCTAAAAAAAAAATCTAAGTTTTGTTCAGTAGATAAAAATTCACTGTATATATATTACATACATAATATTTATTCAAAACAAATTATGATACGGAGGATTTCTTTTCTTTCTGAATTGTGAAAGGGAGAAATAACAACTTATAGCTGCTTTCTTGTTAATTAAACAGTGCAACATGTGCAATAAGATTTTTATTCCTTTTGGGAGCAGCAGGAAACACAGGTGTTTAGGGACAGACAAAACTTTTGATGAGTTGTCCCACTGTTTTTTTTTTTTGTTGTTGTTTTTTGTTTTTTTGTTTTTTTTTTTTCCTTTCATCTTTACATATAAATTTCCAAGAATTGATTAGGATATTGTAATTTTAGGGAAAATTGAAGGTTCATATTAAAATATTGTATTTTAATATATTAATTTTTAATGTATCTGTATAGTGCCACCTGTTTTTACTTTGCTACAGCTTTTATTACTCACTGGCTTTTTTTTAAGATGATGCATCTGCACAAGTTCCATTAACATTAATGAAAATTATATGTTTGCATCAGATTGAGTCTTGAAGACTAGAGATAACAGTTTTAATATTTCTTGCAAAGATGTCTGAGAAGAAGACAGGTTTAGTTCTAATAGCTACTTCTTCCTTCTCCACTCATTATATCCATGTATATGGATATAATACAAATTGTTGTTTTCAGAGCTACTGTACCTTTACTCAGAGGAGAAATGAATTAGATTTAAGCAGCAGTAGAATTTAGACAGATTCTAAAATATGAAACAACTTATAGGATGCTTTGGGATGTCTTAGAACTGTAATTTAGGTTAAAGAGTTCCAGAGTAATTCTATAAGCACATACAGACACAGATTTCTCAGCAGGAATTATGAGGTCTGACCTATGTGGCATACCAGGGCAAGCCCAAGTCTTGTGATATAATTGAGATGTGAGTCTTCTGGCTCCTCGTTTATTCATACCTGCAACTGTTCCTCACAGTCTTTTGGGCATAGAAGACTGAGGACGATTAAGGATCTGCACTGCATTTTATTTATCATTTACCTATCTATTCTTGTTTGTCACTTAGGCTTATATATAAATGCAGGAAATTAGTTTTAATCTACTGTAGAAATTATATTGACAAAGTTTTTCACATCAACTTGTGGCAAAAATATATTTATATATTCACTCTGGATAGGAACTAAGCTGCTAAAATCCCATCTAAGTTGTGATGTAGACACATAAATCAAAGCTGTATGCATTCCTCCTAGATAGCAACCTAGACTTGCTGCTTTCAAATACTGCCTAATTTTGTAGGCACTTACCTACTTGAAAACCTCTCGCTAAAAAATGTAAAAAACTCACTAAAGCAGTATCTCGCTTTAGTCATTCACACATACTCCAAAGTGCTTTTTCTAGGAACATGAGCACATATCTTCAGGCTCTATTTCCATCATAATTCAGGTGTAGAATCACAGCATGGTTTGGGTTGGAAGGGACCTTAAAGGTCATCCAGTTCCAATTCTCTGTCATGGCCAGGGACACCTCCCACCAGACCAGGTTGCTCAAAGCCCCGTCCAGCCTGGCCTTGAACACCTCCAAGGTTGGGGCATGTATAACTTCTTTGGGCAACCTCTTTGAGTTCTTCACTGGAAGATAAGGTACTACGTATCTTTTGCTAAATGTTAGTGGATAAAGCACACACTGGCACCTTGAACTTTCCCTGGTCTATCGAGGATTCTACTCATTTTCCCACCTTAGAGAAAAGTACTCTCATCATAGCACTGTGGGATGTTTGAGTGGGAATGCTTCCTACAGATCCTTATGGAGCTGAGCCTGGGATCAAGGGATTTGAGTCAATGGGCTAAAGAAAGAACAGAAAGAGACAGTCTAGCTCTAGCCTGGGTCTGGGCACTCTTGAGAGTTTAATACTGTATGTATAGTTCCCAAAGCCTTTTTGTAATCCACCATTTCTTTCTGCTTTCAGTGTTAGATTTGTCAGTAGGCAGGAGATCAGAGCCCAGAAACCCATGTCAGAGTGAGCTGACATGGAACAAATGTTTGGGATCTTTAAAGTTAAGAGGGACACCCACCTGACTTTGATGCTTTCAGGATTAGGGAGGCAGCAAGCAAAGCCATTTCAGGTCTTTGGATCCAAAAGTCCATTTCCGTGCTCTTCCTGAACATTGAAGCCAATCGGTCTCTGCTCTCCAGTGCCTTCTCTTGGTTCTCCTGTACCTGAAATCTTTTTAGGCTATGCTCTGAAGATAGGAGTCCAAAGTACTTTAGTTTGTGACTATGTTTACACCACGTTATTAATGCTTACTCTCTGCTCATCCCACAGCCATGGCATAGTAAACCTGAGTTGGAAGGCTTTTAGCTTTCTATTGCAAAGCAGTTTAAGAAACCTGTTCAAAAGCTGTGATCTGATGCATTTTGGGGAAGGCTTTCCAGCTATCTATTATCTTCAGATGGGAAGGGTGACTATTATCTTCAAGTAAGAAGAAACAATTAAATAATAACAATAACAACATCAACAGTAATAATAATAAAACCACCAACAAATGGTAATGCTGGGGAGGGAAATTAAGTAGCTGTACTAGCAATTTAAAGAAAAGCAGCTCAGCAGAGATTAAAAGATAATTAAAAGCAGCAGGTCCTATTCACTGCCCAGTTTTAAGCCCAAGATTTGTGTGGAACTGCTGCTGAGATCTGAGTTTGAAGGCAGAAGTCTGGAAGAAAAATGCTTTTCAGATTGGCTGAAGATACTAATTCACACCTTTGAAATTATTAAATTTGGGCTCAAACCCAGAGCCTGCAGCCAGGAACAGCTGACAGTGATGAGGATGTTTCAGCATGAGCTGCAAGGCTCACACCTTTCTCTCCCTGAAAAGAGCTGAAGATTTTGTCAGGGACTGTCCTGTACTGCACACTTCAGCTGGACTCCAGAACAAAACACATAAATTGTCTTCCATCTAATTGGTTCACTGCAGGTGGTTTTACCCTCTTTAACATTAGCAAATAAATAGGATTTATGAAGCACCTCAGCTGTGAGCTATACTCTATTCCTACTGAAATCTGATCAGTCTTTACCACTGCTATAAATGCAGGCTAATAGTTGTAAAACCTTTGCACTCTTCAGAGGGAAAACGTCTGGGTCAAAAAAGGTGTCACAAAAAAAAAAAAAACAAAACTGGAAAAAATAAAAATAAAACCACCAAAACAAAAACAAAACAAAACAAAAACAAACAAACAAACAAACAAACAAAACACCACCACCAAAAAACCTTGTAATCCAAAGCAATAACATGAGCATCATGAGTCTCAGGATGTATCCCAGGAGAGAAATCCAGCTCATAATCAAGGATGTAGGACTGAGGAGCATAGCATCTTCTTACAAATTTACTGAATATATTTGGTAAATGAATTTTCTTTAAAAATCTTTGACAAAATAACAAAAGTGGTGGGCAAGTGGTGGGAAGGTGACATCACCAGGGCAGCTGACCTAAACCAATCAAAGGGATATTCCATACTTTATGATGTCACACTCAGTGATAAAAGGTGGGAATAGGGAAGTAGTGGGGGGCCTCTCTTTATGAAGACGTCTGTCCTCCCAAGTAACTGCTATGTGTATTGAGGTCCAGCTTCCTGGAATGTGGACAAACGTCATTTGTTGATGGGAGATAGAGAATATTTTTTTCTTCTCTGTGCTTCCACATGGCCCTTGTTTGTTTGTTTGCCTCTTCTCTTCCCTTTAATTAAATTATCCATATCTAAACCCATGAGCTTTTTTTACACAGGGATGGGCTGGGGACAGGTCAGGCCATCTGTGGTGAGCCTTTACAGCAGAGCCATCACCCCAGGTGCTAGGGCCTCCTTGGGCCAGGGCTGGGCTAAGCTGAAGCCTCTCCACACCATTGGGATCTCCCCCATGGTCACTGTGGGACAGGGTCACTCTTGCTGTGTGGCTTAGAGCCAAGGGAAGGGGCCTACCTGGTGGTAAATAGATTTTCTCAAATACTTTTTTTTTTTTTTTTTTTTTTTTTTAGCTCACAGCCGTTACTTTTCTTCTCATAAGCAAAAGAAGTTGCCTGAAGATTTTCTAAATCTGTTCACAGGGCTCAAATATTTCAGCCAAAGTGTCTGCAGTATTTCATTTTAGAGATAATGGGAAATTTGTGTTCCTGAGATTAGATGGTATGAACTTGACCTTCATCTACAGACAGAGTTTGGTTTGTCTCCTCATTTTTTTTCCATGTTTGTCCTTCTGTTAGGCACAATCACTAAACTAAGCCTCAGGCTAAAACAAACAAAACTGCTAGCAACATGAAAGAGAAGGTGACAAGAATACAGAAAAATGCCTTTCTAATTATGTTGTCTTATGGATTCTTTTGTTTAATCCCATGTGGAATTAATTCTTTAAGTAAGTTTACTCAACATCATTGAAAATTGACTCCTAGTCATTTTAAATGCTTACTGTTAATTTTTTTCTGGAAATAATAAACAAATTTCAACCCTTTATTTCCCCACCTGAAGAAAAACTCAAACCAATATTTTCAGAAAATGTTAGAGAAACTTGCTTATATTCTCCTTTGGACTTGTTTTCATTCTTCTTTCAGCATTTAGCTCAAAAGATATTGTAAGAGCTTTCTAACTTCTAACTTCTCTCTCATGATCTCTCTCATGATAGTGAGAATTGGCACCTCAAAGAAGTCTGGAATCTGTTGTTTATTAACACAGAGTCAATGGTTCAGTGAAATCCATATATCTGTAAAACAATTAAATTTCTATTCTGGACTAATGGATTTTTAAAAAGTACACAAATAACATCTCTGTCAAATACGAGCTCAGCTAAAACCATTAGTTATTTAACAACACATAAACCAGAAACTAAATGGTAACACGTTATACAAGCTATCATTGCTTAATTTGGTCCACCAACACTTTTTGGAGTTGGCAGGGACAGTTTGTAGACAACTCTTTCTTAAATTTCCATAATTCCTGTTCATCAGATGAAACATGTCTATACATAGAACCACAGAATCATAGAGTCATAGAACAGTTTGGTTGGAAGCGACCTTAAAGATCATCTAATTCCACCCCCTTGCCATGGTCAGGGACACCTCCCACCAGACCAGATTGCTTAAAGCCCCATCCAGCCTGGCCTTGAACACCTCCAGGGCATATACAACTTCTGCAGGCGACCTGTTCCAGGGCCTCACCACCATAATAGTAAAGAATTTATTCCTCACATCTAATCTAAATCTACATTCTTTTAGTTTAAAAAGTCACTTCCTCTCCTGAATGACTAGTTCCATTAGATACTCTCAGGCATAAGCAAGGAAATAATTTGATTAACTAATATCTGACTGTAAAATTCTACATCAGGAGACCACAAAAAATATCACCAGCAAAACCTGAGCCATATCACAGAATCACAGAATCACAGAATTTTCTAGGTTGGAAGAGACCTCAAGGTCATCGAGTCCAACCTCTGACCTAACGCTAACAGTCCCCACTAAACCATTTCCCTAAGCTCTACATCTAAACGTCTTTTAAAGACCTCCAGGGATGGTGACTCCACCACTTCCCTGGGCAGCCTGTTCCAATGTCTAACAACCCTTTCAGTGAAGAAGTTCTTCCTAACATCTAACCTAAAACTCCCCTGGCTCAACTTAAGCCCATTCCCCCTCGTCCTGTCACCAGGCACGTGGGAGAACAGGCCAACCCCCACCTCGCTACAGCCTCCCTTGAGGTACCTAAAAAGAGCGATAAGGTCGCCCCTGAGCCTCCTCTTCTCCAGGCTGAACAAGCCCAGCTCCCTCAGCCGCTCCTCGTAGGACTTGTTCTCCAGGCCCCTCACCAGCTTTGTCGCCCTTCTCTGCACCCGCTCAAGCACCTCCATGTCCTTCTTGTAGCGAGGGGCCCAAAACTGAACACAGTACTCGAGGTGAGGCCTCACCAGAGCTGAGTACAGGGGGACGATCATCTCCCTAGCCCTGCTGGTCACACTGTTTCTGATACAAGCCAGGATGCCTTTGGCCTTCTTGGCCACTTGAGCACATTGCTGGCTCATATTCAGCCGACTATCCACCATCACTCCCAGGTCCTTCTCTGCCTGGCAGCTCTCCAACCATTCCTCTCCCAGCCTGTAGCTCTGCTTGGGGTTATTGCGCCCCAGGTGCAGGACCCGGCACTTGGCCTTGTTGAACTTCATGCGGTTGACCTCAGCCCATCGGTGCAGCCTATCCAGATCCTCCTGCAGAGCTTTCCTACCCTCAAGCAGATCGACACACACACCTAACTTGGTGTCATCTGCGAACTTACTGAGGGTGCACTCGATGCCCTCGTCCAGGTCATCGATGAAGATATTAAAGAGGACCGGCCCCAGCACTGAGCCCTGGGGGACGCCACTAGTGACTGGCCTCCAACTGGACTTGGCTCCATTCACCACGACTCTTTGGGCCCGGCTATCCAGCCAGTTTCTAACCCAACGAAGCGTGCGCCAGTCCAAGCCAAGAGCAGCCAGTTTCTTGAGGAGAATGCTGTGGGAGACGGTGTCAAAAGCCTTGCTGAAGTCAAGGTAGACCACAAGTCAAGGTGGACCACATATATCAGTAGAAGTTCTTATTCTTTGTGAGAGTAAGTAGTCTGTGAGGCCCACCTTGGGAAGTGGTGAGATTCCACTTTTTTCCTTTATTTTGCCTGAGATGCAAGAGGAGAAGCTCTTACCAAGTTGCTGTTTTTTCCAGTGTCTCCATTCAAGCTTGCAGACTCAGCATTCAGTTAGACTCCCTGGCATGACTAGATAAAAGGGGGGTGAGGCACAGTGTATATATCTAAAAGCTATTTAATTTCCTATGTTGACCCTGTGATTAGCATCCCACTGTCAGTGCTTCTTAGGAAGCTCTGGGGCTGAAATATCTAGTACCCCAGCTCTGCTTTCACTCGTTCCTCTGCCAACAATGTGTTTCCCTGTTAGTAGAACTGGTTGAAAAATGAGGAATTCTCCAATATTTTTAGACAAAATATAGAAAAGTTCCACCAAATTGGGCTATGATAGTGGTTGTTAGCAGGTCATTTGATTATTTAAAAAATGAGGTTTAATCTTTCAAAGTCTTATGCTCTGGAGAGTGTAGGAAAATTAAATTAATGATGAAGCGAGGCAATTTTATGACAGTGAGTTGAAAGCATGTGTTGGGCTTATATTTGGAGAAGAAAAGTTGACTGTGTTTTCAGAAGCTGCCCTATATATCTGCATCAGGGCATAAACAGTCTATTTCAACAATATGAGAAGTTTTATTCACTAAATCCTGCTGTATTTCTTGAGTTGATTTACTTTCTTCAATAAAATGTGCAGCTGAGCCTGGGAAATCATGTACTGTTCAGAGATGCCAGAGTTGAAGAATCTCCCCCAGAGCTTTTATTTGCATTTGGTTTTGGAAATAAAGGCAAAGAGAGTTTCAAATTCACTTGCTCTGAATGCCAGAATTGAAAGTGTCAAATGTGGCCCTCTCTGTAATCAGTGTTACACATATCCAAGGCATCTGGTTAAATAAGAAGATGAATTATTGTCATCATTTTAAAAGGTGGAGAACAAAGAGCATGTCAAGGATGGTGAGAGAACTTCTCTAGCACATACCTTTGAGCCAAAGCTATTATAGACTCTGTAAAGAATTGCTTGTCTACTGGCAAGGTCAGTCATTAATTTTTATGAATTGCCACCAGTTCCTTGAATCTTATGAACTATGCAATCAAAGGCAAGCAATAAGCCCTGAAAATTCAGTGTTGCAACCTCTAATCATAATGCCCACATTTTTTTAATGATATCAGCTCAGTTTTACTTATAGATTATTGAAATTGATTCATAAGGAAACTCTGGAGAATGCGAATCAATAATTAAGGTCTCGAGAAGACAGCATATTACAGGAAGACTAAAAGAGCTGACAGATCAATGGATCTATATTTGGTCATCCTCTCTGTCAGGAAATATGGTTTATTATTTTTGGATTGCATGACTGAGAATTTCATTGGCTCAGCCTCTGTCATTGGGAAATTTTAGGAAATTGCTGAACCACTGTATTTTCTCTTCAGGTTATTTTGACCCTCTCTTCCTGTATTTCTATCATGTTTTTATTTGTGATTGCTGCTTATGCAGGCATTACCAATCTCGCTTTAAATTTGACAGGGTAATCTTAGCAGCATTGTAGTTCACTGCAGCACGTGGCCAGGTTAGGAGTATGGTAGAACATTTATCCTCTGCTATTTTAATTGTTGCTGCTGCTAGCATCACCAAGGTAGCTTATTTTATATTAACTCAGGTTTGTCTACATGAACAGTGGCCAGTCAATATTTTGACATAGGCAGTGCAATGCAGTTGGATGGCATCCTTTAGAATTTGAGATGGCCTTCTACTTGCCCTCCATATACTATTCCTGAAGGGCACTGAGCTCTCACTGGTCCTGTACGATACCAGCCTTCTATGAAAGGCTGTCTCAGAAAATTGTGGTGTCTCAAACAACATATTGTGTGTTTAAGTAGCACAATTGAGCTCAGATTGTTGAGGAACAAACTAGAAACTCAACCTTTTTCCTGTAAATTGATCTGCCCATGGAAGCTTCTGTGCCCATAGGAAGCTTTCAGTAAAATACTAAGAATGAGTGGCACTGATATTAGAAAGAAATGCTAATTTCTGGTTAAAATAGTGTTGCATCATTTACCACAACAGTATTTACCTCTATGTGTATTCAGTACTTCTGTATGTGTTCAGTTGTCACGCTTCACATACCTAATGGAAGAAAAAAATTTGAATTATAATTTTAGCAGACAAACAGATAAAGTAATACACTGCTTCTTGCAATATGTTGTTCTACAATAATTTATGTAACATAGCTATAATATACAACTGTGTATAGAAAAGTTTAAATTTTTTCTTTCTGAGTTTCTTCTAAGACATAGTTCTCAGCCAGAGGTAAATTCTACAGTTTAGTGTAGCTTTGGAATTTTAGATCTTTTTTCTCCACTGTGAAAAATGATCTGTCAAATTCTACATGACCTTTTATCCAGTTTCAAAACATGAAGTCATCTCAAAATCTTGTCATTTTTTCCTAGCAAGAATAAAGACAGTTCTCAGTTGTCTTCACAGTTAGCATGATTAAGACTTACAGTTATTATATAGGCCTACACTGGTGTATGAAGTAACAATAGTTAATAGATGGCCTGCTATCAACTATCTCTTCGACACGTGACTTTCTAAAAAAACCAGCGACAATTAAATTTTGTAAATTACTGTGGTAATTTTGCAAATATTAAAATTTTTAGATTAAACTATAACTGTTTAACAGTGAAAAATCTCACTTTTTTAATGGGAAATATATTTCCCTCAGTTATGGTTTTTACACCATGCTATATCAAAGCAACTTCAATGAGAGAGAACACCATATTTGTATAAAACTTCCTAAAGAGAGTCCGCAAAGTAAATCTTTATTTCATGTAGCCTTTCAGAATATTCTTACTGGTATTTTGAGATGCTTGATAAAATTACATGAGAAAGATATGCAATCCACATTTCATAATCTCAAGGGCTTTACAAAAAATAGTTTTTTTTTGCAATTTCCCACATGAATTGTTTATATGAAAGCCTCAACATAATTTCCTATTTATTTAGGGAGAACTTTGATTGCAATGAGATGGATTTTGTCTGCTGTCACATTACAAACCAGTGAGCAGCTGGGACAGGATCTTCACCTCTCATTTCCCAGCTCCTCCCTTCTTCTATATTGCCTCTGCTATATTTTGCACATATACATGTACATGTCCTTGGTAACAATGGCAACGCAAATCTTTGTGATTTGTAGCAAGGAAAGCTGTGAGCTTTCCTTGGCTCAGGGACCTGCATCCTGAGCATATCTAAAGAGGGTCACACAAGGATGCACACGTAACCTCCTTGAGAGCCTGACTGCCAAAATTCCTAACCTTACGGTAGCCTGGGAACATGTGCTGAGAAGCCTTGTGGTAGAAATGGCTCTTATTCTTTCAGGTTGAATTTGATTTGTAGTGGCATTGGACTCTCTTGAGAGTAGTTACAGAACTGGAAGAACCTTTTACTTTACTAGAGCAGGACTGGACAAAACACTCAAGATAACAAGCCTCCCATATAATTATCGCTAGGCACTTGGAAATGGAAAGGGCATATGATCATGGATTTTTCCTTTCATTTAGAGATTGGCTTTATCTACATTAATTATTTGTGAGCAATTGCTAACATTGAAGGGTTTTTAATAAGGGACTTAATGTGATTCATAGGTGATAAAGTTAACTATAAAATAAAAATTGAGCAATTATATAATGTCAATTATCGGCTTGATTTGCTACTTACATAGCAGTGCTGATGCTTTATGTGACAGATAATTATTGTCTTGCTCTAGCAATTGCTCATCATCGTATGACAGCCATTTTTTTCTACTTATACAAAGTTAGTGGTGGTTCAGTTGAGATATTTCCTTTCTTGCAAAGATACTTGTAAAGCTAAGCCATCTAAATGATCATGCTTAGATCTGCTTAGCCTTCTTGTAAAACTTCAAGCTCATACACAGTCTCTGAGAGAGTTGTGTCTCCATAACCTGTGAGGAATGACTTCCAGCCTTCACCCATTTTAATGGAGCTCCTATTTGCCTAGGAGGTTTAGGCACTAAGAAGGCAGCACATGCTGCACAAGACAAAATTGACAGTGCCTAGCATGCTAAACTATAAGAAATAAGTATAGAAAAGAAATTCAGAAGAAGAAGTAACTTTCTTATTTGAAATAAAGTGAAATATTTCACTAGTGTCTAGCATATCCTAGAACAAATGTCTTGGACATGAATGAAGGGACTAAAGTTCTTAAGGTGGAAGCTGAGATAGTTTACTATGCTTTAATGCTAGGTAAGAATATCCACATCAGAAAGAGAGGGACAGTGGCTGTGAGGGAGTGTTGGAGTCTCTTTTGCAGAAGCTGACAGAGCTTAGAGCCATTCAGATCCTTCTGCAATGAAAGTGAGACAAGAGCAACACTGAAGGTAGTGTGAAAAGTGACTTCAAGTTAGTGTGACTCACAAAAAGCTACAGGAATGGCTTCAAAAGAAAAACCTAAGGGTGGAGTTGAATTACTTTTTATACAGGATGAAAACCAAGCTCTGATAGGTAAGTATGAGAAGAGAGGTAAGGTGTATAAGCTTAACGCATGTCTGTTCAGCGGGAGACAGAATTGGAATGGAACATGTTTAGACTTTTTTCCTTTTGTCACTGGTATATTTTTCTTAACTTTAAAATCTGTCTCTATCTTCGGCTAATGAAGAGAATTATATTTAATTATAAGGTGTTTCAGGGATATACAGGACTGCAAATTTTATTTCTGTAATTCTTATTCCTGTGGATTGTAACTTGAATGAGGATTTTTAGAACCAGGCCTAAAGCTGTATGATATCAAGTCTGCTACATCAGCTTGTTGAAAACATTTGATTTTTTTTTTTTTTTCTGATTTATTTGCAAATTCATTATTTACATCTAAAGTAAAAATTCAAAGTAAATATTACAGAACACATAGAGGCTAAAGTGACAATTCTGAAATTCTGCTGTGTCTACTGAAAGAAAATAGTCCTTATTCTATTCTGCAAGAAAGTAAGAAAGTTAATGTGTTCTGCAAAATGTTTAGTGTGCAAACAGAATCTACATTTTTTCTCAGACAGTAACAGATATGTAAGACCTTATTTTCTATCAAATGTATCACAGTTTGGCAAATCATGAGTGTATGAGAAAGAGAAAAGAGTATATCCTTGACACACAGATGTAAATGGAAGAAATTTTAAACAAATAAGTTTCTTATCTGCCAAAGGCTTTTACTTGTAATGGGAAAATGAGCTAGGCTCCAGGAGGGCTGTTTTCAAATATCACTACAAAAAGCAGTATTCATCACTCCTCAGAAGCACAGCATTCAAACTGCACTGCAGTGATGTTGTTTATCATTGTTTCAGACAGAGTTTTTATCACAAATAATATCTGAAGGTGTGGTGGTTTTACCGTGCTGGGCAGCTAAACCCCACAACCGCTCTCTCACTCCCCCTCCTTTAGATGAAGAGGGGGAGAAGTAAAGCAAAGAACAACTCACGGGTTGAGATAAGGATAATTTAATTAAAGGGAAATAATTATAATAATTAAATAAAGACTACCATGAACTAAACAATTTAACTAAGGGGAAATAAAAGGGAAAGGGGAAAAAGGGAGGAAAACAAACAAACAAAATAAATGAAAGCGATATGGAAGTGCAGAGGAAAGAAATTACTCTCTACTTCCCACAAATGAGCGATGATTGACCACGTCCTTGAAGCAAGGCCTCAATGCACGCAGCCGGTGTTCGAGAGAAGGACCGATGTCTTCTCAACGAGAGCCCACCCCACCCCTCTTCTTCCTGTTTCCACCTTTTATTGCTGAGTGTGACACCACATGGTATGGAATATCCCTTTGGTTGGTTTAGGTCAGCTGCCCTAGTGATGTTTCTCTCCTCACCTTTTTGCCCACCCCCTAGGAGGGTTAGAGAAAGGCCCAATGCTGTGCCACTGCTGCTCAGCAGTAGACACAACACTGGTGTGATAACACTGCTGTTCCAGCTACAAGTACAGAGTACGGCACTGTATGGGCTGCTGCCGGGAAAGTTAACATTCCAGCCAGACCCAGTACAGAAGGGATATTCCAAATAACAATGAAATTACTTCTTTGGACCTTGGGCTTCGTACGTTAAAAGATCTAGATCTTCTGATATTTGTTTATGCATACAAAAATAAACAAGAGAGAACCACAGTTCAGTCAAATCTCTGAATCGAGTGTGGTGACTGGAGTGGTGTAACATCCTAAGCAGCAGCAGAGTTTTAGTTATCTTCCAGAAGTCCATAAACCACCAAGAAATATTAGTGACATAGCTGCAAAGATCTGTGTATTTTCTTGTTAAAACTTCTGTACATCTAGAGAACACATTTATGCTCTTGCCGTGTAACTCCAGTGACTGTGATATTTAGTTTTTGATGAGAATGGATGACTTCTGAATGGTACTTCTATTGAGGGAGGCTGCATCCAATTCCTCACACTTGGCTGAGTTATGTAGCAACTTACACATAAATCACAGTTATATCAGTAGCTCCACTAGTCTCTGATCCTCCAGAGGTCAGGATTCATGCCATGTTCAGAGATATGCCTGAGTTTAGTATGTGTTTGTGTGCTATATGTGATTCTCCAAAAGAGAAAACCAGATATAGAGGAAACAAATTCTACAGTTCATGTAGACCTCAATACTTTTAATTTCTTCTGGGGTTGTATAAACAGACAATACACCATCAGACTGAGATACAGAAAAATACGTGCTAAGAAATTCAATTTTTTGAGGGATGGAAACTAAGTGTTAAACGCTTCTCAAGAATCTAATGTACCGAATGAAGACCTCTCATCTTACAGAATACTTTTCTTCCCAAACCATACTTAAAATAATTTCTCAATTTATGTCATCAAGATTTCCCCTTTTTGCTGCTTTACACCTGTTTCCAGTTTTGCAGAGCTAGTTGGCATTCTGTCTCTGGGATAAGAGGTTAAAGCCTTCCCCAGACCATCTGTGCACGTAACTGCATGCGCAGTTGCAGAAGAGACCTAAGTTACTCAGCTGTGTTTCCTTAAAAGAGACTTTAACAGATGCTAACAGTGCTATGAAGAAGGTACTGCAATCTAAAGTATTGAGCAATTTCTTTTCTCCAGTAAAATGACTAAGTTTAGCTCCCAAGCAAAAGGGAGTGTTGAAGATGGCAGTGAAATAATTGGCAGTGAAATAATGGCAGTGAAATTTCATAGAATTGTTAAGGTTGGAAAAGACCTCCAAGATCATCTGCTCCAATCATCCAAATTTATTTTGTATTGACAGAAAAATCACAAACTATTGCTGGACATAAGTTACCTACTGTACCTTCCTGTAATTACTAAGACAACTTGGTTTTCATTGGTGGAAATCAGCACCTGGTATCTTCACAGTTTTCTGAAATGCCCAGATGGAGTTCATTTACATAATGGATGTTCAATATGGATGATGAGATTTTCCTTGATCTTCTCTGAAACAACGCAAAATTCAAAGCTTGGGGTCCTGAGGAGGAACTAACATCACTGCAAATTAACTTTCTACCTTCTTATTTATGTCTTGTAGAACAGACACAGAAAAGTCTTGAATTTAATGCAAACAGGATTAAGTGGCTGTCTAAATTACAGTGGCTTACCTCTAGCTTCTGACAACCAACAGTAAAGTCTAGAGCAGACTTGTGGCAGGGTCCTTGCAAATCAGCACAAACTTTTAACTACACCATTTTCAGTCCCCTGCAGGGACGAAAGAAGGAAAGATGTGAGGAAAAGGATTCCCAAACTGAAAATGGTGTAGTTAAAGTATTCAGGGAAAAAATTACAAAGTCAACGTGTATTGCATATTTCTCTCAGTGGAAGTAAATGTCCTGTTATATCCTTTTTTTTTTTTTTTTGTTACATAGCACTTGCCTTTGTACTATTAGATTAACAGGGTTGTGGAGTTTTTTTTTTTTTTTTTTTTTTTTTTTTGGGGGGGGGGTTGGTTTTAATCTCAAATATGTTACATTTTGGAGGCTTAACTTTGCTGTAAATGTACCTTTTTTTTCTCCCCACTCCCCCCCCCCTTTTTTTTTCAGTGTGGTTTTATTCTCATAGAATACAATTTAATTGTCCTAGATTATTTTGAAATAGACATATAGACACTCAGTGTGTGCCCCCCCCCCAAAAAAAATCTTACCCCCTCCATATTTTCTGTGTGGTTAAGCTGGAAACTGTTCACCCCAGAGAACTTCCCCAGTGGGCAGTTCAGCTTGTTGCAGGGCTTCTCCAGATGGAGATCTTGGGCTATGTCCATGACAGCCCCATCATTGATTGGGGTAGAACAATTTAAGGCCACCTTTCTTCAACTTCTACCGTGCCCCTGGTCCTGGAAAGGAAAGTTTCAATTTAAAAACTGCTTCTGGGATTCTGCCTCTTATCTTGCATTACAGTGATTCCCAAAATACAAGCTTTGTTGCAGGTGATACAAGAAAGATGGATCTGAAAGATGGATTGAGAGTGTTGGCATCATCGCAGCCCTGCACTCCCATGATCTCTCTGTTGCTTAAAAAATACCAGGATGAAGGTGGTGCCCAGTCCTCTGGACTACTAGAGTACTCGCCTTGCACCCCATGAAACACTTGACTCCCGCAGGAGGTCATTGCATTCATTTTAACTGGCTTTTGGAAAGCATGAGCACTTTTGCCTAAAAAATAATTCATGAGGGAGAATGAGGTCAGAGAGCATGGGACAGGCTAAGAGCTGTTATCTTAGATGAAACAGCCTTCATCCTTACAGCATTTTCAATGATGCATCTGTGAGCTTCTCTAGCAGCTTTCCAGTGCAGATTAGGCACATTTAGACAACTCTGCATATACTTGGTGGATGCAAGAAGGCATGGGTGTTTCTGCAAATAATAGAGATAATATAAATCTAGAAGGCAGTAGGGAATAAAATCACTATGCTGAAGAGAACCTTAATTTCATTTACTCCACTGGCTAAGAGAGTACCAGAATCAAGCAATGCTGGTTTAGCTAAGCCTGGCACTGGCACCACAGAGCAGCCAGGGATCAACCTTGAGAGAATCTACATTAAATATCTATTTAAATAAACTAAGGTCAGACCTGTATTCCATGAGAGTGAAACACAATAAAATACTGGCTACATCTCTTGGCCAAGCTACTCTTTAATTTATTAGTTGTTAATCGTTTTCCTTCCAGTGACTCTTCTGTGTGTCAGCTGCTGAAATTCAAAACAAAATTACTACTGAAGTGGCTAAAAAGTTTAGAGAATGACCAAGTGCAAGCTGTTCGGGGCTGGGAGGCTGTTTTCCAAGCCAACTTCAGATCAGATAATGTTCATAGACAACACCGAAGCAAGAATGAAATGGAGTAACCAGAGGAGGGGGATAAACTGCACCCAGAAAAAGTATGAGGGGGCTGGTGTTATAAGGCTTCTGTAAGCTATAAGAGAAGAATGAAAATACTTATCTCTCTTGTGTGTCTAGTAAAAGTGATAGCTGGAAAATACAATGTTGATCCTGGAATCAGTTATTTATTTATTTATTTATTTTTCTGATTTTCAGAAGCCCCCCAAAATATGTTGCAAAAAGTAATTGGGTGAGAATTAATCACTCACTGCTGCAGTAATTAGGACAAATCAGCTTCTACATGACATAACTGCATTTGAAAGGAACTATAATTGCAGTGACTAATATTTCCAGCATTGTTTGATGGATCCACACTTCTTGAAGGGGCACTTCAAAGACTTTTAGCTTCAAGAAAGCAAAATCTTAGCGATGTGGTTTAGTGGAGCACTTGTTAGTGTTAGGTCAGAGGCTGGACTCGATGATCTTGAGGTCTCTTCAACCTAGACAATTCTGTGAATCTGTGAAATCTTGTTTTGGACAATATGCAGGCATCCTTGCTGGATGTTGGTATGAAGGGTGGTAATATTCCTAAAGTCTTATTTGTGCCCCTAATCTTTTTTTCTATATTGTTTTTTGTTTGTTTGTTTGTTTGTTTTTTTGAGATGGTTTGCAATAAAATTATAGAAAAGCCTGGTGTGTTAACACGATAGTGCTTTTAATGAAAAAACAGTGCTAACTGAACTAGTGGGTATGTTTGAAGCTAAAGAGTTTCTAGGGAGGACTGTTCAAACTGTCTTGAAGAATAAGTTTGAAGATGAATGTGTTTAATCATGAAAGCCATGGTTCATTATACTGTGCACAGCCTTTCTGTCAGCACCTTACTGGAAGCAAAATAGGACAGGTTTAGATTTAAAGGGGTCACTGGTAACATGCTGACTGGTAACATGCCTCCCAGCAAAAGGGTAAAAAGGAAAATTTAATGTTTTGATACCGAATGAGCCAGTTTTCCTTGCTTACATGTCATAAAAAATGTCTTAACAAATATTTTGATTAAACTGAAAACAGAAGTCTGAAGTGGTGAACAAATAAAGGAACTCTGATCTCATAGCTGATCTTGTAGTGTAACTTGTGCTGCTGACTCTTGCTGGTCTTGCTCTCCTGCTCTGCATGCCTCCCTCCTTGCTCTCCTAGCCATCCATGTCCCTTACAGATACACTGCTAACATGTTGTCTCCTTATCACCACAACCAAAGCACAGTTCTCCATGACAAGGCCTTATTCAACTTTTAGTTTGAGTATTTACGAAAATCCTAAAATAGCCATATTGGCCAATGTCTTTAGGAGTAGAACAGAGAATGCTCCCAGACCATGGGAAAGTACCCAGGATATAAGATAAAAAGACTTAAAAAAAAGAAACATTTGATGCTCAAAAATGTATTTTTTCATACAGTTTTCAAGACTGTCAGCCATTTTTGAAAATCTGTAGCAAATTGCATTTCATGTTTGTGAATTATGTTAGTACATTTCAGGAAGTGTGGCTTCTTATACAGTAAATATTCAAGCTCCATCTGTCTGTAACCTCCAGAAAAATGAGTACTTTATGACTTTTTGTAAATATCTCCAAGGAACATGCTGCAAGGTGAGAATAAAGTGTACAGATGTATTAACCAGGTAAGAATAAACTAGTAACAACTGAACTTTGGCTAAAAATCCAAAGACTTTCCCTGAACATAACCCCAGAGAAGTTCTGGACCAGTCAGAGCAGTGAGAAGAGAAATAAAATAGTGAACCTCCTTTAGGTGATATTCAATAATAAATTTATGAAGGGAACTATTTTACATGGTGCATTCAATACCTAAGTGCAGTGATTCAGGAGGTCTTCTTCAAGCCTTGCTGCTGCACAGCATTCTATGAATACCAAGTTAATTGGGAAAGCTTCTTGTTCTATGCAGTTTACCTCCAGAAGCAAACAAGAAACTATGAACTGTTATAAAATAAAGGTAAACCATGTTATGAGGAGCTTATAAGGGAATTGCTGCACTTCGTGAAGCTGAAAATTGAAGGATGCAAATATTTTGGATCTGTCTGGAAGCCTGGAGGACCATCATCCTTCCCAGAGTGGCAGAAGAGCCAGAGATGGTTGTCCTGTCATATTTTCAACAGAAGAGTTTTATAAATTATTTTATTGTGACTTCCCCCCCCCCTCAGATTCTGCCTATGCAAGGGATACTCAAATATGCAAATGCCTGTATTGTTTTAATAGCACAGGAGAGTCTTCATTTTAATGCAGTCCACTGAAATTTTTACACAGTGTCAGAAGAATGGTGATTTATGTTATATTTGGAGAAAGGTTGGAATGCTTCATACAGGCACTATAGCTCATAATTTACATGTTACTAAAACTGTTAATTTCAAGCAAGCTGTTAATTTAACAAGACTCTTATGACAGTTAAAAAAAAAAATAGATGGCCAGAAACTAGTCAAAATCCACAAATTGTGTTAGGAAATAAGATATGTTCACCAGTAAAGGAAGCATGAGGGACTGCAATTAAAGTAAATGAAATATAAATTCTTAATGTCAGACAGAGAAAAAAGATGACATTATTTCTCAAAATGTTTGTCTTGTTTTTACTCCTCACATAACCTGCTATTGTAGGCCTACCTGAACCAGAAAAAGTCTAGTAATCTGAACTAAAACCACAGTCTGAAGTAAGGAGGTGCTTAACTACTGACCTGTAAAGCCTGATAGATTCAGAGAAGTGTTACATGGACTCATATTCATGTCTATCTAGAACAGTGGATACCACTGGGACCAGTAATGTTATCTTCACAACATTCACTTTTTTTCCAGGCCACTCTTTTTTTTTTTTTTTTTTCCTTTTTTTTTTTTTTTTTGTTTCATTTTGCATTAAACTCTAGAAAAATGTCAAATGTTCTGTAAACAGCAGAGGAAGAAGGAAAGGAGATGATCCTGCTGATGGCAATTTGCTCTGTTAACACTAATATAGCTATTTCAGATCTGCATCACCTGTCCTAACGTGAATAAAATATCCAAAGGTGTTTAAAATGTGATTTTGAATCTCTGTCCCTGTATCATGGAATAAATACATGGAAGATTTAAATGGGACTTCACTGTGTGTGTCAAATTATTGCCTCCTGTACTCACTGTACAAACTGGCAACATGATGCCTCAACACAGAGGACAGGCTGAAAGAACTGGGTCTGTTTAGCCTGAAAAAGAGAAGACTGAGGGGAGACCTCATCAATGTATATAAATATCTGAGGGAAGGGTGTCGAGAGGATGGAGATAGTCTCTTTTCAGTTGTGCCCAGCAACAGGATGAGAAGCAAGGGGCACAGGAGGTTCTGGCTGAATATGAGGAGGCATTTCTTTACTATGAGGATGATAGAGCACTGGGGCAGGTTGCCCAGAGAAGTTGTGGAGTCTCCTTCTCTGGAGATAATCAAAACGTACCTGGATGCCACCATGCACAATGTGCTTTAGGTGATCCTGCTTGGCAGAGGGGTTGGACTGGGTGATCTCCAGAGGACCCCGCCAACCTCAGTCATTCTGTGATTCTGTGACAGAGATGCTTTTTGCAAACAGATGGTTCTTGGAGGACCAGGACTTGCATACTAAATAAGGGATACAGGGGAATGGCACATCATCAATATATCCTCATTAAAGGATCAAAATCAAGAGTCTAAGTTGATGTATAGTCATGGGAGAGAAGGAGAGACCTTTATGAAGGCTAATTAGAACACCTTAGTTAAATGGTTGGAATGTTAACTGTGCTATTAAATAAGACATGATCACTGGTAGGTGCAGTTCAACTAATAACTCTGAAGAAGTGTAAACATCATGATACCTGTGTATTACTTCACAGGGTGTGCAACCCTGCCACAGTAAAGCTTTTAAGGAATTCTGTCTGCACTTTGTGGAATCAACAGCATGATTTTTTCTTTTTTCAATATAATACCCTGATATATGTTCAGGATAAATTATTTTAGATGAAAATGAGTCATTCTTCTTCAGTGAAATGCCTTTGTAAAATTGCTCAAAAAGAAATAATAGGGAGTCAGTTTTATGGTGATGAAAATAACACCCTGAGAGAAAGACTGGTGAAGGTAAAAGCTCTGCTGGCTTTGGCATTCTTGAAATGCAGAGGAGATTTACTCACATGTCACTCTGAATCTGGAAGTAGTGGGTTTTAGCATGAAAGCAAGAAATCTGATGGCAGCTGTGCTTCTGGTGGTGGATTTTTTAATGATTATTTTTAACTGCTCTCAGTCACCAGGGCACTGTTATGGTTAAAAAATTAGATTTATTCTAGATGGCAATAGGAGAGGCAGATGTGCAGACTCATAGTAGGAAAAGAGAATTAACCCTTCAGAAGTCATTAGAAGTTACCAAGTAAATTGACAGCTCTCCCCAGCTCCCTTCAGACTGAAGCTGATGGACAGGGCTCTGACAATGTAGGTCTGTCAGACAACACAAAATAGAAGAAAAATGACCAAATATATAAATAAATAAATAAATAAATAAATAAACAAACAAATGAGATCAGAGCCAGCATGCATTTGCCATGTGTAACTCCAGGATTAGTTTAACATTCTTGGGATAGAGAGGAGAGATTGGAAAGGCAAGAAGGTAATATCAGCAATGGATTATATTATTTAGCTGGACTTTGCAAATGACAGCATTGTGCACAGTGTGGACTGGGGACTGAGGCAGTGCCCTTAATTCAAATGAATTAAGTCTAGAGGCAAAAGGTTATGCTGCAACAGAAGATGAACAAGCAGCCTGAAAGCAAATGCAACATTTGTAGATTTTGAATTGGATAAAGAAAAGCGATCAGGCAAAAGTTGTCCTAGAAACAGTGATATTAGCTCTACAAAGAAGATAAACAGTTAAAAGCCAGGGTGCACAGTGTTGCTTTTATAATAAAAGATGTGATTATACAGGTAAATACCAGCTGGGAAAAAGTCCATTCCGTAACAGTGTAAGGAAAAAGGGTAGGCTAGATAAAAAAGGGTAGGTTAGATTAAAGGGATGTTTAGCTGTTTAGCTTTATCTACAGTGCTGCCACTTCCAAGTCATTATAGTGACTGAGGGAGATACTGAGGACACTCCAGTAGACAGAACATAAACCTGTATAAAGTATGGCTGAAAAGCTCAACTACCCAAGGTAAGACCTCCAGGAATGCTTCCATTGATGCAGAGCAATACAAGCCATTGTGTATAATCAAAATACCTCAATTACAAAATATGTAAATGTTTGCTTCAGCAGAAATTGTCTAAAATCCTATTAGAGACAGCAGAGATTTTGAGTTTAATTTGGCAACTCACAAATATGCATCTAATACTCCTCCCTCCCCAGTGATACATGGATTTTTTAGGGGTCATGTTCCAAATGTGCAGACTCCATGTAAACGTCTCCAATACCTAAAGAAAATATACACTAGGGAGGATATGTTTGCCTAATCATAAATGTTTAATGCTATTATAGGTGCAATGTTTTATTTTGCCTGGCCTCCAGCAGCTGTAAGGGCAACATATGGATTTCTGGAGGGTTCTGTTTAAAATCTGTCAGCCCTTTGTGGAGGTTTTTTTGTTATTGCTAAGGAACCTCAAATGGCACTACATTCCTAAGTTTAGTGAAATGAATTCTGCCTCCAGCATCTGGTAATGGTAGGGTGGAAAGACCTTTGGATAAAACATGGGGTTTGATTTCCCTAGCTAACTCACAGACACCTGAAAAACCTCAGGCACTTAGCACTACATGATAAAATATTTTATCCCTGTATATAAGCCAATGACAGTATTCTGCTTAAAGTTAATAAGACAGAGACTTTTATTATTTTTATGTAACATTGTAAATAAAAATATTACGTGGGATTTGCCCCCAGGGCCCTCTGACTGCCCGGCACAGCAGGTTGGGTGCATGGAGGGAAGGATTGTGTCCTTCAGCTGCACCAGGGCTAGATCACCCCATCAGAGGGACAGGGCTGGCACTGCTCCGCATCCTACAAAGTCCTGTTAGCGCCAGCTGGAGGAGTTCTGCGCTGTGAATGTGCTCTTGCTGAAATCACAGCAGTGCCCTAAATGCTGCTCTCCTCATGAGTCCAGCTTTGTCAGACTGATTCAGTAATGGGGCAAGCAAAGCTTAAGGTGTTAAAAATCATTTCATGTGTGGTGAAAGGGATTTGCATTGCTGCAGTTTATTTCAATTAAAAATCTAGGTGTTACAAATTACATACATAAAGAATTTTGCACAGTGAAGAAATGACATTCGTTCTTAAGTAAGCTAACTCCTTTTAATAAAGAGCCGATACTGGCTTCGCAGACTACAGATGAATGTTAGTTATAATTTATCACTAGCCATTCTGTTTTACCATAACAATTTTGGAACTATTGTGATAAAAGTAGTCTGAAAAAAAAAATCAAACCATCCAAAAAAAAAATCAATCCACCAAAAAAAATCAAAAAATCAAAAAAAAAAACACTCGTACATCTCAATCATAAATATGACTATGCAGGAAACAAGGCAATGGGAACAGAGCAAGCGAAACTCATGGAGCTCGAATCCACAGTATAAAATATTAGAAGTATTTCCAGTTTCAGGTGAGCTTCCTGGGCCTCTACATTTTCTTTACTTTGTTGGTTCAAAAAAAGATTCTTTTCATCTAAAATCAAGCCCCAGTGACATGAGTTAGCAACTAAGCAAATTGTATATGTTTTCATTCCCAGAGACGAAGCTTAACCAGAGTTCTGAGTTCTCTGTTACATGAACTGCACTTGTGGACAAATTTAATTCAAGTAGTTTAATGGAGAGAGAACGACATTCACAATGTCTTTTCTTTTGTGTGTGTGTGTGTGTGCTCTTAGCTCTGTAAGACAACTGCAGTTCAGATCTTAAAAGTGTATTTTTTTCTGCTCTCAAAATGCCAGTCAGACCTCTGCCAATAGGATCTGGCCCAGAGAGTGAGCCCAGCTGCACATTCGGCCTTTCCAGTCCATTATTGTATTTCAAATTACTTGGATCATAGGGGAGACATTTTAACCTTCTATGTATTTCCTACTAATTTTTCAATATTTTTAAGGTACCGCTTGCCATCTGCCTAGTGTGAGTAATAGCCAGTGTGTTCTGGCAGTGATGCCAGAGCTCACCTTCCAATTTAACTGCTGCAGAGGAGAGCAAAACGGAAGCAGACAGATTTAAATGCTACCAACAATTTTTAATTTCTCTTTTGACATAGACTTGCTATGATTCATGTGAATAACTGTATGTTCTTGGTCTGGCAGTTTGAGAGCTTATTTTATTTGTCAGAAGAACATGGTACATAAGGAGTCTGCCTGTTTTTTTTTTTTTTCCTTCTGGCTAGTTTTGCCCCAAGAACACAGCAGCCTGGTGCTATGGCAGTAGAAAACTCTTCTAGCATTTTACAGTTAATGAATTAGTATGTGACTAATTGCCTGCTATGAAATTATTCCATTTAGTTCACCTCTACTTATGGTAATTGATTATAAGAGGTGCACTATGTGGCAGACCTAGGCTGTTCTTGGGACCTGCACTAAGATTCCTTTTTATTTTATGTAGGTAGTAGTGGAGGGTCCACGTTAATTTCATTCTGGTATCAAAATTCTGTGCACTTCAATGATTGTTAGAATACACATTTTCTTCTGAGTTTCTTTATTTACCTATTGCTGTGCTCTTGTTATTCTGGTCTTCACTTTCAGAAAGGGAAGAATTCACATTCCCTGCAAAAAATATTGTGAGCAGAAGCCTAGGAGGATTAGAATTTGCTAGTATTGAAACAAGGAGTTGCTGACATAAACAGGAATGAAAATAAGGTCTGTGTCTCTATACATGAGCATGATTTCTTCCATATTGTTTTCACTGTACAATAAATCAAAGAAAAATTGTCACTGGAAGATGATTCCTGCTTGAAACTGAGGTCAGAATTTTCAAGCACTTGACAGTATTCCCCTAAACAACAAATGAGGAATTCTGAAAAACTGAAGCCCTCAAACCTTCCTTTGTAAGGACATTGTGTTTACCCTCTTTCTTATCCTCCCTGATTATCCTTCACAGCTTCTCAAATAGAACAGCCTCTTCCTCTGAGACTGCTTTAGCCAGTTCTAAGTAACTTTTTTTTATCAGATATTTATCAGTAATATTCTTCCTCTACCACGTTGAGTCTAAGCTGCAGATATAGATGAAAAAATGACTGAAAACATTACTTGCATTCTCCCTATATACATATACACACACTATATAGATACATGTATATGACATATATACATACAATATATATATATTATTTTCTCTCTCTCTCTTTATATATTTGTCAGGACACAGACTAGGTAGAACTCTAATAATGACTGGTGATGTGGAAAAAGTAGGTTCTGCATTCATGTGGTTACTTTTCTGCCACCTGGTCTGGGTTGAAACCTGCAGCAGGCAGTACTGACGTACACCCCTTTCTTTTCTCCCTTCCACTTAAAAACAATTAAAAAATAATAATTCAGGAGCATGTCACAGTTTTGCACTGTAAAGATAATAGTGTTTTTCAATGGCCAGCTGGATCCTTTTCTGAATTGGGAAATCTTTAATGTAATTGCCTGAAACACCCTAATCTAACTGTGAATTCCTTATTGACATTGTAAGAAGGTAATTAGAAAGCAGTTTGTTTTTATTTATTTAATTTGCTGTATTTTCTTTTCCCTGTTCCAATAAGATTACGTCCAATTGAAATACAATTACTTCTAGAATTCCACAGGCAAACAAAAACACAGGGGAGCACTTTTCATACCATGGAAACCCTTTCTCTCCCATTCTCTCTCCCCCCCGACCCCCCCCCCCCCCTTGCCTGTCAGTGTAGTGTTTTGGGGAGGATTTGTACTTTTTTATTTATTTTATTATTATTATTATTATTTTTAAGCAGATAAATCTGCAAGCAACATCAGCAAGGTGTAAGTGCAGGTGTCATCAAAGGGGTCCTTTAAATTTTCTCAGGGGGTTCTCGCTGAGGTAGGAGGGCTCTCCTTCAACCATCTCAATGGCCGTTATTCCCAGTGACCAGATATCCACTTTGGGCCCGTAGGCTTTCCGTGTCACCATTTCAGGCGCCATCCAGTACCAGGTCCCCACCATGGTTCTGTGCTTGCTCTGCTCAGGAGTGATCTGGGCACAGAAGCCAAAGTCAGCTGGAAAAGCAAAGGAGAAGGGAAGAAATATAGTTAAAAATCAACAGGTTTCTCCAAAAACAACACATACTGATGTCAGAGCCGTGGTACAAGCTAGCCTGTTGCACTGCCTGGTACACTGCTGCTGCAAAGGAGGGGTGGTTTTGTGGGTAACAAGGTGTTCAGGAGTAAGCTTCTAAATCTGACTCACTTAGACCATGAAATCACAGAGCTGCTGACTTTATGTGAAGGACAGTGATCAGTAAAGAGCTGTACGTGGATGCTGTGAAACTTGGCAGCGCAGCATTTTGCAGCTGTAACATACTGTGTAACACATGGTCTCAAGGCTGTTCCTGGGTTTGTGAAAACAGAAACCAATGCCCAGCCTGTCCTCCCTCCACCCACACCCATCAGCATTATCTGGTCGTATTTTCTGTCCCAGAGATATTGTTTTCCCAGAAGATGTACCACCTCTCAAACAGGATTTGCTTTCTAGAGCTGAACACAAATACTGTGTTCAGAATAAATTTAAGTACCTATTTTAATACTATTTTCTTTGAGAAGACAGAAAGAAAGAGAGCCTTCCTGTGAAAATTTTTTGGCCCTGTCTTATTTGCATTTTACTTTCCAAAAGATCATAGAATCATAGAAAAATTAAGGTTGGAAATCCCTTCAAGATCATCTGGTCCAACCATCCCCCTACCACCAATGTCACCCACTACTCACAGTCACATTTGTTTGCAGACTTGCTTTTTACTGCCTTGAGCTATACAGCAAACACAGCCTTGGTGGCTGCACGCGTTTATGTTAGAAAAAGCTTATGCAGTGCAGCAGCCACAGTGCTGATTGTTCCTGCTCTGGTCCTGTCCTAATCCAAGAGATCCCAGAGCAGGTTCCTACATACGTAAGCCATTAGGTGCAGTACTTGCAGGAAGGAGAAGCAGGGATTCAAGGAGTCATCCCACACAGATGTAATATATCCAAGGCCAAGGCCAACACAGCACGTGTCCAATGGATTTTCTGTGGTAAAAGACAGACTTTCAATACCTTCTTGGTATCTCTGTCTTCAGCTTCCCTTCCCTTCACCATCTTGATGTCAACACTCTTCCACAATCTTCCAAGATTTCTTTTTATACAGTCTCTAGCAAAGTAAGCTTTGATTTTACTTTGGGTCAGTCCAAGACAACAGGTGGGTCATAAAGATCTGTGAACTTCATGGGAAGAGTAGTAGTGCTTTTTTCTTACTATTTTGTGTATCTTCTGTTCTGGAAGTACTTCTGCTGAACCTCTAGAAATCTGTGTCAGCACTGTAAAATTTGTGGTGACCAGACTTCAGAGTAAGTTTGGAGCATTAGGTTCATATTGCGAACTATAAATTAACAGACTTTTTTCTTGTTTTCTGCATTTTCCAATTTCAGCATTCACATAGCTATAAAGAGATCTTTAGGGTAAGAAACATTTTCTCCAAAAGCAGCAGGAGTCTGGAGTGAGCTTGTGAATTCCTAAGCAGATTTGGGCTTGCTCTGGCAAAAGTGAGGAAAAAAAGGAAAAAAAAAAAAAAGATCAAGAGGAATTTCTTATATATTGATTTTCACAGGTCAGCTGCAGCCAGCAGATGTTTAGTAGGATGACACTCTACTTGGTTTGAGAAACAGGAGGAAGTATAACAGCTGTTCCAAAGCAAACAGGCAAATATGTGGTAGGGGCTGTTCACTGTGTGTACTCTTTTTTCTTCCACATTACTGGCCTCATGTATAGCAATCATGGGGTGCTCTAGCAATGAATAATATTTCTGGCCTTAGGAGACATTTCATCAAAGGCCTAGAATAGCCTGTGCAGGCTGCACTTCCTCTAAAAGACATTTAAATAACACTGACTTTCAATGCAAGACAAAAGTTTATATCTAAGTGAAAACCTGTCTGACCTGTGGATTTTCTTTTCTTTTTTCTTTTTTTCTTTCTTTCTTTCTTTTTTTTTTTTTTTCCCATCTCTTTCCAAGACATAAATAATATTAGATATAATATTTATCTCATCTCCTTCCAAGATATAAGTAATATTATAAACATAACAATACAAACTCACTAAGTTTTGTATTTTGTTCGTGAGAAGACTTGAGAATGGGAAGACAAATATCCTGATGAGAGCAGTCTTCTTTTGGGTGTGCAGAAAAATGGTCTATGTTTGTTATGTTAGAGTATGGACACATACTCTATGGACATCATTTCATTTACAAAGTTAAGTCTGGGGAAAGCTTACAAGACTGGTATTCTTCTTCCCATGCTCTGGGCAAAGCTTTCAGTGTAGATGTAAGCAGCTTATGCAGTGCACTATACACAGCATATTTCAGTTCATCTCGGCATATCTCCATTTATTAAAAGAAACATTAAAGCAGCATTCATTAGCTTCAGAAGACACCATTTCCTAATGGGATGGAGCAAGCCCCTGAGAAAATGCCGTTCCACTTAAGTACAGTCAGCAAAATATTTTGGATGGACACATTAAACACTTTCTTTGTGTTCAGAAGAAATTTTTACTTTGAGGAAAGTAAAATTTGTTGCATGGGAATAAAATGAACTGCTTGGAAAATTACAGGTCTAAAGAAATAGTTTCTTCTAGAAGATCAAGTTGAGGATGTATTCTTCTGTAAGACTGCATTTTCTTCTCTTTCACTATTCTAGTCGATGAACCTACACAGATTCAAACTTCAGGGTGCATTTCAGTTGCCTAAATGTCTGTGACAAGTTGTAGTGGGTTTACGTGGCAAGGTTTTGGTAGCAGGGAGCCATAGGGGTGGTTTCTGTGAGAAAGATCTAGAAGCTGCCCCATGTTTGGGAAGGGCCCCATTGTTTTCCAGATCCGAGCCAATAAGCGATGTTGTTTTTCGCCTCTGTGAGAGCATATTTAAGACAGGGAAAAAACGCTGCGCCACACGGCAGCCGGGAGAGTGAGAGGAGCGAGGAACAGCCTTGCGCCAAGGTCAGTGTAGAGGGAGGGGGAGAGGTGCTCCAGGCGCCGGAGCAGAAGTCCCCTGCGGCCTGTGGTGAGGACCATGGTGAAGCAGGATGTCCCCCTGCAGCCCATGGAGTACCACGGTGGAGCAGGGTTCCACGCTGCAGCCCGTGGAGGAGACCACGGTGGAGCAGGTGGCCCTGCACCGACGGAGGCTGCCGCCTGTGGAAGACCCCTGCCGGAGCAGATTCCGGGCCGGACCTGTAGCCCGTGGAGAGGAGCCCACGCAGGAGCAGGTGACCCGGCAGGAGCTGCTGCCCGTAGGGGAGCCAGGTTGGAGCAGTTTTCTCCTGAGGGATGGACCCCGTGGTACGGACCCATATCTGGAGCAGTTCTGGAAGAGCTGCTGCCTGTGGGAAGCCCACGCCGGATCAGTTCATCAAGGACTGCATCCCGTGGGTGGGACCCCACAGCACAGGGGACGAGAGTGACCGAGAAGGAGCGGCAGAGAAGAAGTGCTGTAGACTGACCATAACCCCCATTCCCCGTTCCCCTGCGCCGCTCGGGGGGAGGAGGTGGAAGAGGGTGGATGGGGGGGGAAGGTGCTTTTGGTTTTTTTTTTCTTTGTTTTCTCACTTCTCTCGCTTGTTAGTTGTAGGCAATAAATCTTACTATCTCCTTATGCCGAGTCTGTTTTGCCCGTTACAATAATTATTGCGTGATTTTCTCATCCTTATCTCAATCCTTGAGCCCTTTTCACATATTTTCTCCCCATTCCTCTTTGAGGAGGGGGAGTGAGAGAGCGGCTGTGGTGGAGCTCGGCTGCCCACTCGAGCGGAACCACGACACAAGTGCAGAACAAGATACCTTGTTTATCTTCCCATTGCCATTCTTAGGTCAGGCATGGTCTTTTATCAGATATGTCTGTCAACAAATATGTCACGCCCATGAAGACATCTCAGGTAATTCGGTGTTTTACAAATGACTATATAAGTTAATGTGACTGAACCAAGCTCCTGATGACTTAATTATCAGTACTTCTGTTTCTCTACAGGAAACACTTTGACTGATATATCCTAGAATTGCATTTCTTCTGTTATGGTTATAATGACTGGTGACTCACCTTCACAGCAATATTTGATTTACACAGATCTCTCTCGTACTTGTCAAACTCCATCTGAGTTCCCCTGTTGCAGTAAAAATCATGTTTATTAATCCTTTTACTGATCATTTTGATGTTATAGAGCAACATTTTATCCAATTTCCACTACCCTTATCTTGAAAATATCTATTTTTCCTATATCCAGTATCCCAGAACTTTTTCCATTTAGCAATGTCATCTAACTTTCTCATCAGGAAATTTCATGGGCATGATTTTTATGATAAGGTGAATGTATTAAATATCATATCAAGAATATTCTTCTTACTTACTTCATCAGTAACAACTTCAGTTACTTTCTCTCAGTCTTCTGTCTCTTCTTCAGAAGTAATATCATCATTATTTTGCCAACTTAATATTTTTTCCCATTTATAGTCTATCAAGTACTTATCTGAAAATCTGGATAAATCATAACTACAATATTTCTTTTGTCTAGAAAATTATTTATCTAAACAAGTAGTGTCAGATTATTCTGGTTGTATACTTCTAGCAATATCATATGCAATAATGGGCCATGTGCTAAATTTTTCTATTGGATAACAACAATTTCTCTACAGATCTTACCTTCTCATCCCCAAAACTATTTCAAGATGTGTCTTACAGTAATAGGTCTTTTCCCCATACTTTCCCCCCATTATTGTTACACACAGGTACAATAGTTGCTACTCTCTCTTAATTTACTATTAGTAGATGGTTTTAAACAGGACTGGTTTCAATATATGTGTACTGGGTCTGGCTGGAATGTTAACTTTCCCGGCAGCAGCCCATTCAGTGCCGTACTCTGTACTTGTAGCTGGAACAGCAGTGTTATCACACCAGTGTTGTGTCTACTGCTGAGCAGCAGTGGCACAGCATTGGGCCTTTCTCTAACCCTCCTAGGGGGTGGGCAAAAAAGTGAGGAGAGAAACATCACTAGGGCAGCTGACCTAAACCAATCAAAGGGATATTCCATACCATGTGGTGTCACACTCAGCAATAAAAGGTGGAAACAGGAAGAAGAGGGGGGGGGTGGGCTCTCGTTGAGAAGACGTCAGTCCTCCTCTCGAACACCGGCTGCGTGCGTTGAGGCCTTGCTTCAAGGACGTGGTCAATCATCGCTCATTTGTGGGAAGTAGAGAGTAATTTCTTTCCTCTGCACTTCCATATCGCTTTCATTTATTTTGTTTGTTTGTTTTCCTCCCTTTTTCCCCTTTCCCTTTTATTTCCCCTTAGTTAAATTGTTTAGTTCATGGTAGTCTTTATTTAATTATTATAATTATTTCCCTTTAATTAAATTATCCTTATCTCAACCCGTGAGTTGTTCTTTGCTTTACTTCTCCCCCTCTTCATCTAAAGGAGGGGGAGTGAGAGAGCGGTTGTGGGGTTTAGCTGCCCAGCACGGTAAAACCACCACAATATGTTCTTCTTGCCACAATTCATTTTGATTCAAACTTCCTGATGTTACAACACCACAGATCAGCTTACCTGCAGACTTACCTCTGCTGTTCGTCCAGCAGAAGAGCCAAAGATAGTTTGTACCTTGCCCAAGTCTGTTGACAATATGTGTGTTTGTACTTTCCTGTTGTCTCATTTATCAGTAAAATATGTGTCTGCAGATCAGCTGACCAAGCAATTATTTTTTTGCCAAATTTGTAAAGCAGAGCTATATATATAGCTCTGGCTTAAGAGACTAGCTGACGTTAATAAACGTCAACTTTTTTTTTTTTTTTTTTTTTTTTTATCAATAAGCAAAGTATTTCTCTTGTATTTCTGGTTATTGAAGTTGAAGTATTTCTGCTCTTATTCTTATTCCAAGGGAACCTGTGCTGCAGTCTTTTTGTCAAAATCATGTAACTTCACATCCTTAGTTAGAAATAACATTCAGTTTCACAGGATTTGGATGCTTTGGACTTGAGAGAATTGTTAACAAACTAATTTTTTATTAAAGTTAATAGAAAATATACTGCCAGTTTTATAATGACAGATCAGTGATGCCTAACTGAAAGTGTCATGAAATTAGGAAGATATTTTTTTCATATAGCTAAACTTTAAGTTAAGATCTACTGTTAAAAGCAAAAAGTCATCTTTTAAAAATTTGTATGTGTGTCCAGCTGAGGGAAAAGCTAGCTAACGAGAAATGTGCAACTAACAAAAGATTTATTGTTTGTACAACAAACAGATTTTTTGAACAATTTATGAGAGATATAAAGAACACATCTTTCAATCTCATGTCAATAGATGATCAGAGTGTCAAAGAACTGTGCAAAGAAAATAAAGCTGATAAAATGAAAAAATGTAGTTTTCCTAGTGTCCTTATTCCTTGCTCAGGAGTTCATAAATGCTGCCATTCCCTGCAGACAATGTCAGAGGATCTGTTTCATATCAAGGCATTGGCTGAACTTACAGAGAAAATAGTCAAAATGAACACTAACTAATGACCATCACTAGATATAATGTGTCTGAGGGATCTAGAAGAATGTCAAAATGAAATACCTGAATTATTTAACTATGGTGTTCAACTGTTAGGTTAAAGCAGTTTTGATACCATAAAGCTAGAAAGTAGCTGATGATCCACTACAGTTTAAGACTTCACTGTGAACACCTGGGGAACTATAAAATAAAAAATAGGATTAGTAGACATACATGTAAATAAAGACAGAACCTTGAGGAAGAGGAGTTTCTGTCTTCTGATTTTCTCAGAAACATATGTCCTCAGTTTTCTGTTAGACTTCTTTGGAGAACTCAGCATGAATATGGATAAAGGAGGTTTATTTGACGTGGTCCATTCCAGAAGGCAATCAACAGCAACTCTCAGCAAAGGTTCTTCAAGATGTCAGTTTTCTGTAGGAAGAAAAAAGGCATCATTCACATAGCATATGATGATTTAAAAGGTTAAAATCAGGATTCAGGTCGACTCAGCAGAGTTTTCAGTGAGCATTGAGACCTGTATCTATTGAAAAATAATGTGGAGAAGATGGTTTAAACTGAACATGTTTGTTGGTTATACTGGAGAAAGAAGGGTGAGGCCCAACTAAAAAATACAGTGGAAGAACCTCACAATAATAGCCATTAATAACCACGCGATACAATGGCAGATGAAATTCAATGCAGATGAAGGGAATATGATAAACTTAGGGGGAAATTGTGCTAACTTCACACATGCAGTGTCAAATGACAAGTTAAATATTGCCATCCAAGAATGAGACTTTAATATATATACTCCCATGAAAGCATTATTTCATTGCTCAACAATGGTTAAAAAAGAACAGGAAATTAAGACTTATTAAAATTAGGAATAGAAATCTTACGTCATTGCTTAACAATATGATATACTTACAACCTCAGAACTATTGGAGCCTTCATCCTTTCAGCTTCAGGAAAGACGAAGTAGAATGGAAATGAAAGGAGAGATTAATGTTCTAGAGACAAGAATGACTTCTTCAGGAATGAATCTTTATATAAACTAAAATTTTGAGCTTGGAAATGGAGACTACAGAAGAAATACAAAATCCTGAGTGGAGCAGAGAGGATACAGGCAATCAATGAATGATCACTAACCCTACTAATGCAAGACCTAGTGAAGCTATTAGGAAGCAAGTTCTAAAGAAATGAACCAGTCCAGTAGCAAGCTAAGAAACAAGTATACCTGTAATATTGCACCTGATAACATTTTATTTTAGCTAGTAATATGACTGACAAAAATATGGGTCAGATTCTATTCGGGGATATTAAATATGTTACTTCGTATTTAAGTACAACATACCAGAATGTTCCCAATAGTTCATTGTCAGGAACATTTAAATATAAAGACAAGTTAATTTTTTTTTTCTTATCCTATTACTTCATGTTACACTGCTGACCAATACCATAGACCAAATACTGGGCCAAAGAAATGTAGTCTCACTCTGTACCTCCATCTATGCTGTCTTGTATTCATGACATTTTTCTGACCAAATTTGTTCAATGGAGTTCTACAGTTTGATTATAATTTTCTGAAAATGGTATTTCTTTTGGCATTTGTTCTTCTTGATGCTCTGATCTGTTTTCCAACTATCCAGATCAGCTCACTCCATTTTAACCTATTTTGGTTTTCTTTTTCTCTTTGTTGTTTTTGTTTGCGACTAAATAAACATGCTGTCTAGGTTATTTAAATAGGTTTCTTTATTCAATTACATGTTGTTCTTACCTTGTTATTGCCTCTATTGACTAGAAAGAACTACCTTAGTGTTTCTATCCCTAATCACGTATCAATAGACATGCCTTATCAGTATTCCAGACCTTGCCTTTCTGTTCTTATTACTATTGTTTTAGTCATAGTTTTCAAAAATACATTCAACCATATCTAGGGGAGGCAAGTCAGCATTTTCCCTTTGAAAAAGTCTCCTACTACTGAGTCTTACCAGAAATCATTATCATTTATGCTTATATTAAGGACAATAAGGTTATCAGCAGTAGTCAGCATGGATTTATAAAGGGGAAATCATGTCACATGATAGCCTTCTGTGATAAGATAACAGACTTGGTTATATGAGAGGAATGCTCTCTTGAAATGTTTGCTGATGATACAGAACTGATAAATCAGTAACTGTAAATGAGTAACTGATAAATCAGATGGGTGTGCTGACATTCAGAGGGACTTCCACAGGCTGGAAAAATGTTCCAACAGCAATCTCATGAAGTTCAGCAACAGGAAATGCCAAGTGATTCCTCTGGGGAGGAATAACTTAAGTCACCAGGACAGGCTGGGATCAACTGGCTGTAAAGCATCTTTTCGGGGAAGGAAATCTGGATCCTAGTGGGCAAGAAGTTGACCACAAGCCAACAGTGTGCCCTTGCTGCAAAGAAGGCCAACAGCCTTCTGGGCTGCATCAGGCAAAGCATTGCCAGCATGTCGAAAAAAGTGATTCTTCTCTGCTCAGCCCTGGTGAGACTCATCTGATGTGCCATGCCCAGTGTTGTTCTGCCCAGTATGAGAGAGAGACTTGGACATACGGGAGCGAGTCCAGTGAAGTGACATGAAGATGATGGAGCAACTGACATATAAGAAGAGTCTGAGACAGCTGGAACTGTTCAGCTTGGAGAGAAGAAGGCTCAGGCTCAGGGGCTCTGCACCGGTGTGTATAAATATCTGATGTGGTAGGGAGTAGTAAAGAAGACAGAGCTGAACTATTTTTTTTTTTTTTATGGTGAAGGTGGTCAAGCAATGAAACATATTGTCCAGAGAGACTGTGATATCTCCATCCTTGGAGCTCTTCAAAGCTCAGCTGGACTAGGAAGACTGCTGTAACTGACCATTAGTTGAGCTTGGGTCTTGATGTTTCCATCTCGAGATGGAGTGTCTTCCCAACTCAGTCAGTCTAACTTCATGTTTCTTATATTTTTAAAAATCCCTTGTTGTCAAATTGTAATAACTGAAATTAGTTTAAAATCTAGCTGAGATGCCAGACCACTTATTCTGAGAACAGTGTCCTTTGTTCCTGTCTTTGTTCCTGAACTACGTGAAGATATACAGTTATGGACAAGGGAGGAAAGAAAAGAATGTTTTCTCAGTGATCTGGGCCTAATTACCAGGGTCAGAAATGTTCAATTTCAGATTACTCAAGTTGTTTGTATTGTAATCATTTCTTGTTCCCAATTTAACAAGACTATACTTCTTAAAATAAAGCTATTTCCATAAGTTGAAATATTATTCCATCTGTATGATTTTAATAATTTACACACTTAGAAAGTAATATATGATGTTAAAATAGGGAAAGAAAAAATATTCAGAAAAATATCTAAGAATTCTCATATTTCTGTTATATTTTCAAGGATGCCATCTGAGCTTGTGTTCTTTGAAAAGGACACATATCTAAACCTGAGTTTTTCCTAGTACTGTTGTTTCTTTTAACTTTACCTGCAATTTTTATGATGTAGGTGATTACTATATCCCATAAGAAATTTAATGACTGAGCTTTCTATACAACTGGCACAACTTTTAGTCTATGTCAGGTTAATCTTCCTAAAGTAAATTAATAAAAAAATCTCCAAAGAAAAGAACTTGTATGGAAAGCCAAAGCAAAGAAGAAATCAGTGGTAGTGTCCAATAACAAAGTAGTGTATATTTGCTCAAAAATTGTAATTTGGTTGCCAAGGTGATACACAAAGAATACATGAAAGTTAAGAATATGTTTTCATTTATACAGGCTCAAGGTTTTTATATTTTTCAAGAAAGATGTGTCTCAGGTGATACAGACATTAATACTCCAATAAAAAAAATATCTAAACTTTTCCAACAAGAAGAATTGCAGAGTCCTTCCTGTGGGGAGGAACAACCGCAGGCACCAGGACGTGCTGGGGGCCTCCCAGATGAAAGGCAGCTCTGGAGAAAAGGATCTGGGGGACCTGGTGGGCACCAAGTTGTTAGCCACTAAGAAGGCAAACAGTGTTCTTGGCTGCATTAGGCAAAGTATCATCAGCAGGTCAAGAGAGATGATACACTCACCACTGGTGAGGCTATGCCTGCTGTCCTGTGTCCAGTTCTGGACACAGTACCAGGGAGACCCTGGAGAAAGTCCAATGAAGGGCCACCAATGAAGGGAGTGTAGCACCTCTCCCATGAGGAGAGGCTGAGAAAGCTTGGAATGTTCCGCCTGGAGAGGAGGAGGCTCAGGGGCGAGCTCATCAGTGTCTACAAACACCTGAAGAGAGGGTGCAAAAAGGATTGAGCCAGGCTGTATTCAGTGGTGCCCAGTGCCTGGACAAGAGCCAATGGGCACAAACTGGAACACAGGAGGTTCTGTCTAAACATCAGGCAGCACTTTTGTGCTGTGAAGTTGAGGGAGCCATGGTATGGGTTGCCCAGAGAGGTTGTGGAGTGTCCTCTTTGGAGATTTTTAAAAGCTGCCTGGACATGGTCCTCGGCAGCCTGCTCTGGGTGTTCCTGTTTGAGCAGGGGTTGGACCAGATGGACCCAGAGGTCCCTTCCTACCTCAACCATTCTGTGATTCTATGCTTCTGTGATATTTAATCTGATAACATTTAAAGACATGTTAGATGATATCTAACATTTGAAAGATACAGAAAATGGCAGCCTCACCTGTAATTAGCTTGTAGTCCAAAAGAACAGTTTATAACCTGCGAGATTATAGTAATACCCACTTTCAAGTACCATAATTTGATGCATAACTCAAACATAAAATTGAGGTTGCTAAGAGACAAAAGTACCATGAAAAGTAAATCACTACTTTCATTTATCTGTTTATTCAAGCAATAAAGTCCTATGTGTTTTTGTATCACTGTCTTACATCTGCATACCAAACTCTGAGATTACACCCTGAGAACTTCTTAGAGTTCAAGCAAAAATATTCATAATAATAACTTTCCTTCATATAAGCCTTTCACAGCTTGAAAAGAGGCTAAGGTTTCAATCATAGGAATTCATATTCACCATAGATCTCCAGAATATTTCCAATTATTCACTGAAATGACCGACTCTTTAACTCCAACAAGAAAGTTAATGGGTCTCTGTGCCTTATGCCTGGGGCATAATTGTCAGTTATACAATACTATTTTTTCCCAAACTGGGAAAATTTTGCTTTCAGCCTGTAAGAATGGTATGACAATAAACCATATTTAGAAGGCTGTAATAGAAACTAAGAACTAGTGAAAAGAAATTGATGGATAAAATAATTAAACAGAAGTTATTGCTTAACATGCACAGTTTAAAAATATTAAGCATCTAGGAGAAGGAAACTGCCACAGCATTCTCTGCTCATTTATCTTCTTCATTTATCTTATCTGGGAAGCCATCCAAGGTCATCCAGTGGGAAAACGCTGAAAGTAAGATACGTATTCCACATCACTTTTCCCCAGGGCTGAGATGCGTCAAACAGAGTGGCAGATAAATACTTCTCACCACTGGAGACTCTCATCTCTGAATTTGTCTGCGGTTATGGCACCTCTTCTTTCTCTCCAGAGCAGAGCAGAAACAGCTACTTCTTTGAAAATTAAACCTCCAGTATTATGCTGCTGTTCCTATGCAATATCTTAGCACCTGTTCATAATATGGCATCATCATATTTAATTCCTTCTTGCACCCATGTGAATTCAGGCCTTTTCCTTGGAAACATCATAGTTTTAAGTTATTCTTGGGTTATGATGCTCTTTTTTACTCCAGGCCCTGGGCAGCAATGGTTCCTGATTTGAGGCGGGATACAGTTTTTTTTTTTTCTACCCCACTCAGTAAGGCTTGAGGAATGGAGCTGTAGCTACATTGTGGCTCTGTTCCTACTTAATTAAAAGGCAGAAAGAACAGGCCCTGTAATTCTATAAAATGTAATTCACCTACACTATTTTCCAGCTTTGGTTTATCACTAATTGCAGTCCTCCACACACAATTATAGGTCGTGATATTTTACGAAGGAAGCAAAATTTTCCATAACCAATAAGCTACAAGCAACTGAGGACTGTAGTTCTGAGCACCTTTGTGTGGTGTAACTCTGTTAACAAAGTAGCATGCAACCTGACATTATGAAGCACAGAAAAATTGGATATACTAGAGCTCAGAGATAATTTTAGACCCTTGAATCGGATGCCTGTGTTAGGACCCTAGAGTCTCTTTGTGGTAAATGTGGCCATTAAAGCAATTAAGAACAGCTCTTTAGGAGCCTCCCTCCACTACTCTGCACAGCACACGGGCTGCCAGCTTAGGCACAAAGTTAAATGCCTCAAGTAAGGAGGGTGCATATTGCCATTTTCATTAAGCTTAGTAGAGATGACAAAAAGGCCAAATTACTATGCACTGATGCCCTAGCAACCTTTCGATGTAGTGCCCTTGCTGTAACAGAAGAGAATTTGGTCCCATAAGATTATTTCTGCTGTTTGCCAAGAGAAAGGTTAGGAACAGTTGAGAGCAAATATCCTGAGATAATAAAATCTTTAAGATTTTACATTGGATTAGTCCTCAAATAGTGAAAAACTACACAGAAGACCTGAAGTTAAATGTTTCAACTCTCCATTTTGCTGGTGCCAATTAACCCTTTCATAGAGTATCCCAAGATATATACCATCCCCACAATATGTGTGTCTTAGTCTCATGGCATGGCATTAAAGCAACAGATTTGCTACTTTTTGAGACAGAGCACCTATTTGTGCAATGGCAGGTGGATATTGATGCCATTTATAAGGCAGGGCTGATGAATTTCTGCTTTCAGTATTGTATACCAAACCTGGAGTATTTCAGCTACTTTCACAATGGCTGCAGACACAGGAGTGCACAAAACAGCTTTAATTCTGGAGTTCCACATTAGCACAACAAGATGCAATAATACATAGCTATTTACTGAGGCTTTAGAATGTGCTTATTTATTTATTTATTTATTTTCCCTGAAAATTTGTTTATAGTTTTACTGTACAGGAACTTGAGCTAATGCTAGGTGGGTTAGTGGCATACTGGAAACTGTATGTCTCCTTTTGGGACCAGAATGATCAAGTTAGCTCAGCTAATGAGTAGTTGATTTTCTTGTGGGAAGTAAATGTCCCTGCTTGAGCGGGGGGTTGGACTAGATGACCTCCAGAGGTCCCTTCCAACCTCAGTCATTCTGTGATTCTGTGATGTATCTTTTTCAGTCAGTTAATATTTCTGGTTGTTGTGGTATTTTTTTTTTCTGAAATAGAACTGTGGAAATGCAACCTGTCCCCCTGTAGCCCATGGGTCCCACATGGAGCAGATCTCCACGCTGCAGCCCGTAGAGGAGCCCCCGGTGGAGCAGGTGGATGTGGCATGGAGGAGGCTGCGGCCCATGGAGAGCCCCCGCAGGAGCAGGCCCCGGGCCAGAGCTGCAGCCCGTGGAGAGGAGCCCACGCAGGAGCAGGGGGTCTGGGGGGAGCTGCCGCCCACCCGTGGGGGACCTGTGCTGGAGCAGTTTGCTTCTGGGACATGGACCCCATGGGATGGAGCCGTGTGGAAGCAGTTCCTGAAGAGCTGCAGCCTGTGGGCAGCCCCTGTAGGCTCAGTTCGGGAAGGACGGCATCCCGTGGGAGGGACCCCATGGGGAGCAGGGGCAGAGAGGGACTGTGAAGGAGCGGCAGAGACAAAGTGCTATGGACTGGCCACAGCCCCTATTCCCCATTCCCTTGTGCTGTTCAGGCAGAGGAGGGAGAAGATTTTGGATGGGGGAGAGATGTTTTTAGTTTGTTTTTAGTTTTTCACCTCTCTAGCAAGTTAGTAATAGGTAATAATTTACATTAATGTCACAATGCTGAGTCTGTTTTGCCCATGACAATAACAGTTGAGTGATCTCCCTGCCCCTGAGCCCTTTCCATCATACTTTCTCCCCCTTTCCCTTTGAGGAGAGAGTGAGAGGGTGGTTGTGGTGGAGCTCACATCTAAGTACCACCATAAGGCCATACCCAGAGAGAAGCAGTTGATGGCTCTCTGTCCGTGTGGAGGCTGGCGACAAGTAGTGTTCCTCAGAGGTCTGTCTTGGGACCGGTGCTTTTTAATATCTTTATTAGTGACATAGACAACGGGATGGAGTACACCTCCCGCAAGTCTGCAAATGACACCAAGCTGAGAGGTACAGTCAATACAACACAAAGAAGGGATGCCATCCAAAGGGACCTGGACAAGCTAGAAAAGTGGGCCCACGTGAACCTAACAAGGATTAAGAAGTTCAGCTGCAAGGTGCTGCAGGGCAATCCCAGACATGAGTACAGACTGGGAGAACTTATTGAAAGTAGTCTTGTGGAGGACTTGGGGGTTCTAGTGGATGAAAAGCTCCACATGAGCCAGCAGTGGTTACTTGCAGCCCAGAAAGCAAGATGCATCCGACCCAAGCAATTTATGATGATGAAGGTGGAATTGGTATAAAGCTCTTGAATATTGCACAACAGAGCCATGTAGATATTAAATTTGTGTGTTGTAGATTATGGATTGCCAAAACAGAAGCTATGAAATTACTATAGAATGGAGCTCTGCAAGAGATACCTATTTATGGATTGCCACAGCAACATGTACCAGCTTGTTGCAATCAACAGTGAAGTATCTCTCAAGAAATCTCAGCTTTGATAAACACATTCAGGTTTTAAAATTAATTCTTTTGTAAAATCGAACAAGAGGAAAAAATGACTGTGGTCTATAATAATTTACATATTCTGAGGATATTTAAATTAGAAAATGCTTTCAGTCTCACAAAGTATTCATGAAATAATGACTAGCAATTTCAGTCAGAAAAGGTCAAACAATGGAAAAGATGGAATATAACTCTTAAACAACAAGTTGTCAAGAATGTGATCTATTCTTTGTCAGTTGGAATCTTTAAATCAAGATTAAATGTATTTGAAGACATGCTTAATTTAAGCAAGGGTTAAGGTGCAAGAATGAGTGAAATACTGTGTCATGAGTTACCTAGAAGATCAAACTAGATTTTCATAATATATGGCTTTAAAAGCTATGACTTTGAAGTAAGTAAAAAATGAGCAGCTCTACTCAAAATTTGAATATTTTGAGTAGAAAATAAGGTCTTGGAAGGTCATGTTATTAACATGCAAATTTTTGTAGGGAATTTTTTGCAAGCACAAATATGTGATGTATTAAACACTACAGACTGTTTCCTACTTATTTAAACAAGCATCTTCACTTCTGATCTGTAATACAGAGAAATATTTCCTTTGTCATAGAAAACAAAATTTGTCATTTCTCATTTTAGGCAGCTTAAATACTGTTGAGGAGTGGAATTAAGCAACAAGCAAACAAACAAAAGCTTACATGGTTAAAAAATAAATCTCTGCATGAGAAATACTGTATCGATTCTATTGAGTGACTTTGAAAGATATGGCAATATAGGAACATTTATATTTGTTTGTTTGTTCTCTGTGCTGTTATAAGGTCAGTAATGATCAGTATCATGGAATGGACATGTATTATCTTTACAGATAACACTTACTGTCTTTTCATGGTTTAGAACTTCACCATTCATTCCAATAATGTTAAACAGCAACAATTAGTCAGTACAATTAATATTGAAGAAAAATATATTTTCCTGACCTATTGGACTATGCTTTGAGACCCGCCTAGTAAAAAGGCCTGCCAGACTCAAGATTGTCTTAAGTATTGTTCATATATTCTGACTAAGGTAGAAGACAATTTATAAAGAGTGGCATTGACTTTTCTTTTAAGAATCATCTCAATGATAATAGGTTTTCTTGCCATGTACTTGCTTTTCTTGGTAATTTTCCTTGCTACTAAATATTAATAACACATAAAGAAAACATATAGATGAATATATCTGTCTTTATTTCCAGAGCACTTAAAATGGCAGAAACACATAAATTACCTTAAAATAATTGCATACAGCATGAGATCAGATAATTGTGTGGCTAATCTTCATTTGCAACTACCGTGATTTTTCAAGTGGCTCTACTAATGTGCCAATCTACAAGTCCCCTCAGTGCTATAACTGTGTGTGAATCAAGGCACAGAATTTGCAAGAAGTTGCACACACCTAGAAATCGTAAAATAGCAGAGTTAAGAGTAAGAGGGAAGGGACTTGAACTTTGTTCAAGTGAACCTTAAGAATTAACTAGATCATGTTCATTAAAATGTATCAGTCTGAGAACTGGTGCACCCTTAATGCTGGTCCTGCAGTTTGTTATTAATATCATGTATAAAGAGAAGCCACTGGGCTGAAACTGGGGCTAACAAAAATACGAGAATAGTGTGTGGCCACAGATTTCAAGATCTTTTAACTGATTTTCTTTCTGTAACAAAATGGAATTAACCTTTTTCTTTTTACTTTTCAGGTAAAATTCCAAAGAAAACCTAACAGAAATAAAAGCCTTTAGTATTTGTTTGCAGTACAGGAGAATTAGCCTCTGGTACATGATTTAGACTAATGATATGAAACTACACTTTGTTTATATTTCAGATAAACATTAGGTTATTAACTTTTATGGAACTGTAACATCAGTGTGCCTTGCCTTTTGTGGCAGGTTAACATTGGTGGGGTCCAGATGTCCACTATTCTTTCACTCCCCTTTCTTAGCAGGACACTTTCTCACTTCCTTCATTTTTCTCTCTTTCATCCTCTTTTGCCTATATATTTATTTATTTTTTTAAATCCAAGATGTAGTAAATAAACATTTTCCAAACAGAAAAAGATATGTTCCATATCTTCTTTTTTTTTTTTTTTTTTTTTTTCTTTTTTTTTTTGTCGAAGATCAAGTTTTCTTCAGGTGTTGGAAGAATACATTCTCCCAAGGTCTTCTGAAAAGAACTCCAATACCTAGTTTTGGACAAATACAGGAGAATAATTCACCTCTTTCTGCTCTTGATACACCCATTGGTGGATGTCTTCAGAATTAACTCAGCTTTTGCTTCTTCTAATGTCACTGAATGCACTAAGAATTGTTGAAATAAACAATTTCAGTTTGTTGAGGCAACGGTGAAATGTTTCTATTTTTTTGGTGCAAAATATATGTTTTAGAAGCTCTTCATTTAGAAGCTCTTCACTTCTTCAAAGTGAAACATTTACTATGGTCAAACTAAAGATTTTCAGTGCTGTCCTATTTCCCATGGTGGGAAAATCAAAAGTTTGATCATACATTTCAATTCAAAATTTAATTTTAAATGTAATTTTCCCTTGAACTTCTTTTGAATAGTTCTGCCACCAGGAGGCAGGTTAAATCAATTTATTTTTCTTGTGACAGGTGCAACATCTGAGAAGAATGTACCTTCAAATCTATATGTACAGTTTTATTAATTTCCTTCTTCTAGGGACTGTAAGACTAGATTTACTGCCCACAGCTAAGGTATCTTAGTTTCCTAAAAAGATGAATAGGTGAATAGGCAAGTTGAGGGACTGTTATACTCCTATGAACACATTTAAATACTCAAACTACTTTTAAAAATTTCATGGCATACCTGTTTTACATCATTAGATTCACACATGCTTTTGAAAGCATTTCCAGTAACATTAAACATACAATTAATAGTATAACCACTTCAGCTCACATTAGCCTACACGTTTTTATAAAAATGATACATGTATTTTGGGTTTTCTAGACTTTTGTTTTCTAGACTGTTATTAATCATAGTTCATAGAAGTTCTGCATATTTGGGTTGAATTTATTCAGTTTGAGGTTTTCAGTATCTTTTGTTTGATAGAAGATGCAGCTAAGATTGCAATACTAATGAAAATAGTTGTCTGTTTTCCATTTTAATAGTTTTAAAATCCTTGAGTGTCAGAATTGCTTTTTTCTGCATTTGGTTGAAAATAGAATCATTACTTAGATAGGGCAGTTAATTTTTTCTCTTTTAAAAGATAACAGTAAGATGAAAATTGCTGTTTTTTAACACTTTAATAGCTAGTCTTTTTCTAATGAGGATAAACATTTTGTAGTAAAAACAAAATCATTATCTTGCCTGACTTACTGGCTTAAACTGGATAAGAGGAATAATCATTTGGCACATATATTACTTTTAATACTAACTAAAAAATAATAAAATAAGAACAACATTGAATAGAATATCTTCTGTTAAACTCCAATATTTTGACATACTCATCTTTGACAATGGAATTCTTTAGAATCAGATTTTTTAAACTGAAATAATAGCAGCATAATAGCTTATAGAATGGAAAATCAGAGCTGCATGGTTGCTTGATATATCTGTTTTTCAGCAAAATTTTAAACAAAGCATATTTAATTCTGCAATAGAAATTACCTTACTCAAGGTGTAAAAATTAAAAAAAAAACAAAAACAAAAAACAAAAAAAAAAAACGAAGCAACTCAAAAGATATATATTCATCTTTGTCTCACAATAAGCAGTCCAGTATGTGATGAGAGATGGAAGCTTTCTTAGATAAAGAAGACAAATTGAACCTGGGTCTCCCTTATTCTGAATGTGTGCTACATCTTTCAGTTATAAGATAAAAGAGTGACACCACACAGAAGATTCAGTGTGAGGCTGACACCTTAATCTAGGTGCCAACATGTGGACTAGATGTCTAGGGTTATATCAATTTGATGTCTAGTCAGCAGGGAGCCAATGGAGTCTAGAAACTAATTCATTTGCCTTTACAGGGAACTCAGTGCCACATCCTTGATATTAGCAGGAGCCTGGTAGATAGACCATGGGTCCAAAAGAAGAGCTGTGTCCTTCTGGAGTGACCGCCAGAAATGTTATCATGAACTATTTCAAATCCCCCCATATAGCTCTGCATGAGCAACTGCATCAGACTCTGGGTGTCTATTTGAGAATGGTCTCACATGTTTCCTGGGTCTCTCATGAGAGAACATAACGACCGTATTGCTACTGATTGCAGTGGCAGCTGAGATACATAACTCAAAGGTGGACTCCTACATATATACATCTATTTTTAGAAATTTTAAACTTGGACTAGGTCCTGCTCTCTATCTTTGTGCAGGAGCTCTGTGAACCTGTACACTAATGTATTTGAGAATCAAAACTGTTCAAGGGATTAGACACAAATTTATATTGCTAATAGAAGCTGCAGTTTGATGAATAATAAATTCAACTACAAAAAATGAATTTTGTCAGGCTTACAAGAAGTGAAAGAAAGGCTGAAAATAAGCTTATAAGTGACAAAAATGTTTTAGAAAGAGTACTATCTAATTTAAGATTCAATTTTAATCTGAAAAAATTTAATCAATAACATTTTTTTTTGAGATTATATTAAGCTGCTAACAGTGAAGATGGGAAAACCTATACAATACTTTACTTTTTGTAAGGTAGTTTTGGAAATGTGCTAGGCAGAAATACAAGCAAATTCATCACAAAAGCTGCTGGTAAAAACAAACGATACAGTTGTGAAAAGAAATAGCCTTGGGTTCCTCCAACATGGTGCATTTATTTAAAACAAAGATCAGAGCTAGGAATTGCCTTGTCTTGCCAGCCCTACAGCAGGTTCCATGATGTGGGGATGGGACTGTGATGGGACTGTCCTCCTGACCCTGTGATCTAAAGCCCTGGGGGCTAAAGTCTCCTGAAATATAACAAAGCCCACCACAATGGTGCTGGGAGAAGCACTGCACAGTGAGGGAACCATAGGCAGGCAGGGCAGGAGAACTGATAATTGTTTTAAGGAGCTTTTAATGCCAGTCAGCAGAGCTTCAAAGTATGCTTTGGTACTGGGGACAGTGTTGTACAAAGCTTTTCCCTAGGGAGCTTAATCTTCCTTTTTTTTAAATGTGATTGCAGACTTGACATCTTTCATGTTGATTTCTCCTTTTTTTTAAGGAAAGCTCTGTTCTTACTAATGGATGACAGAGGACAGAATCATAACTGTACGTACTACCTGACCTACCAGTCCCACTGGTAGCTATTGCCCTGTTCAGGCCCAAAGAAGTTCTTTGTGTTTTTTTTTTAGCTCCTTGCCAAAATGTTTTAAAGAAACCATTCTGTCAGAACAACCAGAGGCATGAGGTGGTCACTCTCAGCTCTCTCAGCTCCCAGCCCATTCTGCTCTATGTGGAGTGGGATATGACTGTAGAACAGGGTGACTATTTCATGCAAATTGAACAGGAATTGAGCATCTTTGGAAGAATTAAATATTTGATAGAATCATAGAATGATTAAGGTTGGAAAAGACCTTCAAGATCATCTGGTCCAACCATCCCACTACCACCAATGTCACCCACTAAACCACGTCCCTAAGCACCACATCCAACTTTTCCTTAAACACCCGGAGGGTTAATCTGAAATGGAATGGAGTTTTTCAGAGTTTTTAAAAAATGCTAAAATATTCCTTTTTTTTTTTTTTTTTTTTTTTTTGGCACTGAATTAAAGAGCTTTATTCATACAGCTGTACATTTTAAGTCACTTGTATATTTTACAGCACACATACCATCACTGAAGATAAAGAGTTTTGTCTCTGTTCCTTTCTAAATACGATATCATATTGTGTTTACAAAATCCAAGCCAAGGAAAATAATCCAGAATTTGAATATCATGATGTTTCCAGGATAGAAGTGCATCTCTGTTTTTTGCAGGTGGAATGCTTGAAATCCCCAGAGATTACAGAGATCACTCTGGGCCACATAAATAATCCACATAGGATTCTGCATCATTTTTATGGCTTTTGGCATAGCCCTAAGTCATCTGTTTCCTTCTCTGTAGGAAATATAGTTACAGGAGTTTATGCAGATAATACTTCAAGCACACTTTACCAAATGATTTTTTTCTTGATGTGTGGCTCTGGAAAATCAACCTGAAAAAGCAGTAAATATCAATTGATTTAAACAGTGTTTTCACTAGTTATCTCTTTATTTTAATATTATCAATTTTATTTTAATGCCAGCTGCAATTCTATGGTTTGGATAGGAGTATGTACATAGTTAATCTGGCTCATAAAATACACAAAACAGCAGCCTTTCATCTTAATTTATGAAAATATTATTTATTGTCTGTTTTTCAAGAAAGCAGAATTGTGTGATGCATAGAAGCAGCTTCACGTAGTCTTGTTAGTTTTACCTTTCACTGTAGTATTTCCGTGATCAACAATTAGATTTATACCTCTCAGTTGCTTTTCTTTTCCTTTACTGGCAAAGATATTGCTTAAAGGCTCTGTTGTATGTATATTATGGCCTATATTATTATCCCTTTCTTTCCACGGGATGTGTTTTAAATTGTCAGATGAAAAAAATATGATGTACTGGAAACAATTCAAATGCAATGAAGGTTCCATCAGCTTGTGAAAAATCTCAATTTGGGAATGTTTGTATAAAAAGGAAATATTGTGTCTGAATTTTCTAAAATACCATATGATTAACTGAAATGCATGTGTATTCTGCTCCTCTTCCACGGCATTACTACAACCAGAAGAAGGAAGGAGAGGTCTGCCAAAGACATTCCTGCTTAATCACGGTCAAATCACAGTACTGTGCTCTGTCTCCATTCTTGGTTACAGGGTGTATCTGGACCTCATGAATTCTTACCATGCTTAGAAATATTTCCTTGTAATCCTTTCTTAAAAGTGGATATAGAATAAAGATCAAACAAAGCAGGATTTTTTTTTTCACATTAATTTTTCATGTACTGACAATCTTTAGAAAAAAAAATTAGTCTAAGCATTTCCAAGATTTATTATTCTTTTTATAGAAATATCTTCAATACTGAACATACACATTTTACTATAACTTTACCAGAAACCTAATTATTTCCCCTGAAATGCTGAACTGTACACAAGTCAAAACCAAAATTATAGGTTTGTGTGGGTTTGCATTTCAAATGCTTTATAATGATCTGTAAGTCTCACCTAATTGTTAAAGATGGCTAGCTTGTGTAAAGTAATATAAATAACTATGAGAAATGATGAAGATCAAATTTCATTTTCTTCTTTCTTTCTTTCTTTCTTTCTTTCTTTCTTTCTTTCTTTCTTTCTTTCTTTCTTTCTTTCTTTCTTTCTTTCTTTCTTTCTTTCTTTCATTTTTTCTCCAATAAAATATGCTAACAGCACCAAAATTGTCCATCCATATCATACAACTATAAACATTTCAGTCCAGTAACAGATTTGTAGAGTCTGAAATAATTCCTGCTGAAAATTATTCTATGGCACTGAATGCTTCATCAAGTTGGGAAATGAGCAAAGAGAAAGGAAAGTTAGATAAATCAGACTTTTGTAAAATATTGTCATAAGAATACTGAATTGTTGCATAAAGTCAGTGGAAACAAATGTGCTCTTATCACTGGATAATGTCATTCAATGCTTGAGTTGATCCTGTTGTACTGGGGCATTGTCCCGAAGGCTGCATGTTAAAAAAAGCATTTTCAACCATCAACCATGCAAACTTCAGGGGGAACAGGGAGGTGGATTCATATAAAAACAGCTGAGTATAGGCTTGGAAATGATGTTGGCAGTTAGGGAAACCACAGATAACATCTGTAAAGACTGAAAGGTGTAAATGCTATACTTTGACTATACTGGCAAAAAAGTTGCTAAATAGGCATGAAGCATAAGCTAGCTCAAGACATGAATTCCAGACCTGAATAGAAGAGTTTTAGGAAGCTTGCTGTGTCCATTATGGTAACTGAAAGTCTTGCCCTTCCAGGTTTTCAAATAATTATCTTGTCAGAGTTCCACTAAAAGAACATTTTGATTCTATACCTAGTCAGCCTCATTCATCTGTCTAATGAGCTTTGACAATGCAAAAGTGGGATGTCATGACGTCTACAGTCACTTTCACAGTATTTTATGCTGTTGAAGTGACAGAAAGGGCTCTTCACTAGAGAATCAGACCTGGCATGTTTGTCAATATTTTATTATGTAATATTTTGTTAGAACAAAAGAGATGATCACTGGGATGATGTTAATGTTTCAGGAAGTCCAGCAGGAATGTGCTTATGTACAACTCGGGACCGCTGCCTGTGAAAGGCTTTTAAAGCTAAGACTCATATGCCACAGGAAAGATTTTAATACTGCGTGGACAGTAATAATAAATCATGAAATGGAAAGAACTGGGAAAAGAGGCAGCTTTGATAATAGAAACAGATTAAAAATATTTGTGTGAGTAGCAAAGACAACTGGGAGACTTGATGCAGACAGTGCTGCTCTTCATTCTGCTCCTCGTTGCTATTGGAATTTAGCAAATCTAAATTCCCTGTGTCTTCATTTATCCATAATTCATTCCTATCTCCCTAAGTTGCTTTAACAATTCATTAATTGATGTTCATGTAGTAATTAAAGTCCTTAGATTAAGTAATTTGTATGTGCAGTCATGAAAGGAAAAATACACATTGGACAAAGAACATGTTGAGGGGGGAAGTTCAATAATAGTGCACTTTGTCAGATGTCAAAACAATGAGTGTATGACTGTGGGCAGTTTTATTATTTGGATTGTGTGAGAATGGGGCTGTAAAGTGTAAAAATAAAGATATGAAATCAAGGGAGTAATTTTATGTGGTGGAATTTAAACATAAAAGCATGCCAGACTTGAAAAAAAATATTCAAGATATCTCAAATGCTAATTTCTCCAAATTAATTATTTAACACAGATGGTTAAATAATTCAGATTTAAAAATATAAAGCCATGCACAACAAAACTGGTTGTGTGTTGCACAGAAGGTACTAAATGCTTCGGGACAAGCCCTGAGATCTTTGCTTAGCCTTCACTCAGGGAAAATCAGAGAATCAGAGAATCACACAATGTTAGGGATTGGAAGGGACCTTGAAAGATCATCTAATTCAATCCCACTGCCAGAACAGGAAAACTCTCAGAGGAAACTTTTATTGAGAACTTTATTGAGTGAGGGCCTCACTGCAGCACTCCATGGCAATTCTGTGGTAGCTGAAGAAGGTTTGGGATGAAAATCAATATCTTTTTTTTATGGTTTGTGGGTAAAAACTTCTCATATCCAGGGGTTTTGCAAGGAAATTAAAGTTAGGCCAGCTTGCTCTTCTGATACGTTAATGGTAATTAGGAATTAAAGGTTTACTGTGACAGCTTTAATGTGAAATGTAAACTATGATGCAGCATTAAGTCAGTGTCATAAAACACTGGAACAGACTCATAAAACATTGAACAAGAAGTCCATAATAACTTCTTAACACATATTAACTATGGTGCGATGTCTTCAGAAATAGATTGCATAATGATGACCTACTAGCAATAGATGATTAATCAAGAAGTTATATTGCCTTGATTAAATACCACACAATGTACTCATTTAATTGGAACTGTTGTATAGGTTCACTCTCTACTGTATATCAGATGTAATTCTAATAGCCTAAGAAAATACGCACAGTAAATTGTACAATACCATGAAATACAACCAGCATTGCTAGGCTTTTGTCACAGCTTCAGGACTGCCAGAGGTTTCTGCCTGAATAGTACAATGAAATTGCTAATAGTATTACAAATTATTAAGGGTTCTTACTCAGGAAAATGTGGGTACCTCCTCTTTTTTATTTTCTTTTCCTTTTTTTTTTTTTTTTTTTTCCATGAATAAGATGAAAAAAAGAAGTCAGTTGTTTCAGCTTTTTTTCTTGGCATGGCTGAGAGTGTTATCTGTGTGGTACAGATTGAGAAGTTAAGGCATGGAGAAACAAAATGATTTAACATCACACAACAGTTAATGGCAGAATCATGAATCTCTCCCCAATCAGGTCCCAATGGGTCCCAAGCCAATGTTCAGCCCAGTAGGCTGTGTTTCATCTGTTACTGAACTTCTTTTGTGAAGTCCAAATAAATGAGTTCAGAGGCACTGAGTTTGAAAACAGAAACCCTTTCCATAACTCTCCTGAATGAAGGCCTTGCAATCCCACTGTGGCTACAGTGGTAAATGAGATCCTGTGTAAATCCCATGAAAAAGAAGAATAAATGTGGTAGTCCATAGGCAGATCCATTTATTTGTACAGAGCCAGTTGTAATATTACACCTGAATCTTAATACTGCAGGCATCTTTTTCTCTTTTGCTTCAGCCTGTCGCTACTTGTCACGGCTTGTCATTCTCGAGATGAGTGCATTATTTGCAGCCACAAGGCAAGAAGGTGTTGGTGTTTGAATGAATCATATGAAAACCAGCATTACCACCAACATAGCTTGGAGGGCTGCCATATGCCTATTCATCTCATTCCTTTGCTTCATAAAGAACTGCTACAAAAGAAGATTTTCCAGGTAGAAGTTTCAGTTCAAAGCTTAAAATCTAGAAATTTTCATTTAAGGTAAAATTTTCAAAATATGTAAGGTACGGTTCCAGAAGCCAAGCAGCAGAGCAAATTAAGCAAGCAACCTACCATTGTTGGTAGCTGCTGACTAATTTAAAGCTAATACTTGCAGTCCTTCGCTGCTGTGTCATGGAGGAGATATCTGATCTGTAGATGTTCCTTAGGAGATCAGGGTGCTTCCATGCACTGGTCCACATACAGAAGTTTATCCCACCTTCAGTTTGACCTGGGCTCAAAAATCTATATAGCATCTTTTAAAATCCCTAAGTCATTTCATTTCTGAAAATCTGTCCAGGATCTATTTATCTGGGAGGGAGACAAGATATAGAAGGGAAGTCCTGACGTGTCATCCAAACACAATGAGTATTGTATTGAATTTTCTCACAAGGGGAGATAGTTTCAGTGAAGTAGAGCTTAGCAACCCATGAAATCTAAAATTGAAATTGAAGAGCAGCAGGAGAAGGAAGGAACTGTGACTACAGTGGCTATAGGATCAAATATAAAATGCAGAGAAAACACATCAGGGAAAGCTGACTCATGAAACACCTTGTTAATGTTCACCTGTACTGCAGTTGTGTTATGGGATCATAGCATATGAGCTAGATTTAGTCAAGCAAAAATAGGTGATGATGATGACAAGATCATGAATTTCCTGGCAGCATCAAAATTGTAAGGAACATCAGTTTACATGCACAGCCTGTTCCAAAACCTGTGCTGTTACTTGGGCACTAAGTAAGTCCCCATGTTGTTTCCTGTAGTCACAGTGTAGATGGTTATGAAAATACTTCTGTAAATACTGATGACAAGAAGCTCTTGTCTTTTGGTTTTCTTTGTTCTCCTGTTTGTAAGTTCCTGGTCTTATATAAACTAAATGAACATCAAAAGAAACAATTTTTGTTTATATATAACAGCTGTAATCTGGCTAGATGATAGAATAATAATGATTTCCTTCATATTGGGAAACGATGAAGAAAAAGATCAATAGGTAAACGAGTTCTGCTACTGTGCAAGAATGAATACATAGAACTGTAGCATTTTACATGCTACTCTAGTGTCTGTGATGATATATTGTTAAAAAAATATGTTAATTCTTCTCCATCTTTTCCTTACAAACTCTGCTTCCTGTTGCACCTGCCTCTAGATGTTACATTTTGCATCTGGAGTTTATGCAGCTATATTTGCTTTTTTTTTTTTTTTTTTTTTTTTCCCGCAACAATGTGGGCATATTATGATTATGATTATGATTCAGCATTATCAAAATTCATTACATCAGTTTAAATTTTTTTTTTTTTTGTATAGCAAATTCCTGTTTGAGTTTATGAGACACTGCTCATATCCTTTTCTATAGTAAAGATGTAAAGGAAGTAGTTTTCCTGCTGTCTGAGGATTTTCAAGTTTTCCAATACCTCCTTGTTTTCTGCAGTACAAAATTTTATTTTTCCACGAAAAAGTGAAGGAAAGCAGTTTTACAACTCCTGGCTGAAAATGAACCCCCAAACCATTATATAGAACAGGGTCTTGTGTTTGACCCTTTCACATATGCTTTTCTCCTTTTGGTTTTCTTCTATTTTGAATAATTTCAATTTTCCAATAAAGAAAATTAATTTAGTTTCAGTGGGTAGACCTCTTTTGTTTCTCACAAAAAAAAAAAAAAATCTAGTCAGCTACACAACCAATTTTTAACATTGTCATTTATGGTCTTGACCTTGGGGATAGCAACAAAACGGTATGGGGTGTGGTATGCATGGGTGAGGTAGTGAGTAGCCAACACAAAGCTATAGCAAATTGAATCTAGGAATGCAATGTATTTCTAAGTGAAGATCCAGAATGTTGACAAGTGTTGAAGGAACAGGACCATGGGCTGAATCACCTTGAAAGTACTTTGATCACCTGAAAAGCCTGAACAATTAAAAGATATGAAAAAAATCTCAGTTGGCATTTTGTGGTGCGGAATACTTTTTGCAAGACAGTATCAGTTACTGGTTGAGGATATATAGGACGTCAAACAGTCAAACTACATACATTTTGAGAAAAACCCAGACATAAGGAAGAGATCTGGACATCCAACCAAGTCCCAAAGAATAATTTTGAGAGGTAAAAGCACAGAGGTAACAAATGGTATAAATAGTTTAAGTAAATTTAATCAGGCCTTATGGTATTCAAAAGAATCAATAGCTGTGTTAGTCTTTAATGGGAAGAGATTTAGCTATTACCTCTCCCCGGGGATACCTTTAAGCTAACAGAAGGCCATCACGTACCTGCCCTTGCCATTGGGGCCCATAGAGAACACCTGTGCTGTAACTGGACATGCTGGACTCAAATCTCCCAGAAACACCAAGAAAGTGCTTCTGCTTAAAATGCATGTTAAGGACTTTTTGTTAATGCTCTTGTTCAATTAGGGTTTTTCTGATACCTGTTACAAGACAGCAAGTAAGTAAAATAAGGTTTACAAACTAGTCTTAACCAGAGGAACATATCCCGTAGTTGTAATAGCTCTGTTCATTCCTTGGGTTGGTGACAAACTTGATGCAGACTTTTGATCCACGTGTTTCTCAAGGCGGTAGACATTTCTAAAATGGACGAATTTCACTGTCAGTTCCTCTAGAGAAGACAAGGGAATGGGGGAGGTTGGGCAGGCTTGCAGCTGTGGTACAAGTGACACAGCCGGCCAGTGTTAATCCCAAAGGATCCTTCCCTGTCATTTCTTCTAGAAAGCAGTTCTAGACTACATTATTACTGTTCTGCTTTAATCAGGGCAAAATTGGAGAGAGTCAGAAAAAAACATTTACTAGTGTTGCTAAAAGCAGAATTTTGAATGTGGACTGTAGAATTGGAATGTAGAATTGTGGACTACCTAGTTGCCAGAGACATATAGCATCCCAAACACAACATTACATTGAATATTTCTGTTATATTTCCCACTTGCATCCTATGCAATGTAGTCATACCTCTGTTTTCTGAAATTTACACTTTCTCCCATCCTTGAGCAGCTGCTACCTATTCTCAGCAGGATTGCATTGGATGCTGCTTAATGTTTGACTTTAAACACAACTGTATAATTGCATTTACTGCTAATGAACTGTAGGGATTTTCTAATTCTATTATGACTGTCAAAAAACAAGTTTAAAACTTCTAAGTTCCACAACAGAAATCCAGCTATGTAAATTCTGAAACCTGTCAAAAAAGCGTCTCACCTCTTTGTGGTGGTTTTACTCGGGTGGGCGGCCGAGCTCCACCACAACTACTCTCTCACCCCCCCTCCTCAAACAGGAACGGGAAGAAAATATGATGAAAAGGGCTCAAGGGTTGAGATAAGGACAAGGAGATCACACAGTAATTATCGTGACAGGCAAAACAGACTCAGCATAGGGAGATAGTAAGATTTATTACCTATTACTGATAAGCTAAAGAAGTAAGAGACAAATGAAAGAAACCAAAAGCACCTTCCCTGCCCATCCACCCCCTTCCACTTCCTCCCCCCAAGCAGCGCAGAGGAGCAGGGGTTATGGTCAGTCTATAGCGCTTCTTCTCTGCCGCTCCTTCTCGGTCACTCTCATCCCCTGTGCTTTGGGGTCCGTCCCACGGGATGCAGTCCTTGCTGAGCTGATCCAGCATGGGCTTCCCATAGGCAGCAAACTGCTCCAACCTGGGTTCCCCACAGGCAGCAGCTCCTGCCAGGTCATCTGCTCCTGCGTGGGCTCCTCTCCACAGGCTACAGGTCCAGCCTGGAATCTGCTCCGGCAGGGGTCTTCCATAGGCCTCAACCTCCATTGGTGCAGGGCCACCTGCTCCACCGTGGTCTCCTCCATGGGCTGCAACATGGAACCCTGCTCCACCATGGTACTCCATGGGCTGCAGGGGGACATCCTGCTTCACCATGGCCCTCACCACAGGCCGCAGGGGAACTTGTGCTCTGGCTCCCGGAGCATCTCTGCCCCCTCCTTCTTCACTGACCTTGGCGCCTGCAAGGCTGTTCCTCACTCCTCTCACTCTCCCAGCTGCTGTGTGTCACAGCGTTTTTTTTCGCTGTCTTAAATATGCTCTTACAGAGGTGCAAACAACATCGCTTATTGGCTCTGGGGCAACTTCTAGATCCTTCTCACAGAAGCCACCCCTATGGACCCCTGCTACTAAAACCTTGTCATGTAAACCCACTACACTCTTCCAGTAGCAAGATATGGTTTTGAAGAAGTATTCTCACTTTGAACACCAGGTTTCATATGTGAGTGACACTTCATTAAGTGCTAATTTATGTAAAAATAAAATAAAATAAAATAAAATAAAATAAAATAAAATAAAATAAAATAAAATAATAAATAAAATAAAATAAAGCTTCTTCCAAAGGGTTCTGTTTAAAGGGCTCAGAAAGATTCTTCTATTGCTGAAGCAATGGGCAAGAACTGGGTGGCACAGAGAACTTCCCACAACTATTCTGTCTTCAGACTGGAGGGCATTTTCCATCTGCTTTTATTTTGTTAAAAATAGCATTTTTATTTTTAACATTTTAAAAATTGAAATTTAATTTTGACATTAATCCCAAGAGGAACATGAAGCATATTTGTATTTTCAAGTCTATCATTCTATTTTGCAACCCAGGGAACCAGAAGCTTTTTCCAGTGAGAACTCTCATGCAGTAACATCCCAAGAGATGATGAGTGAGGAAGACAAGCAGACTCTGTAAGACTCAAGACTCTTTAACAGCAATTAAAGTATTTAAAGTAAAGTATGCAACACTTTGCTCAGAGACAAATAGCAGCAGTCTTGTGCTTCAGGCAGCAGTACCATGAATGTTTTATCTGAGAATTTATTTAATAAATTAATTAATCTACCACAATTTATTGTCTCCAGTGAAAACAAACTGCTAAAGAAAGCTGTTGCCTGCAAAATCCTCTCTCTCAAAACAAAACAATAAAAGCAAACAAGCAAACAAACAAAGAAAAACAAACAAACAAACAAACAAACAAAAAAAAAAACAAACGCCAATAACAACACAAAACAACTATTGTGGTCTTGGCAACCCCAATGTTTCTAACAAATTTCAGTGTTTCAGTCAAAAACTGAAGTGGACAGAACCCATGGACAAAATCCGAGGATATGTTGTGGTGGAAATCACCTCTTCCCAGCACTACAGCTCATATGTTATTTTTCAGTGGGACAGCATACACTCAGAAAGTATCTTAGCCGAATTGATTTACAAATAGTTATTCACTGTATGTAACCTAGAAAGAAAATGGACAGAACACAGAAAATGATTCAACCCAGTATTAAATATGGGATTTTGTGAGCAATTCCAAAGACCCCCACTCTGTGAATTCACACCTGTGAGTTGTGTTCAACTCTGTGCTGATATATAGTGATGCTATGATAGTATCACTACAGCAGAGGAGGTTACCTACTTAGGTCTAAGAAAGCCACGGAACTTCAGGTATTGTTATACAAAAAATTTCCTGCCTCAGGAACGTGTTGGCTGGATTTATAACTGATGCATCTGAAAGCAGCCACTGGACATTTATGATAGTACAAAATATAACATTGCAAACACAAATAACTAATTCATATAACAAAAAATTTCAAACTAATTTTGAACAGTCCACTGTAAGGATGGACAGAACAATAAAATGGAAGTCCACTGGCCTGTCTTACCTTTGTGGGAGAGCTTTTTGGTATTATTCTAAATTATGAATAGAACAAACATGCTGATCTAGCTGAGCCAGGCCGCTGAGATTTATTTAAATCTTTTGTCCCACTCTTGTTAATATGCAGGATAAACTCTTGGTTTTGTTGTTGTTTGCTGATGGCACAATTTCCATGGATTCTAGTCTGATCAGAATTTAATCTCAATAGTTAGGGTTCTGATGAACTGTCTGTGGAGGTTCACAAACATTAATTTGTTTCTTTATTAGTAATTCAAACATTTCAAATTAACCATCCCTGACTGAAAAGATAAAAATGCTCCGGTTCTTAACTGATTGGAAAATAAAAAAAATCATGTTTATTTGGCTCTTTGAAGAATTTCACTCTAAGAGCATTTAAGGTACTTCATTCTGATTCCAAGTTTTCAAATATAATTACTTAAAGTGAAATTAAAAAAAAATAAAAAAATATCCAACCCAAATAAATCAAGGGGATACATTTTGAATGGATCAAGAATGGCTGCTTTTCAGCTGAAGATATATTTGCTTTCCAGGAAAAAAAAATCTATCAACTAATAATTGAACATTCTTGAGATGCTGGATCTGATAAAAACTGACAGGAAAGTGTTTTGTGTAAAATGTTTAATCAGACTTAGCCAGGATATAATTAACAATATGTATGTTAGATTATGGTTCTTGGATAAGATTCGGCATTTATGTATTTTTTAATTCTTCAATATCCTTTTTTTCTGCCTTTTTCTTAGAACATTTTGCTATGGATAAAAATCGCGTTGACAGAACAAATTTAACCCTTTTTGCATGAGTTTGTTTTTATTAATCTATATTATGAGGTAAAATTAAGACTTATGCCTGTTACACAATATGGATAGTTTTGTGGGTGATACTTTGTTTTGGTAAGTCTTTGGTTATCCTCATTATACACATTTTATTTTTTCAGCTAAGAGAGACCTACCACCATGATTTTGTGGCAGAATCTATCTTAGTAGAGACCAGCAGAATATTCTGAGAGTCATAATTTTAAAGACATCATGCAGACTTAATATATGTCAGTTCATCTCCTTATATCAATAAGCAGGGCTTTTCTAATCCAAAAGAAGAAATTAATCCATGGTATAGTTTGGTGGATCCAGACAGGATTAAAAATATATCATAAGACTTGAGCTCTGTATAGGTGGCAGGGAGTTTAACTGAGTCTGTGCAGGCCAGTTGCACAGTTTTTGCTGCAAATATACTCATTTTGGATCTCAGTAAAATCTAATTCAGTAAAAAACACCTCAGAAATGAGGTGAACTGTACCGAAAAGTGCTCCACATAACCGATAAGTTTTGCATACAGTTTATATATATATTTTTTGCAGTCTGTTTTCTTAAGCCCTGAGGAAACAGCAGACTGGCAGGAATCTGAGAGCTGTGAAACCTGGGACAAGATGTTTTGTAACTGCAACTTGTCTTGCAACCTCAGCTTGGTGAAGAAAACACAGAGACCTGCTGACTAACATATATATATGTTAAACCATTTTTCCCAACCTTTTTATTTTGGAATAATTTCTTCAATATATTGAGTACAAATATGTTTTTTAACATGGATCATGTCCATAAACTTTCAATCCAGTCTTGCTTTCTTACATACATATTTATCCATTCCTCATTAGTCCTACTTGTCAGGAATGAAATGAATACCCTAGATTCCTTTTGTGGAGTTTGTGCATATTGATACTTTGCAGAATCTCATTACATGTGGTACATCTGCTTTCAGGGGATAAAAGAAGATCCCTGCATTTTTATTGAAAAGGAAATGAGCATAACAATTTGATGCATTCATTTTCACATTATATTTCTTTGTGAGGATTATTTACAAATACACCAACCATGTGGACATTTTGTAAAGCATGAACAAAAATTGTTCAACTGGATTTCAATATTGCCATTTGATTCATTGTCACTACCAAATGAAAGAGATCAGTATTTTGGAAAGATTTTTTATCACGTATCAGCTGTCATAATAAAATAGTAAAAAAAAAAAAAACAAAAAAAACAAAAACAAACAAACAAAAAAAAAAAAAAAAAAAAAAAACAAAACAAATCAAAACCCAACTAACCAAGAAACTCCACAAAACTCTAAAGAAGTAGATTCTCTCAAAGTCTCAATTAATGTTTTTAATCAGAAGGGAAAAAATAGTGTTACATTTCTCACTCCTTTAATGCCTTAATTTTATTTGAAAAAGGACCCTTCCCCCCCCCCCTCTTTTTCTTTTGGAGGATAAATGGCCCTGACACTTAATAAAGATAGCATCTCATCATCACCATTTGCAATAGGGGAGACTGGAAACCTAAATTTTTTGCTTAACCCATTATTCAGTTTTGTGTATCATGACTTAATGGGACATCATAGAATACTTTGGTTTAGAAGGGACATTAAAGATCACCTATTTCCAACCCCCTGCCATGGGAAGGAACACCTCCCACTGGACTAGGTTGCTCAGAGCCTCATCCAGTCTGGCTTTGAACACTTCCAGGGATGAGGCATCCACAGCTTATCTGGGCAACTCTTTCCAATGTTTCACCACTGTTTGAGTGAAGAATTTCCTCCTAATCTAAATCTCCCTTCTTTTAATTTAAAACCATTTCCTCTTGTCATTACTTGCCCAAGCAAAAAGTTGTTCTCCCTCTTTTTTATAAGCCTCCTTTAAGTACTGAAAAGCTGCAATGAGCGTTCTCCAGGCTGAACATCCCCAGCTCTCTCAGCCTTGGAGAGGTGCTCCAGTCTTCTAATAATTTTCATGGCCCTCCTCTGGACCTGCTCTAAAAGATCATCATTCTTTGACACGAATGCATCTCCTATTGTAACATGGTCTATATTTTATGTGATAAATAAAGGGGGGCTAGGAGGAAAGAGTCAGGTGGCCTAAAGCATAAAGAGAATAGGTGAATACTGGATGTTGGAGCAGAATTTGCTGTCTAACTTGTACATATTTACATCATAAAAACATCTACTTATGAGCATTTACATTGTAAAAACATCTATTTATCTAGGCTCTCCTTAAGATCAGTGGTAGAAAATGGCTTCATGTGGTAAATAGATAGACATTTCCCTATAGAATAAGCCTAAATACCTAAATGTCTAAGTTGTAAACTTCTAAAGGTAAGTGAAAATTACTTCCCTCCCATCTACTGTTCTTAAAAGCCCAAGGATGATACTTCTCTACCTCCAAAAATATCTTTCCTCAGCCAATATCATTTGACAAAGCAGATAGTTTGGTAAAGGATTAGGCAGAAGACTGTGATGTTTTTTGAAAAGTCCATCAGAAAGAAAGTTTTAAGAGAAATTGCAGATTTAACACAATATCTTTTTTTTTTTTCCACTTACATTGAAATCAATTTTGCTTACATGACACTGTGTTTAATGAATATACTTCCTGGAGCTTTCAGCTTGCAAAAATGTGTGGCTTAAATTTCTCAGATCTTTGTTACAGTGTAATCTAAATACTTCCATAGTGTCAGAATTTTCGCAGAACATCTTATAGAGAAGTTTGCCAAGTAAACTTCCTGACTCTAAACCAGTAGTTATACAATCCAAAAGTGCTTTGTATCCCAATCAAAGTGAAAAATTTTGGGTCAAGAGTCTGTGTTAAAGTAGAGTTTGCGCTGCCCATACTTCTTGGAAATATTAAGGAAGAAAATCCTCAAACCATTAGAATTTACTGTTGCTTACATCATAGTTATTTCAAAACTGGGTACAAATTAGCAAGCTCAAATCTATCCACCATTTAAGCTCATAATGCAGGTACAGGATGCATAACACATTTCAATAGTGGAAGTAGCTTCCTTGCATCTAGCAAAGGAGAGTGATCTATTGCAGATTTTTTTTTTTTAAACTAAGTTTTTAGGTCTGGATCAAAGGAATTTTACAAGCTATAAAAGTCACAAACATCATTACTGAAGTGCCACAATACAAAAGTAGAAGGCATTTGTTATGCATCATGATGTAGGTAAACCAAAGGCTGGTGACAACTATGAATTACTAAAGTAATGTAACCAAAAACAGCATAAAGTAGTATTTTGTGGCACTGTGATGGCATAGCCAGACGCAATGAATGAGCATCTTACATTAGTATGAGTGATGTAATTTTTGAAGGGGATATTAATTTTATGTTCCAAGAATGATCATGTTTGATAAAATAGCCTAACTCTTCTACATCTGGCAGTAATAGATGCCTAAAGGCAGTGCAAAACAAGGTAAACATGGAATGGTATTTCCCCATTCTTTTTTTTCAAAGGTCCAGTGAGTTGTATCTCAAAAGCTTTTCTGGAGTTAGAGGTAATATCCCCTTCCTTAGTGAAAATTGGCATTAATGCATTTGACTAAAAACTCAGCTATCAGGATAGCAATGTTCTCTGACTATAAAGACTGAGCGTTAGCCATCTGGCAGTCCTACAGTGCCCATTTGCTACCCCTTATGCTGTCTCAGGGATGCCCAAAACAGTGAGGCTGGTGTTCATGGAGTAAGGCATATGAGTTTCCCTCCCAGAGGTGTAGTAATTGCCAGATCTGTCATTCTGGGAGTAGGGAAATATTCTGCACTGCCATTATGACTCCAAACAAACAAACTACAGAAACTGCACAGTTTCTGTCCTGAAGTCATACCACTTTTTTCCCCAAACCAATACTGCAACACTTCAACACTTGCATAGAACAGAGCAGTAGCATCTAATGATTTAACTTCTCGTATTCCAGAGATTGTATTTGTCTGGGTTTTAGCAAGCTAGCCCACCACTTTAAGAGTAAATGAGGTGAATATGACCTTGCTTTCTCTGGTTAATTACTCCAGTAACCAATCAGTTTCCCAAGTGATCATGAACAGAAATGTTATGACAAAACTGAAGGAAAGGAAAAACATGTAAATCTTGTGTGGTCCATATCACAATTGGTAATTCATACATCGATACCACATACAAAACAAAATAAATAAATAAATCATAAACTACAGGGAAAATTGAATCAAACACCTAACTGTCCTGTCCAGTGACAGGACACAAAGTGACTGCTCATTGAAGACTGAAGAACTGATGTATAGAAATGATTGTCAAAGCATGCCCTGGCAGATGCCATCACAGCTCAAACTGTTACATATCATATAGAGGATGCATGTAAGCAGAAAGTAGTTATAAAAGACTAGATTTTATCTAGGATGCTGGCTTAAGCCTCTTCATGAATAGAGGAGAACAAATAAGGAATGGTAATTTTTTTGTCTTGAACAATCTTGGCCACTTGTAAATGATGTCATTACAGACATATTTTTCCTTCAAAAGTTGTGCAAACAAACTCTTGCTAATCTAGAAATATGTGAATGGCAAATGACGGAAGCCAAAAATGTATAGGAACCAACTAGTCACTCAGAAAATGAGCAAGTGAGCATATGATAGCTGAGCATCCTTCCCATATACCCACCATCAGGAATTACAACCATGTTCCTCAGTTTGAACCAGAATGGTTTAGATGGGCAGTGAGAAACAGATGAGTTAAAACAGCAGATGTACATATTATTGAACATAAGAAAATCATCACTTGGATATTATATCTTTAGTTATTCATAGCTGGGTCTTACAGAGCTCATATGCAAATTACTTTCTTCCTTTCATATATTTTTGGATATTTGTTATTTCTTGCTACATTAGCCCCTTGTTTTTGCCATATTCACGGTATTGTGATTATGTAGAATATTATCACAACATTTTTTATATTCTATCCCAAAAAAAAAAAAAAAACACACAACAAAACAAACAAACAAACAAACCAAAACAAAACAAAACAACAAAAAAACAGAAATGTGAAAATATGAATTTTGCAAGCAATAAGAACAAGTGAAAATAGTGTGGCTGACAAACACTGTGTGGAAGTGGGTTGGGAAGGTGCTGTCACTAATCTGTTTAACTTTGTATTGTATAATGTCAGTGTTTCAGCATCAGTTGATGATTATTTCTCCCAGTATTCTTTTTCCATTGCTCTGAAGCCCCTTTGTATTTATTTTTCAGTTTAGCTAAACTAGTATGGCTCATTTTTGCCATATGAATTTGATTGGGCTCCTTCCTGCCATTTCTAACTAAACCACATAAGAACAGGTATTATACATGTATGTCCCTTCATTGTTTGTCCCTCCTGTGGTGAATGTATTTGAGTGCACTGAGTTTTATTTAGTAAAAAATCTTCAAGTCTATATCTTCAAGTAAGTTCTTCTCCAGCATGTGAAGTAGCAACACATTACCTCACTTGATGGGAAGGCTGATGGTGCATCTCACAATGGAGTAAAGCCTCCAGGTCCTCAGCTGGAGCTGTTTAAGGTAGCACACCCAACCTGCACGCAACACAACATTCTTTCCCTAAATCATTTTTCCCTGACTTCCAGATAAATTGGGCCAATCATCTGCAGCAAGAACACAGAAAGATAAAGTTGCAAACCAGTGACAATATAGGAAATGCAGGCCTACTTGCAGGAGTCTGAAGGGATATTCTTTGATAATTGGCAGATATATAGTATCAACAGACAAAATGGCACTTCTGAGTGCAAAAGCAATCTCAACAGGTTGTCAGTTGAAACTGCATCATGTTTTCTCTGTAACACTGATTCTCTCATACCTTAGAATTACAGTGGAAAAATAAAAACAAAAGCAAAACCGCAGCATCTTATATTTTAGAGGGTGGAACCCCCTCAAAGAATTAAAGGTTTAAAGCCCTCTTTCTACTCTACTCTACTCTACTCTACTCTACTCTACTCTACTCTACTCTACTCTACTCTACTCTACTCTACTCTACTCTACTCTAATCTTGAAGTCACTGGATAAGATGGTGCAGCCAAGACTAATACAGAATCTTCTTCTAGCAAAAGAAACAGAATTGCAAAATGGAATAGAATTTCAGAAGGGATTATTTTCTTTCTTAGAGAACTGCTAACAAGAGATTTAGAGTAGAAACTAATTTACGATAAAGGAACATAATGCACATACACAATTCAGAGAAAACATAAATAAGACATCATTTGTGGTTAACTAAGAAAAGACAGACATCCTTGACAGATAAAGTGTTCTGAGTTATTATTTTTAATACTGCAGGATGAAATCAGTGGGATATCAAAGATTATAGATTCCATCCTGTCGACAGCGTTGCAAAACTAATACCCATTATGTTAGAATCTCTAAATGGTAAAGCTGAGATAGCAGTGAGACATATACTGCAGCCACTCCACAGCTAGTCTGTGTTTATAACAAATCTCTTCTATTGCTATTTTCCATCAAAAACACAAAATGTGAATAATGCATTACCTGCTTCTCAAAGGAGGCAGGAAATTGGTAGTATTATGTTGGGTAGATAACTTATAATTTTTACAATAGGGAGCCTCCTCTCCAAAATCATAAAATAATATCCCTGTGCATGATACTGGTTTGAGAACTAGAGTAACTACTGGTGTTGTCCCTTAAAGTGATATAATTAAACCTGACTGCTACACTGACAGGGCTGAGGAAGATTTCTAGAATTCACCTGATTAAAATTATCATTCTTTCCTTGTTATTAGAAGTTTTGCAACTTCAACTTAAAGAGATCACTGAAATTTAAAAGAGAAGGAAACAGTCTTGCAATAGTTGCGAACTGCATCGTTTTCATGACAGTATGTGATTATGTCAAGATAAACAATTGTTCTGTACAGGCACATTTATTTGCCAGACAAAGTTAAATGTTAATAATAGTTTTTGAATTTTTAAGAACTTATTTTTGTTAAAGCTCTAATTTATTAATCACTATTTATGATACTTGTTTAGCCTTTTACTTGTTTATCCTTGGTAGAGCTAGACATCAGATCTCCAAGATGAGTACCACATATTGATCCTGTAAAGTATTCATGTAAAAGGACTCAATATATCACATTCTAAAGTTCTATGATAACATTAAATGACAAATCAAGATGCTCTGAACCGCTGGAGCAGCACACAGAAGTTAACATAGTGTCTTGAGTGAACATATAACCGATAATGAAAACCTGTTATATTCTTCATTAGATGGACACAGAGTAATTGAAAGTATTTTATTTCTTTGTGTGCATAATGACAGAAGGTAGATACAGGAAGAACTCTGATTTTGATCTTAATTATACTGGTTTCATAATGATGTCCTTCTATTGATTTCACAGCATCACAGAACGGCTGAGGTAAGAAGACACTTCTGAGTCCATCTGGTCCAACCCCAACTCAAGCAGGGACACCCAGAGAAGGCTGCCCAGGACCATGTCCAGGTGGTTTTTGGAGATCTCTGAGCAGCTTGTGCCAGGGCTTTGTCACTCTGCCAGTGTAGAAGTGCTGCCTGGTGCTCAGAGGGAATCTCCTGTGTTCCAGTTTGTGCCCATTGCCTCTTGCCCCAGCACTGGGAACCAGTGACAAGAACCTGGCTCTGTCCTCTTTGCACCCTCCCTTCAGGTGTTTATAGACATCGATGAGATCACCCCTGAGCCTCCTCTTCTCCAGGTGGAAGAGTCCCAGCTTTCTCAGCCTCTCCTCATAGGAGAGATGCTCCAGTCCCTTCATCATCTTAGTGGCCCTCCACTGGGCTTTCTCCATTAGCTCTAGGTCTCTCTGGTACTGGGGGGCTCAGAGATGGACACAGAACTACAGGTGCAGCCTCACCAATGCTGTGTAGAGAGAAATAATTGACCTGTTGGTGATGGCTAAAGCAGCCAATGGTACCATTAGTCTTCTTACCAGAAAGGGCACATTGCTGACTCATGTTCAACAATGTCCACCAGGACCCCCAGGGCCTTCTCTGCAGAGCTGCTTTCCAGCTTGGCCCCCACCATGTCCTGGTGCCTGGGGTTGTTCCTCTCCAGGGGCAGGACTCTGCACTTCTTGAGCTTCATGAGAGTTTTGTCAACCTACCTCTCCAGTTTGTCAAGGTCCCTCTGGAGGGCAGAATGGCCCTCTGGTGAGTCAGCCATTCCCTCCAGTTTTGTGTCATCTGTAAATTTGTCAGATTACTCTTCCTTTCATAGTGTACATGAACTCTTGAGCAACATCCCTTTACATATACATTCTTTTTGGAAGGTTGATACTTTTCTACTTCCTTGGAAACTAGCAAGATATTTTCCACTTAATTCTATCTAGGTTTGGCTTCAAACATCCTCCTACTCACTTAAAATACAGAAGGAGTATCTTATTATCTGTAATGGAAATAGGGGCTTGATGACTTGTAGTGTTCTTTGTCTTTGAGCAGCATGCCTCAGACTACTAGGCTGGAAACACAGTGTTTATGCAAAACCCACAGAATTATGTGTAATAAAACTGCAGTGGATTTAATGACAATATTTCACTTGCATTGACTTTTATAGTGTAGATACAGTATAGGTGGGCGTTAGTGCATGTTTCAAATTTTTAAAACTAATTGACAACAATTAATTACACCATGTAAATTGAGGCAAATGTAGCATGACAGACCTTATGTGAAAATGATTTGAGAAGAATTGTATATTTTTGACAGAAAAAAAAATAGGATAATGTCTGAGTGGGATCCTGTAAGTCATGTATATCTGATCCTGTAACTACATGTGTATGTGAGGGAGGTGGGAGCATCCCTGGCGGTCGCCTGGCAGATAAGGATGCTCCTAGGAATCTCTGTTCCACTCACACTAGAATCCTCAGTATAATTGTACAGGTAGGAACACATCCTTAGTAAATTATTTCCTTCTCATTCCAGACCTCACTTCTCGCCCCTCTCTCTTACAGTTCCTCAGTATCTCCTGTCCCTGAACACCCCAGAGTCTCCTTAGGCACGGCATTTTGGACAGCTTTTGAAACATTCTTTTACTCTTCTGTGATCCAATGCTGTGATCTCATTTGGGTGCCAATAGCTGCTAGCCATCTGAGCCTACCTCCTCTCTGAGATCTCCTTGCAGGAAAAAGGGCAAGCTGCCATTTCTAACAGTGATTATAATTTGTAAATAAATCAACTGCACTTTGGTTTCAAAAATGTATCCATGCAGCATTCAGTGGGAAGAGAAGGAGTACAGAAGTGACAATGCTAGGGAAGATTTTTAGAGATAGAGAAGATTTCTTCATGGCACTAGATTCTGTCCTCACCCACATTTAGACAAAGGCAGAGATGAACTGTGATAAGAATTAGAAGTTGAAAATAATTTTTTGTTTGTTTCTTTTGCTTTATTTTGTTTTGTTTTCATAGAGTGAACAAAACTACTGAGTAGCAATGGGTGGGTTTCCTGGCCTTTTAAAAGCAAATCTTGAGTCCTATGTTGTGCAACAGGAAGGAACTCCAGCAGGCAGCTTACACATCTTTCACACCTCAAACAATCCAGTGTTCCTTTGCTGTTGAGCATACTCCTATTTTTTTTCCAGAAGATGCTCTCACCCACAGGAGTAACACTGCTTAGCCATGGCACCATTTCACTGAATTGTTCCTTTCCTGTTTATACAAGTGTATCTTTGATAGTATTTCCTGTTCAGAACAGAAAGAGCCAGGAAACTATGACTGTGGTGCATGCTGGACTACCTCTGTTAGTACAATCTAAGCTCACATAAGAATTTGGTTAAACTTAAGCATCCATGCATCATTCTATGAATCCTTTAAAATTTCTTGGTTACAAGTACAGGTTGGTGTCACTTCCTTTTGTTCCTAAATAGGTTTATATTAGTCTGCAAGGGAAAAATAGAGTTGCACCTATATTTTGCTGTATGGAGATAACCTTTGTATGATTTTTTTTTTTAGTGAGGCTGAATCATGGTGTTGTTGTGTTCCACGTAGGTTCTTTAGCAGCTTTCATTGCCATGGTACCCAAGTGACTTCCAGTAGTGCATTTAAGCAATGTGCCTGTCACTTGTCATGTGGGTTCACTCCGTCTCTCATCCTCTCCCTGTATAGAGAACAGGAGCTTTCAGTTTCTGTTTTTCATCTTTCTGAGCAAAATATCTGCTACTATACTTTATTGAGTGAATGATGATGGAATAGTTTGTAATGTGCTATCTGTAATAAAAACAATTAAGCCAGCTCTAAACTAACCCTTCCATTTCACACTAAACACATCACTGCTTTTTATCCAGGGAGACAGATTATTTTCAGATTATGTAATAAAAAAGATGAACATAGTTAAGTGAAGAAATACTTTTTGTGTGTGTGTGTGTGTATCATTACTCAAGGTTACAGATTTTTTATTTCAAAGGAACAAAAAGTTAATATGTGTACAAGTCGGGTAATGATTCAGAACAAACAGATCTTCTGCCTAGTTCTGTATTCAGTCTGATTTAAAATATACGTCTGGATCAGAAGGACTGCAGTGAGGATATGATAACTTTTTCTAGAACACGTACAGAAATTTCATTGTAATTCAATTTGCAGTTTAAATGTCTTACAAAACACTGCATAAACATAAATAATGGGCATTTTTTAAAATATATCATATGTTGTTTATCTTTGCAACAGAAACACCAAGTCATTAGCAAAGACAGAATAATGTATAAATAAGATTGTGTTGTTGGAAAGACCTTCAAGTGTAATGAACAGTTAAAATCATACTTTCTGATAGGAATCTCTTTTCTTCTCTTTCACTGCAGGAAAGAACCATTTTTTTGCTTCTTCATCCCAGCATCTTGCCATCAAGAATAATTCTCTGTAACCTCATAAGCTTCCAGATACTTGCAGAATGGCTCATCAACCCTAGACTCAAACATGGGGATAGATTCAAGTTCAGTCCTTCTATATCCCGAACTGTTCAGACACAAAGGCATCCAAAGGACCATAAGTACAATAGGAAATGTCACCTTTGGCCAGGGTTTCCATCATTTTGGGTCTTTTGTAAAACCCACTGACATCAGAAGATGTATGCTGGTTGACTGTCAGCAAGCAGCACAAAAGATGTTGGTGTAGGCTTCCCTGCTGAAGTTGTTTGATATTCTCATGGCTTGTCAGCTCTGCAGTGTGCATGAATAAAAGCACCTTATTGTTTTCTTTCACTTTTCATCAGTACCATGAAGGTGGTATGATCTGAAAGAAACCATAAGAGACATTGCTGTGATTCATGAGTGTATCTTCAGAATTTCTGGAAGATTTGGGATAGATTAAAATATAAGAGTGCTTGGGGTGATAAGTGCTTACAAGGCTGAAATGTGAATGAAGACCAATGAAGGCTTTGGATCAAGGAAACAGCTGAGAAAATGTGAGCTGAAAGCTGAGAGAGATGTAAAAGTATCATGGTGAAAATGGGCATTAATCCTAGGGGCAAACATCAGTAAGCAGATCTTTGAAGGAAGCAGCAGAAGAAAACAGAGAAAGGTATGAGCAGGCTCTCAAATCACAGGTTCTGATAACCTACCAGAAAAATAGGATTGTATAAAGTTTGAGGAAGAAGGAAACAGAGGTTGTGCAAGGAAGAACAGTGATAAAAAACAAACAAACAAACAAAAAAACTAAACTAAACATAGATCTGGTTTGAGACACCAATCTAGTATCAAACAGAGCAGTTGAAATAAAAAATATCTGTAAAAATATCTGTATTGGTATTTTGGGAATTTACAAAAAAGACCTAGGAAAAACACTTTATGAGAGAGCAGGAAAGGGGAAATAAAACTTCCATGAACAAGAGCAGTGGAACACATGAGAATCTTCCCATCACAAAGTACTCAGTTACTGGCCAACAATTTTCCTACAGTAAAAATGTGAAATATTATCAACAGCATATTTCTCAAATGCAGAGCATGCCCATAGCTCTGTATCTCTTTTTATAGTCATATGAAACAAGAATTAGTATGAGAACTATAAAATACACATGAGAGCATTGCTACTAAATCTCCTACTTAAAATATTCTTAACCAGAAAAAAAAAAAAAAAAAAAAAAGTTTATCAAAGAAAAAAGTTTATCAAAGAAAGGAAGGCTTGTAGAGCCCATTAGAGTTTAACTTTAAGAGCAGTAGCTATGAGAGCAAAAGAAACTTCAGAAACTTAGAGCAACTGTGGAATTGCCTTTAACTGTGGGTATTTCAGAGCCTGGTCATTATCATGGACATAATATTGCAACTTCAGTGAGCTCTGGATCTCCCTGTGCATCTCCTCCTCTTGCACTTCAGTAGGTGAGATGAGTCAGTGGCTCAGGCAGTCATCAAAACTAAGACTTGGCAAAGAGCAGCAGGCAGCATGGGCTGTGTCAGCCAGCACATACATGTATATCTTGTACAGGATTGTGTGGGGTTAGTTGCCTGGCTAGCTGCTCAGATGACCTCTAGTCGGTGAAGGTGTGTGTGCTTGAGGAGATAGGGACATATACTATACAAATACTAGCAATGGTTTTGAGATGAGAGCATGGTTAGGGATGAGGGAGAGATTTTATTCAAAGATGTTCATTTTACTTGTACCTTTACAACATCTAGTTATAAACATTACTGTGTGACATAGTAAGCCTATTATAATGTTACATAATGTGAAAGGTGACTAAATATCAGATGCTATTTCTTCAATACATTTTTTGTCAGAAAAGTTTGTGTTTAGTATATTTAAGCTAATATGATTTGTATTAGTAAAATAACATCACCAAAAGTTTATGTGTTTAAGCTATTACGATTTTTATTAGTAAAATAACACCACCACTAAAAGACAATGTTACAACTGAAACAGGATACATACAAGTGGAATGAGTTTTGCAATGAGTTTTGCTAAAGTGTTATAACCAGAACATTTGTTATTATTATTATTATTATTATTAGGCTAAGAATGGCCATATTTTGCCCCTGCTGTTATCTGAAGTTATTGGAGGTGACAAAAACAAGTTCTGTTTGAAACTGGTGAGGTGTTTATAATGGGACACAAGCACCACAAACACCGTATTTCCAAGTTAAAAGAAAACAAGAAGTTCCAGCCCCGTGAAAGCCTGAGCTAACAAGTCCCTGTGTGTTTGCAGTCCCGATAAATTTCCAGGGGAACAGCCGTCAGTGCGATTTTGCTCAGATACCCGTGGGCCACGTCGTATGTAAAAAGCGGCTGAAGGTGAGCATATCTCCTCCTTGGGGTACAAACCCTTGGTTTTGGGGGGTGGGGAGAGTATTTTGGAGTGACCTCTTCAGAAGGCCAAGCCCTGAAAGCCAAAATCTGTCCCCACACAGGCCGGGCAGCCCCCTCGGGGGAGTAGGGGGTGTGAGAGGAGCCGGGGTCCGAGGAGAGCCGGGGGTGGGCTGGCGGCGGGGCCGGGAGACGCCGCGGCCCCTGAGGGGAGGCGAGCGGCGCCCTCCGCCCTCCCACCTCCCGCCCCTGCCGCGCTCCAACTTTGCTGCCTCTCGCCTCCCAGCCGGCTCCATCCCTCCCTCCATCCCTCCCTCCATCCCTCCTTCCCTCCCTCCTTCTCTCCCGCCGGGGGCCCGCCACGCCGAGAGGCGGCCGCCGCGGTGCGGCGGGGCGGGCAGGGCGGCGCCGAGCGGGGCTCTCCGCGCTGCTCCGGCGGCGCCCTGAGGGAGCCGGGTGCCCCGGGCGGGCTCGGCGACGTCGACGACCCCGTCTCGCCGCGGGACGCCATGAGCCAGGCTCAGCCTTACGCCCCGAGGAAGGGCGGCTCGCCGGGGACCGGCGCCCGGCGGAACGACAGCCAGGACTACCTGCTGCTGGACGCGGAGCCGGGCGAGGACAGCGCCCTGCCGCCCTACGCCTTCTACCCGCTGTGAGTGCTGGGGCGGGCTGCGGCGGGCGGGCTGGGGCCGCTTTCCATCCTCTCCCCCCTGCAGGGCAGCTTTTTTGCTTTTAAAAGGCGAAGAAACAGCCGCGGCGAGCGCCCCTCCGACCGGCCGCAGCCCCTCCAGTGCCCGCTCTGCTGGGAGAGGGACCCCAGCGCCCTGAGGAGGAGTAGGAGTAGGAGGAGGATGATGAGGAGGAGGAGGGCTGCCGTTTGCTGCCGAGCCCGCGTCGTTCCTCGTTAAAATTAACGCTGTGTCTGGTGGGTTCAACGTAGTTACGGAAATATTAACTCGCAGAGTGAGCGCACGTCGCGGTCGTGCTCGTACAGCCGCGGTCCTTCCCTAGCTGCGTTCAGTCAGAGGCGCGTAGCCCGCTGTACTTTGATTGTCCAAGTTTTGCTGAGTAGCTCGTGTCGTTTGAAGTAGGGTGGAAGGACGTATGCCATGAAAACTAAATGAAACATAAACGACAAAGGTTCCGGGAGCCGCAGTTTTTAAAAACCAGGTCAATTAACGCTCTCTGTTTACACTTTCTCCCTGGTTCTGTGCTGTCAGCGTGAGTCCCATAATTATCACTTGTTAGTGCTTCTGAGGAGAAGTTGTCCCACAGAGGAGGAAAACGGGTATTAAGCAATGTGAGATGAGTCTGAAAATCCCAGGTGATTACTGAAAGCTCCGTACTTTCTTTTACACAAATTGGATTGACTGCTTAACTGATGAACTCCAGTTGTGTACCTCTTCTAGTTTTTTTGGTTTCATCTATGAGGAACTTACCAGCCATTTGTCATCTACCTGGATGTAGAAAATAAATAATTGCAAGAAAAATGGTAATACTCACAGTGTTTGATTATTTATATGCTCAGTGAAGAACAGAGTTTTCAGAAATCACAACTATATTGCTCTTCCTAAGTGTTTTTTGCTGTAGAGTAGTTACTAGTTCAGTATGATCATGTAGCTATAGGAGCATACATTATTCTACACTGGACTTAATCCCCGTGTCAATATGAATGAATGTATCTGTCTAGTGAATGATTTCCTGAGCAAAATCTAATGATGAGTAGTGCAGGGACTGCTTCTGGCTAGGTGGACTTCAGCTCTGAACTAATATGTCAATTGTTGCGTTCCTTTGCTGTGGACTCATTCAGAATGGTTGTCCAGCTGCAAGAGGATATACCTTGCTTAAGTGATTTAAACAGTATCTTAAAATAAGATCTTCAAGAGCTGTGGGATGCTAATGTTTTCCCTTCAGCAGTATAAGCCTGTGTTAGCAGCTCTTGGTCCAGCACACAAGTGTGGAGATCATGTCTCATCATCTCAGAAAGGCTTTGAGGAAAGCCTACATCGTAATTAGGTTGCTTTATAGAGCTTGGGTAGCACTAAATGCAGGATTTTATCTCAAGTTGTGTCACATCAAGGTCTTAGATGGCTGATTCTGCTGTATGGGAGCCTCTCCCTGTGGAAGTTGTTTCTATCAGTCTTTGAGAACAGACAGATGCTACCTGATCTGAGTGGCAGATGTGAACATGAGAAATGTGCCCATTCTCATTTTTTATATAGTTGCTACTAAAAAAGGTGCTCTAGGGGACTTTGTTGTTGCTGTGCTTATTTTTTGATGTACATTAGGCATGGGAAAGTTTGTATGGGGCTTCTCATCTTCTTCTAAGGAGCCACTTTATGTGCACCTTGTAGACATTGCCTGCACAGAACCACTTACAAACTCTAACTAATCTGGCAAGGATGAACGCAGTGAGCACAGGCTCCTCCAGGAAGAGGTGATGTCCTAAGTACAGGTTTTGAATTTTACTGCCTAAAGTCCACTTGCATCATATTTTACATACCTTTTGTGCTGTCTCTTGAGCTGGAAGCCAATAGATTTACCAGTGGCCTTCATATGGCCAAGAACAAGACCACAGTGCTGGTGTTTGGGATATATGATTTATAACCTTTGTAATCTGCATGTGTTAAGAACACTTTTTTCTGCTTTCTTTTGAAATCTTCAAATGACCAGTATTTCATGATGTTACAGTGGAGAGTATTATCTGAATCTTACTTTGTATCAGTAGAATCATAAGGTCTCTGGAGATCATGAAGATAGTGTTGATGAAGGGCCTGCATTACCCAGAGAGATAAATTAAGTGAAATCAGTGGTTTGTTTGCCATGAAATCTACTTGGGCTCAGCATGCATGTCTTATCAAGTCTGTCCATATGTGTGCTATCGATGTTTATTCTTCAGCTTCTCCTCCAGCAATGTGGCAGCTTAGGGAGCTGGTCATGCTGTAAGGTGTCATATTCTTCTGTGAAAGCCCATGGAGGAATCATTGGTGGCCATTGGATTAGGAATCTAAACTGAGGGGTCTGTGGGCCTGTCTATTGAGCACCCTGTGCGTGACGCTGGGGGCGCAGGCGCGGTTGGAGCCCGCGGGCAGCTCGGACCCGGAGACGCGGTGCTTCTTGCTCAGCGGGGGGCTGGACATCAATTGGCGCCCAACGTGGGGCTCGAACCCACGACCCTGAGATTAAGAGTCTCATGCTCTACCGACTGAGCTAGCCGGGCCCTGTGTAGGCCCCTTGACCTTGCTCTTTTTAATGGCAAAACCAGCTTTCAGGAGAATTTGGATTATTTTCTTCCCTTTCTCAAAAACTTCTTCTGCTGTGTTGCCCCACATGGTAGCAGAGGATGGTTTCGATCCATCGACCTCTGGGTTATGGGCCCAGCACGCTTCCGCTGAAACTGAATAGTATGTCTATGTTTCAATGCAAACACAATAAAATAACCCTCCAGATTACATCAGCGTGTATTTTAAAATATTTTTACTAAAACTACTTGTGTGTCACTTATAGTATTTCCTGGTGCATCCAGTCGCTAAGGTTATTTTTGTCAAACTAACTGGAAAATGATGTGCATCATTTGCACAGGCAAAAATGCCCCAAGAACATCTTGTGTGATGGTGATTAATGCAGAACAGGGATGCAGAGTACAGCTGAGGTCCAAAAGATCTGCCCTGTACATCATTTTCAACATTGTGAGGGGGAAGCACACTTAATAATGGTGGCTTGGAAAGACTGTCATTTGACATGTGGGCTGATACCAAGGAATGGTTTTCTTCGAGTGGTCATTTAGTGCTGATGTCACTGCCTGTGTTGTTTCTAGAACACGTTTTTCATGTGTCTCTTTGTGATTGCCTTGAAGTAGCGTAGTGGCTGGATTCTAAAATATCTTGTCTAAGAGACCCGTTTCTTGTATTTGCAGCTAAAGACCTAATCCATCAACCACTTCTACTTCAGTTCAGTAGTGTTACTCCTGAGCCTTCATATACAGTCCCTTTGTAAGAGCAAATTATTGTCAATTTAATAAAATACTGAGGTTGCCTTTTTTTTTTTTTTTTTTTCCTTTGAGGTGATTTTTTAGATAATTCATTAATGGTAAACCGTGCAGTTATATTAAAATAGGAATAATTGCCAAACCAACTGTCTTGAATTTGTGTCAATGAGTTCAACAGCACTGATGGTATTGTTCTCAGGTACATCTAGGCTGAGACAGAAAAAATGCTTTCATATATGTATGTATATATATAATTAAATAATTATTTAATATTTAAGTACTAAATTACCTGTAGACTGGACAAAAATTTGAAATATTGACCTGTCAGTGCTAACTGACTCTGTGAGTAGTGAGTAGTGAGAGATCTGACAGAATTACTCACATACTTGAGGCTTTATCTGAGTTTCATTACAATGTACTGAATGAGCAGTACTACTCTTAGTACTACTCTGAGCAGTACTGTCTCTGAGGTAGCTGTTACCTTCCTTGTACACAAGACAGCCTGGGCTCAGTAACCATGCCAGACAGGGTCACAGCCTTTTTTTTTTTTTGGATGTGTATAAAATAATCTTTTATTTTCAGTGCTGTACAAAAAGTTCTAATGGAAACTTGTGCTGAAATACCTTGCTTTTCAGAACCTCTGTTAGGGAAACACACTTCAGGCAATTTGCAGAATTTGTAATTATATGGTTTCCAAAAGATAGGGTTACTTTCTTAAGAATTTAATAATTGTGTTTTAGAAATGTTACGTAAGTAAACACTCTTTCTAGTAATCTTCTTCCATCTAGTTATCAAGTCTGGCCTCTAATGTACCAAAAAATTCCATTGCCACACATAAGTCAGAAGAAACTTTTCCTCTTTTGCAAGTATTTCACTGGCATAGAACCCCTAGTGTGTAGTTTAAAAGAAGATGGAAAGTGCATTTTAAGTTCTAACCCCAAACGTGAGCACTATTTTGTAGTGGAATTTGAAAGTGATAGTCCCTGTATAAACTTCCCTGCTGAAAACATGTTATTGGAGAATATATTGTGAGCATATGGAGATAATCAGAATGCACTAATTCAGTCAGACATCTGCTTATATTGCTTATTTATGCTTTGAAATATTTTGCATTGTGAAAAAGAAATATATTTTCTTATATGTGTCAGAAAGGACAGACAATTATGCATTAAAATATCAGTTGTAAAGTAAATGAGGCACACAAATTATCAGATGAAAATGTGAAAGAAAAAGGTTCTGATGTGCATAACTGCCTTGAGGCGCAGATTATTCCTCGGCTTCTGTGGTTGTTAGATCAAGCGGTTCTCAGCATTAACAAATCCAATACATGCTTTAAGCCACTTTCACTGTTAAATAATATACTTAATAATTTCTTTCCTGTCTCTAATATAACCGTTTCTGCTGTTGGCATAACATCATTTTTATCTGCATCCTGAACTATCTTGCTTGAAATGACCTGTAAAATTATCTCCTAGACTCTTCATTAGACGTAATCTCTTCAGGGAGTAATGTGCAACGTGGCAGCTGTGCTTCAGATTGCTAGTCTCTGCTGAGATGCTGTATCATCTGAAAAATCTCTTGCAGTGGTTTTGTTGACAACAGAAAGGTGGAAGAATTAGTACAAGGAAAGAGAGGTTGTTTCCTTTTATAGTGTGGTGGATAGAACACTTCCCTGTGAATTGGGACTAATGGATCTAGTTCCTACAGTGCAGAGGAGAAAAATCATGCCTGAATTTCTCATATTCTGGGTGAGTAAATTTAATCCTCAAAGTCTTGGTTAAAAAAACATCACCATTATGACCAAGTCCCTGGCAAAACAGCTTTTAGTTCCCTCTTTATTTTGTACAAGTATCTATAAGGGAATGCTTCACTTTGAACTAGAGGTATGCTTGATGTTAAGATCTTTATTTTTTTTTTTTTATATGCTTTTTTTTTTTGGTCTGAGTGAAGAATAACAAATACTTCCTTTGAATCAAAAGGAAATGTGTTTATTTGATATTACTGTGTTCTAATGTTTCCCGTCTCATCAGAATTTTTATGTCTCATCAGAAATAAAGAAAAAAGAAACCAGAATCATGCTTATTGGGGTTAGGACATTCAGTAAAAGTTTCTTTTAAAAAACAGCGGAGTGGACCTACTGTGGATAGCTGAGTTCTGTTGCTAGTGAGTACTGCTGTAGCTTAACCACACAAAGTTAAGCTGGCCAGGGATAGGTGGTCTTCAAAAAGGTCTGGTAGTCTTCAGAATGCTCCCTTCCAGTATGTCCCCAGAGCAGACTCTATTCCACAGGTGAGGTTTCCTACTGGATAGTTTTGTGCTTTGAAGTTGCTAGAAATACAGTAGGCTTATGCTGAAACCGGTACAAGACCAGAAAATTACCTCTCAAAGGTAAGCTGAGCTACAGACATTCATTTTTTGGTGAAGACTTACATGATTTGTTGGTTTTAGTTGCTAGGCTCTTGTGTATTCACTGCATATGTTCAATAATGTAGCAGGAAGCTTCCTTTGGTCAGCTGCATTACTTGAGCAATGCCATGTGGTAAAACTATATAATCCATTTTGCTTGACCTGTAGCAATATTTCTGAGGACTTATTCATACCCATTCTTAAGAAAAAAGGTAGATCTGCAGGTCACTCAGATGCAGTTACTGAAAAAAATAAGTTACCTCACTGTGGGACTTAATTTTATAATACTGGAAGCTTTCCATTTAAATCCAAGTCATTTGTTGGATTTGCATGGTGAAGGTGGAGTAGCGATAAAGAAATGCGTGGGATATGTACAGCATACTTTTCATTGCAAATGTTAATAACAAGCGTGCTCTTTGTCAAACACCCTCCCAACAGCATTTGCCACTGCGGAAGCTGTGGGTTATAATAACTGGCTACTTGAAGAATTCCCACAAAATGTCAATATCCCCAAGTAACAATGAATTGGCATGATGGGTCTACCTCATCAGGCTATGTTTAGGCATTTGAACTCAGCAAACATGGTGAAAAGAAAATTTTGGCAGTTAAACTATATTCATAAAATTCTGCTTGGTTTCTTACATCAAACTGTGCAAGGCAATGGCTTAGCAAAGGGCTACAATTTGAAAGTGCATAACAATAGTTTTATATATACGTTTGCACATGTGTACACATACTTGTGAGTGTAGATACGCACATGGAATCTGCTCAACAGAGAGCTTAAAGGATTTGGTTGATAAGATGCATTTAAATGTAAGTTTTGATAGTTAAATGTGGACAGAAAGCTTAGTGATAATTAAATTACATACAGTTTTCTCTGGAATGGATTAACATTTTAATCTTGCAGTGGAATGGTTGTTTAGCACTGACAATTTAAATACATAATCAAATACATTATCTTCAGCAAAATAGATAAATTGTGGAATATAAAGGGAAGATGACTAATTAAAGTCCGGGTTTATTTTCTATATCTGTTTCTACACAACTTCACCTTTCCATAGCACGAGAACAATTGACAGCACACATTTATTATCTCACCAACATAATACGTATAAGTAGACATTTGTAAATAACAAAAAAATAGGAATGAGATGGGAGCTTGGCTACAAAAAACATAAGTAAGTGGAACAGTGTAGAGGAACTGCACATCAAGAATTGTCATCTTGGGGGCGTTCTTCAGGTTATGTGGGAGGTGTGCATGGCTTGCTTTCTGCAGCAATTGGATGTTATTTCCTTTTGCTAAAAAACAAAAGCCAAAAAACTAATTTAAAAATGGAAGTGTAGTGGATGTGGGTTTGGAGGGTCAAGCCTTTGCTGTGGATGGTCTACTTTCTTTTAAAGTGAAATTGTAGTGATGAAGTAAAAATGACAAATAGTAATAATAATAGTAGTTGTGAATTACTGAGAAGTAGATGTGCCTCATCGCTCAAACATACCTTCAGTCATGCCCTTAGTCATACTGCTGTTAACATTAATACATCATTAATTAAGAACAAAACCAACCTGAGCTTGCCCATTGCCAGCTCAGAAGAATGTGACTGGAGTTATTTGTTTTTGCCTTAGAAATGGAATAAGTACTGGTTTTGATGTCAGTATTTACCTTAGTGAAATGATTAAAGAATTGAGGTTCTTTTTAATTATTTGGTATGTGAGGTCTTCCCATGCAGGTAGAAGGAAAGATGCTGAACCACAAGATGGTGGTGGATGCAAGTTAGATTGAAAAACAAACAAGCAAAATGGAATACAGATCACGAGGTTTGGTGATGCAGTGCTGACAGTTTTAGAGGATATTCAGACTGGTAAATTTCAATGAATCTTGTCTGCTGTTTTGTTACCAAATTTTGAATGAAACAGTGCATCTCTTAAAAATGGCATCACATACTCAATTAAGTTAAATCCTCTCATTGAAAGTAGTGGGAGTTTTGCTAGATAGCCTGGATGTTTAGCAGCTTCATATTACAATTTTACTTTAGTTGTAAGTGAGCAGCAGCAGCTCCTGCTGACCACCTGCAGAAATAACTACTCAAACAGGTTTACATCTTGCTTTGTTGTGGTTTGCTGATGTTCGTGCACACAGCAAGTGGTAATCTCTGGGCTGCATGGGACATCCCATACTTTCCTAATCAGACTTTGATTAATCTCTGCTAATAAGGGCAAACTTCTGCTTTTGAGCCTGCTGAGTTCTTAATTCCAAAAGAGAGGTCTCTTGATTTAGCCATGACCTGTAGGGACCTACCCAATACAAGCAAGCGTTATTTAACTCAGAGCTGGACAATACTTGTCCTGAGAGCAAGGAGGTATTAAGAAGGCTGCTAGCAGCCACAGCCATCCTGGCTCCTCTGGACTTTTTTTCATTTTTAATCACATCCTGATCAGCATAACTAGAAAATAGGTATGTGCCCAAGAGACTGTTAATGTGGGCTAAAGTGCTGGTCTGGTGCCTCCTGTCTTCTGTCAGTACTGATAATTCAGATGAATGCTGGGTTACTGATTTTCCTCTTAGCCCAGTCTGGGTTTTGCCAGTTGTGTGTCTTGGCTGGATTTAGGAATTGTCACTGGCTGCTTAGAAGCCTTTCGGAAGGGCAGATTCCCTCATCTTTGAGTGATATTTCTCATCTGTAAGATTTTGTCTTTGGCGTACATATTTCATGTATTCTGTACATGATTTTTTCTCTCCTTTTTTTAGAACAGGTAGCCATATATGACTGCTCAACATTGTTAGGCCTATGATATGTACACGTCTTCAGCCTGCCAAGTGGTAATAACCCAATACTTGGCACTTCTTGTAAAGCTCTCTTAGTGCATTGCAAACAGGCACGTTGCACAGAGTCCAGCTGTCAGCCTTCCAGACACTGGGCACTTGGCAGCCGAGAGTGGTTCTTAGCACAACAGCATTTTAAATTACGGTCTGTGTCAATTAAACACCTCTACAGCACCCACATATCGCAGCAGTAAGTAAAATGCTTCAAACTGAGGTGCAGTTTGTGGACGGATGCTTTGGCAACTGGCATCACAAGGCTCAGAAAGTCTGTACTGTTGAGACTCATTGCAGCTAATGTTGCAATTCTCATTTCTCTGCTCATCTCAGGATCTCTACCAGCTTCCCCTTAGCCCCACGCATGTGCAGGAGCACATCCATGAGCTTGTGATGGGGCAGGTGCTTGATAAATCTGATTGCTTAGCATCCATCCCACGTGTAACAGCACAAGCAGTGCTGAGCTGTGACAAGGGCTGTGTTTACTCACAAGCCCCGCCAGATAGAGACCTAGAGCCCGGAGAGATCCAGATGTTAGCTAAAACAGTAGTTTTTGCATTTTTTTCCCTAACCATTTGCAGTAACACCTCGTTGTTCATATGTGCCAAGATTTACAGTCACATTCTGTGAGCTTCTAATCATGTTTAGTGATTTACATAGGATCTGAACCATTGTACTGATCTTTTCATTTTGATAATCCTTTCAGAAAATGCAGTGAACCTCTTTGAAAATTACTCCTAACCAGCTGTTCTTCATGTTCAAAGGCTAAAGAACAATTTTCCCTTCCATTTGCAAAGCAATAATTGATTTTCTATATTAGTTTAGTTCCACTCTGCTAATCTTTGTTTTTATGCATAATTTCCTTAAGCTAATTTAACATTACTTTCAATTGGAAAGTGTTTTCTTAAATTTAGTAATGAAATATCACAAGTGCCATAATTTTCTCATTGATTATCTGCACTTGTAAGGCTGGTTGCATTATACATGAGTTGAAGATATATTTCTATCCTTTTTTTTTTTTTTTTTTTTTTTTGTCATGCTAGATTCATTAATTTATATTTAATTGCAATAAACCTAATATGATCCAAATATATGAAGTAGCAAAAGATCTTGAGATGATCATTTAAAGCTTGTAGAATTTTTATCACGTGCACATGAGGGAGAGTAATCTTGTTAGAAGTTGATATAAATATATAGTATGTTAGTTGCACTTATTTAAAGGGAAATCCAGTGCTCTGAGAACTCCCGAGCCTCTCGTAGCTCTGACATGAAGAATGAATATGCATGTTCATGGGTCTGTCGGCACCTACATGATCTCACGGATCTCCACTTCCTTGCTTTTGTTTTCCTCTGTGCACTTGCCTATGGATTTGTCCTGGTGGGAGCACATAGGCTAGGATGGCTGCTGGGAGGGTTCAGACTCAACGTACGCATAACGTGGACCAGGGAGGTGAAATTAAATAATCTTCTGTGCAGCAGGATACTTGAGGATATTTGCAGTAAAACTTTTAAAATTTCCACTGAGACATTTAAGTCCTGCTCTGACTAAATTATCTGACAGATCAGATGCAAAGAGCAGGCAGCTGGATGGCAGCAATTGCTGTTCCTCTGTAGCTCTTTTTCTCTGCCTCTAAAAACAAGTTTCCCATTAATTTCTTAAGACAGTTTAGGAAGACTGCTGTTTTCTTAGCTTTCTCAAGTGAATCTTATATTCTTACAATGCTCTATTTCATTCTCCTTTCTGTTGCTATGTTGAGAAATCCACATTAAAAATGCAATGACAATTTATAATTTGGATCTAAGTGTGGTAATGTCAGCAAAAGTTAGTTAAGAAAACTTAACCTTCAGACAGTGGGGATGGGACGAAATCTTCTAAGGCTACTAGGTATTTTGTATGGCCTCTCTTCAGTGTTCTCACTTCAGGATCTTAAAAACTAAAACCACACAGCATCAGAGCCACTGGGAAGTTTGGGTCACAGTCTGTGCTGCTGTCCTGCATCCCAGTGAGGCCAGTGAAGCTGTGAGAGTCTGTAACAACCTCTGGCCAACCTCTGGCTGTCCAGGAAAGATGAAGGAGTTACGGCAACACAGCAGATATTGCAGAGGAAGAACAGCAAGTATCTTGAGCTGGCATCTAAGCAACAAGCAAAACAAGCAAAAACTTGACTGGGAGAGGAATGTGAGTATCTGAAGAAAAGGTCTATAGTATTTAAAACATTTTGGAGAGCACTTCTAAGAAAAAAAGTCAGCAATAACAGTATTTCCAGAAGGTTTGCAGAGTGAACACTCCTTGCTGTACAAAGCAGTACAAGTGAATGTTCTCTGCTTTTCTTCAGAAAAGAATTTTAGAGAGTTAGGTCAAAAAGCTATTTAATGAGCAGCATATGTTGTGGGCACATTGGTAGGTAAACAGCAACTGATGTGATTGTGAAATTTCAGCACTGCTGTATATGATAAAGTAATAATGATCTTACTTAACAAGATGATATATAAAATATATACTGGGATTTCTTTTCCCACATGCACTTCCAGCCTAAAATCAGCAACAGCATTTGAAAACAATGCATGAGAAGAAAGGAGATGTAAAAAAGAATCTAGGCAAACACTGCAGAGACAGCAAGGCTAATGGCTCTAGTCTTACAGAACTGCCAGAGGGTCTTTAATGACCCAAGGTTTCTATGTTATTGATTTTTACATCAAATCAGAAAAACAACAGAAATCTCTATAGCTGTCAGTGAGAGCATTTGATAACAACTTAGAGGGAAAGAATATCCCTTGTGGATTGACCAGCTTCAGCCTGTGCAGGATTTCTGACCTGTCTGCAAGAATCAATGAAGAAATCACCGGTACAGGGTTAGCATCACTGCTGTGCATGTGTGCCTCTTCTGACTCTGCCTGTGCCTTGGTTCTTCCTACCAGCACACAAGTCTTGATCTGTCCAGAGGGTCAGAAACAGCACAGAGGTACATAGTGAAGAGGAGTGGAAATAGGAGGATTCACCAAGGGGAAATACAGTGCCCTTCCTATCTGGATTTCCTTTTAACTGAAACTCGAAGAGGGTGTAAGAGGGCTGCTGCATGTCCAGGGATCTCCCCAAAGGCAGTGTGCATGCATATGTGAATGTGCACTTTTGAGCACTCCTGGTACTAATAATGTGCAAGCAAATTCCAGTAGCTTCATGTTCCTGAGTTTTACCTCTCTTGGAAGCAGATTTAATGAGTCTTGAACTGTAAGGTAAGGTGCTAGGTATTTCATATTGTGGATCAAGCATATAAGAATTGATCAAAATTTCACACCCATCCATGGTTTGTTTTCAAATCCTACATTCAGTGAAAATGTCAGCAACTCTGGCATCTACATTTGGTTTTGATTTAGACATGGGATTTGGGGTTGGAATGTAGAAATCCTTGTGTCTCTTTCATCTCCGTGGCAGTCATCAAGCTTTCCCCTTATTTTAGGGATGCTGCCTGGGTGGTGAAGGTGGCAGCAGGTGCAGGAGAGGCTGAGAGCTTTGTCTGAAATGAAGCAACTAGCCTGACATCATGTGGGCTCCTTCCATCCTCTGTGGAGGAGACAGGCCCCTTCAGAGCATAGTTCATCAGGTCTGTTCTAGGACTGGGTGAATCACACTGGTGACTAAAATACAGTAGAATGATTGTTGATGAATGGCACATTTATATTCCACAATGTGCAGATGTATTGCTGCTGACTTCAGTGGGATTTGAATTCATATGCCTATGTGGGAAATATTATCCTCAGTCTTTAACATTCGTGAATATGTCTTTTTCACTGTATGTTTTGTAATATATGTCAACGATGGTAATTTAAATATGGAGGAAAAGATTATATGTTTCTGGAACAGACGTCAAAAATGAGAAAGATATGCACTGAAAAATGGTATGTTATTCTTTGACTAAGACTAAATTCTGACCCATATGTATATGGATAGATGTTCTGACCTTTGAATACTGAACTATGCAACATAGATTGATTTTTTGGGGGGAGAGGAGAGAATTAAGAAGAGAAATATTTTGCATGTTAGTTGTCTGCATTGCATTAGAGAACAGAGGTAGGAAGAAGAATAGATACTAACGGGTTTATCTTGTAACAGAAATAATTTTTTTCTAATTTAAATTCAAACACGGGCCAAGCAATATCTTTCATTTCGATTAGAAAGTCGGCTTATAATACAAAGAAGTATTAAATCTGCTTATTTTGAAAAATAATTATAACAATCAATTCCATGAGTGTCACAAAAGATTTTGCAGAATTTCAGTTCCTCTCTTGCCTAATTTTCCTCTTTGTTGACATGGATAAAATAGAATTGGAAGTGGTGGTGTAACTTTGTCTCAAAATAGAATTTCTTACAATTAAGGCTGTTTACCAACATTCTGTGATATCAGATGTTCTGAGTTACATGCATGACTCACCGATATCACCTTTAATAAATGTAATGCTTCTGCAGTCTGCATTAAGCCTAGCACAGGCTGAATTGGAGAATGTACTTCAGTTGTAACCAAAATTTTGCTCTGTAGTTTTTAGAATGGTAAAACCAGGAATGTTTTCTGTTCAAGAACAAATTAAAATCTGCTTTTTCGATATGTTGGTGACCCAAGTATTCATCCAAATTTCTTGTCCTCCATCCACAAATTATTTATATGGGTAGATTTTTGTTTCAAGTGTTTAGCAACTGCCCTGGGAATTTAAGGAAGGATCCTGCCCACTGATGATGTAGGAGAGCATGCCATTTTCTCCTCAAGGCACCAGAGATGAACACCTCATTTGGAGGCATGAAGACAGCTTTGGAGATTCCAGATTGCATGAGAGATACAACAGCAAAATATCTTTTTTGAGTGAGAAGTAATTTCTGAATATTTATAGCTTTATCTGAAACAGTTCTTTTGAATATATCAATATTATATTGTGAGAGGGGGAATGTTGCCCCAGGTAGGAATTACTGGCCAGACCCCCTGAACAGTAAAACAGTATGGCTGGCTGCATTTCATTGTAAGAAAAACAGTACAAGATTTGAAGTGTATCCTTCTCAAGTTCACAGCCTCACTCAGCAGCAGGCCACTGCTTCTTGGTTTGAAAGGGGTATAGGGGTGGCTTTTCTTGGGGCATGCAGTGGAGAGTCTGTATCTGCTGAGTTTGTACTGTGGGTGGCTTTTTTTTGTTTTGTTTTGTTTTAAATTTGTGACCTGTTAGCATGAATGTAGAAGGCTGTCATTCTATCCCATGGGAATCTGAAAATTAGAGATGCCACTGACGTTCTGAATAGATTAGCATGATCCCATTTGGCACAACTTGGTAATCTTTTATAGCCTGGGCTGAAGAGTTGTACTGAGATCATTTTACCTCTTGCTCTGCTCAGTAAGCCCTGAGCTCAAGGCTGGGACACAAGATGGAAGTGAACAAAAGCATCTACTGCTGCTATGTATACTAAAAATACTCAGTTCTGAGAATATAAGAGACAGTAAACACCAAAGCACCAACTTATGACTGCTAATTACCTTACAAAAAAGGCAGGGTGCTAGGAATATTTGAAGGAATGTTTCAAAGGAGTGTAGGAAGTTAGAGGTATAGAAAATGAGAAGAATAACTCTTATTACCACCTGTCTCCAATAATCAATCAACAGCTTCCTAAAAATTCAAGGTAATTTTTGGAAAACAGCAAAGCCAGCTGAAGCTGTTGCATCTTCACCCTGGAATTTCAGTTTGCCCAGGAACTGGATGTAGCAGAGTAGGGAATAGGGACAGTGAAACTATTTTCATGATATTTCTCATGTGCAGCATCTAGATAAATGATATGTTGACTAGGCTAGCTTCATATCCCAGAGATGACTTCTGCATGAGAGCAACTTGTTATTCCCTGCTCTTCTACATTGTGCCATGTATACTGACACTGACAGGATATATACCACTTACAAGAGTATCAAGGGGAGAAAAAACTTCTAAGTAAACAACAGTTGCAATCAGGGCTCTGCAAATACTATTTTTATTTTTATTTTTATTTTTATTTTTATTTTTATTTTTATTTTTATTTTTATTTTTATTTTTATTTTTATTTTTATTTTTATTTTTATTTTTATTATTTTTTTTCAACTCATTCTGGAATATCACCTTGTGGACTTGGCCAAAAAAAAATGGGAATACAGTTTTCTCATTTTGCCAAATCCTATGTAAAAGTGAAAGCTGAGTAAGTTTGGAATTTCTTTTCACATGAAATGTTTTTAGTTTTGTATCTGTTTTCATGCTAGAATGGTTAAACAATTAAAATTCCCCCTTTTTTCCTGAGCAACCCTTGATAACTCTCTTCTTGGAAATATTCACCATTTACTCTTTGATCAGATTGTTTCCATATGTGTGAAGTAAAAATGTTTAGTTTTGGTCAACAAAGATTTAAAAATGTTTGTTGAAGCCTACCGCAATCATACACAAATCAAATCAATATTAATTACTTTTTTTTTTTTTTTTTTCCCATGGCTGATGGTGAAGGACAGTTTCAGCTCTCCCACAGCCCATATGTGATGTGACTGCGTTGGCAGACGGCAGAATTCAGAGTTTTTCTGTGCGTTTGTGCATGGCAGAGGGCATTCTCTGGGGAGACCAGCCCCTGTGAGACCATGGTGACCAAGACCCCAGATCTGTCTCCCTTCATCAGGGTAATGTAGTGAAATATTCTGTGGAACTGATGCAAAGTGATACACTTCACATCAGTTACAAAGCAACCATCACAAGGCTTTCTTCTCCACAATATTAGGGTTTGGATCCAAATAACATCTCCCCTGCTCCCTTCTCCCCTTAATTTTAATGCATTTAGTTAAAATCCAAAAAGTGAATTTGGACAGTTTAGACAAGCAACAAAAATACCTACTGAGAGATTTTGCTTGTCAGAACCCGTATTTGCCACTGGATAATGAAAAGGCCACTTTATTGCTAACTTCTGTTGGCTTAACTTTTCTCAGTCAAAAGAGTTTCCATCCACCCCCAAAAAAACAACGTCTTAAAGGCGTTAACTCTACTACTGTTTGTGGGATTTCAGACTAAAGAAATGTCTAAAATTGTTTTTCTGTTTTGATTCATCAAATTTTCTGGATGTTTGTGTTAAGTGATAAAGAATGATTCTCTGCATAACTAAGTTTTAATTACATTATGATTCTTCTGCAGAGTATATTGCAAAAAAAAAAACAAAAACAAAAACAAAAACAAAACAAAACAAAACAAAAAAAACACCAAGAATAGAACTTCTCTTGACAACAAGAGGCAAGCAGGAAATATGCTCAGTGGGTATTTGCCATTGCACATAGTGTTGGTGCTCCAAAAGCTGCGTGTTAATGTGCCAGTGTGAATAAATGCCTCTTAGGAAGATTTCTTATTTCATTGTTTCATCATAGCAAATTATTCATTGGTAAGCCATGTGCTTGGGGTGTCCAAAACTGTATTGCAAGTCCTGTTTCAAGTCAGGCAGAACAGAAATCTCAATCCAATGGGAACTGGTGTGGATGGGCAGAAGATGTGATCTTACTGATCACAGGAAAATATTCTGCAATTATGAAGTTACAGTTATTGTCTCACTTTATGTCTTTGATATCTCAAATTATGTTTCTTTTTTTTTGTTTTACATCGTGCCATGTATTGGAATCCTTATCATACCTCAGGTCTGAGAAAGGCAAGCGATCTTTTCATGCTGGAATTTGTTGCTTGACTTGCTACCAATTCTGTATTCACTGAGGTCAGGATGGCAAGTACTTTATGCACAGCAGAGAACAATAAACATCGTCGTTGTTTCTTCATTCTTACAAAGTAATTATTTTTTAATAACAGTAATTACAGCTATTAAAAGTAAAACAAAGCTGTTACTTTAGAAATAAAATATTTTTCCCTTTTAAGTAAGCACATATTGAAATGGAAAACATTTCCTCAGTAACACTTTATCCTGAAGTTATATTGCACTGTTTTTAAGTAGCATTCTCATTTTTTTTTTTTTTTAAATACAATGCATGTTTCTTCAGCCTACTTTGTACAAGATAATGGGTAACATCTACAAAAATAACTCTGTTCTGTTCTTGTTTTCATGGAATTCAGTTTCATGCTTTTTATCTATTTTTATTTTTCTTGGGTAACACCAATCAGCTGTTCTTTCTGTTGGATATCACTTTGTTTTTTAAGCACTTACAAGGTAAATTCTATCAGATGCCTTGCTTCTTATTTCATATAATTAACTATACATTACATTTGCATAGTAAAGATAGGATACATTTAATTCTTTTCCCACAAGCAGAGGAGGAAGAAATGTCTCCTGTACTGAAACTATAGTTATTGAAGTTTTTTGTTTGTTTGTTTGTTTGTTTTTTGTTTGTTTGTTTGTTTTTAATCCAAAGAGGAAAGATTGGTTTAGATTTATTATTTCCTCTGAACTTGTTCATAAACAGAATTCTGGGAAATGGAATATTTGGGAAATTCTCATTTTGTAGAAATACTTTTAAACAAACATATTAGCTGGTGGACACACTTCACAGTGTTATAGATTATAACAAATTAAGAAGTGGATAAACATATTAAGGTCCGTAATCAAACAGTCAAATATGACTGCCAGAATAATCATACCTGCCATCCTTTCGGAATTCTCTTTGTTGTATTATTGCATATCTCTTCTAACTCTAGGCTAATTTCTGTCCTTAGTACAATTATATGCAGGTTGTTTTAATTTTTGTACCCCAAGCAGTCTTATTGTCTGTTCTTCATCAGGTAGGAAGTAGAGTGCATACTTCCTGCTCCTGCAGAATGGAGTTATTTGTCACCAAATTCTAGTCACTCCTGTAATGCCAACAGGTTCTCATGTTGATACTTCCCTGCCACACTTTTAAAGGTCTTTTAAGACCTTGAATGCTTTTTCCCTTATTCTTAGTCCTGAGGTTGTTGGTTGACAGGTCAAGATCAGTGAGAGATATTCAAAGGAGGTTATCTTGAAAGAGTCTATATTTTTAAAAAAGAACAGAATCTGAACAATATATGAGGATGAAGAGCTCTAAATTTAGGGTGTATACTTAGAAATTTATGCTCCTCATTAATATTTTAGGATTGTTAAATTTCATAACTGCAGTAGTCTGAAAAATCAAACATCATCCATGGAAGTGATGAGCAGATTGGAGTGATTTCAGTTGCATTTGGTGTTGACAGTCAGATTTTCAAGAAATAAGAAGAGACTGAATAAATCATGAGTAAAACTAAAAACTAAATCATGAGTAAAAACTAAAAACTAAATGAGTAATCATTTAATTTTTGGTTTCAGTCCAGAAGGTGACAAATGTGATTAAATCTCAATTTATTCCCATGCTGGAGCATTAGCTCAAGTGCTGACTACAAGGCATGCTGAAGTTCTGCCATATTAAAGTTCACTTCTTTGTGCCATACACCACAGATTTTAGGGGTAATCCATACAACTGTGTTTCGCCTCATTAAATTCTTCACTTTTTGATTTTCCATGCTTTGATATCTTCACCTGCATTGTAGGTGAAAATACAGGCATTGCTCTCGTCATCAAATTGTCACTTGTCTGGAATTCGTACTTTACCGCATGATGTTTTTTATTGTCAACTCTGTGCTATAGAAAATGAAAAGTATTCTGCTGAGGATTTTAGTTTTTATGTATGCTTTTCTTGAAAGATGCCCAATAGTTTCAGCTTGGGAAAAGCAATAGAAAAGATGTTACCAGCTAAAATTAATCGTTATACAAAAATAAAATTAAAATATCTTATTTAGACTGCTAACCTTTGGCAAGCATGTCTCTGGCCAAGTAGCACAAGAAGCAGCTAGCAGAACTGCTGGTCTTCTCATGTCTTATTTAGACATTTTAAGTTACTTTTAATGTCTGCTTTGTGATCGTCTCTAGTTTTTCTCTTGGAGATGATTTTTCTGTTTCTCTGACATTTTTGATTATACCTTACCCTATTGCCTGGGACTACAACTCTGAATAATACACTGTGCTAAAAGTAACGATGATAATTGGCTCTGACTCATGCCAGAAGTAATTCACACCACTAGGAGAACAGGTAAAGGAAGACAAGACAACCTTGTGAGGTGTCTTGTGGAGGATTCTGTGCCAGTGTTTTGCCCTGTGCTCCAGTCTCCCTGTGCAATTATTGAGCTGTGGTATTACGGTTGGGTCTAGACACCCCAAACACTGCAGTGAACTCATTAAACTGTGCTCTGTGATGTATGTTTGTTTTCCTTTCATTTATAAACAGATATATAAGTGCATACACACTCATACACATTCCCTTTCTCCCCCACTTTATAAAAACAAATGGCATCAAAATGAATTTAAGGGAACTACCCTTTGTCACTAAATGATCAAGGCAGTGAGAGCTTAGCAGAGCTCTTGGCGGCTGGAGTTACTCTGTCAGCATAGCCTCATTTTCTTCCTTATCTGCTGGAGAGGTCCAGGAGTAGTTGTGGCTACCCTTACATGGGTACATTGTGGGACAGAAATCAGGAGCAGCTTCTCCTGTTCCATCGCATGGTCTTATTGAGGGGGGTTACAGCTTTTCAGCTGTAAGCATTTCCTTAGCAATAGCAAACACTATTGCACTTGCCATAATACGGCTAAGTGTTGTGCGCTAGCATCTGGCAAGTGGTTGTAAACATAAGCAGAGCAGTTGAGTCAGTGCATGACATTTTCAAATAAGGCCCTACAGAGCTAAAGACAAATATTTACTGCTTGAGCTTAAGTCCATTGTCTGGAAAGAGAAGACTCTTGAGGTTTTATGTTCAGACTGGGCATAAGGTTGGCTAAGGAAAAGCTAAAGTCCTAGTAAGTGTTACCACAGATGGCTCTTGTTTTCAAGCCTGAAATGCATTTTACTTCCTCTGTTTCAGTGTATACTGGCTAATATTTTCATGCTTTGTTGTGGTTGCCAAACACAAAGTGTTATCTATGCAGCTCACCAGGTTTACATAACTGGGAAAGGGTAGTGCTCCTTAGAGCTCACCTACTGCTGGAAGGTGATGACATTAATGGGACAGTTAAGGTAAATACTGTTTAAGTATTGGGAAATAAATGTGTGCTGAAGACGTATACAGCTGGAGTATAAGAGATGCAGCCTGTGATTTTTTTATTATTATTATTTTTTTTTAAGACAAAATTACTAAACATGGACCTGCAGGACAGAGAATGCTATAAAATCCAGTTTGACAAAAGCAACAGTAGCTTTATAGCACAAATGTTAACAAGAGAGAGCCACGATTGTCCATCTGGCTTGGCTTCTTTCTGCAGTCAGCTTAATCAGATGCCAGCCAGAGAGGTTTGTGTCTGGGGAGACAGGAGCTCAGGGCTGGGAAGGGGGCAGGCACTGCTAGAGGAGGTTCTGCCTCTTCTGAGGCTGTCTCTGAGTATGGGGACTCCCTTCAAACAAAATGTGTCCAACTAGGAAAACTTGAACGGATTGTTAGTAGTTTAAACATATGAGAGGACTACAAGGCACTTATTTATGTATTTTTTTATGTTAATCTGAGGTTTAAAACAACTATTAGTTTTGACAAATGTGATTGTGTGCTTAAATCACAGCTCCATCCAACCTTATTTTTCCATACACAAAAGGGGTAAGGAGCAGCAGAAGTATTACGAAAATGTAAATTACCTAAGCCTCTCTGTAAGGTTGAACACACACTTAAGATTGCTTCAATTCAGAAAACATTTGAGCAGGCAATTAAGTCTTAATGGTTTTAATGGAGCTAAAGTGTATTCTTAAGTGAAAACCACAGAGCCTTTTTTTTTTTTTTTTTTTTTTATTTATTTAAAACTGAATTTAGGCTTTAGCTACAGACAAAGAAATGAAAACAAACCCATTCTAATATTTTATTACTTTTATGCTCCTACAAAGGTATTTTCTTCTAGTTCCACATCTGTGTAGTATTTTCGTTGTAGAGTTTAAAGAAAAGGATAGTTTTAAATATGTTAAATTAACTCTTTTTTATTTTTCCTGGTGTATATTTTACATCACATTCCTGACCATGATTCTGGCATTGTGTACTAACATTAATTATGCATTTTTGTTTTATGATCTGTTAAATTGGAAACAATAAATTAATTTTTGGCCGTTGGTTACTCATTCGTCCAAATTCATAATAAAAATATGAGTTAGAAATTTCCAAACATAAAAAATTAGGTTCCTGTATTGAACATCCATAAAAAGTCTTCATGTGGTATGTTAGAATAGTGAGTAAAGAAAATATTATACATACATATATTGAAATAACTTGTTTGTATATGTTCATTTGATAAAGTATGTTATAGTGCTTTAAAGCATTTATTAGTTTTTCATATATAATGGGTTATTAATGTCTATGAGTTATTTGCATAAATAGAGATTAAAAGATGATTTAGTATAACTGAGTGGTAGGACTTCATCTGCTAACAGGTTCTACAGGTTGGAATTAGAATTATTCTCATTAGAATGAGAAATAATTTTTTAGAATGAGAAATAATTTTACACTGATTTATTAGAATCTTCATCTAGGTTGGAAAAGGCCATCAAGATCACCAAGTGCAACCATCAACCTGGCCTACTGAGTCACGTCACTAAACCATGTCCCTAGGTGCCACGTCCATGCATCTCTTAAATACCTCCAACGATGGGGACTCCACCACTTCCCTGGATAGCCTGTTCCAATGCTTGGCCACCCTCTCCATGAAAAATTCTTCCTAATGTCCAATCTAAACCTCCCCTGGTGGACTCTTTCCTCACATCCTACCACTTGTCACCTGAGAAAAGAGACTGTCACTCTCCTCGGTGCAACCTCCTTTCAGGTAGTTGTAGAGATTGATCATTTCTCCCCTCAGCTTCTTTTTCTGCAGACTGAACAGCCCCCAGTTCCCTCAGTTGCTTGTCATAATTATTGTTTTCTAGTCCCTTTACCACCTTTGTTGCTCTTCTCTGCACATACTCGAGCAACTCAATATTTCTAGCTGTAATCAAGTGGGGAGTGTTTTATTTTGATTTGAGAACCTTAAACGCTTCCTCAATTTTTATTTTTAGCAATGAAGAGTGATGGGATAATTTGTACCTGAATTACATGCAAAGCTGCAAAAAAACCCTTTGCTTTCTACCCCAGTGGTTTCTGATTCTCTCTGCTAATTATATTGCGTGTGTGGTTTAGTTCATGTGCCTTTCCCACATTGTACTTACTTATATATGGTACTTAGGTAACTGTATAACAGTGAAGAGCACAGAATATCTCAGTGGTGGTGTAACACTCTAATGTATACATTAGTCATGTTTAAATTCATCTTTCAGGAAAATTAAGTGTCATATCTGAACTTGCATACATTTATTCCAGCTTCACAACAGGAAGGCTCTGTCTTGAATTTTTATATGGATATTGAAATTTCAAGGTATCATGTAGGACACTCATCTAGGGAATCCATTAAAATCAGCAGCTCTTTCATCATGAAACAAGCTTGAACATCTTAAGTATGTTTAATAAGTAGAACAAGAGGCTCAGCTCTGCCATTTTTTGATCCATTATGTTGGCTAAAAATGGACATACTGAGTGCTGTCAGTTCTAATGTAAACCCTTTGTAATCTTTTTTTATATGTATTTACATTTTGATTGTGAATCCTTGCAGAATAATTGTTTTCTGACTTTTTTTTTTTTTTTTTAATACCATTAATCGTGAAAATTGCCCAATTGCAAATACCTTTTTTAGTTGGAGGTTAGTGAAGATTGATGTGAGCAGTACATTAACTGTTTTGGGTTTTCACTGTAGCTTTCCCTTGTGGTAAAGCAGTGGACCAAAATTTGCCTTAGTTCCTTGCTTTCGGTTAATGTGTTTTTGGAATAATCTCTGACTACTTTTCAGGCACCTTCACAGGCACCTTCAGGCAGTTGGAGTTTCATTTTGTCCCCGTGCCTTATCTTTTCAATTTGTCCCCATGCTTTATCTTTTCATTTTTGTCCCAATGGTATCTGTTTTGGTGTTAATATTCTTTCTTAGCAAACTGTGATAGTTTCTCTTTCCAGTACTTTGATGTATTCAGAAAGGCACATGGTTTGGCCAAGAAGATCTATTAAACTTTTGATCTTCCACAAAAGAAAACCTTATATTTTTCCCCATAATATTGGCTTTTTAATCTCCTAATTCTCATTTTGCTTTTTACATATTTACCTTTTACTTTTAGATAATTTTCCAAGATCTTATTTACACTTTCTCTGAGTTTCTTTAAATGTACTTTGTTATATTCCACTATATTTACTTTACAGTTATACTTCCTTCTCTTATTATAACCATTTCCCTTTTCAATTATTGACAAGGTTCTCATTTTTTCCACTAAGGCAGTTTGATCTGAAATACATACAATTAATTTCCTGTTGCTTTTCAACTGTTTCGTAAACAAACAAAAAAGGATAGATGACTGAAATGAATTTATCACAGAATCACAGAATTTCTAGGTTGGAAGAGACCTCAAGATCGAGTCCAACCTCTGACCTAACGCTAACAGTCCCCACTAAACCATATCCCTAAGCTCTATGAAATATGATTGACAAAAATAAGCTGTATTTCAGTCAGATATAGACTAGCAGAATAGTTACAAGACTGTCTCTTAAAATGAAATTTAATGCAGGTATAGTTGATTTAAAACAAAAAAAAGAATAGAGAAACTATTACAATCATTTTTTTTTCCCAAGGCTAACAGAATCTTCCAGTTTCTAAAGACAATCTTTCCTTTACTATTTCAGTTCTTAATAGGTCTTTCAAATAGGGGTGATATTTCATAACTGATGAATGATAGATACTCTAAACCTGATATAAGAAAAATATAGTGGAATGGTAGACAAAGTTTTCAAAAAAAATTAAAGGAAAAAATGACTAGACAAAGCTAAATGCATCACAGGCTAATAGAGGACTATATGAGTAAGTAGGACAATAGAGTTAATTTATCAGAACTCAGAAAAGTATTTGATATAATGCCACATCAGAAAATATTTGTTAAATAATGAGATTGGTTTAGTTGAAAAAACAGGTTTAATTTAAGGCAATAGCATGTTGAGTTCTTGTTGCCAAATGTCTAACGTTTACAGCTTTTCTTCATGTGACTTCTTGCCTAGTCCAAGGAAAGTGTTACTCCTTTCCTCTTAGATGTATTGTCTATGTGAAAACATTTTTGTATAGCAGAAGTCTTCCCAAACTGAGAACAAACAACCAAGTTCCTTCAGTCTATTCTCAAGAGCTCTTTTCTTGGCCTCTATTAATCTATTGCCACATTTGCCCATGATGATTGGGTCACTTTTCAATCCTTTGCAAAAGAAATTGACTCAGGGTTTCTGCTTCTTAGGTTTCTGTGTTTCCAGAATATACTCGTGTATTCATTTTCTAGGTAGAAAGGTTAGGCTACCTCTGTAATGGTAAAGGAAGCAGTAAATGAATTTCCAGTTCCTGGAAATGTTGCTGGGTATTGGAATGCACTCATTTAACTTACTACATTGTTCATAGTGTCACTGAATCATAGAACAGCGTGGGTTGAAAGGCAGCCTTTGCAAGTCATTTAGACCAACCCCATGCTCAGGGAAGGTCCAACTAGAGCATGTTGCTTATGGCATTGTTCAGTTGAATTTGAATGTCTCCAAACAATGGAGATTCCACAAATTCTTTGACCATTCTGTGGCACAATGAGGAATTCTTTCTTTATACCAAATCTTAATTTCCTGCTTGTAGCAACTTCTGCATGCTGCATCTTTTCCTTCCAATGTGCACTTCTGAGATGAGTCTGGTTCAGTTATCTTTATGTCCTTTCAGTAGGTTGTTGTAGAAAGCAATAAGATCTTCACCTCAGCCTTTTCTTTTCCAGGTTGACCAAGCTGATTCCTTAGTTTTTGCTTTCATCTGTGCTCCAGCACATTGAGCATCTGCTGGACTTGACCCAGTATGTACCTGTATTTTTTGTCCTGGGGAGTCCAGATATAGATACCATATTCCAGATGTCTCCAATAGAGGCTCACCAGTGCCCTTACCTGCCGGTAACACTCCCATTAATGCAACACACTACATGGTTGATTGCCTTTCCCACAAAGGCACATTGCTGAGTTCTCTTCACCTTGAGGATCTATCTCCAGATCCATTCTGGAAAACTTCTTTTTATCCAGTTCGCCCCTAGCTTTTGCATGAAGTTAATCTATCCCAGAAATAAGACTTTACAATTGTCTTTGCTGAAATTCACAATGCTCCATTTGGCCCATTTCCTCGATCTACTCTTCAGTGTATCAGATACTTCCACCATACTGATATCATCCAGGGACTTGCTGCCACTATAGCTGCTAGTATGGTTCCTTGATGGTAACCAGCTGCAGTTGGACTTCATGGTGCTTATAACTACTCTTTGAGCCCAAAGGTCCAGTTAATTTTTTGCTCACTTTTTCATGTTCTTCACCAAACTATATCCTGGCAATTTGTCTGTCCCACTGTGAGATCATGTTGAAGGCCTTGCTAAAATCAAGGTAATTGAAACCAATTGCTCTCCCTCAGTGTAGCAAGCCAATCAGCTTGTCACAGAAGGCAAGCAAGTTGGTCGGTAAGTGTCCTAAGTTCACCGTAGTAAATCAATGCTGGCTGTTACTAGTCACCTTGTCCTTCCTGTACTGGAAAGGTCTTCCAGGAGGATTTGCTCTAAAGCCTTCCCAAAAGTTGAGGTTGGGTTCATTTGCCTACAGCTTTTGGGGAAGGCCTGGTTTGAAAATAGGTGTTGCGTGCCTTTTTCTAGTCATCAAGACTCAGGAACCTTTCTCAATCTCCAAAACATTTCAAAGATACTAGAGGTCAACACTGAGATGGTACTAGCAAGCTCCCTTACCAGCTTTGGATGTATCAGATCTGGTTGATTGGACTTGTATACCCAATTGCCTTAAATATTGCCCAACTTAATTTTCTTGTAATGTAATTAATGCTTCACTCCCTCCGGACTCTGATAGCTGGCTTAAGGATTTGAGGAGCTTGATGGCAAACCTTTCTGGTAAAGAAAGCACTGAGTACCTCACTTATTCATGTCCTTGGTCACGGATTTCACCGTTCCATTGAGTAACAGCGTGCTCTTTAGACTTCCTTTTGCCACCATTGTATTTGTAAAGGCCTTTCCTGTTGTCTTTCACATCCTTGATTAATTTTAAGTTTACATGAACTTTGGTTTCATAGAATCATAGAATATCCTGAGTTGGAAGGGACCCTTAAGGATCATCAAGTCCAACTCTTGACACCGCACAGGTCTACCCAAAAGTTCAGACCATGTGACTAAGTGCACAGTCCAGTCTCTTCTTAAATTCAGACAGGCTCGGTGCAGTGACCACTTCCCTGGGGAGCCTGTTCCAGTGTGCAACCACCCTCTCTGTGAAGAACCCCCTCCTGACGTCAAGCCTAAATTTCCCCTGCCTCAGCTTAACCCCGTTCCCGCAGGTCCTGTCACTGGTGTTAATGGAGAAAAGGTCTCCTGCATCTCGACACCCCCTTACGAGGAAGTTGTAGACTGTGATGAGGTCTCCCCTCAGCCTCCTCTTCTCCAGGCTGAACAGGCCCAGTGACCTCAGCCGTTCCTCGTATGTCTTCCCCTCCAGGCCTTTCACCATCTTTTTCGCCCTCCTCTGGACACTCTCCAACAGTTTCATGTCCTTTTTATACTGTGGTGCCCAGAACTGCACACAGTACTCGAGGCGAGGCCACACCAGCGCAGAGTAGAGCGGGACAATCACCTCCCTTGACCTACTAGCGATGCCGTGCTTGATGCACCCCAGGACACGGTTGGCCCTCCTGGCTGCCAGGGCACACTGCTGGCTCATATTCAACTTGCTGTCTACCACGACCCCCAGATCCCTCTCTTCCAGGCTGCTCTCCAGCGTCTCATCGCCCAGTCTGTACATGCAGCCAGGGTTTCCCCGTCCCAGGTGCAGGACCCGGCACTTGCTCTTATTGAACTTCATGCGGTTGGTGATGGCCCAGCTCTCCAACCTGTCCAGATCCCTCTGTAAGGCCTTTACGCCCTCATTTGAGTCCACAACTCCTCCAAGTTTGGTGTCATCAGCAAACTTGCTCAAAATACCTTCTATTCCTACATCCAGATCGTTTATAAAAATATTGAAAAGTACCGGCCCTAAAATGGAGCCTTGAGGGACCCCACTGTTGACTGCCCGCCAGCCTGACGCAGCCCCATTTACCATAACCCTTTGGGCCCTGCCCGTTAGCCAATTGCTCACCCATCGTATAATGTTTTTATTTAGCTGTATGGTGGACATTTTGTCCAGTAGGATCCTATGGGAAACCGTGTCAAAAACCTTGCTGAAGTCCAAAAAAATCACATCAGCTGGTTTCCCTTGGTCCACCATACAGGTGATCTTATCATAAAAGGAAATCAGGTTAGTTAGGCAGGACCTACCCTTCACAAACCCATGCTGGCTGGGACCAAGGACTGCTTTGTCCCCCAGGTGCGCCTCAATAAGTCCGAGAACCATCTTCTCCATGATTTTACCAGGCACTGACGTGAGACTGACAGGCCTGTAATTGCTAGGGTCTTCTTTCTGACCCTTCTTGAAAATCGGCACAACATTTGCCAGCTTCCAGTCTACCGGGACCTCTCCAAATTCCCAGGATCGTTGAAAAATAATTGAAAGAGGTACCGCGATGACGTCCGCCAGCTCTTTCAGCACCCGGGGATGAATCCCATCCGGACCCATGGACTTGTAGGGATCCAGGTGGAGTAGCAAATCCCGCACACGTTCAGGGTCAGTTGGGAGTTTGTCATCCCCACCGTCCCGGTCCTCCAGCTCAGGGCACCCTGGGTCCCGAAGCCCATCATCGGCATTGAAGACAGAGGCAAAGAAGGCGTTAAGCGTCTCTGCTTTGCCTATGTCATTGTCTGTGAGGAGACCTTCCCTATCAAGGAGCGGCCCTATGTATTCTTTAGTTCTCCTTTTTCCATTCACATATCTAAAAAAACCCTTTTTATTTTCTCTCACAGACACAGCCAACTTCAACTCTAGCTGTGCTTTGGCCACACGAACTTTCTCCCTACAAACACGAACAGCATCCCTGTATTCTTTCCATGACACCTGGCCCTCCTTCCAGTAGCGAAACACTCTCTGTTTCCGCCTAATCTCCATTAGAACGTTCCTGGTCATCCACGCCGGCCTCCTGCCCCGCCTGCCTGACTTGCGATATTTAGGAATTGCCTGATCTTGTGCTTCTAGGAGGCATTGCTTAAAGAGTGACCAGCACTGGTGGACATCGAGGCCTTCAAGAGCAGTTTCCCAGGGGACCTTGCTGACTAGTTCCCTGAGCAGCCTGAAGTCCGCTTTCACCATATCTAGGGATGAGGTTTTGGTGGCACTTTTCCTTCTGTCACCATAAATTTTGAACTCAACCACTTCATGGTCGCTATGACCGAGGCGGCCACCAATCACCACATCTCCCACCAGACCCTCTCTGTTTTCTAGCAACAGGTCTAGGAGGGCTCCTTTCCTAGTTGGCTCCGTTAGCACCTGCACCAAGAAGTTATCATCTAGGTGCTTCATGAACCTCCTGGACTTGCTCGTGTCAGCCGTGTGGCACTCCCAGTTAACGTCCGGCAAGTTGAAGTCCCCCATAAGGACAAGGGGAGTTAATCTCGAGGCCTCTCTTAGTTCTGTAAAGAATAATTTATCGGCGCTATCGTCCTGGCCAGGCGGTCTGTAATAGACTCCCACAACGACATCCCCTTTATTCGTTCGTCCCTTGATCCTTACCCAGAGGCTCTCAACTTTGCCATCGCCGACCTGAAGTTCCACACAGTCCAGCCCCTGCTTCACATACATCGCCACCCCACCACCTCGCCTACCCTGCCTGTCCCCCCTGAAGAGCCTGTAACCATCTATCGCAACACCCCAGTCACAGGACTCATCCCACCAGGTTTCGCTTATGCCGATGATGTCGTAGTTGCGGGACTGGGCCAGGACTTCTAGCTCATCCATTTTATTCCTCATACCGCGTGCGTTCGTGTAGAAGCACTTCAGGTGCGTCTCCTTACACTCAGCACCTTGTGGATCTGACCGAAGGACCTCACTGGCACACAGCCCCTCTGATTCTAGCGTACCATCCCTTAGGTCTTCACCGGCGTGTCTGGTTTTAGCCCCTTCCCCCTTCGACTCTAGTTTAAAGCCCTATCTATCAGCCCTGCCAACTCCTGACCAAAGATCCTTACCCCTCTCCGATAGAGGCGCATCCCATCAGGTGCCATCAGGCCCGGTGTAGCATAGACCTTCCCGTGATCAAAGAAACCAAAATTCTGCCGGTCACACCAGTCTCGAAGCCACGAGTTTATGTGAACAGCACGCCTTTCAGCTTCGATCCCCCCTATCGGAAGGACAGAGGCAAACACCACCTGCGCCCCTGATCCTCTAAGTAGTCGCCCCAAATCCCTAAAGTCTCTTTTGATCGCCTTCAGACTTCTCGTTGCTACTTCATCGCTACCAGCCTGAAAGACCAGTAGCGGGTAGTAGTCAGTGGGCAGTACCAGGCGCTTGACTTTCTTGGCAAAGTCTCTCACCCGAGCCCCAGGGAGGCAACAGACTTCTCTGGGGGTGGGGTCCGGTCGGCATATCGGTCCCTCTGTCCCTTTCAGGAGGGAGCCCCCCATAACAATAGCCCTTCTTTCTTTTTTGAAGGATGATGTGGCAATGCGACGCGTAGGTCGCCTTGTCTTAGGCGCCCCCTCCATCTGGGACGGGTTTTTGTCTACTTTGTCATTTAGATTGTCTTCTTCTAGTCCTTCATATCGATTATTTAAGGGTAGATGAGAAGGTGAGGTGGGCAGAGAGAGGGCTCGCCTACCATCCCGAATAGGCACCTGCCTCCATTCCCCCCCTTGATCTAGGTCTCCTCCCGCTGCCTGGCAGGAGGAGGGAACCTCCGTCTTCTGCGTAACAGGAGACGCCTGTGCTGTGGCAGGCTCGTGAGCCTGCCTCAGAGAGGGTAGAGCACACCTCCACCAGTCAATTTCCCTCTCTGATTCCCTGATGCTCCTAAGCCTGTTCACCTCCTCCCGGAGCTCCGCTACCTGGCTGAGCAGTTCTTCAACCTGGGCACACCTCCCACAGGCATACCCACCACTGCTGTCGGAGACCGACAGAAGGCTGGGGCACACTCTGCAGCCCAGGACCTGGACGGCTGCGTGTTTCCCCGAGCCCTCCATCTGAGTAGCCACACTGGCGACCGTGGCTGGAGATGCCGCACGAGATGCGGAGGCCATGGTTTTCTGCCTGGTCGATACCATGGTCAGGTTCTACGCAAGCAGCTTACAAGCACCGAAGGGAGAGGCAGCTGCAACAGAGCGACAATGGGCCCCCCGCTCGCCCTGCCCACGCAAACTGCCGCGCAAACTGCCACGCCCTTCGACTCGCCACGCCCTGTTTGCCCGTCCTGTTCGCCGCGCTCCTGGTCGCTCGCGCTCCCTAGGGGCAACTTTTAAACAGCCTGGGAGGGGGCGCTGCTGGCTCTGCCCGCGCCTCGTCAGCCTCCCTCGTGAGGACAGCCGGGTCCCGGCATCTCCCCCGAGTGGCCTCGATGCCGGACAAAAAGCCCTGCCCGCCTCAGTCCCCTGCTCCGCTGCAGAACACGTCTGCCCTGGAGCCGATCACCTCAGCAAATGGCTCCGGTTGCTTTGGTTTGCTTAACTCCATCCCCGTGTTGTTGCACTGGTCATTCGGAACTTTATTGGTTGTCCATGCTGGCCTTTTACTATAGAATAAGGGAATGTTTTAGGTTCAAAGGAACCTTAAAGACCATCTAATTCCAACTCCCCTGCCATGGGCAGGGACACCTTCCACCAGACCACGTTGCTCAAAGCCCCATCCAACCTGGCCTTGAACACTTCAAGGACAGGGCATCCACAGCTTCTCTGGGCAACCTATTCCAGGGCCTCAATACCCTCTGAGTGAAGAATTTCCTACTAACCTTTAATCTGAATCTCCCCTCTTGTAGTTTAAAACCATTACTCTTTGTCCTATCACTACACTCCCTGACAAAGAATCCCTCCTCGAATTTTCTTTAGGCCCCCTTTAGGTACTGGAAGGCTGCAATGAGGTCTCCCCAGAGCCTTCTCTTTTCCAGGCTGAACAACACCAACTGCCTCATCCTGTCTTCACAGGAGAGGTATCTAGCCCTTTGATAATCCTCGTGGTCCTCCTCTGGACTCATTCTAGTACTTCTGTGTCCTTCTTGTGTTGGGGGGCCCAGAGCTGAATGCAGGGCTCCAGGTGAGGTCTCTCAAGAGCAGAGCAGAGGGGAAGAATCACCTCCCTTGTCCTACCGGCCACATTGCTTTTGATGCAACCCAGGATATCCTTTGCTTTCTGGGCTATAAGCGCACATTGCCAGTTCATGTTGAGCTTCTCATCAACTAACACCCCCACATCCTTCTCCTTAGGGCTGCTGTCAATCCATTCTCTACCCATCTTGTGTTTGTGCTTGGTATTGCCCCGATTCCGATGCAGGATCTTGCACTTGTCCTTGAACTCATGAAGTTTGCACATGCCCACCTCTCAGCCTGGCCAGGTCCCTCTGGATGGCACCCCTTCCCTCCTGCATGTCGGCTGCACCACACAGCTTGGTGTCATTGTCAGACTTGCTGAGGGTGCACTCAATTTCACTGTCCATGTCACTGACAAAGGTGTTAAACAGTGCCGGTCCCAATACTGTTCCCTGAGGAACAGCACTTGTTACTGATCTTGACCTGGACATTGAGCTATTGCCCACAACTCTTTGAGTGAGACCATGCAGCCAATTCCTTACCCACCGAGTGGTCCATCTATCAAATCTATGTCTCTTTAATGTAGAGACAAGGACATCATACGGGTCTTGCTTGCTCAGCTTTCTGCACATCACAAGGGACTGCTTTTGTACTTTTGAAGAGGGTGTCTCTGACGATCAACCAGTTCTCCTTGACTTATTTGCTCTCCTACAGGATCCTGCTACCAGGTCTTTGAACAAGCTCATCTTTGCTCTCCTGAAGTCAAAGGCTCTAATTTTGCTGTTTGTCTTGCTGTCTTCTCTCAGAGTTTTGAGCTGCATAACCTCATAGTTCCTGCAGAGAAGGCTGTCACTGACTTTCATATCTTCAACCAATTCTTTGCTTGTGAGTAACAAGTTGGAAAGTTCCCTGGCATGTTTTTTGCCTAAGCCATCTGCAGTCTCCCAAACAATTCCCCTTACAGTCTGAGTATTAAGAGTGTTGCTGGAAGTGTTCCCAGTAGTTGGTTTCCATGCACCCACTGTTCTTAACATCGAAAGGTCTTACTGGAAGTGAGCATAGGCATAGGGCACAACATAGTGGTTGTGGACCGCTAGTAGACATTAGTGATCTGAAGCATTCCTGGCCATTTTTACTAGTGTGGGTATAGCTGAGAAGTAGTCTTATAGGCATGAAATGCAAACAATTGACTAAAATTGTGAAATACACCATACCAGTTAGTACCAATGAGAAGAGAACATCTCTTTGTTCTGCAAGAGCAAACTTTAGCTCTAAGAAGAAAGATACAGAACAAATGATAGAGCAATGTAATTGTTTCTGTGCATGCGTACATGGCCCCTCAAGCACAGTCATCCAGCCCTGGCCTGGAAAAGTTGTAAATACAAAGTCAATTGCTAGTAAGACACAAGTGATCTGTCTGATAGCCCAGTATCTCAGTTGCTCTACTGGTTTTTGTCACTCCCAAAGTCTTCCATTGGACTTCAGTTTGCTCTATGCTTGTTCTGGAAGAAAAGCCTAAAGTTGCTGATAGTCTTTTACTGTGTCTAAACTGGTCCATGAACACTTCCAAATTCCTGCATCTAAACATGTTCTGAAAGCTTCCAGGGTCGTCATATTTAGCCTTATGTCCTTCTCACTCCCCAGTTCCCCACTTTCTGCACAATCCTGCTGTCTCCATTTGGTTTTATAGAAAATAAACTCTTAAATGCAGTTTGGGAGGGTGCAATAATCTCCAGAGTTTACTCCATGCTCAGTTTTAGGCTTAATAAATACATCTCCCCTGACAGTTTAATTGAGCTGTGTATTATAGCCACAATACAACCATTGAAAAAAAAAATCATCTCTGAAAATACACTGAAAGGGAATTTATTTATAGTTGTATGATGGAAGAGTAAATGTGTTCTTGAATCCTAATAAAATCAAAATGTGTCCTCGTAACAAAAAAGAGAAATTATACTGAGAAACATTTAAGAATTTAGTGTATGATGATATTTCATCGAAAGATTATGCATAGTGTTCTAGGTTAAACATTTTTTAAATCTGTTTGTAGTGTCTCAAGTGGATATTATAATTGCATTAACTTTTGTATATGATACTTAAAACAGTAATATGGCACACACTCTATAAGTTTATTGAAACTACTTAGAAATTTTTTTGCATAAGCAATGCTGAGGTTTAAATCTGTGTATTGATGTGGTTCTGCAGTCCAACCCCAGACACCTCAGTGTGAATGGAACTGCAGGAGTCCTGCAGTGCTGTGGCTTGCACTGACCTGGAGCTCATAAGCCAGGAATTCTGCAGAATGACCATCCTGGCAACAGTCAGCAGTGCTAGTGCAGAGATGGTACCTGGATACTGTGGGTTATGTACATACCAGGCTATATTTGCTCCATTGCTGAAATAAATTATCTCTCATGTGTCCCAAAGTGCTGGAACATTGCAGGAGTCCTGTGGACTCAATAACTCTGGTTTCTTGCCAGCATGGTAGTGCTAGGCTGGCTTTGTGTAGCGCAGACTGTATGTCTCTGCACCATGCCCTCACTGTGCATATTGTCACAGCTTTTCATTTATCTTCATAATCCAAGAATGCTGTTACACTGTTAGTAGAAGGTTAGCTGCATTAACCACGTAGAAATACTGGTGTGCAGAAAACTAAAATTTCTTCTATGCAGAGGAGTGAGATTTCCTGAAGTTTTAAGCAACAGCTGATTCATGTCTGAATGATGGATCATCCACAACTCAAGGTGCATGTGAGGTTCATGAATTGTTTCTCTGTGTTTTACAAAAGTTTCTTATAAGAATTTTTGCTTGTCAAAAACATTATCTTGTTACTCTTGTGCGTCATATAGATTTTCCCCTTGTTAAAACAGGTTGAACTGAAAATATTCTGAAAGGGGTTGTAAAGACAGGTCACAACTAAAGTCTGCAAATATTAACAGAAACAAGACTCATCAGTCTAATGTTCAAATGATCTTGGAGGATACAAAAACTTGCTGGATGAATAAGGGTGAGTCTTGAAAAGCCCCTTGAGAGCACTGAATTAAGCCAACTAAAACACAAAAATTACCCATCTTATTTAATCTGAAAAGTAGAGGGCTGATGGCTATTGCTATAACCAGAGAACTTTAACAGTGAAAGTCATCAGCTTCCTGGATGTGGTGGTTTCACACTGATGGGCAGCTGAACTGCAGCACACCACTCTCACTCCCTCTCTCAAGGAAAGAGGAGGAGAAAATACAATGGGAAAAGGCTCAAGGGTGAAGATGAAGACAGGTCAAAACAGACTCAGCATAAGGGAGGTTCATGCAATTTATAGCCTATTTCCACCTGCTCCACCAGGGGTTCCTCCATGGGCTGCAGTGTGGAGATCTGCTCCATGTGGGACCCATGGGCTGCAGGGGGACAGCCCACTCCTCGAGGGGCCTCTCCACGGGCCGCAGGGGAACTTGTGCTGCCTTGTGCCTGGAGCACCTCCTGCCCTCCTGCTGCACTGACCTTTGGGGCTGCAGGGCTGCTTCTCTCTCAGCTCTCACCCCTCTCTCCCAGATGTTGTAGCACAGCAGACTTCCCCTTCCTTCAATCTGCTTTCCCAGAGGGCCAACCAGTGTTGCTCATGGCTCAGCTCTGGCTCATGGGAAGGTTAACCATCAGCCTCTAGCACGCTGGGTTCTGAAGAGAACAATGGGCTCCAAGTGCCTACAGTACAATTAATTTCCCTCAAAGATGCTGATTTTTCCCTTTTAATGGTGAAAACAAGAGTTGAAATAATTATTTTATGCTCAGAAAGGGACATGTTACTATGTAAGTCTATAGAGGAGCAATGGCACATGCTTTTTGCTGCATGCTCCATCATCCTGGTCCTGTCACTGTCCAGACTGAAGACCTGTCTGTGGTTGCCTTCCAACTGGCACAATCATTTTCTTTTCCTGGAAACCAGAAAGTGTTGAAGCAAAATTTGAATAAAATGATGCTTTCTTGGGTCATGTTCTGATGTGGAGTTAGAATCTCAGTGGAATGCATGTCTAGGAAGTGGGAAGAGATCTAAGGCTGTATCTACATTAAAAAATGAAGTGTGCTGGGGCCGCTGAAGTGAATTGGCACTGAACAGTCCATGAGCATTTATTAAATGGTCATGTTGCCAAAACAGGATGGCAGCGTTCAGACTACCTAATGGAAATTTTCTATGGCCTGGGTTAACTCCTGAGTACTGTGGGAATATTTGGGAGTGCTAGTTGGCTGAGTCCAAACGCATACCAGGGTCTACACTAACAAATTAGCCATGCAGTCTGATTTCTACTGCTCAGGAACATTCCCTGGCACTTATTCATTTATTAGTACAGACTTAGCCTAAGAACCCTAGTCCTTGAACAGGAGCCCTTTGTGTGAGATGCTGTCCAGACGCCTAAGAAAACATGGTGCCTTTGTGATCAACAGGTTTACAAGGGAGACTCAAATATATAAATTTAATTGTGATATCCAGTACCTACTTATCTTGTTTGCAGGTGTTTTGGGACACTCCTGGGTGTTTGCAAAAAGTTGAAAAAGGCACACTGGGTCCTGAAAGAAAAACGTGGAGAGAGCAGATGCCCAAGAATAACCCAAATAGAGCTTCTGTGTTTCCAAAACAAATAGCAAACCTTGCATATCCCAGGAAACACGTGTAGCTGAATGACAAGATTTTGTTTCTCCGTATGTTCCCAAAGACAAGCAAAGAAACAGAACAAAGAGGAAAAAAGAATGCTCTGGTGTTATTGATGGAGTTGAGAGGAGAGAGAGGCAAAAAAGCCCAAGGTCTCAAAGCCATTATGAATGTATAATGTTCCTAAAATCACAAGTTTTTAAATCTACAGTTGTTAAATTGTATGTTAACATACTTTATGAAAAGTAGAACCTAAAAAAAACAGTTTGAAAACTGCAGTTTGAAATTAAAAAAAAAAAAATTAAAAAATGGAATGAGAATATTTCATAAAGTATTTGAAAACCTCTTCAATGGGGCTTGAAAGAGGGCATTAGGTAGTTTCTCTTGGTGGAGGTAATAGGGTAGTGATAGAACATGATTATCTGAAATGTTAACAAACTTATTGTTTCATTGACAATTTTTTTTTCTCTTGCTGATTTATGTTAGCTATCCAATTTTAACTTTTGTTCCAAGAATTCACTTGGAATTTATCTGCTGTCTGCCTCCTGTGAAATCTAGTGAAATACATGTCAGTAAGGCATTTCAAATCAGCAAAACTCTTAAAGCTCCGGTTATCTATGAGCATTTATATTTGAATGGCAGAGTTGAAGTCTAGCATGCAAAAAGGCAATATGCAGAATTTTCCTAAATTTACACAGATTAACTTATATTTTACATAGTACAGCAAAGCAGAACGCATCTGTCTTGTGAGAATTGTAATTTTGATCATTGCAAGTCAAGCAGTGAAAACCCATCCTCAACAGACTGAGCAGCAAAACTTTGTTGTCTTGGATGGTGTGAAAGTTTTATCCCCCAACCCTTTTATTTTTTTCACTTCGATGTTCTAGCACAGTGTGGTAACTAAAATAAGATGGCTGCTTATTTTAATAGTGATTCATTGCTTCCTAACAGATAGTATTACTTGATCTCATCACAGGACTTTTCAGGCCCTTTTTGACCATTAAAGGTCCAGAGCAGTTCCCACACAAGTCAGTAACACTTGGATCTGGTCCAAAGAAATGTTTGGTTTTATCTAGCTTCTGCTGACATGGTACAAATGCAACTGCCTGGGGATTTTTCACAGCATTATTTGACCTTTTGCCAGAGCTTAGGCTGAATATTAGAAAACTATGCTCTTAAGAGGGCATTTGCTCATATTTGAACCTCTGGGATCCATGCTTTAAATCTAATTTGTTATACAACTTCAAGCATAGTTCTCTGTATCTTACTTTATAGACAGATGTACAATTTGAAAAATGAGTATACTTTGGGTTCCAGAGGCAATGTTACTATAGTCAGAGTGATTTAAGAACATTAGCAAGATCAAGTGCGTACATCTTTTTGGACCAATTTTATGGACCTGAGTAGGAATGTGAAAAAGTCTTCAATCATCTCAGGTAATTTCAGTGATGTAGGTCTGGCATCTACATCTTAGCTAGGCATGCTTTGCCCATTTTATAATTGGTGGAGATAAACAGGCACTTCTAATCTAACAAGCAATTCAGTGTAGATATTTACTTGTGGCATTGAATCATGCTGTGGAAGGGCTTATTTCTGTCCATCAACTGTGGTGAAGGTTTGGGGTGCCTCACTCGGCTGCAGATGTCTGCATTGTGTGGGTCTATATTTAGTCAGATCAATCCCATCTGATTGTGTCACACATAATGGGTATGATTAGACATTATCTTATTTTCCAAGTCAGTTCTGGTGTCAACATGAGTAAATGTTCAGTCTTCATTCCATTAAAAGCCATCAGATTATTTTCTCTTGTGCTGATGTTTAATTTGTTTATTTCTATTTTTTTTTTTTTTGAGGAAAACTGCACCATACTGACACAGAGTATATTTCTTATTAGTGGATTTTTTGTGAAGCTGAAGTCAGAAGGCTTGAATGTAGTAACATAGACTGCACACAACAGGAAACAGCATGTTTGACAGTGGATCTCTCTCCAGATCTCTTTAATAGTAGGAGCGTGAATGAGTCACTGCTCTGAGTCATTTCTGAGAGGATTTGGAGATGCCTGCTGCATTCTGCTCGAGTGTGTTGAAGTCTGAGGACCAGTATGAGGACCAAAGGCTAATTTGGTTCTTTCAGGTGGCGTTGCTGTCATGCATACAGTCCATCAAAAATTCTGCAACTGTTCAAAACAGTGTGAGTAAAGATTAGTTTGATAAATGCTGTTAAGGACATGTAACAAAGAAAATTAAGTCAGAGGTAGTAAGGAACTTGTTCTTTGAGTTGTAATAGAAAAAAAAAAAAAAGCATTAATTTAGAAATAAAATTTATGAAGTTATAAACTTAATCACAACAAGCTCTGTTTAATCAGACTTGAATTTGATTATATATTCAGATGTTTTTCCCCAATTATTGTCCATTGTCTGGGCTTTAGTGTCAGGGACAATTGCAGTACTTCTTCCCTAGACAGCAGCTTTACACCCTGATTCTTGCAGGCCCTGCTAACTCACAAATGAATATACAGTGCTTTCTTGTGCATCGCTCCCATCTAGAACTGAAAAGGTTTTAAAGAAATGAAGTAGAATTCAGTTTTCCTATGACCTAAAATGTGTTTATGTGATAGTTTTAGCAAGGAGCCATTCTCACAAAATGAGTGAATTTTATTTAGTTATGCATAGTATTTCCATATAACTTTCATCATGTCATTGCCTTCAGTGTGCATGAAATCAATATGAGTTTTGGTTCTGGTGTAGTGACCAAAGGGATTTCAGTGCACGCAGTGGTAACTGAACTTGTCTGCCTCATGCAAAAAATGGTGGCTGGCTGCCACAAAAACGATTTCAGAAAAAAAAAAAAAAAAAAAAAAAAGAAAAAAAAAAGTATAATAATAAAGGAACTAGAACATGAAAAATGGTGTTTTATAGAGTATAGGAGACTTATTACTTTTTTACCAGGGACAGCACTTATAACATACATGTACTTCTTTAATCCTAGCAAAACAGGCGATTTAGGAACATTATTTAGCTTCTGGCAACATTCAGCAAAAAGCTGCTCTAGACATAGCAATGCCTACTGCCGCATAGATGTAAGGGGTTACATTCTTCTTCTGATTTGTTTCATGATATTTATTATTCAATCTGTAATAGTTTTGCTTTTGCAAAGCCTGAAGAAAAGTACACTGTTGCTCAGGGATCTGGTGGCACAATGATGTTGTTTCCAGAAGTGAAAGCAGGCAAAAATTGATCTCAATATGTCCGATACCAAGTATGAGATGCTAACACAAGACTTATTTTTCCTTTTAAGGCACAAAAATAGCAATTTGGAAACCAGCTCATGACCTTGAAGATGGGAATTTCATTGTATCCCTTTGACCTCAAGCAAACCATTTAAAACATTTTTAGCTTTGCATTAGTGGGCCTGCAGAGAATTCCAAGTTAATTTTCAGGTTTTGCTCAATGCCTGCAAACTCTGAAATTTCATTTCATTCTCTTTCATTTCCTCACTAATGAACTTCAGGATGAAAAAGGAGTTCCCCAAGAAAATAAGCTGCTTCATCCTCTATCTTCACTTCCTTTGGTCCTATACAAAATATGTTAACACCGATGGGAATTTTTCCTTTGCTGCCTGCAGATTTTGGATTTGAGTTGCTACTGCTTAAAGGGAAGCAGAATCAGATTAATTTGTTACTGTTTCAACAGAAACATAGTTATCTAACAGATAAAAAGCCTAATGGATTATGGACGTCCAGGTTGCTTCCAAGTAGTGATAACTACAAGTTTTTTTCTGGCAATTTACTTTTTTATTCTTCTGAAAGACTAATAAAGCAGGGAGGTTAGTTTGAGGGTGTCCAGTGTTTTTGTGGAAGTGTTAGCAGGTAAAAGAAGCTTTTCCTGGGTACAAGGTAATGTGACTTTTGGGAACCCAACATGTTCAGGCTGTTTCCCAGTATGTTGTAGATGTAGCCCATGATTTCTTGGGGAAACAATTACAGAAATACTTCACTGTGTGCTATTTCACCTACTATTTTGTGCTGCACCCAGCAGAGAGACCCAGAATGGTAGCAATACAGCTGTAAGTGAGCTGGTGTAATTCTTTTTTACAAGAGCGGGTACTGAAATTTCAAACAGGAGCTCTATATTCATTCATTTTATTGCAGCCCATTCATCCAGATGGATTCCTGCGTGCCTGTGCGACTGGAGAGTGGCATTTCAAAGATATACAGATGTGTAAATCTTGCATTATTCTGAAGCAAATTTAGGAATTCGAGGATATAAAAGAATGTAAAATAGAGAATAGAGAATATAAAAGATTTTTTTTTCTTTGTAACTCTGTGGTTGTTTGGTGGTATCTTGTGAGAATTCCTAGTGTTCTGAATATGCAGGTGTGAGGAGTTTGGACAGGGAACTTTCACTGGCATTGAAATTCAGTGAAATGCTTTTTAGGGCATAAGAATTCACAAAGGAACACAAGAAACATGAGGTCTAAACAGAGCAGACCAAGGTGTTTTTCTTTCTTTCATTCTTTTTTTTTTTTCTTTTTTATTTTTTTTCTTTTCTTTTTTCTTTTTTCTTTTCTTTTCTTTTCTTTTCTTTTCTTTTCTTTTCTTTTCTTTTCTTTTCTTTTCTTTTCTTTTCTTTTCTTTTCTTTTCTTTTCTTTTCTCTTCTCTTCTCTTCTCTTCTCTCTCTCTCTTTTTTTTTTTTTTTTCCTTTTTTCCTCTTTGTTGAGAACTGTTGATTTGGTGATGCAAAAGGAGAATAGGGACGTGCAGCTGGAGAGGGCCAGGCACTGTGCTCTCCTGGAGTGTGTATGATCCAAATTCAGGCCATCTGACACCAATGGATTTTAGCTTTGCAGAGAAATATCCAAGATCATATACTGCTTCAGGAAACTGTGTTTGTATTCTTGAGTAATTTCCTGACCTGAGGTCCTGGTTGTTAACTTTTCCTTGAATTTTCTCATGCTCTCCCTATTTAAAGAACATTTTTCCACTTTGGCTCAACTGACTGCCATCTTGTCATTTTTTAAGTGCTTTAAATAATCCAGGTGCCAGCATGAGATGTATGTTTATAAGTCAGATTTCTTACATTATTTTCCTTCTTGTCAGCAGTGTTTCCTGATACATCTGTGGAATGATAACACAACCCTTTTAGGTCATTCAACCAATTATTTTGGGCCAGTCCAGCAAGTCCTACTCAGAAGACTCTGATTTCATTCAGTTTTTTCTTTCCCTACGAAAAAAACTCTCCAATCAAGAATTAATTTTATTGATCTTGTTTCAGTGATATTTTTTTATATTTGGTATTGTTTACTTTCATAATTTATTTCAAATTTAAAGTAATTTAGAAATATTTTTCCTTCCCTGACTTATTTTATTGTTTGTTTCTGCTTTTTGTTGTTGTTTTTTGTTTGTTTTGTAATTTAAATAATTCAGATCAAAATCTGAAAAATTATGCCTTAGGGGCAATAGAAATGAAAGGAGACGTGGTCTCTGTCTTGGGATTGTTTTTCTCCTCTCGTTTATTTGTAATATGTCTAGCATCCTTTCAATTAGTTCATTATTGCTATTGTCAAGCTATCTTCATTGCTCTAGCAATTATTAGTAAGCAACAGCTTCGACACAGGTACAGTGTACATGAAAAGTTATGCAGAAGAACACGGGAGAGTTAGACCATGTTAAACACTGTTATGGTTGATGATACAGAGAAAGGGAATGTAACATACTAAATGTATCTTCTCCCTGCTATAGCAATGAAAACACATTGGTTTTCTTGGAAAAGCTGAGGTTGACACAGAATATAAGCATACCTCTCTTATTACTGACATTTCTATAGAGTGAAATAAACACCAAAGAAACACTACAAATTCAATTGAAGTCCCTGGCCTGAACTTCAGAAGGTTTACAGGACTCATGGTTACAGGCTGATATAGAAAAGATAAATAGCAGGAACAAAGAGTACAACTTGTACATGAATGCTTGAGAACAAGGTCCCTACATTTTGTATTTGTAAGTAATTCTGCAGCACTGTGCTGTTCTCCATAGAAAATACAGAGTTAATCAGGACGAAGGTAAAATTCAAAAAATTTTTATGACGAATACTGAGTACTCATTTCTTTGTGTCTATTACTTCCATTGTTTCAACTTTATTTCATCCTTTCCTTTTATTCAGTCTTGATGTTATTTTTATTTTGCTCTTAATTCTTTAACTATTTGTGGAAATTTTCTCATAATGGACAATAGAAGTCTCTTCTTTTTTTGCATGTTTCTTCTCAGACTATCTCATAATGCCTGCCTTTCTTTCCCAGTAATCTACTCCATTATTATTTTGAGAAATAAAAAACACAATGTCCAAATCATGAAGACCCTAAAAAAAAAAAAAAGAGCTGAGTTCATTTACCTTATTTTTAACTTCTGTTAGTGCCAGGAACTGCACGGCTTTAAGGGAGCACAAAATGTGCTTGAGTAAGAAATGAGTTTATTCTGAAACTAAAGGTTGCATTAAATTAATCTATCCACTGTTTTGGATAGCTGAAGTAGTTTTTCTACAGTGAACTTGGCCCAGATGCTTCATATCACTATTACTTATTTATAGGTAAAATGTAAAGTGTTAGAGAAAAGAAAAAGCTCATTCTTTGCTTACAGGAATTCTTTATTTAGGTCACATATAAAGAAGGAAATGGGAAATTTTATGCAATATACATGAAATATGGATAAGGAAATGTAGTTCTGACTGTGTTTCCAAAGATACCACTCCACATTCAAGCTGCAATGAAATTTGTATCAAGTTAAGGAGAGGGTAGCACACCAAAGGCTAGCTACTTTCAGCTAAATTCAGCAAAGCTTTTAGAGATCTGGATTACTTTTTCTACTTCCACAAATAGAATAATTCGATAGTTATTTTTTCCTTTCTGTATTGAGTACTCCAGTATGTTCACTTTGGTATTCTATGTAGAGATCATTCTCTGAGTAATGATATTGCCTGTCTTGTGTGTGGAGATACCAGACATCTTTATATAAAGGTTTTCTCTTGGGCAACATGCAGTTGGCATATGACAAGATTTTTATTTTTGGCATAATAATCTTAAGTTTCAACTATGGGATGGTTTTCTTTCTCTGCTTGCTGCCAGGATGGGGTATTTAGATGGGTCTGGAGTTAATAACTTAACTAATGTTGAATGAGTCAAATAATTTGGTTAGATATCTCCTCAAAGTTGTCCAATGCATTAGCTTAATATTCTTTATCAGTGGCAAAATGAAGGGCTGCACAAATTCCTAGAATAAAATGTCAGGATTTTTTTCCCATTCTCTCTTAGTGGAATTACACTTTATTATTTAACCATGTCAGACTGCCTCCCATCCACTGGTTTTGTGGAGTAAGGAAATTGAACCAATGAAAGATTCACAGATTCACATAATTGTAGGGGTTGGAAGGGACCTCAAGAGATCATCGGATCCAACTCCCCTGCTAAAGCAGGTTCCCTAGAGCAGGTTGCCCAGGTAGGCATCCAGATGGGCCTTGAATATCTCCAGAGAAGGAGACTCCACAATCTCCCTGGGCAGCTTTCTTCAGTGCTGCCACCCTCACCGTGAACAAATTCTTTTGCATGTTGGTGCAGAACTTCCTGTGCTCCATTTTTTGGACATTGTTCCTTGTCCAATCCCCACAAACCACTGAGAAGAGGTTAGCCATATACCTCTGTCTCCCACACTTCAGGTATTTATAAGCATTGATAAGATCCCCTCTCAGTCTTGTTGAGGTTGAACAGACCCAGGTCTCTCAGCTTTTCCTCATAGGTAAGATGCTTCAGGCCCCGTATAATCTCTGTGGCCCTCCGCTGGACTCTTTCCAGCAGATCCCTGTCTTTTTTGTAGTAGGGAGCCCAGATCTGGACACAGACTGCTTCTCTGGCTTCTGCTCAAACCAGGTCTTCTGAGGGGAGAGGTCTGGACCTGTGGCACCCCTCTCCTTAACGGAACCTTTCTGAATACTTAAGACCATGTTTGGTGAGAGCTTCTGTGAAAGTAATTGCATTACTTCATTCCAGTCTGTTACATTATTTGTTCAGTTGCGGATTTTTTTCACCATTCCTGGCCCACAGCATAAGCGTATCTTTATTTATTCCTGAAAGATCAAAATTAATGTAGATTTTAGGTGGACTTATTATTTGTATTGTGAGACAGCTTTTCAGTATATTATAGAAAGAAATCCCTTAAGCTGAACAAAACGGGAGATAAACAGGAATTTAGTTGTTCTCAGACACAGTTTAACCTTCTCACAGCCTAAAGTACTTCAGAGAGCCTTTGACTTGCACAGGTGATATTGAAATAATTCTTTTCAGTCTCCATATATATATTTTTATCCCTATATAAGCTTCATGTTCACAAAATATGTTCATGATGATGATAGGTAAACTTGGGAAGATCCAACTAAGGGCCTGTCATGTTCTGATTCCTCTGCATCACGTCATCTGTGAAAGCACAGTCAAAAAAAGCAAGACTTCATATTTTTCAAGGAGTGTAATAGGAGTGGATTTATTATAAACTTAATTAGTTCTGAGCAATATTTAACTGCTTGAGGTGGTTACTACACCTGATGAACACTAATGATTGTGGTTCTTTTTTTTTTATTTATTTTAATTTTTACTGTACAGAGAAAGTAATGAAGTAATGATTGGCTGGGCTCAATATAGTATTACCCATGTTATTATGTAAAAAACTTGTTAGTAGTTCAGGATTACCTGCTCTTTTAGGGGGCTTAGCAAAACTTGCTGTAAAATGGGTGAATGCAAAGTCAGCTTTCTTGGGTATAAAAGGTGAATCCGGACTCACATGGCAAGTCCATCTAATCATATAATTTCTCTTCCTTCTGTATTATTTCCAGTTCTTGTATTCCAATGGCCATCTTTCATTCTGTTGCTGGTTTATTCAAAGGGAAAGAATGTGGAAGAGTAACTCTATACCACATATATTATATATAATTATAGTATTTCAATTTGATAAATTATTTGTTATATGAAAACTCTGAGCTTTCTGTGGATTGAGGAATCAGAGAATCCCTGAAACTAAATGATTTATCTATCAATAGCAAAGAGAGTTTGAAAACAAGAGAACAAGCCCTGTTAATTTTCTGAAGTTCTTTTTAAGTACCATAAAAATGTTGCATTGGATAAGTGATACTCACTGGAGTATTTATATTTTCTGAAATCATTTGACAGGATTCTTTGCTGAAGATTATAAACTGTGGTAAAGTGTTGTTGAGTGTAAGATGAAACAGGATATTGGCTAATTCCCAGGAACCAAAGAACAGCCATAGATGGATCTTTTCATAATGGAAAGGGATAAGAATGGAGTAATCTAGCAGCCTATTCATGTGAGAAGAGAAATCCATTACACTGCTGGGCTTCTCCTTGTCTCAGAGGTGAAAGACAGTTGGAAGAGTGGTAATAGCACAGAGAGGAGATGCAAACAGTCTCCTGTGTCCTGAAATAAAATCATACCTTATGCTTTGAGAAAATAAACTTACCCTTTATATTTAAAGAATCAGAAATTGAATTGGTAGATGGGCTTTTTTTTTAACCCCAAATCCAATCAGGTTTGGATTGTCATTTGATTTTAGGGATAAAACCTGTACATTTATTTCTTACAAGGCAAGGGATTTTGAGCCCTGATTTTCCTGGTTGTCTATCTGCCAGAATCTGGTGTATCTCTTTGCACTTTGTGGAGCTTCTCCGTGCATATTCCGTGGGGAAGTTCAAACCAGGATGCCCTTGCAGTATGTTCTAGCCTGGTTGTTTGTTATCAACATCTGTCTTTTAAGCTCAGACCGTGTAAAGTACAGCCAATCTCTGTCCTAAACAGCTTGCATTGTACATATAACAAACAGAGAACCTAAAGGGTTGGGAAGAATGACAGATCATTTTTTATTTTTTATGCTATTGTTTAAATTTTATTGTATATTAATATTTCCAGGCAATTTATAAATATCTGCTGACAGGTTTTCAGTATGGAGAAAGTAGGTGGAAATATTCTTTCTAAAGAATGTTGATTTAAAAATGAAGGAGGAGTTAAGAAGGTGCTTGGGGAGAAGCATTTCACAAGTGAGATTAATTATCACATATGTCAGTAAGCAGAGTTCAGTTTATCAGAATAAAACAAAGCAGAATGTACACAAACGATGATAAAAGATAGAAAGGTACAATAAAATTAAATAGCAATATTAGCAAGATTGCGGAGCTTCTCTGCTTTTAAAATGTCTTCTTGAATGAGGCAGATTTACAAGCTGAAGTGAAATTACTCTTTAAACAACCAGTTCCACTGTTATCAGAAGACCAATGCCTCAGGACCATAATAGGACATCTCTTCATATCCAAGGCATAACTTAAATATATACTTCCCCATACTTCCCCAGCATTCAGCATTGCTTGAATTTTCTGCTCTTTCCTTTTTTTTTTTTTTTTTTTGTCAACAATGTTCAACAAGGACTTTTTCTTGTCCTGCTCTGCCCATAGATCTGCCTGCTCTGGCAAACAAATAAAACTCTGTGTGAGATAGCATTATTTAGCACTATTAAAGGCTGCTAAGTAGTTTGTCCATTATTTCACAGATTTAGGCAGTGTTTTGCATGTTGCACCTACCTATAGTGTCCAGCTGTGGTCATCTGGTGTCATGTCCCCTGCAGTTCCACAGCTGGCATTTTGCTGGAGCTTATGAATGCTTAACTATACTTGAGACTCCTCTCTCTTTGCCCATACTCTTTGCTTTGGACATATGAACCAGAGATCCCTGGTAGTGTTACTCCTGTGGCTACAGACAGCCTGAAACTACAAGAAATATGAACTGTCCAGTTATTCCAAATTAGATACTCGAGTTTTCCTGCCTTTATTCCAAGGTCATGCAGTCCCACCAGCATTAAGCCTTACAAGTAGTAGAGCTATTAAATAGGATTAAAATTGGATTAAATGTACCTCACTGAAATCTCATGTGGTTGAATCTTTTTTTTTCTTTAAAGGTCAAAATACACTATGCAAAGTATTTTTCATACATTATTATGTGTGCTAGAAGGAAGAAGAAGGTAACTACTTTCAGAAAAAGGTTTTGAGCTCTGCCATCCGATACTTTAAAGGACCTGAATTTCAACCTGGAGTTCTTGGATGACACAGAGGAAAATCTTCTTCAGCTGTTTTTTTTTTTTTTTTTTAATTTGTTTGTTGTTTTTTTTTTTTTTAGTTAATTACTCTCATAGAAGTTAATCATCAGCTACATCAGAATCATCAGTCTTACGTCAAAGGTTTTCTCCAGCTGTAGAAAACCTGAGCCGTAGTTGCATAAAGTTTTGCAAAGGCGAGAAGGGTTGGATGTGGAGGAAGATGACAATAAAGTGAATCAGTATTGTTTTAGAGCTTATAGGCTGTTGCTGCAGCTTCAAGAGTTTACACTATTGAACTCTGACATTTCAGCTCTGGAATTTGCTAAAGAAGAATACTGGGCCACTACACAGCTAATCAATTAATAGTTAATCTCCCTGACTTTCTGACACATTGTACTCAGATGCTAAAGTCTTTTAAACTTCTTGTTTAATTTCAGACATGGAAAGGAGCCTAAATTATGATCAGCTGTATGAACATGTTAGTCCTTCAAATTTTAAAGAAAAGTTGCATCTCAGGCCAGCTAAGTATAAGTCCTTATACTTATGTGCACTAATCTCTTCAGTGTATTTTTCTCTTAAGCATGAAGTAGTTTTATAAACATAAATCCATTACCTATAAAGTACCACTATACTAAATCCATTCCATGTAGAATTGTGGCTTTACTCATAGAAACAATGCAAATACATTTTTGTCTCAAGTAACAATGCAAATACAATTTTGTCTCAAGTATATAGACATACATCCTGTTGCCTAATTTAATTATCTTTATCCATACTCAGGTTTACACATTGTTCACACAGAAAGGAATTTTTATTAAGCCATGCTGTTACAGCATGCACACATTTATGTGATACTTACAAATATAAAAATTAGTGAGCTACATCCCAAGCTATTCCAAATCCTAGAATCAGAGAAGAAATAGTTGTTTGAGGAGGTTCCTGTGCCTTTTTTTTAATCTATGGGGCATCAAAGGAAAGTTGTTTACATGTCAGGGTAAGGTGAACAGTCTCAAAACCTGAGAAAATATGTCACTGCTATGAGCTCTTTACTATTGTGGGGATCAGAACAGATTATAACAAAAGTTGTTGGAATCTGCTTTGGGCTTTGCAAATGCCTATGGGTACAGGAACAGGAATACCTTGGCTGAATCTTTCTGCCCAATGTAAAGGATTGGAAAGACAGACCTTTGGAATCAACTAACTATACATTATTATATATATAATTATATTTGTATACGATTATAGATATAAAAATATATAGAGTGATTAAGTTACAGACCTCGTAGTGTCCTGTCTCCAACAGGGGCCAAAAAGAATATGCGTCAGGAAGATGATGAGAACAGGGAAAACAAGAAGCCATCTTTTCCTATCTTCCTGCAGTTTACTGCTCAGAGACTCAGAAACTGTGCATTTAATACCACTGGTGGATTTAAGTTCTCTGAATTTCTTTAATTCCCCCTTGAATCTATTGTTAACTGTTAGCATGCACAGTGTTGTGGGGTGGGCTCCACATACCAACTATGCAGTGTGAAGGTGTACCTCCTTTTGCTTGTTTTGGAATAATTATCTGCTAATTTCACTTACTGCTCAATTTTCTTCAATTTCCTTTGTAGGGGAGAGTTGCAGGCTCTGCTTGTAGTCATTCTTGGGAAAAAAAAGGGAGAACATGAAGTATAAGTCATCATCAGCTGTCTCTCCAGTGCTATTTAAAAACATGCCTATGTGTGGTCAAAATAAAACAGACACGACAGAAGGAAAATACACACCATGGAAGTGCAATGCTGAGTTGCCAGACAGTTTTAAATATGTTGTTCTGTGAGTTCATAAGCGTATGGTCTCCAGAGGGAAAGTGTGTGTGTGAATGGGGCTTTGCTCTTTCCAGTTTCCTCCTGACCTTTCCTGCGGATTTTCAGTAGCAGAAATTTGGTGTGTTTATGATGAAGCAGAGGTTTGAGCAAAATACCTGTGCATGAGCAGTCCTGGGGGCAGGGAACCAGTTAAGGGAATCACAAACATCTGCACTTGTGAACTGTGGAAAGTAAGCAGACAGTAAAGTATGAAAAAACTGAGAAAATATCCTGGCCCTTCTGGACTTATGGGTTTCAACTTGTTTTATGTTAAGTGAATCAGAACACAAAACTCAAGATGTAATTCTTTTCAGGCTTTAAAGCAGATCAGATAAGGGATGACCATTAATGACTTAAATAAGAGTAATATATCCAGGTTCTGTTTATGACATGGGCAACCGCAATGCAGAGCCTGACAGAGAAAATCCACTTGAAATTACATTGTCTGTTTTTCTTTTCATCTGTCTTCTAGACCATCTATCTATTCACTTCATCATCACCATTGATAGATCATCATTGCTGAGCAAATACAAAATGTTGATTAATATGCATATATATTTTTGTCTTAGCCTATTGTGCTATAAACTAGTAGAGCTCACAGTGTGGATGTGAAGTGACGCAAAACAGTCTGGTGCAGTGGACAGAGGGAGAGCACAGGAAAACAAGGGAGTCATACTAAGCAATGTGAGAGTAGTTTTTGTGGCACAGAGCAGTATAGCTGTAGATCCTTGTTAAGCAGCCTTAGTCTAGAGATTTCCTTACACTGCAGTGTGACTTTAACAAGCACTGTCACCAAAAGGATCAAGCCTCCCTCTCTTCTCACTCTCCATTACTTATTCCATGTCCTCACACCACCTCCTACCATGGGCCAGCACAAGTGTTTCCATCTGTATGATAAATTGGGTCGAGGAGCTGGGCTTATTTTTATTCAGAAATATTGTCCTTTGGTTAAGCTCCTTGATAAAGGTCAGCCTGGAGTTGCCCCAGCACTTATGTTGGCATAACAAATGGCATGGTGCAGGAGCAGAGGGCAGGAGTGTTTCTGCAAGAATGTGGATGAAACATCCTGACCTCACTCACTAAGTGGTTAGCAAAAATGTTGCATCAAATAAATTGCGACAATATAGGAATGAACCTGTTAAACTGAATAGAAGTCAATTTTAACCCTTTTGAAACAAACAAACAAACAAACAAACAAACAAAATCTGTATTTGTCTCTCTGTCTCCATAGAATCAACATCTTTGGTTAACCAGATTTGGTGTGGAGAGACAAAAGACAGAACCTTATCTGTAATTTATATTTTGAAAGTCAATGTCTCTTTAAGAATCTTAGAGTTTCCACCAGGGGAGGAACAAGATCAAGTTGGTTATATATCATAGCAGATTGCTTTGTTTGTATTCAGTTTTAGCATTGGTACAAGTATCCATCCTCTATTTTAAGTGATTTTATTTATAACCAGTGGGACACAGCACTAAGGCACATACTAAGTGGTAGCATAACATTCCAGAGATCTGCACAAGAAGTGTTTTTTGCTTTTATTTGAACCTCCAAAAGAACTGTAATAGAATAACAAGGGATACCTTGTTGATGTCTGCTACATCATTACTAATATGATAATGTTTTGTTTTGTTTATAGAGGCATGTTTGTCGTGGGCAGCCAGCTGTGTTTGCATTATAGCCATTTTAGTGATTCTGCAAGTTCTAGCTGGACAATGCTGAAGCTTCACTTAAAAAAAAAAGAAAAAAAAAAAGCACGACAATATGACCCACTAGCAAAAGTGATTTTAGTGCAGAAGTCTACAATTCATCACAAATAATATTATGATAGTAATAACAAAAGAATATTAATAGGAAAAAATGTCATTAGGAGAGTCTGGGGAATGTCAGTGTTGGACTTGATATGAACTAGATAAACCTGTTCAGTAGTCTCAAACCTAGGTAAACAAATGGATCCTAAATTACCATTTCAGGCAATGTCAGACCTCAAATTTTTAGATTGCTAGCTTATTATTACAGAGAAGCTTGCTTGAGGCAGCAATCCATCTAGCAATTGTGAATCTAGAATAGTCTTCCATGATAGCAGCTACTGATAGTCTACTCAGAATGAGGTGAGTAATGAAAGCTGATAACTCACCACAGATAGAAGAGCAGACAGCTTGCAAAACCTATATACTGTACACTATCAGTAGCTTTGTAAAAGGCACAATTTGAACTGGATAGCAAGCTCTTGACCAGAAGATCGAATTTCCCAAAGTTCCCAAATAGTTTTCAGTGCTTACAGAGGAAACCTCAGAAACAGCCATCAACCACAGTGACAAAGTCAGACACTGCCTGGCTAACCGAGGAGTAAACAAGACACAGGACATTTAATTTTGCAAAGTATACAAACTTAGATAGGCCTATAAAAATTGTTTAAGGCTCAACTCCAAAGGCATATAAATGCCTCCAGGATCACAGAATTACTTATTTATTCTGTAGATAGCTATGCGTAAGGCTGTAGGAATAGATACACAATTTACATTGCCCTTGAGATATGCTCGTAGTGAGGTATAAAAAGCATGGCAATATAGTCAGTGATATACCTTAGGTGTTTCATAGAAAAACACAAATTAGTTAGCAATGCAGCCAGTTATGAAATTTACTTTAAAGTCTTTTTATATATTTAATTTGCTTTCATCCATTTTTTCCCAGTCATGTAGTTAAAATCCTAGCTTTAATTTGAATAATTAAGACTTTTTGATTGCTGTTTTACTGTTGTCTAAAATTGCTGAAAATGATAAATTTTGGACTGTCTACCACCAGAGAAGTAAACAATGTGAGAAAATTATGTGGTGAGGCCACTAAAGACATTTCCAGGAAAACATACAGAACTTGGAGCTGTGAAATTGTTTTGAGAAGCTGAGAAAGTAAAAGTTGGAGACTGATGTTACCAAGTGTCAGGCTTAGTAAGGAGTTCCCTCTGGTGGGCACATACCCTCTGCAAGAAACAGTTAGGAAAAAATGCACTTTCTGGCTTTAAGCATCCTCAGAGTATTGCAGTGGAACTGGACAATTACACTTTAATTAAAGTGTATTTCAAAGGGTGAATGCATTCATCATTTTCTTACAGTTGAGAAAAAATGTTTTAGCGGATATGCGTAAATATAGATCAAGTTTTGTAGACAGATGCTGTTCTGAGCAAGAACATCAAGTACAGTTCAGGTTTTCAGTGGTGACCCTAAAATTAGACTTCAAAGCTTATGTTTAATGTCCAGGCTTATTGTTAAAAGTTTTCAGCAGCCAGCATGAAATTACATATGTACTCAGGTACAACAGGATCTTCAGTCCTACAAAAAGCAGTTCCATGGTAGTCTTCTGAAGCTTAAAATTACACTAATCCTCAAATAAAAGGAAGATAAAAATAATAAGCTCTCTTTTGGCACACTACCCTAAGCAGCCTCAACTCATTTCTTAGTGTCATCTGTCCTGCCTTACCATCTTACAGTGTTTAATCTGCTGTTTTCTTTCCCTTGCAAGTATATGGTATTGTGTAAGTATTGTGTATGATGTGTTCTAGGCTGGTAAAGCACTTGCTGTGCTCCTTTTCTTAGGAAGGAATTAACATCCCCTTTCTTCATTTGAAAGCTACCAGCAAACAGAGTCTAACCTTGTATTTGTTGTTCCTGACAAATCTCCTTTATGCAGACTCAATTATGGTTTTCCAGATTACCTTTCCTCCTTGGACCATTTTTCTGCAGCAACTATTTTCTTAATCATTTCCCTAAAGTTTTCTATTTGCTTGTAATTCCCTTTTCAGTGGTAGGCATCTTCTTTATCAATAATAAGCCACCATTCTTATTTCTGGAGTGAAAGGGCCAGTGAGAAGCAGGGACAACAACAAATGAAATAAGGAGCCTGGGAAATGGCTGTTTGCTCTGTGTTGTGTGCTTTCTCTCCATCAAACATTGAATAGCCACTGAACTATTTTTTCAGGGGAGAGAGGAAAATCTTCTGCTATTCCCTGAAGAAAACGTTAGTCAGACCATTACCCTTCCAATTTCGCATCAACAGATTTGAACTTTTCACCAAGCCGTGGACAAGGAAATACTTTCTAAAATCAAATTATTTTTAACCACTTCTGTACAAAAGCATTTGCACGACATAGTAAAGAAGCTTGGAGAAAACACTTCTCAACAGTACATAAACAAAAAGCTGTAACTATCCATGTCTCAGAAGTGCCTCAAGGGCAGTCCCAGTGGACACATCAATTTCTACCATAACTTCAGATAACATTCCCAAAGATTACATACTTCATGCTTGGTGTTAGATGTGCTTCTGAGGAAAAAAAAACAAACAACAAAAAACACACAAACCAACATGCCCCCTGCCATAACCCCATCCCCCAACAAAACAAAACAAACAAACAAACAAACAAACCCACACCATGTTTGTCCAGGATTTATGCAAGTAGAAATACTCGTATTTGCAGAACCCTTTCAAGTGCTGCAAAAAATGAAGTACTTAAGGGATGTTCATTGTGGCCTTTTCTCACTTCTACTGCAGTCTCTGTCTTTGGTTATTTGGAAAATATTCTGTAAATGTCCACCTGTATTTTTGGCTTGTTATTTACAGAGTTCTTCAGCTGTAGCCCAAAAACATTTTAGCACCAACTTCAAAGGTTTATGGAGGTAATTCAAATCTTTATACCAATGTGGATGTCATTAAGAGATGTTTCTCCTTATCTTTAAGCAGATTGAAGAATAATCAAATATCATTCAATTAGAAAACAGTGGCAAAAGAATCAATCTTGCTGCGTGTCAAAGGTAATTATTTCTGATGCTGTATGAGTGATGGCCCCACAGGCTGTCTCTGCTGCTCTGTGCTGAGCTCCAACCTGGAGATGAGAAGAACCAATACCCTGACCTGGCATTCAGGCCTGTGAAATGGGGCTATATCAGATTTAGCAACTGTGTGATGATGGAGAATTGCAAAAGATGCGTGGCTACTGAATAACATGTTCTGAGGGGTTTGTCTTCCCTCATAAAACAAGTATGTCCCTGTTAATGACTTGCAGGGCGAGTGGACAACATGGCTAGGAGAGACATGGAATCTGGACATCTTATCCAATTCCTCTTCACCAAGCAAGGTCAGCTGTCCCATAGCCATTCCTAACAGGGCTTTATCTTAGCTATTCTTCAATATCTCTGGTGACTGAAAATCCAAGATTTGTACAGATATTTGTTTCCAGCCAGTATCTGCCTTTACATTTGAAATTTTAACGTAATCTTCCTTTCTACAGCCTATCACTTCCTGTTCTGTAGCATGGCATAGCAATACAGGTTCAGACCACATCTGTCTCAGCATACATCCTATCTCTGGACTAAGTATATATTATTTAATATTATTTATATAAAACCTAAATATAATTTTATATGTGTATTACAAATTGCATATTATATATTGTTATATACCAGATATGTTTATATTTACATATTTTATATATACATATAAGGAAAAGGTAAGGGAAAGTAGAAGAGTAGAATATACAAGTAATTCTCTCTTCTCTAAATACCTTATCAACAAGTTTTAGGGTTTTCAGAGGTGCAGGGTACTTACCAATAAAGCTTACTAAATAGAGACAAATTATTCCCCTCTTACACAATAATTTGAACACTATTTAAATTCCTTCAGTCTTCTCAAGATCAAACAAAACCTGCTCATACTTTATTTTACATCTTCCAGACTCTTGATCGGTTCTGTTGTTACCTACTAGACTAATTCCAGTTGTTCTGTATTGTTTTTTATTTTAGACCACTTCTTGTCAGGCCCATTCAAAATTCTGACATTGCTTTCCTCCTGTTTATGATTCCTCCCAAACTAAGTTCCTGTGAGAATGTAAAACATGGAGTTTTTATTCTATCATCCAGAAAATTTATTGAAAATACTAAGTAGTACCACATCTAAGTCAGATTTTCTGAGCAACTTGTCTTTATAACCTTGGATTGATAACTACAATTTTCCAGAGTTGAGCTTCCTCTTCAAGGTTTCATTCAGCTTCTTTCTTTAGTTTGTATTTAGAATGTTATGTGTCACAGCAATGAAAGTCTAAAGACCTGCAGCATATACAAGGCTCCTGCCTGGTTCAAGATGATTTATTCTTCGGTGTTTGCAGCTGAGGGCCTTATTTGGTGCTACTAGTATCTGATCTTGTAGCTAATTACTAATTATTGGAAATTCACCAACACTTTTTGAAAATTAAATTTGAAAATGATTGATTTCATTTACATCACTTTTTATCTTTGTTGTTGGACTCGATGATCCTTATGGGTCCCTTCCAACTCGGGATATTCTATGAATCTATGATTTTTTTAAATGAAGTCTGTGGCTCTTTCAGGTTTTCTGGAAGCTCACCCAGAGAGGTGATTCAGAGATGATTACTATGTTTTTGACATTGTTTCGGCTTGTTGAAGTTATTCTCATGCTTAGTAATTGGCAAATTTTCATAATTCTTGACTTTAGGACATTGAGCAACTTGTAACTTGTAACATTGAGTAACTTTAGGACATTGAGTGACTTGAGTAACTTAAGCCAGTGTGGCCATATACTATACTTCTTTCATTCTCTTTGCTCTGGGAGTATTTATGACTTTAATATTTTTATTTAGGATGCTGTTGGCAGTCGCTACCCTCTTTTTTTCCTTAGCCATGCTTCCAGCCTGTAGATTTGCATTACACATTTATTTCCTCTTCATGAGAACTATGGTCATTATGTCTGTTTGTGCATGAATTTACTTAAGTTAATGGCTTCAGTGTAATCTCTCTCACTAAAGCATGGTCATGAAGACAGAGGCATAATTGGATTTATTGAGTTTATATGTTCTAATTTCCTAAGAAGCTGTATAATCTTACTCCAGAGGTAATAAAATTTTGAAGTTAAGCCAAAGCCTGAGTTAAAGTGAGTTAACAGAGTACTCTTACAAAATATGTAGTTAAGGTCTTTGAATTTTTGAATATAATAAAGCCTTTTACATGATTAAATGAAAAAGAGAAGGGGGCTGTGCTGTCACCACCCATGCTCATTCAGACTTTTTCTGCTATTACAGACTCTTCTAAAATGCTTTCTACTTAGGATTATGATGCTGGAGATGCTCACAATTGTTTCTCACTCCTAGACTTTCCCAGCTCAACAGCTCTTCATAGGGAAAGTCGGTGTCCTTGAAAAGAGTTGAGGTTTGAAATAGGATCTTTCAACACAGTTCTTTCATTTTGTAAATTAGACTCTCACTTCCTGAAAGCTGATTAAGGAAAGTCAGCAAAGGCAGGAGACTTATCTCTGTCCTCCAGAAGAGTCATTAATGCCCATATGATGTCTTGGATGTAAGTGCACCAGTGAGATAGCCGAAGATGCACATTTAAACACAAAATGGTTGCTAATCATTTTACTGCAAATATTGATGTGGAATTACTGTATGGTTTAGGAATGTGTCATTGAGTGGGGTTTTGTTCTGTGGCAGGTTTAATGCATGGAAGTAGCAGGAAATGAGATTAGCTCGATTTAGCTCAGCAAAATGAAGTTTGAGAGTGTGTATGATTGCTTCGTATTTGTGTGTTGCAAGTAAACACTGTCAGGGGAAAATGCTACTTAATTTGAAAGACAATTCTGGTTTCCAAACAAAACCAAATAGATATAAATTGGCCATTATTGCATTTAGACTGAAAATTAGATGAATGTTTCTAACTGCAAGAACAATCAAACTCAGGATTAGTTTTTAAGTGGGATTAGTGAGAGAAAATAAAACCCCAGGAAAACAGCAATTTCCTTTAAGGCAGAACTTGATATATTTATGGGAATTTTTTGAGATGGTTTGTGTGCTTTGTGGCTTTCTGTGCATGGACTTGACTCCATGATTCTTTGGTGGTCCACATTCCTACTAAATTATATACATTAAAGGAGGCCTTAATCTCATCTAATCAGCTAGGATCCTTTTTGAATAATCGAAAAGTACAGGTATTCCGCATGAATATTTATGCTATCCTAAAATAAATACTAAAGGTAGACAGCAGAATTCTTCTTTATCTAGAGAGTAAATCAAAATCAATTTATAGAAAAATCATACTGTTTCTATGGTAGACATGAGTTGAATATGACCCTGTATAATTCACAAAGTCAACTTTATTGTGCTTTAAGTTGAAAATACAGTGGAGACTGTGTGACTCTGCTCCATTGTGTTACATTTCTTATTTTATATGAATACTTCCTGTAATATGGTACCCAAAATGATGCAGGTATTCCAGGTTTGGTCTTTCTGGCTCTTAGAAATGAGTTAGTCCTTTAGACTACATTCCCACAAAAGTGCATTAATTATTTGTTTCAACCAACAGTTATTCAATATATTGTAAAGGCTAATATTTCATGTTGCTTCATGAATTATGTGGCCAGAGTCTGTGCCAATAGGTGCTAACATAGGTATCTTCTTGATAAAAAAGTGAATGAAAAGACCTTTGTAATGGTGAAATAAATTTAAGAATGTCAGAGCATAACACTGAACATCCTCTTCTGGAACAGCAAGTTCTCCCTTCTTTTGGAGGCAACCAAATATCTTATACCTTTCTTAACAAATTACTGAATTAATTTTTACTCCGTGTATCTAATTAAACAGAAAATAATAAAGTAGAATAATTTGCTTCCTCTGTTACAATTAAACATACTTAGAGTCTTGTGCTACAAGAACCAGTTTTAATTACAGAGCCTTAACTTTAATTAATTGCAATTGCAAATGGGTGTAACGGGAAATTCATTTCATACATATAAAATATATCGATGCAGGGAAAAACTATTGAAAATGGATTACACTGAAATTTTAGAGATCTGCATCAGAGATGTGCTACAGCGAACAATACAAAAATATTCTATTTCAGTCTGTAATAAGTTCTGCTCCAGAAGACGAGCTACTGTCTAGGGAATGTATATATTTAATTTCCCGTTTAAGCAGTGATTTTCTTATAAATTCAGGCAAGGAAAGAGGAAATGTTACTGGACAAACAAGCTGATTTTAAGTGTTCTTTACTAGCAATGATTATTCTTTGTTTTGATAAATCCTACTGAATGTGTTGCTGGAATAGAAACATAATCAGTTTCTATTATTTAAAAAATGAACGTGTTTAATGAACTGTAGATTTTTGTCAGTTAACTGAAGTTCAGTTAGCCTGTCAGTAAAAAAATTGACCAATCTTCTAACTCAAGAGGTTGTTTCCTTTGACTTTATAAGGATCAAAAGCTAGCAACATCATTTAGTACTGGATTATTTTTGCAAGGCAGGTGAAAATATGTATTTTGAATCAGTTATATAAGACGCGGTAATCTACGCTGAATATATCTCTATTTTTTGAAGGAATTTTTAAAATTGTGATACTTTATTATAGGCTGAATTTATTGTCTATTCAAATAATGTAAGTGTAAATTATTTAAATAACATTTATCAATAAATGAAGCTGCATAGATCAAGAAGAAAGAAGTAGTTCAGGACTAAGTATCTAGATGCAGCTTGCCAGAATGCTGCTCAATAAGATGGCATATACATTTCAGACTTTTCTGCCATTGCAATTCAGTGGTTAGCTTATTCAAAATTGAAAAGCCAATGGGGAGGTTAAAAAGTGGGCAAACTTGTTTCCTATGAATAAAAATTCCTCTAGTTACTATGCACTCTGAGAGATGATAGAAAGCAGCTTTGCTATGACATCTGTCAGCTCCCTCTGTCCCCTGGATGCAAGGACTGATGTATATCTACATCGCTGAATGTAGATAATGCTGCTTGGCTTGTGCACTTTCGAGGTCTGGGCACAGACTTTCCTGGTAGAAACTGAAGCAGAGAAAGCATTGAGTAACTGTCTGACCTATGATGTCCTTTGTCTCTAGATCTACCACCTATTGAACAGTGGGTCCACATGAATTCTTCAGCCCTCCTTGTGCTGCTATTTATTCTCAGAAGCTGTTTTTTCTGGTCTTCAGTCATCCTTTGCTACTTTTAACTCTAGCTGAACTTTAACTTTCCTAATGCCCTCGCTGCATGTACATTTATTCTCTCAATGTTTCTGCCAAAAGATAGAATCAGAAGGATGAGGATAAGCAGAGGAGATGTATTATCATGACTTGAGCAGATGCAGTGAAGTTAGGTTATTTGTCTTAGGCTAACATAAACATAAATTATGTTATATGAATGGTGATAACTGTCCTATACTCAGTACATCATCTGCAAAGACATGAAGTTCGTGCTCTGAATCCTTTGTGTAATGGTGTCCATTTACCTTTATCAATTGTAAAAGCTGAAGTGTTTAAACTTATTAAAGTGATCTTAGTCTTTGAGAACACTTCCCTTGATATACAGGAGAGCCATCATGGCTTTTTGGATAGTAGATATTATCAGGAGGAGTATTCATGTACATATTTGCTGCACATATGGAAAGAACAGGAGAAAAATGGATGGAGTAAGGTTTGAGGGAGATACTGTGATACCAGTTGGAGCAAAACAACAAATATTTCTTAAAAGGGTGTGGTTTGGGCCTTTAGAATTAATTGATGTAAATTAATTTTTACATCAATTGATGTAAAATTGATGTAAATTAAGATTTATATCAGAGAATATGCGTCATCTGGCAATTTCTAATGTGATAGGTGTTGCAGTGATTTTTCTTAGAAGATGGTTATGACTTGTAGTAACTTATGCTGATATATATTTCCATTAAATAAAATCTCTCAAAATCTTTCCTTTGATAAACACAATAAATAGATTAAAGATAGTACACTATAGACACTTGTTACTTATTGTCTGCTCCTACTGCCTGTTGAGTCAGGCAAAACTCACTCTGAGAAAATAACTTAAAATGGCTTTTACAGAGTAAAGAAATAAAAAAGGGGTTAAAAAGCTGCATGGTTTCCAGACTGATCAGGATATTAGAGAATTTTTACTTTAAATTTATTAATTGGGCTGGAAACTCAGACTTATGTAAGATATAACTAATGTGCTCTATAACGTGTCTTGTATTTCAATCATAGTTCTATCAATTTGTAACAAATACTGAAAAGAAGTATGTTTAATTTCAATAATAAAACTTTCATTTTGTTATTGTGAGCACCTAGTTTCTCTGCTTAGATGGTTCTGTTCTACCACTTATGTCCTGCATTCAATTTAGCACACACATTTCCACTAAAACACTTGCAGGTAGGTAAAAAAAATGACTTCTGTTTAGTGAATTTCTGTTTTTAGCACCAATATTGTCAACAATGCCAGTTACGTTATCATCTTTTTAGTTTTCATGTTTTCTGTGAAACTTCTTCAAAGGTGGACTTTTCAACACATACAATTATAAATATATGTATATTTATAAAATATGTGGAAATATGGATGGATTTTTTTTCAACCAGCAATTTACCTATAAGACATCAGCATATATATCCATGCTCTCATGTATGCTTTGAACCAAGTCCTTCTACTCATTGAGATCTGTGTTGAGACAGTCCTCAACACAGATCTCAATGAGTAGAAGAGGATGGGGTCTAACTCTATTCCATACCATGACATAGGCCCAAGAAAGGCTATAAACTTGCCATTGTCATACATTATCAGTATTGTCTGCATATTGAATAATGTTATAATTGTCAATTTTGAGTTACTCTTTATTTCATACCTTTCATATCTTGCAAAAGTAATTGCCCTATTGGACTTAAGATGTTGACAATTCAAAGCATTTCCAATGAGGAAAGGACTATATCTCTGAAACAGAGAATATAAAAGGCAGGAAGGAAATGTACAGCAAAATTAAATATAAACAATTTAGAAGATTATTATTAGAAGATATTTTGTAATGTTACTTTTTGTGAAGAAGTTTTGAGTCACTGATTCAAGTGATTGATTTTTTTTTTTTTACTTTGTCATTTAAATACTCAAAATCATATTCATTGGTATGTATTTAATAAATAAAATGTTGCTTGCAGTTATTATTTTGTGGCAATATTGAAAATACTGAAGTATCTTTGAGCTTACATATGTAAAGAGTTATTAAGTTACCATTCAAAAAGGAAAAAGGTGAAGTTGTAGTGAATATTGTGTAGTTTAACAGTAATTTCAGGAGAGAAAATGATTTGCAATTGAATTTCTGTTGAGGATTAGGATCTGTTCTGAGACAGCAGTGTCATGAATTAGATTTTCTTCTTGTTAAAAAGAATGTATCATATTTTGCCCTGAAAAAAAAACACAGCAGGTAATTAAACATTCCTCAACAAGCTTAGTTTTGAAATTGTTCATTTTATGTTTTAATAAATGAATAGTTAATGAGTAAGAGAAGTTAAGTGAAGGATGTGGATTTCTGTGGTAGAAACAAAAGGATGGTTCGCATTTCAGAGCTGTCATTAGGCAAGAATTGGCAGGATTTTGAGGCAAGCCATTAAGTGGCTGAATTAATAGGGGAATATCAAGGTTATGTACTGTAATAATGAAAAGGATTGTGGAGTTGTGGAGGAAGAGATGTCATACAATGCAGCAGATACACTTTTATTGTGTAGAGATTCAATTTATGACTGAGCAGCCAATTCTAGATATCATAAAAACACCATCAGGGCAAAGAGGATAAATCAGGCTAAAAATGTAGGCTAGACACTAGTACTACTATCAGTAGCACTGCTGATGTGGTGATGCCAATAAAATAATAAAATCAATTGAAGTCTTCCTGCCTGCTTTTCTGAGGCAGGTGGCTCTTTGGAAAATTTCCATGTTCATGTGTCCTGCTGTTTAATCCCTTGTTCCATGGCTGCTGACCCCTTTCACACCGCAACTTAGCTTCACTCTGAGCTGTGACTTAGCACTAAAGTAGACCAAGAAAAAAGCTTTGGGTAAAATGGCATCTGTAGGGACTGGTGGCTTTCTGAAGGGCCACCTGACACCTATGCTCATGAGGTGTCACTGTGTCTCCTTGTACCAGCAGAGCAGACCCGGGCTATTTTCTCTACAGGGTGCTGTTGATACCATCAGTGTCTGAACTGAGGCAGTCATTGCACATATCACCTTGCATCTCTGTTCTCCAAGTCGTCTCTGTATTTCAAATATATGCAACTTGAGATCTGATATTCTTTTTTGCTACTGAGCTGTTACAGTGAAGGTCCTCAAAATATCCCTGCTAGGGCAAGCAAAGATGTCATAAAATAGTACATTCATCCAGGAAAACGTAATTTTGCTTTTCTTGAAGAAATTCACAAACTTATCTGAATGTTTTCTGGTAAAAATATTCTTCTAGCCAAAAAGTCAAATCTTAGCATGTACAAATGTTATTATAATGCTATCTTCTTTCCTAGATTGTAATAAGAAGCACTCTTTTCATGAAGTGACTATGCATATCGGAGGAAAGCTTGGGATATGAGACAATGCTGAGAAGATAAGATTGTGTAGATAGAGAAGTACGAGAGAAAAAGAGGATTTTTTTTGTGTAAACCTGGAAAAGAACCTTGCCTTTAAAACTGTTACTCTACCTGTGTAATATAAAGCAGAATCCAGTTTCACTGAAGTTTATGCAACAGTTATGAAGGAAGAAATAAGAAAAGAAATGTACTCTTAAATGATGATTGACTAGGGCTTTCTCTTCTTGTTGAAAGAAAGTGTAGCGCACTATAGATTCCAGATCTGTGCAGTGACAGTGGTTACAAATGCATCAAAGACAGAATTTCTGGTCTTCATACTGCATTAAAAATATGCTGCAGATAAATGATGAAAAATATTTTTATTAATTATTGTTTAACATGGACATGCCCTTGCATACAGCAGAATTAATACTTTCTTTATTTCCACACAGCCGAGGCAATGAAAATAGACTAGCGCTACGACGACAGACTATTCTCCGGGAGAAGGGGAGGAGGCAGGCCAGTCGAGGGCCAGCGTATATGTTTAATGACCGCTCAACAAGTCTTTCTCTTGAGGAGGAACGCTTTTTGGATGCAGCAGAATATGGAAATATCCCGGTGATTCGCAAAATGCTAGAAGACTGCCCCTCACTCAATGTCAATTGTGTGGACTATATGGGGCAGAATGCCTTGCAGCTAGCAGTTGCCAATGAGCACCTGGAGATCACAGAACTTCTACTGAAGAAGGAGAACCTGTCTCGGGTTGGCGATGCCTTGCTTTTGGCTATTAGCAAAGGTTACGTTCGGATAGTGGAAGCCATCCTAAACCATCCCGCATTTGCAGAAGGCAAGAGGCTTGCATTAAGTCCAAGCCAGTCAGAGCTCCAGCATGATGACTTCTATGCATATGATGAAGATGGAACACGGTTTTCCCATGATGTTACACCAATCATCCTGGCTGCTCACTGCCATGAGTATGAGATCGTCCACACTCTGTTGAGAAAAGGGGCTCGGATCGATAGGCCACATGACTATTTCTGTAAATGCAGTGAATGCAATCAGAAACAAAAGCATGACTCTTTCAGCCATTCTCGGTCCAGAATCAATGCCTACAAAGGTCTAGCCAGCCCCGCTTATCTGTCTTTATCCAGTGAAGACCCCGTAATGACTGCCTTAGAGCTCAGTAATGAGCTGGCCGTGCTTGCTAATATTGAAAAAGAGTTTAAGGTGAGTAGAACGATACCTATTCTGACAGACACAGAATTATGAAGTTCAATTAAAGGCTTTTCTCGTGTTCCTTGAACAGGAAGACATTGGCATCAGCTTCATTAATAAGAACAATAACATGGGGAAATGTGTAATTGTTTCATGAATGGAACATTTAAATTTCTGGGAACTTATTGCTCTGTGCTGATTGTAATTCATACCATGTGTGTAGAAGGTGCCAGTGCCACATCCTATCAGGCAGGATAGTAAAGGAGACACAACCTGACCTTCAAACTTGTGGGAGAAGCTGGTTTATGACAGGGGAAAGAGGAGACTAAGGTTGGACAGTTTTGTCACTTATGCAAGCCAAATTGAACAATTCTACTCAAAACCTCACACATTCATTATTTTCTCATAGTTGAACTGAAAACTTTTTGTCATTTCTTACAACATTTTACAGTTATTCACTAAAAGGACTCTAAATAATGTCCTTCTTTTCCCTTTTAATGCATAGCTTTTCTCTTGTGTTTCTACTCATCTCTTCTTGTCTTTTACTAATTTATACTTGGTTATAGTTGAACTCAGCGAAGTTAAAGACTTTTTCAATGTTATACAGAATTTGTAATGTTACACAAATGCATGATTTTGAAACAAAATCAATAGACCCAGAGATTCAGTGCCCATTAGATCTTTGGAGCATGAATATTCTTTTGTGTGTGTGTGTGTGTGGATACACTGGTGCGCAGCCTAAAAAAATATTTCTATTTCCCAGTTTATTTCTATTATTTAAGACTGTAAGAGTCATAGATAGAAGCTTTTTGCTTTCAGTAACTGCCACGTGGGCCTTGTTCAAACATAAGCATTGTTAATTATGACAAAACATAAGCATTGTTAATTATGACACTGTTGTGGTTTAACCCCTTTTGGTTAATTAACTAAGAACCAGCTAAGAACCCACAGGCTCTCTCTCACTGCTCCACCAGTCAGACAGTTTCATAAAAAAAAAAAAAAAAAAAGCAAAGAAACAGCAAGCAATACACAAGATTTCTCACCACCAGCTGACTGATGCCCAGCTAGTCCCCGAGCAATGGCAGCTTCCCCGTCCAACTGCCCCCAGCTGTTATTGTTAAACATAACATCATATGGTATGGGACATCCCTTTGGCCAGTCTGGGTCAGCTCCTGGTTGCGTCCCCTTCCAGCTCCTGGTGCACTCCCAGGTATCTCGCTGGCAGGGCAGTACCAGGAGCTGAACAGTCCTTGGTCTATGTGAGCGCTGCTCTGCAGCAACTAAAACATCAGTGTGTTATCACCAATATTTTCATCCAAAATCCAAACATACAGCATGATACAAACCTCTATGAAAAAAAAAAAAACAACAACAAACAAACAAACAAACAAAACTTAATCCCAGCCCAAACCAGAACACTTAGATTAACTAACATCACTTGAACTGGGACCCTGTTGAAAGAAGGTGCTAATATATGATATTACTGTGACACAGCATGATATCTAGTCTTCTCTACCAGGAGAGCAAACCCTCTCCAAAGCATTAAAAGAATCATTTCTTATGTTGTGTTAGGAAGAGTGTGAAGTTGTCTTGATCAATATTTAATGTTAATCTTTTAAACACGGCTTTTAAGCACAGTTCTCAAGGTCATGAACCTGTCTTTGTTTAGCTGACTTGAGCTGAGATGCTTCAAATCTGAATTAGTTGCTCCTAACTCATGCTTGCACTGTATCTTTGTGGCACCAATCCATATACAGGAAGCTGAAATCTTTCTTTAAGAGGGAAAAAAAGGAGGTGGAATGTGCAAGGGGATCTAAAAAACAAGAGTTAAACTGCTGGATAGGAACAGGGGAGAATTTTTATTTTATATCAATAAGACCTATGTCTGGAAAAAACATTTCAGCTTAATGCAGAGGATAGAAGTCTGCCCCATGGAGTCCCTGGCAGAAATCGTTAGGACCTTGGGACAGAGGTTTTATCCAGTGCTTGCATGTACAGTTTAGAGAAAAGTATTTAAACCACATACTCTTGTTTCTTTTGCTTTAGCAGCTGCTGAAGATATGAACAAAAGGACTTGATTAACTTAAAGGGGAGTAAATTTAGAACAGAAGAGAAAAACATTTTTATACACCATAAATGCAGCCTGTTAAGTTCACAGCTATGTTGAGACCAATGGCATGTCTGATTTGTAGGGACTGTATAGCTCCGTTTACCACAGTTGGAGTGACACAAGTTAAGATTGTTAAATAAAATCATCATCTGGAACTGTCAGCAAGAATTGTTCTTCAGATGCGTGCTGCAGTACAGAACTGATGGGGTGAACAGGGGGCACAGTGTTTGTCCCTGGTGCCACCAGGGCCAGGAAATGCAGCACAGGTGTGAGAAAAGATGGACTGGTTCAGACAACAGGCTTCTGCAGCCTGCACTGCTGTTCCATGAGGAGGACCTTATACTGTGTGACCTGGCTCAACCCCAAGTGACCTTTAAAAAAAGTTCCTCTTTTGTTGCTGTTGTCTACTGCTTACAGGATAATATTGTGTGAAGAATTGCAAATGAGATTTTGAGGTACTGTCACTCAGCAGAAGCAGGAGGCTGGACAAGAGGCAGAGCAGCTCCATATTGCTGAGCATAAGTCAGCCAAGCTCTGCTGGGGACACACACGTGCTTTAGGGTAGGGTGAAAGGAATAGGAACAGTGAGGAGCAAGAGCACAAGGCAACACAGAAGTTTAAGTCTCTGTTAATTTAAGGTTTAACCAGGAGCAGGCAGCTGGTGACGTAAGGTCTTTCAGGAACATTTTTGTAAGTACTAAAATGATAAGGCCATTCTGGATAAACATTAAAGACAGGGGAATATATTTATACATGTATGTGCAATGAAAAGTGTTAACATTTACACTGTATGTAAGTAGTAACATTTACAATATCTACACAACCTTGGGGCTTGACTGCAAACTACCTGGCTTAGGTTCAATGCAGACAGTACAAAGGTTGTGTTTACAAAGCTGCAGGAAATGGACACCATCATCTATTCTGTCTGGGCTTGTCTGTGATCCTGTCAGCTCGTATCACTGCTTATATCCCAGCAATTTATCTATAAAATTGTTACCCTTACTTTCTTCAGGAGTTGGCTACAGTTGTTCGGAGTGTAGATTATGAATAAAAATGTGGATTTGGTTAAAATGTGTTACACATATTAGTGTAATCTAAGTAAGTATGTCTTCTGTGCATGGATTAGCTGGACATGGTAAATCTTTAGCTCCACCTAGGGTTTACCTGAGCCATTTGAAATATTCTAAAACATTTCTAAATGAAAATTGAGTTTACTGGCAATATACTGTTTTAAAATTCACCTATTTTTCAGTGCTGATGGAGTATTATTTGAGATAACACTAACCATGAAACTGTGATTTAGACCCAATTTCAAATCCCATACTCAGCAGAAAGCACTATTCTCTGGAACAAGCTCCTTTCTTTGCTTCAGACATCTGTAGGAATTGTCCTTATAAGTGTTTTGGAGGATAATTCTTTATTATGGATAAATACAGAAAAAAGTAGAGCATGACTGCTGAAGAAAGAGTAACTGGACTGTTGTGTGTAGTATTTCTGTACCAAGCACACAGTTAATGTAGGCTTCCCGAGAAATTTTGAAATCTGCAAGATTTTCTGAAAGCCATTTAATTTAACTTTGTACAACATAGCTAAGTGAGCAGCTTTATGAGGTTTGATAGCATATGAATCCTTATTTGGAGTATTGCGTTTGTATTTTCTTTCATCTAAATTCTTTGCCCACCCTAGAGCTAATATCTCTGCTCTGTCCATAAGTATGAAGATGATATCTGACAAATATTGTCCTGCAGAGATATGGCCTGGAGTTTTGAGAGGGACAGCTGTGGCCCAGCGCTGTTCAAAAAGGATAAGATTTGCATTGAATGCAGAGTTCTCTGCAGCTATAATGGCAACACACTGTTTTATTATATAATGTGATGGAGTGGAAAAATATTTTTTTTTTCAATAAATGTAGATGTGTTGCTGTTTGGTGTAAATTAATACCCCAATAAAGTCTTTTAAGTTTTCATTCCTGATGAGAATCAAAATCCAAACTATCAACTCAAAGCCTGATTTTCTGTTTGTTTTCAGTTAACCCTTGTTACAGAATTAGGGTCCCAAGTCTTGATTGTGGGTATTCATTGCTCTTTTAGAGAAAGGTTATCATCACCTTTTAGAGATGAACACCTGAGACATGGAAGGGGTAAAGGCTTCATTTGTAAGGGGGATAATATGTTTCTCTACCTACTTAGATGCCTAGGTCCAACATTTAGGACCCACTTTTGGGGCGTCCCTACCAAGGCACTGGTAAATCCTAAATCCACCAGGAGCCAGTGGCTTTTCACAGGAGGCAGCGTAGAGAGGGGTCCTTTCTTCTGGGAGGATCAGTTGTGGTGGTGCCAACACTGCTGTCCTGCTTATGGGGTCAGAGGTGAGGCAAACGGCTGGCCCAGGATGTGGTCGGCCCAGTGGCCTCTGCTTTCCTACCCAGACCACCAGGACAGACTGCCAGGAAGGACAGGTGACACTGCTGGACACAACGTCCACTGCCATCCCCATCTCTCCTGTCATTCCTCTGCCACCAGGGTCCTGTTCATCCTTCTCCAGAGTGCTTACCCCAAATCTTCACCCTCCTTTTGCAGGGTGGGAGCAGCCTGGGGTGCTGATCCCTCAACCTTGGCTTGCCAACATTTGGCAAAGCGGAGATTTTCCTGAACTTCAGAGAAGCCTGGAACCAACTTTGTCACACATAAAATAAAGCACACACCTACCTGCTTGCAGAATTAAGGGCTGATTCTTTTAAGCCTCTAAATGTAAATTAATTGCAAACTGCCTTTTTAAGTCTTGTAGGGCTGCTTTTTTAATTCATTGTTTATGATTTGCAGTAAAAAGACAAAAACAAAAACACAAACTTGTGGAATTCTCAATGTGCTGTTGGCTATTTTAGAAAGTGAGTTAAGCCAAACAAATTACCATTTTCTCTTGGTTCACATTAATGGTAAGAGACAGGAGAACTGGAGGGGAAGTGACTGTGCATCTGTGACTGAGACAGGGAGACGGTGAGAAGCATGTATTGCAATTAACCATTTCAGCTGTTACTACACATTTTTGTGCACTGAGGAAACAAGGGACACAGAAAAAAATATATATTCTTCATTAGAATAAAGAATTTTGTTTGGAAAATGGCCAAAGACATTGGTGTCCACCATGGGGTAATGGTCTCCTCACATACTGTTTTGAAAATCCTCAAAATCCAAAATGTCATGTCTCAGTCACCAGTGTGACTGTGTATGCACATATATTTATCACATATATTTATCAGCCTAGAACTGTTCATTGTACCTAAAAAGGTACATACGTACATAGGTTGATTCTTTGTTTTTCCTTTGCCTGGGAATGTCAAAAAGCTGCTTTTCCTCTAACTCTGAGAACATTTCAGTATTAAAATGATTGAATAGTAAGTTTTACCTTAGCCACTGGTACAAAAATGAAAGCCAAACAGAAGGTGATATATTACTCTCAAGAAGCGTCTTTTTAAACTGCCAAGATGTTGGGATTTTGGTTAATCTCTATAGTTACTCATTTGAATAGAGAGAAAACAAATAATACAACAGTAAAATATACAACATGTCGTGAAAAAGTTAATTTTATTATTTAGTTTCTGTCTTCTCTGCAGAGAAATGCAAAATTCTCTGACAAATCTGAGCTATCTTGCTTACGTTACATTATTAAACATATAAATCACAAACACTTATGGAGTCCTATAGTGGTATGTGTATGCATCTATGAATATTTGCATCCATATAAGTGAAGTGAAATGTAAAACTCAGATGCAATCCTTTAATATATACAAGTAATAAGCTCCTGGTATGTTATGTTTAATAAAGAACAAATATATATGAATTACACTCTCAGCAAATAAATTAGGATATCCTGCATACTACAGATAATGGTTTGTATTCCTGGCTGTGCATTAGTTGGCAGTTAGTATAAGGAAGTATTTTAAAAAGAATGATAGAAGAGAGAATGCTATGAAAAACAGACCAGAAGAGGGAGAAATGTTCCACTGTAGTAACAGTGTTTGTAGAAGGCAACTTTGAACATGAAACTAGAGACTGCATGAGCACTTCTGTATGACTTTTGCTGTTGTTGTTTTTTGCTTCATTCTTTTGTTTGGGAAAAAATGTACAGTAATTACGTCTTTTTAAGACATTAAAAATTAGTAAAAATTAGTCAATTAAAATTATTAAAATTATTAAAAATTAAAAACATCAGAAGATTGTGACATATGAATAAGAAAGTTCTTAGTTCTCAAAAGAACTAAGCAGGGGGTAATAAGTCTATACACATTATTTAGCTTTAGATTTACATCTATATCTGTATGCATCTGTCTACCTATCTACCTAATTTAACTTTTGTGACCCAAACACAGCTGCGAGCAAGTAGTGGTTAATGAATTGTGGTTTACAGTGACGGATTTGGTAATCAGTGACTGAGAAAAATAACAGGTAGTTAAACCAATAACCAACTGAACTTGCCATTACAGGGCAACATTTTGGCCGACTCACCAAAGTCTGAAATAGTCATTAAAATACAGTATTTCTAAAAGTTTCATTAAAGTTTTGATTGGCTATAAAGTAAGTCTTGAGAAGTAACCTAGATGTAAAACTTGATGGTCTAAATGACCAAGATGAGATGTATCCTAATCTTTGTGAACATTCAGGGGAAGTAAATGCTGGATAGAAAAGTGCTGTTAACCTACGACAAGAAAGCAAAACAAAATGCAAAAAAACTATTGATACTCAACAAATGTATAACTGGAATGCAGAAGTATTTCTCTGTTTGTTCTAAACATCAATTCACTTTCTTTCTTCCTTTCTTTTCCAGAATGATTACAAGAAATTGTCTATGCAATGCAAAGATTTTGTAGTTGGACTCCTTGATTTGTGCAGAAATACAGAAGAAGTGGAAGCTATTTTGAATGGTGATGTAGAGATGAGCCATAATAATGGAGAACATGGTCGCCCCAGCCTTAGCCGCTTAAAACTTGCCATTAAGTATGAAGTAAAAAAAGTAAGCAATTATGTTGATGGCATGAAATCATGGGATTATTGAATGTTTATGGTACGGTAGCTTTTGACATTTGAATGAACATTTCGGCCCTTCTATCAAGTGTATTTTACAAACAAAAGAATACTCACCCCAAATAGCTTGCAGTATGAAAAAGAAATGGATATGCAGGGTGGATACTGGCCACAGTGAGTATGCAACTTAATGGTTCTAAGAAAATACTAGCTGTATGCAAATTTTTTAGGTATTTACTTGGTTTTAGTTTTAGTGTACTTAAAAAAAAAAAATAAAAAGGTGGAAGAAATTTGTACTAATTCTGAAGCCTGGGAAAGTATAAGATTTAATAAAAAACAGATGATAGCACAGCAGTCTTGTGCTATTGATACCCATTTTTTGTCAGGCTGTTATGACTTACTTAGAAAATTGAGAGAACTTAATGAAACTATGTGTGTCACAGAAAATGTATATTTTTCTGTGTGGATAATTGGAGACACAATCTAGGAGTAAAAGTACTACAGTGGGCTCTAGGCACCAGGCAGTGTTGAAAACATGACATCACTTCTTTGGCTGACTTTCCATTTCCATTGCCAATTTAAGTCTTTGGTCTGCATTTGAAATGTACTCATTGAATAGGATCAAGCTGAGTTAGTAGCTACACCCAGACTCTTGAATTACTCAGAAGCTTCTCTTGGATAATATAGGTTGATAAGTTCCAGATTATGTATATATGTGAGAAATTATTTGATGAAGTTTGTGCAAATGAGGGACACGAGGATTTAGTTCAGGAACATGCTTAGAAAGCAGGTTACCCTAAAGTAGGGCTATCTGATCTCAGAGCAGAAAGATCTTTGATAAAATTTCTACATAATGAAACAAATCAGATCAATACAGTGAAAATGATCAATTGCTTATTTTAATGAAAAAATAGAAATGGAATCAGAATGCATAAAGATCCAGTATGGACTGAATATACAGATCTAGTTTGTACAGGAAGAGCTTCAAATTTTTTATGGAAATGGAGTTCACATCTCTGGGTCAAACCTTAAAAATTGATATGTGAGCAATATTTACAGTGTTCATGAATGAAAGAAAAGAAGAAAACATTTTTGACTGAGGAGCACCTACCAGCAAATGAACACAAACATGCAAAACATTTGGAAAGCAAAGTTCACTAAAGAGAGCTAAAAAAACTTTCAAAAGGAACGTACAACATTGAACATGTCCTTCACAGTGTTTGAGTCTTTATCCTGCCTTGAATGGGAACTTGCTCTCAACATTTTCCATTGCCTGTTAGATGACATTTCTTGCACCTTCAGCCAGTCACATAAAAGAGAACAAAGAGAACTATTCCTGAAAAATCTACTGGATTCATTTAAACTTTTAATTGTGTTTCCATGTTGAGACTTAAACTTTAATGCACAGAAGAATCCACCATTTATTAATACTACCATTTTAAGATGCTTCTTATACTCTCCAGAAGTTTTGACAGAAAAGAGGGCTGCAAGTCCAACTTTTCAGTTTTGCAGTATACGTCTAAAAGATTCCATAACCAAGTTACAAATAGCCCTTCCTTGATTTCCTGCAGAAGTGACAGTGGTATTCTTATGTCAGCTGAAAAAGTGATATTTTCCAACATGGCATGTGAAAATATGGTGTATTTTTTCTTTCATAACTGAACGCTGTATAGCATCATTTGCAAAACAGAAAGACTTAAAGTTTTGGAATTTCTGAGGTAGCAACATGAAAATCAGAGATGTAGGAAGCAAGTGGAGTTTGCACAGATAAAGTTGATGGATAATTACACTTAGAAGGAAATTAGTTCGTGATGGACCCCTTTTTTTAAGTTAATGTATTTATTGTTGCTAATAGCAACAAGTGCATTGCTGGGAGATTACACTCATCAAAAAACTTTTTTCTTATACTCCTGTTAATGCTCCTTTGAATATAAGCTGAGTTTTTTCTAGTCCCACAGTCCAAACACACTGCACATGGCTACTATTTTAATAAAAGGTATTCTAATAGTAATGTTCTGTTGTGTTTCTTTTCTCTATTACAGTTTGTAGCACATCCCAACTGCCAGCAACAACTTCTCTCAATCTGGTATGAGAATTTGTCAGGTTTGCGGCAGCAGACCATGGCAGTGAAGTTTCTAGTTGTTCTCGCTGTTGCAGTAGGACTGCCCTTCCTTTCAATGGCTTACTGGATTGCTCCTTGCAGTAAGGTCAGTTGACAAAATCTTGTAATGGCCATTTATTAATATTTATAACATTTCCATTTAGATTCCTGGCTGGCAGATGAAGCATAGGTATATGTATAAATTACTGGTGTGCTCAGATGGTGCTTCAGAAATGTGTTATTTTAAAGCTGGGTTAGAACAGAATGGCTGCAGTATTACATGTTCTGATAATTGGAATTATGACAGGTAACTGTATTGTGTTAAATGCAAAGTATATTAAGTTAAGTTACCGTAGCTGAACAGGAGTCATCTTGTAGAAACTGTAGAAACAATGAGTCAAACTATTCTTCATTAGTTGCTGCATTAGTAGTCAAGTGCTGACTACTAATCCTCATTTTCCATTTTTCAGAGATAGACTAATGGGTTGACTATTGTCAACCCGTTGGCTATGGGTTGACTCTAATTACCTCAAAGGCAATTTTATTTTTGATTATGGAAAATGAGTAGATAAAGGTCACAAGATCATGAAGCCAGAAATTAGCACAATCATCATTGGTTTCCTAGTCAAGGTGGATTGTGTTGGCTTGTCAAGACAGTGCTGTGGCTCATTGTATTCCATTAGGTTTTTAAAGCAGCCACGCAGCCTCTCTTGCATCCATTTATAACATGATGTTGTTTGGATTTGGATACTACCACTTTATCTCTTTGAGTGACATATAGACTGTGGAAAGCCTTTCCACTGTGGACAGTTTACAGTCTCTAATCTCTCCAAACTTTGTGTTGAAACTCTGTTTTAGTTGGTTAGCCACTATCCATTGCAAATGGACACTGATGGAAGTTTTCCTTTGAGAGTATATTAGAAGGAACAAATGGATCTTATAAGGATCTTACAGTGTGGTGGTTTTACCGTGCTGGGCAGCTAAACCCCACAACCGCTCTCTCACTCCCCCTCCTTTAGATGAGGAGGGGGAGAAGTAAAGCAAAGAACAACTCACGGGTTGAGATAAGGATAATTTAATTAAAGGGAAATAATTATAATAATTAAATAAAGACTACCATGAACTAAACAATTTAAGTAAGGGGAAATAAAAAGGGAAAGGGGAAAAGGGAGGGGAAAAGGAAAAATAAAAAGAAGGGAGGAAAACAAACAAAATAAATGAAGGCTATATGGAAGTGCAGAGGAAAGAAATTACTCTCTACTTCCCACAAATGAGCGATGATTGACCACGTTCTTGAAGCAAGGCCTCAACGCACGCAGCCGGTGTTCGAGAGGAGGACCGACGTTTTCTCAACGAGAGCCCACCCCACCCCTCTTCTTCCTGTTTCCACCTTTTATTGCTGAGTGTGATATCACATGGTATGGAATATCCCTTTGGTTGGTTTAGGTCAGCTGCCCTAGTGATGTTTCTCTCCTCACTTTTTGCCCACCCCCTAGGAGGGTTAGAGAAAGGCCCAATGCTGTGCCACTGCTGCTCAGCAGTAGACACAACACTGGTGTGATAACACTGCTGTTCCAGCTACAAGTACAGAGTACGGCACTGTATGGGCTGCTGCCGGGAAAGTTAACATTCCAGCCAGACCCAGTACACTTACAGAGCACAATATATCTATGATTTTAGCAGGCTGAATCCATTGCACATATGATTCCAGGGATAGAGGAAGTTTCAGAGAGGATTGAAGTCTTTTTTCTTTTTTTTTTTTTTATTGTTCTGTGAGAGGGAAAAGGTGGGTCTTTTCTGTTTTGCTGTATTTTTCATTTCTTTCAGTACGAACAATAAAAATCAGTTATATTATTTTCAATTTTCTATATAGTGACTAGGATTTTTATGAATGTTTTTGTCTGAAAACGCACCCTGAGATTCAACACTTTAGTAATTGTTTTTCAGCTATAGCAGTGACTTGTCTATTTGTCATTTCCCTTTTTTAATGATTTATTGGATCTTAAAGTCATTTTGAACAATCATACATTCTAGAAAAGCTATTTCAAAGTAGCTTTTCAAAGTCAAGTTTCAAGGGACAACATCCTTTAACATTTCACTTCATCTGTTCCTTTTCAATCATCTCATCCTGTGATCTATATGTTGGATGTTTCATTATATTCTGCAAATATAAAATTCAATCCATCTTTTTAAGCAGTTGCAATTTCTTTTCTTGTACTTCACTCATACTTCAAAATCTGTTTCCTTTTTTTTTTTTTTTTTTTTTTTAGGACAAAAATGTCATAGGATTGCCATAGGATTGCTCCAATAAAGAACATTATATCTATAACACTACCTATCTATGGAGTTCATTCTGTGTATGAACTGATGGAATTTTATAATTTCTTTTTCCTACCGAGATAAATTACCCATATTTTTTCCAGATATGGAACTGTAGGTCTCAGTGACAGCAGGAAGAGAAGGCAGTATTTATGGTGAAAATAACAACTGGCATTGAAGTTATTCTGATACTTTTCTTTAAATTCTCATGCCATTTTTGAGAAAGGCAAAAAAAAAGGTGCAGCCTTATTGTCTTTGTAACAGTTACAATATCTCAGACAGTTACTTGTGCAGCCATACACTTTTCCTTCTAGGAAAAAAAGCACAAAACAAAACAAAACAAAAACTTACTTTGAGCTTGACGTGCATATTGGGAGTTTCACATCTGGAAGAAATTTCAGAGAAAGCTGTGGACAGAGGCCTGTTGATTTGGCAGGAATTGACCCGTGTTAGATTCTGAACAACAAATGTCCTCTTAGTGAGTGATCCACTCAGCTTAGCTGGTGATCCACTTAGAGGCACTTCAAAAGTTTTGTGAACTATTTGCTCTGATTTTCTGTCTGGTAGTTTAGTTTAACTACAGACATAATTAACCCAAACCTTCTCAAATACTATTTAGTTGCATGACATTTTGAAAGATGAAATATTATTTTCACTTTTGTACAAGAATTTTTATAAAGTCTGAGCTCTTCAGTTATAATTAATAATAGAATTTATATTAATAATTTTATGAATTTATGCGTAATTCAGTCAACCTCTGGTCAAGATGGGGATCTGAATTTGAAATTCAGTCTTCTTTTTCTGTTCCCATCCCATTGGTGTTGGGATTTCTGAAAAAGTAACATCAGTCCCTATGTGTTTCTAGAATGTTCTGAGGGTTGTACATATTCTATTTCACTGCAGTGGAAGAAAAGAAATTTAGTGTTATGTCCAGTACATGAAGAGCTTGGAAAATGTTCCCCCTAAAAAGTATATGCATTATCCCTTTTTGTTACCAGGCTTTTTTCCTTTGTGACAGATGTGCTACCCAGAGACCTATTTTATCTTCTCTATATCAGTGCCATACTCTATAATGTTATGATACAGACTGTTTCTGCAGATTCACATGGAAGGACTAACATTAATCACTGACTAAAGTCCTCAGACACTTTAGATGACCTTATGTATGGGGTATATGCAATATAACTAACCATATCTTGTCCTAGAATCATAGAATCTTAGAATGTCCTGAGCTGGAAGGGGCCCATGAGGATCATTGAGTCCAACTCCTGGTTTCACACAGGGCAACCTAAACCCAAATCAATATATAAAAGTGTGTCTAAACTATCGTACAAAGGATCAGAAACCATCAAAAGCATTTAAGGTACAGAAAGAGAGCATTTAGAACACCATGTCCTTGGTCTCTGCAATGGGAAGGAATTTATTATGTCAAACTGCTAAGTGAAATTCTATTAAAGAAGGACTCTAGCTTATAGAAAAGTCTCAACATCCTGAAAGATCATGCAGTGTTTTACATTTTCTTGCTCAGAGTCCTATTTTCTGACCTATGTCCCCTGCATAAAGAGATTCAGGATTTAAAAAGTGCCATTTCAAGATTTTCTTGGATCACTTACATGTACCAATGTCCTAGTAACTTCCAGAATTTGTGTGATCAGTCAGGTGTGGTCAGTTCTGCCTCCAGGGAGTATTTTACTACATTATTTTGCTATTTTTTGTTTTTGGAAGGGGTGGGGATCTAGGAGTTCAGTTTACGATCAACAGGTATATTAACACTACTTCCCTCAATATTTTTTCTTTTTTCCTGGCTATGACTCTTTCTGGCATCTGTCTCCTAACCCATCTTCGTTTGTGAACACAAGCTTAGTGCATTTAAAAGGACACTGTCAAGGTACTTTATCTTCCAACTCTGCTTTATTCCATGTTGTTTATGACTGTTCCTTGCTAGACTGAAACAAAATATTTTCCCATGACAAATATCTGCTCTTTTTTGTAGTTAACACAAAATAATTGGTTGTTGAAGATTGTCTCAGAAAACAATGAGAAACAATGAATGACATGGATTTGCAGAATAATATATAAAGGAGAAAGAAGATGAAATGTTGTGCCTGCTAACCTTGACAGTGTTCCTTTAAGAGTACCTTCTTTTTATATTTGTCTAATTTTCTTAATGTTTTCTGTGCCTGAGACCTTACCATTGCATCCTCTTATTCTTTGTTTCTGTAAAAGCTGATTGTAAAGTTGGCATAAATCTGATTTTGATATTGAAACAAGTGTAGCAAAAATGCTTATGGCAATAATTCATCTTTCTGTCTTCCCTCCTTTTTTCCAGACCACAAATAGTCATATATTTCACCTGGGATCTGTGACACTTGCTTTCAATTCTTTCCATAAAATTTTTGTCAAGATGCTATAAGAGTATTTTTCTACAGCTGCCAACTCAGTGAACTAGCTAAGACTTTTGCTATTAATATTGGCACTCTTAAGCTATCCCCTATAGTAAATAACTGCTAAAAGTTCAGCCTAGTGTGAACTTCTATGGAACTTTTAGGTTTTTTAAGTGTCATGCTAAACTGTTTTGAAGCCATGCATAGTCATCACAAGGTTAAGGATGTTTCCATTAAAGGAGTCGGGAAGGAAATTAAGACACTACAGAACTATAAACATACCCTCCTGAGGCCTAATGACATTTTTTTAAAAAGGGAGTAAACTGGAAAAACTGCAAAATAACTGTGCTAAACAGTATCATGTCAGTCAGGAAACAGAATTCTTTAGTTATAATGTACTCCTGATGATAATTCAATGCCTTTAGTAAGTGTCAAAATCCCATTTTCTTTTCTGCCTCATAAAGATCACTGAAAAGTAAATTTGGAAGATATTTAACAACTATAATAAATATTTCTCTTGATTACCCATAATAGGCATAAACATGCCCCAAAAGAATTATAGAATTGTTTCAAAACACTGAGTTAAAAATACATATATGGTGAAACTGAGAATCAAAATTATCCCTTTGAAAACGGGAAATAAGCAGAAACTTTTAAATGTGGTTATCAGTATGGCATCATAGTACAATTTTTTTCCAAGACTTTGTTCCTTTGTATTATTGAAACATACATTTCTCTGTGTTCCTGTTCTTTTTATACATTCTTATTTTGGAAGAAGGCGATGCAATATCTTTTTGTTTTATAACCTCTGTTGCAGCTGGGGAGGATAATGCGTGGACCATTTATGAAGTTTGTAGCCCATGCAGCTTCTTTCACCATTTTTCTTGGTCTGCTTGTCATGAATGCAGCTGACAGATTTGATGGCACCAAACTCCGACCTAATGAAACAACAGGCAATGTCAAACAACTATTTAGGATGAAAACATCCTGTTTCTCCTGGATGGAGATGCTCATTATTTCTTGGGTAATAGGTAAATATTAGTTTTTGCTTAAAATTGTCTTACTATGATTTCAATGAAGCTGGACCGAATTTAGTCCTTTGCTATTAAAGTTACATGTAAAAATTGCATCAAAGGGAATTTATTCAACCAGCTGCATTCCCACATTGGCCTCGTGTTTCTTATTGGATGTCAGCAGGCCTTCTCATGTGCTTCATTACACACATTCAGATTAGTCACAAATATTCGGGTTAATCACAATCACAAATATGCAGGTTAAGGACGTTGGTGAAATCTTCATCATCCAAATATGAACAAATGCAATTTTATGAATGTCAAAGGAAATTATCTACTTGTTTTTGTTTTTGTTTTTGTTTTTGTTTTTGTTTTTGTTTTTGTTTTTGAGTCAGGCTGAGTATCAGCTCTCAAGGGGAAGGATTTCTATATCATGGGCCAAGGTTTTTTTATTCAGTTGTCTCTTTCTGATAAGATTTTCTTACTTTGCAAATATTTCT